>NW_028244439.1:0-1200000 GCF_964263255.1 Lissotriton vulgaris | reverse complement strand
TTTCAATTGACTTGTTGAAATATTGCAATCACCCTTATCCAAAAATGAAATTTAAATCAACTTTTTAGCAGTAACACACTCACATTTTTCATAAAACAAACACATTTTTTTCAGGAATCTACTCTCTAGAACCTAAAACTAATTTTAAAAAACATCTTTCTAGGCATCCACTGTCCCTAATCGTGCAAGAAAATTTCAATTGACTTGTTGAAATATTGCAATCACCCTTATTCAAAAACAAAATTTAAATCAACTTTTTAGCAGTAACACCCTCACATTTTTCATAAAACAAACACATTTTTTTCAGGAATCTACTCTCTGGAACCTAAAACTAATTTTAAAAAAACATCTTTCTAGGCATCCACTGTCCCTAATCGTGCAAGAAAATTTCAATTGACTTGTTGAAATATTGCAATCACCCTTATCCAAAAACGAAATTTAAATCAACTTTTTAGCAGTAACACACTCACATTTTTCATGAAACAAACACATTTTTTTCAGGAATCTACTCTCTGGAACCTAAAACTAATTTAAAAAAAACATCTTTCTAGGCTTCCATTGTCCCTAATCGTGCAAGAAAATTTCAATTGACTTGTTGAAATATTGCAATCACCCTTATCCAAAAATGAAATTTAAATTAACTTTTTAGCAGTAACACACTCACATTTTTCATAAAACAAACACATTTTTTTCAGGAATCTACTCTCTGGAACCTAAAACTAATTTTTAAAAAACATCTTTCTAGGCTTCCACTGTCCCTAATCGTGCAAGAAAATTTCAATTGACTTGTTGAAATATTGCAATCACCCTTATCCAAAAATGAAATTTAAATTAACTTTTTAGCAGTAACACACTCACATTTTTCATAAAACAAACACATTTTTTTCAGGAATCTACTCTCTGGAACCTAAAACTAATTTTAAAAAAACATCTTTCTAGGCATCCACTGTCCCTAATCGTGCAAGAAAATTTCAATTGACTTGTTGAAATATTGCAATCACCCTTATTCAAAAACGAAATTTAAATCAACTTTTTAGCAGTAACACCCTTACATTTTTCATAAAACAAACACATTTTTTTCAGGAATCTACTCTCTGAAACCTAATACTAATTTAAAAAAGAAATCTTTCTATGCATCCACTGTCCCTAATCGTGCAAGAAAATTTCAATTGACTTGTTGAAGTATTGCAATCACCCTTATCCAAAAACGAAATTTAAATCAACTTTTTAGCAGTAACACACTCACATTTTTCATAAAACAAACAAATTTTTTTCAGGAATCTACTCTCTGGAACCTAAAACTAATTTTAAAAAAACATCTTTCTAGGCATCCACTGTCCCTAATCGTGCAAGAAAATTTCAATTGACTTGTTGAAATATTGCAATCACCCTTATCCAAAAACGAAATTTAAATCAACTTTTTAGCAGTAACACTCTCACATTTTTCATAAAACAAACACATTTTTTTCAGGAATCTACTCTCTGAAACCTAAAACTAATTTTAAAAAAATATCTTTCTAGGCATCCACTGTCCCTAATCGTGCAAGAAAATTTCAATTGACTTGTTGAAATATTGCAATCACCCTTATTCAAAAACGAAATTTAAATCAACTTTTTAGCAGTAACACCCTCACATTTTTCATGAAACAAACACATTTTTTTCAGGAATCTACTCTCTGAAACCTAAAACTAATTAAAAAAAACATCTTTCTAGGCATCCACTCTCCCTAATCTTCCAAGAAAATTTCAATTAACTTATTGAAATATTGCAATCACCCTTATCCAAAAACGATATTTAAATCAACTTTTTAGCAGTAACACACTCACATTTTTCATAAAACAAACACATTTTTTTCAGGAACCTACTCTCTGGAACCTAAAACTAATTTTAAAAAAACATCTTTCTAGGCTTCCATTGTCCCTAATCGTGCAAGAAAACTTCAATTGACTTGTTGAAATATTGCAATCACCCTTATTCAAAAACGAAATTTAAATCAACTTTTTAGCAGTAACACCCTCACATTTTTCATAAAACAAACACATTTTTTTCAGGAATCTACTCTCTGAAACCTAAAACTAATTAAAAAAAACATCTTTTTAGGCATCCACTCTCCCTAATCTTCCAAGAAAATTTCAATTAACTTATTGAAATATTGCAATCACCCTTATCCAAAAACGATATTTAAATCAACTTTTTAGCAGTAACACACTCACATTTTTCATAAAACAAACACATTTTTTTCAGGAATCTACTCTCTGGAACCTAAAACTAATTTAAAAAAAAATCTTTCTAGGCATCCACTGTCCCTAATCGTGCAAGAAAATTTCAATTGACTTGTTGAAATATTGCAATCACCCTTATCCAAAAATGAAATTTAAATCAACTTTTTAGCAGTAACACACTCACATTTTTCATAAAACAAACACATTTTTTTCAGGAATCTACTCTCTGGAACCTAAAACTAATTTTAAAAAAACATCTTTCTAGGCATCCATTGTCCCTAATCGTGCAAGAAAATTTCAATTAACTAGTTGAAATAATGCAATCATGCCTATCCTGAAGCTAAATTTAAATAAACTTTTTAGCAGTAACACACTCATATTTTTCATAAAACAAACACATTTTTTTCAGGAATCAACTCTCTGGAACCTAAAACAAATATAAAAAAAACATCTTTCTATGCATCCACTCTCCCTAATCGTGCAAGAAAATTTGAATTAACTTGTTGAAATGATGCATTCACGCTTATCCTGAAACTAAATTTAAATCAACTTTTTTGCAGTAACACACTCACATTTTTCATAAAACAAACACATTTTTTTCAGGAATCTACTCTCTGGAACCTAAAACTAATTTAAAAAAAACATTTTTCTAGGCATCCACTGTCCCTAATCGTGCAAGAAAATTTCAATTGACTTGTTGAAATATTGCAATCACCCTTATTCAAAAACGAAATTTAAATCAACTTTTTAGCAGTAACACCCTTACATTTTTCATAAAACAAACACATTTTTTTCAGGAATCTACTCTCTGAAACCTAATACTAATTTAAAAAAGAAATCTTTCTATGCATCCACTGTCCCTAATCGTGCAAGAAAATTTCAATTTACTTGTTGAAGTATTGCAATCACCCTTATCCAAAAACGAAATTTAAATCAACTTTTTAGCAGTAACACACTCACATTTTTCATAAAACAAACACATTTTTTTCAGGAATCTACTCTCTGAAACCTAAAACTAATTTTAAAAAACATCTTTCTATGCATCCACTGTCCCTAATCGTGCAAGAAAATTTCAATTGACTTGTTGAAATATTGCAATCACCCTTATCCAAAAACGAAAATTAAATCAACTTTTTAGCAGTAACACTCTCACATTTTTCATAAAACAAACACATTTTTTTCAGGATTCTACTCTCTGGAACCTAAAACTAATTTTAAAAAAACATCTTTCTAGGCATCCACTGTCCCTAATCGTGCAAGAAAATTTCAATTGACTTGTTGAAATATTGCAATCACCCTTATCCAAAAACGAAATTTAAATCAACTTTTTAGCAGTAACACTCTCACATTTTTCATAAAACAAACACATTTTTTTCAGGAATCTACTCTCTGAAACCTAAAACTAATTTTAAAAAAATATCTTTCTAGGCATCCACTGTCCCTAATCGTGCAAGAAAATTTCAATTGACTTGTTGAAATATTGCAATCACCCTTATTCAAAAACGAAATTTAAATCAACTTTTTAGCAGTAACACCCTCACATTTTTCATGAAACAAACACATTTTTTTCAGGAATCTACTCTCTGAAACCTAAAACTAATTAAAAAAAACATCTTTCTAGGCATCCACTCTCCCTAATCTTCCAAGAAAATTTCAATTAACTTATTGAAATATTTCAATCACCCTTATCCAAAAACGATATTTAAATCAACTTTTTAGCAGTAACACACTCACATTTTTCATAAAATAAACACATTTTTTTCAGGAATCTACTCTCTGGAACCTAAAACTAATTTTAAAAAAACATCTTTCTAGGCATCCACTGTCCCTAATCGTGCAAGAAAATTTCAATTGACTTGTTGAAATATTGCAATCACCCTTATCCAAAAATGAAATTTAAATCAACTTTTTAGCAGTAACACACTCACATTTTTCATAAAACAAACACATTTTTTTCAGGAATCTACTCTCTAGAACCTAAAACTAATTTTAAAAAACATCTTTCTAGGCATCCACTGTCCCTAATCGTGCAAGAAAATTTCAATTGACTTGTTGAAATATTGCAATCACCCTTATTCAAAAACAAAATTTAAATCAACTTTTTAGCAGTAACACCCTCACATTTTTCATAAAACAAACACATTTTTTTCAGGAATCTACTCTCTGGAACCTAAAACTAATTTTAAAAAAACATCTTTCTAGGCATCCACTGTCCCTAATCGTGCAAGAAAATTTCAATTGACTTGTTGAAATATTGCAATCACCCTTATCCAAAAACGAAATTTAAATCAACTTTTTAGCAGTAACACACTCACATTTTTCATGAAACAAACACATTTTTTTCAGGAATCTACTCTCTGAAACCTAAAACTAATTTTAAAAAAACATCTTTCTAGGCATCCACTGTCCCTAATCGTGCAACAAAATTTCAATTGACTTATTGAAATATTGCAATCACCCTTATTCAAAAACGAAATTTAAATCAACTTTTTAGCAGTAACACCCTCACATTTTTCATAAAACAAACACATTTTTTTCAGGAATCTACTCTGTGAAACCTAATACTAATTTAAAAAAGAAATCTTTCTATGCATCCACTCTCCCTAATCGTGCAAGAAAATTTCAATTAACTAGTTGAAATAATGCAATCATGCCTATCCTGAAGCTAAATTTAAATAAACTTTTTAGCAGTAACACACTCATATTTTTCATAAAACAAACACATTTTTTTCAGGAATCAACTCTCTGGAACCTAAAACAAATATAAAAAAAATATCTTTCTATGCATCCACTCTCCCTAATCGTGCAAGAAAATTTGAATTAACTTGTTGAAATGATGCATTCACGCTTATCCTGAAACTAAATTTAAATCAACTTTTTTGCAGTAACACACTCACATTTTTCATGAAACAAATAATTTTTTTTTCAAGAATCCACTCTCTGGAACCTATAACGAATTTGTAAAAAACATCTTTCTAGGCATCCACTCTCCCTAATCTTGCAAGAAAATTTCAATTAACTTGTTGAAATATTGCAATCACCCTTATCCAAAAACAATATTTAAATCAACTTTTTTGCAGTAACACACTCACGTTTTTCATAAAACAAACACATTTTTTTCAGGAATCTACTCTCTGGAACCTAAAACTAATTTTAAAAAAACATCTTTCTAGGCATCCACTGTCCCTAATCGTGCAAGAAAATTTCAATTGACTTGTTGAAATATTGCAATCACCCTTATCCAAAAATGAAATTTAAATCAACTTTTTAGCAGTAACACACTCACATTTTTCATAAAAGAAACACATTTTTTCAGGAATCAACTCTCTTGAACCTAAAACAAATATAAAAAAACATCTTTCTATGCATCCCCTCTCCCTAATCGTGCAAGAAAATTTCAATTAACTTGTTGAAATGATGCATTCACGCTTATCCTGAAACTAAATTTAAATCAACTTTTTTGCAGTAACACACTCACATTTTTCATGAAACAAATATTTTTTTTTTCAGGAATCCACTCTCTGGAACCTATAACGAATTTGTAAAAAACATCTTTCTAAGCATCCACTCTCCCTAATCTTGCAAGAAAATTTCAATTAACTTGTTGAAATATTGCAATCACCCTTATCCAAAAACGATATTTAAATCAACTTTTTTGCAGTAACACACTCACATTTTTCATAAAACAAACACATTTTTTTTCAGGAATCTACTCTCTGGAACCTAAAACTAATTTTAAAAAAACATCTTTCTAGGCATCCACTGTCCCTAATCGTGCAAGAAAATTTCAATTGACTTGTTGAAATATTGCAATCACCCTTATCCAAAAACGAAATTTAAATCAACTTTTTAGCAGTAACACACTCACATTTTTCATAAAACAAACACATTTTTTTCAGGAATCTACTCTCTGAAACCTAAAACTAATTTAAAAAAGAAATCTTTCTATGCATCCACTGTCCCTAATCGTGCAAGAAAATTTCAATTGACTTGTTGAAGTATTGCCATCACCCTTATCCAAAAACGAAATTTAAATCAACTTTTTAGCAGTAACACACTCACATTTTTCATAAAACAAACACATTTTTTTCAGGAATCTACTCTCTGGAACCTAAAACTAATTTTAAAAAAACATCTTTCTAGGCATCCACTGTCCCTAATCGTGCAAGAAAATTTCAATTGACTTGTTGAAATATTGCAATCACCCTTATCCAAAAACGAAATTTAAATCAAGTTTTTAGCAGTAACACACTCACATTTTTCATAAAACAAACACATTTTTTTCAGGAATCTACTCTCTGAAACCTAAAACTAATTTTAAAAAAACATCTCTCTAGGCATCCACTGTCCCTAATCGTGCAAGAAAATTTCAATTGACTTGTTGAAATATTGCAATCACCCTTATCCAAAAACGAAATTTAAATCAACTTTTTAGCAGTAACACACTCACATTTTTCATAAAACAAACACATTTTTTCAGGAATCAACTCTCTGGAACCTAAAACAAATATAAAAAAAAAATCTTTCTATGCATCCACTCTCCCTAATCGTGCAAGAAAATTTCAATTAACTAGTTGAAATAATGCAATCATGCCTATCCTGAAGCTAAATTTAAATAAACTTTTTAGCAGTAACACACTCATATTTTTCATAAAACAAACACATTTTTTCAGGAATCAACTCTCTGGAACCTAAAACAAATATAAAAAAAGATCTTTCTATGCATCCACTCTCCCTAATCGTGCAAGAAAATTTGAATTAACTTGTTGAAATGATGCATTCACGCTTATCCTGAAACTAAATTTAAATCAACTTTTTTGCAGTAACACACTCACATTTTTCATGAAACAAATAATTTTTTTTTCAGGAATCCACTCTCTGGAACCTATAACGAATTTGTAAAAAACATCTTTCTAGGCATCCACTCTCCCTAATCTTGCAAGAAAATTTCAATTAACTTGTTGAAATATTGCAATCACCCTTATCCAAAAACGATATTTAAATCAACTTTTTTGCAGTAACACACTCACATTTTTCATAAAACAAACACATTTTTTTCAGGAATCTACTCTCTGGAACCTAAAACTAATTTTTAAAAAACATCTTTCTAGGCATCCACTGTCCCTAATCGTGCAAGAAAATTTCAATTGACTTGTTGAAATATTGCAATCACCCTTATCCAAAAATGAAATTTAAATTAACTTTTTAGCAGTAACACACTCACATTTTTCATAAAACAAACACATTTTTTTCAGGAATCTACTCTCTGGAACCTAAAACTAATTTTAAAAAAACATCTTTCTAGGCATCCACAGTCCCTAATCGTGCAAGAAAATTTCAATTGACTTGTTGAAATATTGCAATCACCCTTATTCAAAAACGAAATTTAAATCAACTTTTTAGCAGTAACACCCTCACATTTTTCATAAAACAAACACATTTTTTTTCAGGAATCTACTCTCTGAAACCTAATACTAATTTAAAAAAGAAATCTTTCTATGCATCCACTGTCCCTAATCGTGCAAGAATATTTCAATTGACTTGTTGAAGTATTGCAATCACCCTTATCCAAAAACGAAATTTAAATCAACTTTTTAGCAGTAACACACTCACATTTTTCATAAAACAAACACATTTTTTTCAGGAATCTACTCTCTGGAACCTAAAACTAATTTTAAAAAAACATCTTTCTAGGCATCCATTGTCCCTAATCGTGCAAGAAAATTTCAATTGACTTGTTGAAATATTGCAATCACCCTTATTCAAAAACGAAATTTAAATCAACTTTTTAGCAGTAACACACTCACATTTTTAATAAAACAAACACATTTTTTTCAGGAATCTACTCTCTGAAACCTAAAACTAATTTAAAAAAAATATCTTTCTAGGCATCCACTGTCCCTAATCGTGCAAGAACATTTCAATTGACTTGTTGAAATATTGCAATCACCCTTATTCAAAAACGAAATTTAAATCAACTTTTTAGCAGTAACACCCTCACATTTTTCATAAAACAAACACATTTTTTTCAGGAATCTACTCTCTGAAACCTAAAACTAATTAAAAAAACATCTTTCTAGGCATCCACTCTCCCTAATCTTCCAAGAAAATTTCAATTAACTTATTGAAATATTGCAATCACCCTTATCCAAAAACGATATTTAAATCAACTTTTTAGCAGTAACACACTCACATTTTTCATAAAACAAACACATTTTTTTCAGGAATCTACTCTCTGGAACCTAAAACTAATTTAAAAAAAACATCTTTCTAGGCATCCACTGTCCCTAATCGTGCAAGAAAATTTCAATTGACTTGTTGAAATATTGCAATCACCCTTATCCAAAAATGAAATTTAAATCAACTTTTTAGCAGTAACACACTCACATTTTTCATAAAACAAACACATTTTTTTCAGGAATCTACTCTCTGGAACCTAAAACTGATTTTAAAAAAACATCTTTCTAGGCATCCACTGTCCCTAATCGTGCAAGAAAATTTCAATTGACTTGTTGAAATATTGCAATCACCCTTATTCAAAAACGAAATTTAAATCAACTTTTTAGCAGTAACACCCTCACATTTTTCATAAAACAAACACATTTTTTTCAGGAATCTACTCTCTGGAACCTAAAACTAATTTTAAAAAAACATCTTTCTAGGCATCCACTGTCCCTAATCGTGCAAGAAAATTTCAATTGACTTGTTGAAACATTGCAATCACCCTTATCCAAAAATGAAATTTAAATCAACTTTTTAGCAGTAACACACTCAAATTTTTCATAAAACAAACAAATTTTTTTCAGGAATCTACTCTCTGGAACCTAAAACTGATTTAAAAAAAACATCTTTCTAAGCATCCACTGTCCCTAATCGTGCAAGAAAATTTCAATTGACTTGTTGAAGTATTGCAATCACCCTTATCCAAAAACGAAATTTAAATCAACTTTTTAGCAGTAACACACTCACATTTTTCATAAAACAAACACATTTTTTTCAGGAATCTACTCTCTGGAACCTAAAACTAATTTTAAAAAAACATCTTTCTAGGCATCCACTGTCCCTAATCGTGCAAGAAAATTTCAATTGACTTGTTGAAATATTGCAATCACCCTTATCCAAAAACGAAATTTAAATCAACTTTTTAGCAGTAACACACTCACATTTTTCATAAAACAAACACATTTTTTTCAGGAATCTACTCTCTGAAACCTAAAACTAATTTAAAAAAAACATCTCTCTAGGCATCCACTGTCCCTAATCGTGCAAGAAAATTTCAATTGACTTGTTGAAATATTGCAATCACCCTTATCCAAAAACGAAATTTAAATCAACTTTTTAGCAGTAACACACTCACATTTTTCATAAAACAAACACATTTTTTCAGGAATCAACTCTCTGGAACCTAAAACAAATATAACAAAAAAATCTTTGTATGCATCCACTCTCCCTAATCGTGCAAGAAAATTTCAATTAACTAGTTGAAATAATGCAATCATGCCTATCCTGAAGCTAAATTTAAATAAACTTTTTAGCAGTAACACACTCATATTTTTCATAAAACAAACACATTTTTTTCAGGAATCAACTCTCTGGAACCTAAAACAAATATAAAAAAAAGATCTTTCTATGCATCCACTCTCCCTAATCGTGCAAGAAAATTTGAATTAACTTGTTGAAATGATGCATTCACGCTTATCCTGAAACTAAATTTAAATCAACTTTTTTGCAGTAACACACTCACATTTTTCATGAAACAAATAATTTTTTTTTCAGGAATCCACTCTCTGGAACCTATAACGAATTTGTAAAAAACATCTTTCTAGGCATCCACTCTCCCTAATCTTGCAAGAAAATTTCAATTAACTTGTTGAAATATTGCAATCACCCTTATCCAAAAACAATATTTAAATCAACTTTTTTGCAGTAACACACTCACATTTTTCATAAAACAAACACATTTTTTTCAGGAATCTACTCTCTGGAACCTAAAACTAATTTTTAAAAAACATCTTTCTAGGCATCCACTGTCCCTAATCGTGCAAGAAAATTTCAATTGACTTGTTGAAATATTGCAATCACCCTTATTCAAAAACGAAATTTAAATCAACTTTTTAGCAGTAACACCCTCACATTTTTCATAAAACAAACACATTTTTTTCAGGAATCTACTCTCTGAAACCTAATACTAATTTAAAAAAGAAATCTTTCTATGCATCCACTGTCCCTAATCGTGCAAGAAAATTTCAATTGACTTGTTGAAGTATTGCAATCACCCTTATCCAAAAACGAAATTTAAATCAACTTTTTAGCAGTAACACACTCACATTTTTCATAAAACAAACACATTTTTTTCAGGAATCTACTCTCTGGAACCTAAAACTAATTTTAAAAAAACATCTTTCTAGGCATCCACTGTCCCTAATCGTGCAAGAAAATTTCAATTGACTTGTTGAAATATTGCAATCACCCTTATCCAAAAATGAAATTTAAATCAACTTTTTAGCAGTAACACACTCACATTTTTCATAAAACAAACACATTTTTTTCAGGAATCTACTCTCTGGAACCTAAAACTAATTTTAAAAAACATCTTTCTAGGCATCCACTGTCCCTAATCGTGCAAGAAAATTTCAATTGACTTGTTGAAATATTGCAATCACCCTTATTCAAAAACAAAATTTAAATCAACTTTTTAGCAGTAACACCCTCACATTTTTCATAAAACAAACACATTTTATTCAGGAATCTACTCTCTGGAACCTAAAACTAATTTTAAAAAAACATCTTTCTAGGCATCCACTGTCCCTAATCGTGCAAGAAAATTTCAATTGACTTGTTGAAATATTGCAATCACCCTTATCCAAAAACGAAATTTAAATCAACTTTTTAGCAGTAACACACTCACATTTTTCATAAAACAAACACATTTTTTTCAGGAATCTACTCTCTGAAACCTAAAACTAATTTTAAAAAAACATCTTTCTAGGCATCCACTGTCCCTAATCGTGCAACAAAATTTCAATTGACTTATTGAAATATTGCAATCACCCTTATTCAAAAACGAAATTTAAATCAACTTTTTAGCAGTAACACCCTCACATTTTTCATAAAACAAACACATTTTTTTCAGGAATCTACTCTGTGAAACCTAATACTAATTTAAAAAAGAAATCTTTCTATGCATCCACTCTCCCTAATCGTGCAAGAAAATTTCAATTAACTAGTTGAAATAATGCAATCATGCCTATCCTGAAGCTAAATTTAAATAAACTTTTTAGCAGTAACACACTCATATTTTTCATAAAACAAACACATTTTTTTCAGGAATCAACTCTCTGGAACCTAAAACAAATATAAAAAAAATATCTTTCTATGCATCCACTCTCCCTAATCGTGCAAGAAAATTTGAATTAACTTGTTGAAATGATGCATTCACGCTTATCCTGAAACTAAATTTAAATCAACTTTTTTGCAGTAACACACTCACATTTTTCATGAAACAAATAATTTTTTTTTCAAGAATCCACTCTCTGGAACCTATAATGAATTTGTAAAAAACATCTTTCTAGGCATCCACTCTCCCTAATCTTGCAAGAAAATTTCAATTAACTTGTTGAAATATTGCAATCACCCTTATCCAAAAACAATATTTAAATCAACTTTTTTGCAGTAACACACTCACATTTTTCATAAAACAAACACATTTTTTTCAGGAATCTACTCTCTGAAACCTAAAACTAATTTAAAAAAAATATCTTTCTAGGCATCCACTGTCCCTAATCGTGCAAGAAAATTTCAATTGACTTGTTGAAATATTGCAATCACCCTTATTCAAAAACGAAATTTAAATCAACTTTTTAGCAGTAACACCCTTACATTTTTCATAAAACAAACACATTTTTTTCAGGAATCTACTCTCTGAAACCTAATACTAATTTAAAAAAGAAATCTTTCTATGCATCCACTGTCCCTAATCGTGCAAGAAAATTTCAATTGACTTGTTGAAGTATTGCAATCACCCTTATCCAAAAACGAAATTTAAATCAACTTTTTAGCAGTAACACACTCACATTTTTCATAAAACAAACACATTTTTTTCAGGAATCTACTCTCTGGAACCTAAAACTAATTTTAAAAAAACATCTTTCTAGGCATCCACTGTCCCTAATCGTGCAAGAAAATTTCAATTGACTTGTTGAAATATTGCAATCACCCTTATCCAAAAACGAAATTTAAATCAACTTTTTAGCAGTAACACTCTCACATTTTTCATAAAACAAACACATTTTTTTCAGGAATCTACTCTCTGAAACCTAAAACTAATTTAAAAAAAATATCTTTCTAGGCATCCACTGTCCCTAATCGTGCAAGAAAATTTCAATTGACTTGTTGAAATATTGCAATCACCCTTATTCAAAAACGAAATTTAAATCAACTTTTTAGCAGTAACACCCTCACATTTTTCATGAAACAAACACATTTTTTTCAGGAATCTACTCTCTGAAACCTAAAACTAATTAAAAAAAACATATTTCTAGGCATCCACTCTCCCTAATCTTCCAAGAAAATTTCAATTAACTTATTGAAATATTGCAATCACCCTTATCCAAAAACGATATTTAAATCAACTTTTTAGCAGTAACACACTCACATTTTTCATAAAACAAACACATTTTTTTCAGGAATCTACTCTCTGGAACCTAAAACTAATTTAAAAAAAACATCTTTCTAGGCTTCCATTGTCCCTAATCGTGCAAGAAAATTTCAATTGACTTGTTGAAATATTGCAATCACCCTTATCCAAAAATGAAATTTAAATTAACTTTTTAGCAGTAACACACTCACATTTTTCATAAAACAAACACATTTTTTTCAGGAATCTACTCTCTGGAACCTAAAACTAATTTTTAAAAAACATCTTTCTAGGCTTCCACTGTCCCTAATCGTGCAAGAAAATTTCAATTGACTTGTTGAAATATTGCAATCACCCTTATCCAAAAATGAAATTTAAATTAACTTTTTAGCAGTAACACACTCACATTTTTCATAAAACAAACACATTTTTTTCAGGAATCTACTCTCTGGAACCTAAAACTAATTTAAAAAAAACATCTTTCTAGGCATCCACTGTCCCTAATCGTGCAAGAAAATTTCAATTGACTTGTTGAAATATTGCAATCACCCTTATTCAAAAACGAAATTTAAATCAACTTTTTAGCAGTAACACCCTTACATTTTTCATAATACAAACACATTTTTTTCAGGAATCTACTCTCTGAAACCTAATACTAATTTAAAAAAGAAATCTTTCTATGCATCCACTGTCCCTAATCGTGCAAGAAAATTTCAATTGACTTGTTGAAGTATTGCAATCACCCTTATCCAAAAACGAAATTTAAATCAACTTTTTAGCAGTAACACACTCACATTTTTCATAAAACAAACAAATTTTTTTCAGGAATCTACTCTCTGGAACCTAAAACTAATTTTAAAAAAACATCTTTCTAGGCATCCACTGTCCCTAATCGTGCAAGAAAATTTCAATTGACTTGTTGAAATATTGCAATCACCCTTATCCAAAAACGAAATTTAAATCAACTTTTTAGCAGTAACACTCTCACATTTTTCATAAAACAAACACATTTTTTTCAGGAATCTACTCTCTGAAACCTAAAACTAATTTAAAAAAAATATCTTTCTAGGCATCCACTGTCCCTAATCGTGCAAGAAAATTTCAATTGACTTGTTGAAATATTGCAATCACCCTTATTCAAAAACGAAATTTAAATCAACTTTTTAGCAGTAACACCCTCACATTTTTCATGAAACAAACACATTTTTTTCAGGAATCTACTCTCTGAAACCTAAAACTAATTAAAAAAAACATCTTTCTAGGCATCCACTCTCCCTAATCTTCCAAGAAAATTTCAATTAACTTATTGAAATATTGCAATCACCCTTATCCAAAAACGATATTTAAATCAACTTTTTAGCAGTAACACACTCACATTTTTCATAAAACAAACACATTTTTTTCAGGAATCTACTCTCTGGAACCTAAAACTAATTTTAAAAAAACATCTTTCTAGGCTTCCATTGTCCCTAATCGTGCAAGAAAACTTCAATTGACTTGTTGAAATATTGCAATCACCCTTATTCAAAAACGAAATTTAAATCAACTTTTTAGCAGTAACACCCTCACATTTTTCATAAAACAAACACATTTTTTTCAGGAATCTACTCTCTGAAACCTAATACTAATTTAAAAAAGAAATCTTTCTAGGCATCCACTGTCCCTAATCGTGCAAGAAATTTTCAATTGACTTGTAGAAATATTGCAATCACCCTTATTCAAAAACGAAATTTAAATCAACTTTTTAGCAGTAACACCCTCACATTTTTTATAAAACAAACACATTTTTTTCAGGAATCTACTCTCTGAAACCTAAAACTAATTAAAAAAAACATCTTTCTAGGCATCCACTCTCCCTAATCTTCCAAGAAAATTTCAATTAACTTATTGAAATATTGCAATCACCCTTATCCAAAAACGATATTTAAATCAACTTTTTAGCAGTAACACACTCACATTTTTCATAAAACAAACACATTTTTTTCAGGAATCTACTCTCTGGAACCTAAAACTAATTTTAAAAAAAATCTTTCTAGGCATCCACTGTCCCTAATCGTGCAAGAAAATTTCAATTGACTTGTTGAAATATTGCAATCACCCTTATCCAAAAATGAAATTTAAATCAACTTTTTAGCAGTAACACACTCACATTTTTCATAAAACAAACACATTTTTTTCAGGAATCTACTCTCTGAAACCTAAAACTAATTTTAAAAAACATCTTTCTAGGCATCCACTGTCCCTAATCGTGCAAGAAAATTTCAATTGACTTGTTGAAATATTGCAATCACCCTTATCCAAAAACGAAATTTAAATCAACTTTTTAGCAGTAACACTCTCACATTTTTCATAAAACAAACACATTTTTTTCAGGATTCTACTCTCTGGAACCTAAAACTAATTTTAAAAAAACATCTTTCTAGGCATCCACTGTCCCTAATCGTGCAAGAAAATTTCAATTGACTTGTTGAAATATTGCAATCACCCTTATCCAAAAACGAAATTTAAATCAACTTTTTAGCAGTAACACTCTCACATTTTTCATAAAACAAACACATTTTTTTCAGGAATCTACTCTCTGAAACCTAAAACTAATTTTAAAAAAATATCTTTCTAGGCATCCACTGTCCCTAATCGTGCAAGAAAATTTCAATTGACTTGTTGAAATATTGCAATCACCCTTATTCAAAAACGAAATTTAAATCAACTTTTTAGCAGTAACACCCTCACATTTTTCATGAAACAAACACATTTTTTTCAGGAATCTACTCTCTGAAACCTAAAACTAATTAAAAAAAACATCTTTCTAGGCATCCACTCTCCCTAATCTTCCAAGAAAATTTCAATTAACTTATTGAAATATTTCAATCACCCTTATCCAAAAACGATATTTAAATCAACTTTTTAGCAGTAACACACTCACATTTTTCATAAAATAAACACATTTTTTTCAGGAATCTACTCTCTGGAACCTAAAACTAATTTTAAAAAAACATCTTTCTAGGCATCCACTGTCCCTAATCGTGCAAGAAAATTTCAATTGACTTGTTGAAATATTGCAATCACCCTTATCCAAAAATGAAATTTAAATCAACTTTTTAGCAGTAACACACTCACATTTTTCATAAAACAAACACATTTTTTTCAGGAATCTACTCTCTGGAACCTAAAACTAATTTTAAAAAACATCTTTCTAGGCATCCACTGTCCCTAATCGTGCAAGAAAATTTCAATTGACTTGTTGAAATATTGCAATCACCCTTATTCAAAAACAAAATTTAAATCAACTTTTTAGCAGTAACACCCTCACATTTTTCATAAAACAAACACATTTTTTTCAGGAATCTACTCTCTGGAACCTAAAACTAATTTTAAAAAAACATCTTTCTAGGCATCCACTGTCCCTAATCGTGCAAGAAAATTTCAATTGACTTGTTGAAATATTGCAATCACCCTTATCCAAAAACGAAATTTAAATCAACTTTTTAGCAGTAACACACTCACATTTTTCATAAAACAAACACATTTTTTTCAGGAATCTACTCTCTGAAACCTAAAACTAATTTTAAAAAAACATCTTTCTAGGCATCCACTGTCCCTAATTGTGCAACAAAATTTCAATTGACTTATTGAAATATTGCAATCACCCTTATTCAAAAACGAAATTTAAATCAACTTTTTAGCAGTAACACCCTCACATTTTTCATAAAACAAACACATTTTTTTCAGGAATCTACTCTGTGAAACCTAATACTAATTTAAAAAAGAAATCTTTCTATGCATCCACTCTCCCTAATCGTGCAAGAAAATTTCAATTAACTAGTTGAAATAATGCAATCATGCCTATCCTGAAGCTAAATTTAAATAAACTTTTTAGCAGTAACACATCCATATTTTTCATAAAACAAACACATTTTTTTCAGGAATCAACTCTCTGGAACCTAAAACAAATATAAAAAAAATATCTTTCTATGCATCCACTCTCCCTAATCGTGCAAGAAAATTTGAATTAACTTGTTGAAATGATGCATTCACGCTTATCCTGAAACTAAATTTAAATCAACTTTTTTGCAGTAACACACTCACATTTTTCATGAAACAAATAATTTTTTTTTCAAGAATCCACTCTCTGGAACCTATAACGAATTTGTAAAAAACATCTTTCTAGGCATCCACTCTCCCTAATCTTGCAAGAAAATTTCAATTAACTTGTTGAAATATTGCAATCACCCTTATCCAAAAACAATATTTAAATCAACTTTTTTGCAGTAACACACTCACATTTTTCATAAAACAAACACATCTTTTTTCAGGAATCTACTCTCTGGAACCTAAAACTAATTTTAAAAAAACATCTTTCTAGGCATCCACTGTCCCTAATCGTGCAAGAAAATTTCAATTGACTTGTTGAAATATTGCAATCACCCTTATCCAAAAATGAAATTTAAATCAACTTTTTAGCAGTAACACACTCACATTTTTCATAAAAGAAACACATTTTTTCAGGAATCAACTCTCTTGAACCTAAAACAAATATAAAAAAACATCTTTCTATGCATCCACTCTCCCTAATCGTGCAAGAAAATTTCAATTAACTTGTTGAAATGATGCATTCACGCTTATCCTGAAACTAAATTTAAATCAACTTTTTTGCAGTAACACACTCACATTTTTCATGAAACAAATAATTTTTTTTTCAGGAATCCACTCTCTGGAACCTATAACGAATTTGTAAAAAACATCTTTCTAAGCATCCACTCTCCCTAATCTTGCAAGAAAATTTCAATTAACTTGTTGAAATATTGCAATCACCCTTATCCAAAAACGATATTTAAATCAACTTTTTTGCAGTAACACACTCACATTTTTCATAAAACAAACACATTTTTTTTCAGGAATCTACTCTCTAGAACCTAAAACTAATTTTAAAAAAACATCTTTCTAGGCATCCACTGTCCCTAATCGTGCAAGAAAATTTCAATTGACTTGTTGAAATATTGCAATCACCCTTATCCAAAAACGAAATTTAAATCAACTTTTTAGCAGTAACACACTCACATTTTTCATAAAACAAACACATTTTTTTCAGGAATCTACTCTCTGGAACCTAAAACTAATTTAAAAAAAAGATCTTTCTAGGCATCCACTGTCCCTAATCGTGCAAGAAAATTTCAATTGACTTGTTGAAATATTGCAATCACCCTTATCCAAAAACGAAATTTAAATCAAGTTTTTAGCAGTAACACACTCACATTTTTCATAAAACAAACACATTTTTTTCAGGAATCTACTCTCTGAAACCTAAAACTAATTTTAAAAAAACATCTCTCTAGGCATCCACTGTCCCTAATCGTGCAAGAAAATTTCAATTGACTTGTTGAAATATTGCAATCACCCTTATCCAAAAACGAAATTTAAATCAACTTTTTAGCAGTAACACACTCAGATTTTTCATAAAACAAACACATTTTTTCAGGAATCAACTCTCTGGAACCTAAAACAAATATAAAAAAAAAATCTTTCTATGCATCCACTCTCCCTAATCGTGCAAGAAAATTTCAATTAACTAGTTGAAATAATGCAATCATGCCTATCCTGAAGCTAAATTTAAATAAACTTTTTAGCAGTAACACACTCATATTTTTCATAAAACAAACACATTTTTTCAGGAATCAACTCTCTGGAACCTAAAACAGATATAAAAAAAGATCTTTCTATGCATCCACTCTCCCTAATCGTGCAAGAAAATTTGAATTAACTTGTTGAAATGATGCATTCACGCTTATCCTGAAACTAAATTTAAATCAACTTTTTTGCAGTAACACACTCACATTTTTCATGAAACAAATAATTTTTTTTTCAGGAATCCACTCTCTGGAACCTATAACGAATTTGTAAAAAACATCTTTCTAGGCATCCACTCTCCCTAATCTTGCAAGAAAATTTCAATTAACTTGTTGAAATATTGCAATCACCCTTATCCAAAAACGATATTTAAATCAACTTTTTTGCAGTAACACACTCACATTTTTCATAAAACAAACACATTTTTTTCAGGAATCTACTCTCTGGAACCTAAAACTAATTTTTAAAAAACATCTTTCTAGGCATCCACTGTCCCTAATCGTGCAAGAAAATTTCAATTGACTTGTTGAAATATTGCAATCACCCTTATCCAAAAATGAAATTTAAATTAACTTTTTAGCAGTAACACACTCACATTTTTCATAAAACAAACACATTTTTTTCAGGAATCTACTCTCTGGAACCTAAAACTAATTTTAAAAAAACATCTTTCTAGGCATCCACTGTCCCTAATCGTGCAAGAAAATTTCAATTGACTTGTTGAAATATTGCAATCACCCTTATTCAAAAACGAAATTTAAATCAACTTTTTAGCAGTAACACCCTCACATTTTTCATAAAACAAACACATTTTTTTTCAGGAATCTACTCTCTGAAACCTAATACTAATTTAAAAAAGAAATCTTTCTATGCATCCACTGTCCCTAATCGTGCAAGAATATTTCAATTGACTTGTTGAAGTATTGCAATCACCCTTATCCAAAAACGAAATTTAAATCAACTTTTTAGCAGTAACACACTCACATTTTTCATAAAACAAACACATTTTTTTCAGGAATCTACTCTCTGGAACCTAAAACTAATTTTAAAAAAACATCTTTCTAGGCATCCATTGTCCCTAATCGTGCAAGAAAATTTCAATTGACTTGTTGAAATAATGCAATCACCCTTATTCAAAAACGAAATTTAAATCAACTTTTTAGCAGTAACACACTCACATTTTTAATAAAACAAACACATTTTTTTCAGGAATCTACTCTCTGAAACCTAAAACTAATTTTAAAAAAATATCTTTCTAGGCATCCACTGTCCCTAATCGTGCAAGAACATTTCAATTGACTTGTTGAAATATTGCAATCACCCTTATTCAAAAACGAAATTTAAATCAACTTTTTAGCAGTAACACCCTCACATTTTTCATAAAACAAACACATTTTTTTCAGGAATCTACTCTCTGAAACCTAAAACTAATTAAAAAAACATCTTTCTAGGCATCCACTCTCCCTAATCTTCCAAGAAAATTTCAATTAACTTATTGAAATATTGCAATCACCCTTATCCAAAAACGATATTTAAATCAACTTTTTAGCAGTAACACACTCACATTTTTCATAAAACAAACACATTTTTTTCAGGAATCTACTCTCTGGAACCTAAAACTAATTTAAAAAAAACATCTTTCTAGGCATCCACTGTCCCTAATCGTGCAAGAAAATTTCAATTGACTTGTTGAAATATTGCAATCACCCTTATCCAAAAATGAAATTTAAATCAACTTTTTAGCAGTAACACACTCACATTTTTCATAAAACAAACACATTTTTTTCAGGAATCTACTCTCTGGAACCTAAAACTGATTTTAAAAAAACATCTTTCTAGGCATCCACTGTCCCTAATCGTGCAAGAAAATTTCAATTGACTTGTTGAAATATTGCAATCACCCTTATTCAAAAACGAAATTTAAATCAACTTTTTAGCAGTAACACCCTCACATTTTTCATAAAACAAACACATTTTTTTCAGGAATCTACTCTCTGGAACCTAAAACTAATTTTAAAAAAACATCTTTCTAGGCATCCACTGTCCCTAATCGTGCAAGAAAATTTCAATTGACTTGTTGAAACATTGCAATCACCCTTATCCAAAAATGAAATTTAAATCAACTTTTTAGCAGTAACACACTCAAATTTTTCATAAAACAAACACATTTTTTTCAGGAATCTACTCTCTGGAACCTAAAACTGATTTAAAAAAAACATCTTTCTAAGCATCCACTGTCCCTAATCGTGCAAGAAAATTTCAATTGACTTGTTGAAGTATTGCAATCACCCTTATCCAAAAACGAAATTTAAATCAACTTTTTAGCAGTAACACACTCACATTTTTCATAAAACAAACATATTTTTTTCAGGAATCTACTCTCTGGAACCTAAAACTAATTTTAAAAAAACATCTTTCTAGGCATCCACTGTCCCTAATCGTGCAAGAAAATTTCAATTGACTTGTTGAAATATTGCAATCACCCTTATCCAAAAACGAAATTTAAATCAACTTTTTAGCAGTAACACACTCACATTTTTCATAAAATAAACACATTTTTTTCAGGAATCTACTCTCTGAAACCTAAAACTAATTTAAAAAAAACATCTCTCTAGGCATCCACTGTCCCTAATCGTGCAAGAAAATTTCAATTGACTTGTTGAAATATTGCAATCACCCTTATCCAAAAACGAAATTTAAATCAACTTTTTAGCAGTAACACACTCACATTTTTCATAAAACAAACACATTTTTTCAGGAATCAACTCTCTGGAACCTAAAACAAATATAAAAAAAAAATCTTTGTATGCATCCACTCTCCCTAATCGTGCAAGAAAATTTCAATTAACTAGTTGAAATAATGCAATCATGCCTATCCTGAAGCTAAATTTAAATAAACTTTTTAGCAGTAACACACTCATATTTTTCATAAAACAAACACATTTTTTTCAGGAATCAACTCTCTGGAACCTAAAACAAATATAAAAAAAAGATCTTTCTATGCATCCACTCTCCCTAATCGTGCAAGAAAATTTGAATTAACTTGTTGAAATGATGCATTCACGCTTATCCTGAAACTAAATTTAAATCAACTTTTTTGCAGTAACACACTCACATTTTTCATGAAACAAATATTTTTTTTTTCAGGAATCCACTCTCTGGAACCTATAACGAATTTGTAAAAAACATCTTTCTAGGCATCCACTCTCCCTAATCTTGCAAGAAAATTTCAATTAACTTGTTGAAATATTGCAATCACCCTTATCCAAAAACAATATTTAAATCAACTTTTTTGCAGTAACACACTCACATTTTTCATAAAACAAACACATTTTTTTCAGGAATCTACTCTCTGGAACCTAAAACTAATTTTTAAAAAACATCTTTCTAGGCATCCACTGTCCCTAATCGTGCAAGAAAATTTCAATTGACTTGTTGAAATATTGCAATCACCCTTATCCAAAAATGAAATTTAAATTAACTTTTTAGCAGTAACACACTCACATTTTTCATGAAACAAACACATTTTTTTCAGGAATCTACTCTCTGGAACCTAAAACTAATTTTAAAAAAACATCTTTCTAGGCATCCACTGTCCCTAATCGTGCAAGAAAATTTCAATTGACTTGTTGAAATATTGCAATCACCCTTATTCAAAAACGAAATTTAAATCAACTTTTTAGCAGTAACACCCTCACATTTTTCATAAAACAAACACATTTTTTTCAGGAATCTACTCTCTGAAACCTAATACTAATTTAAAAAAGAAATCTTTCTATGCATCCACTGTCCCTAATCGTGCAAGAAAATTTCAATTGACTTGTTGAAGTATTGCAATCACCCTTATCCAAAAACGAAATTTAAATCAACTTTTTAGCAGTAACACACTCACATTTTTCATAAAACAAACACATTTTTTTCAGGAATCTACTCTCTGGAACCTAAAACTAATTTTAAAAAAACATCTTTCTAGGCATCCACTGTCCCTAATCGTGCAAGAAAATTTCAATTGACTTGTTGAAATATTGCAATCACCCTTATCCAAAAAAGAAATTTAAATCAACTTTTTAGCAGTAACACACTCACATTTTTCATAAAACAAACACATTTTTTTCAGGAATCTACTCTGAAACCTAAAACTAATTTAAAAAAAATATCTTTCTAGGCATCCACTGTCCCTAATCGTGCAAGAAAATTTCAATTGACTTGTTGAAGTATTGCAATCACCCTTATCCAAAAACGAAATTTAAATCAACTTTTTAGCAGTAACACCCTCACATTTTTCATAAAACAAAACACATTTTTTTCAGGAATCTACTCTCTGAAACCTAAAACTAATTAAAAAAAACATCTTTCTAGGCATCCACTCTCCCTAATCTTCCAAGAAAATTTCAATTAACTTATTGAAATATTGCAATCACCCTTATCCAAAAACGATATTTAAATCAACTTTTTAGCAGTAACACACTCACATTTTTCATAAAACAAACACATTTTTTTCAGGAATCAACTCTCTGGAACCTAAAACAAATATAAAAAAAAACATCTTTCTATGCATCCACTCTCCCTAATCGTGCAAGAAAATTTCAATTAACTTGTTGAAATGATGCATTCACGCTTATCCTGAAACTAAATTTAAATCAACTTTTTTGCAGTAACACACTCACATTTTTCATGAAACAAATAATTTTTTTTTCAGGAATCCACTCTCTGGAACCTATAACGAATTTGTAAAAAACATCTTTCTAGGCATCCACTCTCCCTAATCTTGCAAGAAAATTTCAATTAACTTGTTGAAATATTGCAATCACCCTCATCCAAAAACGATATTTAAATCAACTTTTTTGCAGTAACACACTCACATTTTTCATAAAACAAACACATTTTTTTCAGGAATCTACTCTCTGGAACCTAAAACTAATTAAAAAAAAAAATCTTTCTAGGCATCCACTGTCCCTAATCGTGCAAGAAAATTTCAATTGACTTGTTGAAATATTGCAATCACCCTTATCCAAAAATGAAATTTAAATCAACTTTTTAGCAGTAACACACTCACATTTTTCATAAAACAAACACATTTTTTTCAGGAATCTACTCTCTGGAACCTAAAACTAATTTAAAAAAAAGATCTTTCTAGGCATCCACTGTCCCTAATCGTGCAAGAAAATTTCAATTGACTTGTTGAAATATTGCAATCACCCTTATTCAAAAACGAAATTTAAATCAACTTTTTAGCAGTAACACCCTCACATTTTTCATAAAACAAACACATTTTTTTCAGGAATCTACTCTCTGAAACCTAAAACTAATTAAAAAAAACATCTTTCTAGGCATCCACTCTCCCTAATCTTCCAAGAAAATTTCAATTAACTTATTGAAATATTGCAATCACCCTTATCCAAAAACGATATTTAAATCAACTTTTTAGCAGTAACACACTCACATTTTTCATAAAACAAACACATTTTTTTCAGGAATCTACTCTCTGGAACCTTAAACAAATTTAAAAAAAACATCTTTCTAGGCATCCACTGTCCCTAATCGTGCAAGAAAATTTCAATTGACTTGTTGAAATATTGCAATCACCCTTATCCAAAAATGAAATTTAAATCAACTTTTTAGCAGTAACACACTCACATTTTTCATAAAACAAACACATTTTTTTCAGGAATCTACTCTCTGGAACCTAAAACTAATTTTAAAAAAACATCTTTCTAGGCATCCATTGTCCCTAATCGTGCAAGAAAATTTCAATTGACTTGTTGAAATATTGCAATCACCCTTATTCAAAAACGAAATTTAAATCAACTTTTTAGCAGTAACACCCTCACATTTTGCATAAAACAAACACATTTTTTTTAGGAATCTACTCTCTGGAACCTAAAACTAATTTTAAAAAAATATCTTTCTAGGCATCCACTGTCCCTAATCGTGCAAGAAAATTTCAATTGACTTGTTGAAGTATTGCAATCACCCTTATCCAAAAACGAAATTTAAATCAACTTTTTAGCAGTAACACCCTCACATTTTGCATAAAACAAACACATTTTTTTTAGGAATCTACTCTCTGGAACCTAAAACTAATTTTGAAAAAACATCTTTCTAGGCATCCACTGTCCCTAATCGTGCAAGAAAATTTCAATTGACTTGTTGAAATATTGCAATCACCCTTATCCAAAAACGAAATTTAAATCAACTTTTTAGCAGTAACACACTCACATTTTTCATAAAACAAACACATTTTTTCAGGAATCAACTCTCTGGAACCAAAAACAAATATAAAAAAAAAATCTTTCTATGCATCCACTCTCCCTAATCGTGCAAGAAAATTTCAATTAACTAGTTGAAATAATGCAATCATGCCTATCCTGAAGCTAAATTTAAATCAACTTTTTTGCAGTAACACACTCACATTTTTCATGAAACAAATAATTTTTTTTTCAGGAATCCACTCTCTGGAACCTATAACGAATTTGTAAAAAACATCTTTCTAGGCATCCACTGTCCCTAATCGTGCAAGAAAATTTCAATTGACTTGTTGAAGTATTGCAATCACCCTTATCCAAAAACGAAATTTAAATTAACTTTTTAGCAGTAACACACTCACATTTTTCATAAAACAAACACATTTTTTTTCAGGAATCTACTCTCTGGAACCTAAAACTAATTTAAAAAAAACATCTTTCTAGGCATCCACTGGCCCTAATCGTGCAAGAAAATTTCAATTGACTTGTTGAAATATTGCAATCACCCTTATCCAAAAATGAAATTTAAATCAAATTTTTAGCAGTAACACACTCACATTTTTCATAAAACAAACACATTTTTTTCAGGAATCTACTCTCTGGAACCTAAAACTAATTTTAAAAAAACATCTTTCTAGGCATCCATTGTCCCTAATCATGCAAGAAAATTTTAATTGACTTGTTGAAATATTGCAATCACCCTTATTCAAAAACGAAATTTAAATCAACTTTTTAGCAGTAACACCCTCACATTTTGCATAAAACAAACACATTTTTTTTAGGAATCTACTCTCTGGAACCTAAAACTAATTTTAAAAAAATATCTTTCTAGGCATCCACTGTCCCTAATCGTGCAAGAAAATTTCAACTGACTTGTTGAAATATTGCAATCACCCTTATTCAAAAACGAAATTTAAATCAACTTTTTAGCAGTAACACCCTCACATTTTGCATAAAACAAACACATTTTTTTTAGGAATCTACTCTCTGGAACCTAAAACTAATTTTAAAAAAATATCTTTCTAGGCATCCACTGTCCCTAATCGTGCAAGAAAATTTCAATTGACTTGTTGAAGTATTGCAATCACCCTTATCCAAAAACGAAATTTAAATCAACTTTTTAGCAGTATCACCCTCACATTTTGCATAAAACAAACACATTTTTTTTAGGAATCTACTCTCTGGAACCTAAAACTAATTTTGAAAAAACATCTTTCTAGGCATCCACTGTCCCTAATCGTGCAAGAAAATTTCAATTGACTTGTTGAAATATTGCAATCACCCTAATCCAAAAACGAAATTTAAATCAACTTTTTAGCAGTAACACACTCACATTTTTCATAAAACAAACACATTTTTTCAGGAATCAACTCTCTGGAACCTAAAACAAATATAAAAAAAAATCTTTCTATGCATCCACTCTCCCTAATCGTGCAAGAAAATTTCAATTAACTAGTTGAAATAATGCAATCATGCCTATCCTGAAGCTAAATTTAAATCAACTTTTTTGCAGTAACACACTCACATTTTTCATGAAACAAATAATTTTTTTTTCAGGAATCCACTCTCTGGAACCTATAACGAATTTGTAAAAAACATCTTTCTAGGCATCCACTGTCCCTAATCGTGCAAGAAAATTTCAATTGACTTGTTGAAGTATTGCAATCACCCTTATCCAAAAACGAAATTTAAATTAACTTTTTAGCAGTAACACACTCACATTTTTCATAAAACAAACACATTTTTTTTCAGGAATCTACTCTCTGGAACCTAAAACTAATTTAAAAAAAACATCTTTCTAGGCATCCACTGTCCCTAATCGTGCAAGAAAATTTCAATTGACTTGTTGAAATATTGCAATCACCCTTATCCAAAAACGAAATTTAAATCAACTTTTTAGCAGTAACACACTCACATTTTTCATAAAACAAACACATTTTTTTCAGGAATCTACTCTCTGGAACCTAAAACTAATTTTAAAAAAACATCTTTCTAGGCATCCATTGTCCCTAATCATGCAAGAAAATTTTAATTGACTTGTTGAAATATTGCAATCACCCTTATTCAAAAACGAAATTTAAATCAACTTTTTAGCAGTAACACCCTCACATTTTGCATAAAACAAACACATTTTTTTTAGGAATCTACTCTCTGGAACCTAAAACTAATTTTAAAAAAATATCTTTCTAGGCATCCACTGTCCCTAATCGTGCAAGAAAATTTCAACTGACTTGTTGAAATATTGCAATCACCCTTATTCAAAAACGAAATTTAAATCAACTTTTTAGCAGTAACACCCTCACATTTTGCATAAAACAAACACATTTTTTTTAGGAATCTACTCTCTGGAACCTAAAACTAATTTTAAAAAAATATCTTTCTAGGCATCCACTGTCCCTAATCGTGCAAGAAAATTTCAATTGACTTGTTGAAGTATTGCAATCACCCTTATCCAAAAACGAAATTTAAATCAACTTTTTAGCAGTATCACCCTCACATTTTGCATAAAACAAACACATTTTTTTTAGGAATCTACCCTCTGGAACCTAAAACTAATTTTGAAAAAACATCTTTCTAGGCATCCACTGTCCCTAATCGTGCAAGAAAATTTCAATTGACTTGTTGAAATATTGCAATCACCCTTATCCAAAAACGAAATTTAAATCAACTTTTTAGCAGTAACACACTCACATTTTTCATAAAACAAACACATTTTTTCAGGAATCAACTCTCTGGAACCTAAAACAAATATAAAAAAAAAATCTTTCTATGCATCCACTCTCCCTAATCGTGCAAGAAAATTTCAATTAACTAGTTGAAATAATGCAATCATGCCTATCCTGAAGCTAAATTTAAATCAACTTTTTTGCAGTAACACACTCACATTTTTCATGAAACAAATAATTTTTTTTCAGGAATCCACTCTCTGGAACCTATAACGAATTTGTAAAAAACATCTTTCTAGGCATCCACTGTCCCTAATCGTGCAAGAAAATTTCAATTGACTTGTTGAAGTATTGCAATCACCCTTATCCAAAAACGAAATTTAAATTAACTTTTTAGCAGTAACACACTCACATTTTTCATAAAACAAACACATTTTTTTTCAGGAATCTACTCTCTGGAACCTAAAACTAATTTAAAAAAAACATCTTTCTAGGCATCCACTGTCCCTAATCGTGCAAGAAAATTTCAATTGACTTGTTGAAATATTGCAATCACCCTTATCCAAAAACGAAATTTAAATCAACTTTTTAGCAGTAACACACTCACATTTTTCATAAAACAAACACATTTTTTT
The DNA here is from genome assembly GCF_964263255.1 of Lissotriton vulgaris. NCBI lineage: Eukaryota > Metazoa > Chordata > Amphibia > Caudata > Salamandridae > Lissotriton > Lissotriton vulgaris. The sequence continues at coordinate 1,171,970 of NW_028244439.1, read as the reverse complement.
CAGGAATCTACTCTCTGGAACCTAAAACTAATTTAAAAAAAAGATCTTTCTAGGCATCCACTGTCCCTAATCGTGCAAGAAAATTTCAATTGACTTGTTGAAATATTGCAATCACCCTTATCCAAAAACGAAATTTAAATCAAGTTTTTAGCAGTAACACACTCACATTTTTCATAAAACAAACACATTTTTTTCAGGAATCTACTCTCTGAAACCTAAAACTAATTTTAAAAAAACATCTCTCTAGGCATCCACTGTCCCTAATCGTGCAAGAAAATTTCAATTGACTTGTTGAAATATTGCAATCACCCTTATCCAAAAACGAAATTTAAATCAACTTTTTAGCAGTAACACACTCACATTTTTCATAAAACAAACACATTTTTTCAGGAATCAACTCTCTGGAACCTAAAACAAATATAAAAAAAAAATCTTTCTATGCATCCACTCTCCCTAATCGTGCAAGAAAATTTCAATTAACTAGTTGAAATAATGCAATCATGCCTATCCTGAAGCTAAATTTAAATAAACTTTTTAGCAGTAACACACTCATATTTTTCATAAAACAAACACATTTTTTCAGGAATCAACTCTCTGGAACCTAAAACAGATATAAAAAAAGATCTTTCTATGCATCCACTCTCCCTAATCGTGCAAGAAAATTTGAATTAACTTGTTGAAATGATGCATTCACGCTTATCCTGAAACTAAATTTAAATCAACTTTTTTGCAGTAACACACTCACATTTTTCATGAAACAAATAATTTTTTTTTCAGGAATCCACTCTCTGGAACCTATAACGAATTTGTAAAAAACATCTTTCTAGGCATCCACTCTCCCTAATCTTGCAAGAAAATTTCAATTAACTTGTTGAAATATTGCAATCACCCTTATCCAAAAACGATATTTAAATCAACTTTTTTGCAGTAACACACTCACATTTTTCATAAAACAAACACATTTTTTTCAGGAATCTACTCTCTGGAACCTAAAACTAATTTTTAAAAAACATCTTTCTAGGCATCCACTGTCCCTAATCGTGCAAGAAAATTTCAATTGACTTGTTGAAATATTGCAATCACCCTTATCCAAAAATGAAATTTAAATTAACTTTTTAGCAGTAACACACTCACATTTTTCATAAAACAAACACATTTTTTTCAGGAATCTACTCTCTGGAACCTAAAACTAATTTTAAAAAAACATCTTTCTAGGCATCCACTGTCCCTAATCGTGCAAGAAAATTTCAATTGACTTGTTGAAATATTGCAATCACCCTTATTCAAAAACGAAATTTAAATCAACTTTTTAGCAGTAACACCCTCACATTTTTCATAAAACAAACACATTTTTTTTCAGGAATCTACTCTCTGAAACCTAATACTAATTTAAAAAAGAAATCTTTCTATGCATCCACTGTCCCTAATCGTGCAAGAATATTTCAATTGACTTGTTGAAGTATTGCAATCACCCTTATCCAAAAACGAAATTTAAATCAACTTTTTAGCAGTAACACACTCACATTTTTCATAAAACAAACACATTTTTTTCAGGAATCTACTCTCTGGAACCTAAAACTAATTTTAAAAAAACATCTTTCTAGGCATCCATTGTCCCTAATCGTGCAAGAAAATTTCAATTGACTTGTTGAAATAATGCAATCACCCTTATTCAAAAACGAAATTTAAATCAACTTTTTAGCAGTAACACACTCACATTTTTAATAAAACAAACACATTTTTTTCAGGAATCTACTCTCTGAAACCTAAAACTAATTTAAAAAAAATATCTTTCTAGGCATCCACTGTCCCTAATCGTGCAAGAACATTTCAATTGACTTGTTGAAATATTGCAATCACCCTTATTCAAAAACGAAATTTAAATCAACTTTTTAGCAGTAACACCCTCACATTTTTCATAAAACAAACACATTTTTTTCAGGAATCTACTCTCTGAAACCTAAAACTAATTAAAAAAACATCTTTCTAGGCATCCACTCTCCCTAATCTTCCAAGAAAATTTCAATTAACTTATTGAAATATTGCAATCACCCTTATCCAAAAACGATATTTAAATCAACTTTTTAGCAGTAACACACTCACATTTTTCATAAAACAAACACATTTTTTTCAGGAATCTACTCTCTGGAACCTAAAACTAATTTAAAAAAAACATCTTTCTAGGCATCCACTGTCCCTAATCGTGCAAGAAAATTTCAATTGACTTGTTGAAATATTGCAATCACCCTTATCCAAAAATGAAATTTAAATCAACTTTTTAGCAGTAACACACTCACATTTTTCATAAAACAAACACATTTTTTTCAGGAATCTACTCTCTGGAACCTAAAACTGATTTTAAAAAAACATCTTTCTAGGCATCCACTGTCCCTAATCGTGCAAGAAAATTTCAATTGACTTGTTGAAATATTGCAATCACCCTTATTCAAAAACGAAATTTAAATCAACTTTTTAGCAGTAACACCCTCACATTTTTCATAAAACAAACACATTTTTTTCAGGAATCTACTCTCTGGAACCTAAAACTAATTTTAAAAAAACATCTTTCTAGGCATCCACTGTCCCTAATCGTGCAAGAAAATTTCAATTGACTTGTTGAAACATTGCAATCACCCTTATCCAAAAATGAAATTTAAATCAACTTTTTAGCAGTAACACACTCAAATTTTTCATAAAACAAACACATTTTTTTCAGGAATCTACTCTCTGGAACCTAAAACTGATTTAAAAAAAACATCTTTCTAAGCATCCACTGTCCCTAATCGTGCAAGAAAATTTCAATTGACTTGTTGAAGTATTGCAATCACCCTTATCCAAAAACGAAATTTAAATCAACTTTTTAGCAGTAACACACTCACATTTTTCATAAAACAAACACATTTTTTTCAGGAATCTACTCTCTGGAACCTAAAACTAATTTTAAAAAAACATCTTTCTAGGCATCCACTGTCCCTAATCGTGCAAGAAAATTTCAATTGACTTGTTGAAATATTGCAATCACCCTTATCCAAAAACGAAATTTAAATCAACTTTTTAGCAGTAACACACTCACATTTTTCATAAAATAAACACATTTTTTTCAGGAATCTACTCTCTGAAACCTAAAACTAATTTAAAAAAAACATCTCTCTAGGCATCCACTGTCCCTAATCGTGCAAGAAAATTTCAATTGACTTGTTGAAATATTGCAATCACCCTTATCCAAAAACGAAATTTAAATCAACTTTTTAGCAGTAACACACTCACATTTTTCATAAAACAAACACATTTTTTCAGGAATCAACTCTCTGGAACCTAAAACAAATATAAAAAAAAAATCTTTGTATGCATCCACTCTCCCTAATCGTGCAAGAAAATTTCAATTAACTAGTTGAAATAATGCAATCATGCCTATCCTGAAGCTAAATTTAAATAAACTTTTTAGCAGTAACACACTCATATTTTTCATAAAACAAACACATTTTTTTCAGGAATCAACTCTCTGGAACCTAAAACAAATATAAAAAAAAGATCTTTCTATGCATCCACTCTCCCTAATCGTGCAAGAAAATTTGAATTAACTTGTTGAAATGATGCATTCACGCTTATCCTGAAACTAAATTTAAATCAACTTTTTTGCAGTAACACACTCACATTTTTCATGAAACAAATATTTTTTTTTTCAGGAATCCACTCTCTGGAACCTATAACGAATTTGTAAAAAACATCTTTCTAGGCATCCACTCTCCCTAATCTTGCAAGAAAATTTCAATTAACTTGTTGAAATATTGCAATCACCCTTATCCAAAAACAATATTTAAATCAACTTTTTTGCAGTAACACACTCACATTTTTCATAAAACAAACACATTTTTTTCAGGAATCTACTCTCTGGAACCTAAAACTAATTTTTAAAAAACATCTTTCTAGGCATCCACTGTCCCTAATCGTGCAAGAAAATTTCAATTGACTTGTTGAAATATTGCAATCACCCTTATCCAAAAATGAAATTTAAATTAACTTTTTAGCAGTAACACACTCACATTTTTCATGAAACAAACACATTTTTTTCAGGAATCTACTCTCTGGAACCTAAAACTAATTTTAAAAAAACATCTTTCTAGGCATCCACTGTCCCTAATCGTGCAAGAAAATTTCAATTGACTTGTTGAAATATTGCAATCACCCTTATTCAAAAACGAAATTTAAATCAACTTTTTAGCAGTAACACCCTCACATTTTTCATAAAACAAACACATTTTTTTCAGGAATCTACTCTCTGAAACCTAATACTAATTTAAAAAAGAAATCTTTCTATGCATCCACTGTCCCTAATCGTGCAAGAAAATTTCAATTGACTTGTTGAAGTATTGCAATCACCCTTATCCAAAAACGAAATTTAAATCAACTTTTTAGCAGTAACACACTCACATTTTTCATAAAACAAACACATTTTTTTCAGGAATCTACTCTCTGGAACCTAAAACTAATTTTAAAAAAACATCTTTCTAGGCATCCACTGTCCCTAATCGTGCAAGAAAATTTCAATTGACTTGTTGAAATATTGCAATCACCCTTATCCAAAAAAGAAATTTAAATCAACTTTTTAGCAGTAACACACTCACATTTTTCATAAAACAAACACATTTTTTTCAGGAATCTACTCTGAAACCTAAAACTAATTTAAAAAAAATATCTTTCTAGGCATCCACTGTCCCTAATCGTGCAAGAAAATTTCAATTGACTTGTTGAAGTATTGCAATCACCCTTATCCAAAAACGAAATTTAAATCAACTTTTTAGCAGTAACACCCTCACATTTTTCATAAAACAAAACACATTTTTTTCAGGAATCTACTCTCTGAAACCTAAAACTAATTAAAAAAAACATCTTTCTAGGCATCCACTCTCCCTAATCTTCCAAGAAAATTTCAATTAACTTATTGAAATATTGCAATCACCCTTATCCAAAAACGATATTTAAATCAACTTTTTAGCAGTAACACACTCACATTTTTCATAAAACAAACACATTTTTTTCAGGAATCAACTCTCTGGAACCTAAAACAAATATAAAAAAAAACATCTTTCTATGCATCCACTCTCCCTAATCGTGCAAGAAAATTTCAATTAACTTGTTGAAATGATGCATTCACGCTTATCCTGAAACTAAATTTAAATCAACTTTTTTGCAGTAACACACTCACATTTTTCATGAAACAAATAATTTTTTTTTCAGGAATCCACTCTCTGGAACCTATAACGAATTTGTAAAAAACATCTTTCTAGGCATCCACTCTCCCTAATCTTGCAAGAAAATTTCAATTAACTTGTTGAAATATTGCAATCACCCTCATCCAAAAACGATATTTAAATCAACTTTTTTGCAGTAACACACTCACATTTTTCATAAAACAAACACATTTTTTTCAGGAATCTACTCTCTGGAACCTAAAACTAATTAAAAAAAAAAATCTTTCTAGGCATCCACTGTCCCTAATCGTGCAAGAAAATTTCAATTGACTTGTTGAAATATTGCAATCACCCTTATCCAAAAATGAAATTTAAATCAACTTTTTAGCAGTAACACACTCACATTTTTCATAAAACAAACACATTTTTTTCAGGAATCTACTCTCTGGAACCTAAAACTAATTTAAAAAAAAGATCTTTCTAGGCATCCACTGTCCCTAATCGTGCAAGAAAATTTCAATTGACTTGTTGAAATATTGCAATCACCCTTATTCAAAAACGAAATTTAAATCAACTTTTTAGCAGTAACACCCTCACATTTTTCATAAAACAAACACATTTTTTTCAGGAATCTACTCTCTGAAACCTAAAACTAATTAAAAAAAACATCTTTCTAGGCATCCACTCTCCCTAATCTTCCAAGAAAATTTCAATTAACTTATTGAAATATTGCAATCACCCTTATCCAAAAACGATATTTAAATCAACTTTTTAGCAGTAACACACTCACATTTTTCATAAAACAAACACATTTTTTTCAGGAATCTACTCTCTGGAACCTTAAACAAATTTAAAAAAAACATCTTTCTAGGCATCCACTGTCCCTAATCGTGCAAGAAAATTTCAATTGACTTGTTGAAATATTGCAATCACCCTTATCCAAAAATGAAATTTAAATCAACTTTTTAGCAGTAACACACTCACATTTTTCATAAAACAAACACATTTTTTTCAGGAATCTACTCTCTGGAACCTAAAACTAATTTTAAAAAAACATCTTTCTAGGCATCCATTGTCCCTAATCGTGCAAGAAAATTTCAATTGACTTGTTGAAATATTGCAATCACCCTTATTCAAAAACGAAATTTAAATCAACTTTTTAGCAGTAACACCCTCACATTTTGCATAAAACAAACACATTTTTTTTAGGAATCTACTCTCTGGAACCTAAAACTAATTTAAAAAAAATATCTTTCTAGGCATCCACTGTCCCTAATCGTGCAAGAAAATTTCAATTGACTTGTTGAAATATTGCAATCACCCTTATCCAAAAACGAAATTTAAATCAACTTTTTAGCAGTAACACCCTCACATTTTGCATAAAACAAACACTTTTTTTTAGGAATCTACTCTCTGGAACCTAAAACTAATTTTAAAAAAATATCTTTCTAGGCATCCACTGTCCCTAATCGTGCAAGAAAATTTCAATTGACTTGTTGAAGTATTGCAATCACCCTTATCCAAAAACGAAATTTAAATCAACTTTTTAGCAGTAACACCCTCACATTTTGCATAAAACAAACACATTTTTTTTAGGAATCTACTCTCTGGAACCTAAAACTAATTTTGAAAAAACATCTTTCTAGGCATCCACTGTCCCTAATCGTGCAAGAAAATTTCAATTGACTTGTTGAAATATTGCAATCACCCTTATCCAAAAACGAAATTTAAATCAACTTTTTAGCAGTAACACACTCACATTTTTCATAAAACAAACACATTTTTTCAGGAATCAACTCTCTGGAACCAAAAACAAATATAAAAAAAAAATCTTTCTATGCATCCACTCTCCCTAATCGTGCAAGAAAATTTCAATTAACTAGTTGAAATAATGCAATCATGCCTATCCTGAAGCTAAATTTAAATCAACTTTTTTGCAGTAACACACTCACATTTTTCATGAAACAAATAATTTTTTTTTCAGGAATCCACTCTCTGGAACCTATAACGAATTTGTAAAAAACATCTTTCTAGGCATCCACTGTCCCTAATCGTGCAAGAAAATTTCAATTGACTTGTTGAAGTATTGCAATCACCCTTATCCAAAAACGAAATTTAAATTAACTTTTTAGCAGTAACACACTCACATTTTTCATAAAACAAACACATTTTTTTTCAGGAATCTACTCTCTGGAACCTAAAACTAATTTAAAAAAAACATCTTTCTAGGCATCCACTGGCCCTAATCGTGCAAGAAAATTTCAATTGACTTGTTGAAATATTGCAATCACCCTTATCCAAAAATGAAATTTAAATCAAATTTTTAGCAGTAACACACTCACATTTTTCATAAAACAAACACATTTTTTTCAGGAATCTACTCTCTGGAACCTAAAACTAATTTTAAAAAAACATCTTTCTAGGCATCCATTGTCCCTAATCATGCAAGAAAATTTTAATTGACTTGTTGAAATATTGCAATCACCCTTATTCAAAAACGAAATTTAAATCAACTTTTTAGCAGTAACACCCTCACATTTTGCATAAAACAAACACATTTTTTTTAGGAATCTACTCTCTGGAACCTAAAACTAATTTTAAAAAAATATCTTTCTAGGCATCCACTGTCCCTAATCGTGCAAGAAAATTTCAACTGACTTGTTGAAATATTGCAATCACCCTTATTCAAAAACGAAATTTAAATCAACTTTTTAGCAGTAACACCCTCACATTTTGCATAAAACAAACACATTTTTTTTAGGAATCTACTCTCTGGAACCTAAAACTAATTTTAAAAAAATATCTTTCTAGGCATCCACTGTCCCTAATCGTGCAAGAAAATTTCAATTGACTTGTTGAAGTATTGCAATCACCCTTATCCAAAAACGAAATTTAAATCAACTTTTTAGCAGTATCACCCTCACATTTTGCATAAAACAAACACATTTTTTTTAGGAATCTACTCTCTGGAACCTAAAACTAATTTTGAAAAAACATCTTTCTAGGCATCCACTGTCCCTAATCGTGCAAGAAAATTTCAATTGACTTGTTGAAATATTGCAATCACCCTAATCCAAAAACGAAATTTAAATCAACTTTTTAGCAGTAACACACTCACATTTTTCATAAAACAAACACATTTTTTCAGGAATCAACTCTCTGGAACCTAAAACAAATATAAAAAAAAAATCTTTCTATGCATCCACTCTCCCTAATCGTGCAAGAAAATTTCAATTAACTAGTTGAAATAATGCAATCATGCCTATCCTGAAGCTAAATTTAAATCAACTTTTTTGCAGTAACACACTCACATTTTTCATGAAACAAATAATTTTTTTTTCAGGAATCCACTCTCTGGAACCTATAACGAATTTGTAAAAAACATCTTTCTAGGCATCCACTGTCCCTAATCGTGCAAGAAAATTTCAATTGACTTGTTGAAGTATTGCAATCACCCTTATCCAAAAACGAAATTTAAATTAACTTTTTAGCAGTAACACACTCACATTTTTCATAAAACAAACACATTTTTTTTCAGGAATCTACTCTCTGGAACCTAAAACTAATTTAAAAAAAACATCTTTCTAGGCATCCACTGTCCCTAATCGTGCAAGAAAATTTCAATTGACTTGTTGAAATATTGCAATCACCCTTATCCAAAAACGAAATTTAAATCAACTTTTTAGCAGTAACACACTCACATTTTTCATAAAACAAACACATTTTTTTCAGGAATCTACTCTCTGGAACCTAAAACTAATTTTAAAAAAACATCTTTCTAGGCATCCATTGTCCCTAATCATGCAAGAAAATTTTAATTGACTTGTTGAAATATTGCAATCACCCTTATTCAAAAACGAAATTTAAATCAACTTTTTAGCAGTAACACCCTCACATTTTGCATAAAACAAACACATTTTTTTTAGGAATCTACTCTCTGGAACCTAAAACTAATTTTAAAAAAATATCTTTCTAGGCATCCACTGTCCCTAATCGTGCAAGAAAATTTCAACTGACTTGTTGAAATATTGCAATCACCCTTATTCAAAAACGAAATTTAAATCAACTTTTTAGCAGTAACACCCTCACATTTTGCATAAAACAAACACATTTTTTTTAGGAATCTACTCTCTGGAACCTAAAACTAATTTTAAAAAAATATCTTTCTAGGCATCCACTGTCCCTAATCGTGCAAGAAAATTTCAATTGACTTGTTGAAGTATTGCAATCACCCTTATCCAAAAACGAAATTTAAATCAACTTTTTAGCAGCATCACCCTCACATTTTGCATAAAACAAACACATTTTTTTTAGGAATCTACCCTCTGGAACCTAAAACTAATTTTGAAAAAACATCTTTCTAGGCATCCACTGTCCCTAATCGTGCAAGAAAATTTCAATTGACTTGTTGAAATATTGCAATCACCCTTATCCAAAAACGAAATTTAAATCAACTTTTTAGCAGTAACACACTCACATTTTTCATAAAACAAACACATTTTTTCAGGAATCAACTCTCTGGAACCTAAAACAAATATAAAAAAAAAATCTTTCTATGCATCCACTCTCCCTAATCGTGCAAGAAAATTTCAATTAACTAGTTGAAATAATGCAATCATGCCTATCCTGAAGCTAAATTTAAATCAACTTTTTTGCAGTAACACACTCACATTTTTCATGAAACAAATAATTTTTTTTCAGGAATCCACTCTCTGGAACCTATAACGAATTTGTAAAAAACATCTTTCTAGGCATCCACTGTCCCTAATCGTGCAAGAAAATTTCAATTGACTTGTTGAAGTATTGCAATCACCCTTATCCAAAAACGAAATTTAAATTAACTTTTTAGCAGTAACACACTCACATTTTTCATAAAACAAACACATTTTTTTTCAGGAATCTACTCTCTGGAACCTAAAACTAATTTAAAAAAAACATCTTTCTAGGCATCCACTGTCCCTAATCGTGCAAGAAAATTTCAATTGACTTGTTGAAATATTGCAATCACCCTTATCCAAAAACGAAATTTAAATCAACTTTTTAGCAGTAACACACTCACATTTTTCATAAAACAAACACATTTTTTTCAGGAATCTACTCTCTGAAACCTAAAACTAATTTAAAAAAAAATCTTTCTATGCATCCACTGTCCCTAATCGTGCAAGAAAATTTCAACTGACTTATTGAAATATTGCAATCACCCTTATTCAAAAACGAAATTTAAATCAACTTTTTAGCAGTAACACCCTCACATTTTTCATAAAACAAACACATTTTTTCAGGAATCTACTCTCTGAAACCTAATACTAATTTAAAAAAGAAATCTTTCTATGCATCCACTGTCCCTAATCGTGCAAGAAAATTTCAATTGACTTGTTGAAGTATTGCAATCACCCTTATCCAAAAACGAAATTTAAATCAACTTTTTAGCAGTAACACACTCACATTTTTCATAAAACAAACACATTTTTTTCAGGAATCTACTCTCTGGAACCTAAAACTAATTTTAAAAAAACATCTTTCTAGGCATCCACTGTCCCTAATCGTGCAAGAAAATTTCAATTGACTTGTTGAAATATTGCAATCACCCTTATCCAAAAACGAAATTTAAATCAACTTTTTAGCAGTAACACACTCACATTTTTCATAAAACAAACACATTTTTTTCAGGAATCTACTCTCTGAAACCTAAAACTAATTTAAAAAAAACATCTCTCTAGGCATCCACTGTCCCTAATCGTGCACGAAAATTTCAATTGACTTGTTGAAATATTGCAATCACCCTTATCCAAAAACGAAATTTAAATCACCTTTTTAGCAGTAACACACTCACATTTTTCATAAAACAAACACATTTTTTCAGGAATCAACTCTCTGGAACCTAAAACAAATATAAAAAAAAAATCTTTGTATGCATCCACTCTCCCTAATCGTGCAAGAAAATTTCAATTAACTAGTTGAAATGATGCATTCACGCTTATCCTGAAACTAAATTTAAATCAACTTTTTTGCAGTAACACACTCACATTTTTCATGAAACAAATAATTTTTTTTTCAGGAATCCACTCTCTGGAACCTATAACGAATTTGTAAAAAACATCTTTCTAGGCATCCACTCTCCCTAATCTTGCAAGAAAATTTCAATTAACTTGTTGAAATATTGCAATCACCCTTATCCAAAAACGATATTTAAATCAACTTTTTTGCAGTAACACACTCACATTTTTCATAAAACAAACACATTTTTCTCAGGAATCTACTCTCTGGAACCTAAAACTAATTTTTAAAAAACATCTTTCTAGGCATCCACTGTCCCTAATCGTGCAAGAAAATTTCAATTGACTTGTTGAAATATTGCAATCACCCTTATCCAAAAATGAAATTTAAATTAACTTTTTAGCAGTAACACACTCACATTTTTCATAAAACAAACACATTTTTTTCAGGAATCTACTCTCTGGAACCTAAAACTAATTTTAAAAAAACATCTTTCTAGGCATCCACTGTCCCTAATCGTGCAAGAAAATTTCAATTGACTTGTTGAAATATTGCAATCACCCTTATTCAAAAACGAAATTTAAATCAACTTTTTAGCAGTAACACCCTCACATTTTTCATAAAACAAACACATTTTTTTCAGGAATCTACTCTCTGAAACCTAATACTAATTTAAAAAAGAAATCTTTCTATGCATCCACTGTCCCTAATCGTGCAAGAAAATTTCAATTGACTTGTTGAAGTATTGCAATCACCCTTATCCAAAAACGAAATTTAAATCAACTTTTTAGCAGTAACACACTCACATTTTTCATTAAACAAACACATTTTTTTCAGGAATCTACTCTGAAACCTAAAACTAATTTAAAAAAAATATCTTTCTAGGCATCCACTGTCCCTAATCGTGCAAGAAAATTTCAATTGACTTGTTGAAGTATTGCAATCACCCTTATCCAAAAACGAAATTTAAATCAACTTTTTAGCAGTAACACCCTCACATTTTTCATAAAACAAACACATTTTTTTCAGGAATCTACTCTCTGAAACCTAAAACTAATTAAAAAAAACATCTTTCTAGGCATCCACTCTCCCTAATCTTCCAAGAAAATTTCAATTAACTTATTGAAATATTGCAATCACCCTTATCCAAAAACGATATTTAAATCAACTTTTTAGCAGTAACACACTCACATTTTTCATAAAACAAACACATTTTTTTCAGGAATCAACTCTCTGGAACCTAAAACAAATATAAAAAAACATCTTTCTATGCATCCACTCTCCCTAATCGTGCAGGAAAATTTCAATTAACTTGTTGAAATGATGCATTCACGCTTATCCTGAAACTAAATTTAAATCAACTTTTTTGCAGTAACACACTCACATTTTTCATGAAACAAATAATTTTTTTTTCAGGAATCCACTCTCTGGAACCTATAACGAATTTGTAAAAAACATCTTTCTAGGCATCCACTCTCCCTAATCTTGCAAGAAAATTTCAATTAACTTGTTGAAATATTGCAATCACCCTCATCCAAAAACGATATTTAAATCAACTTTTTTGCAGTAACACACTCACATTTTTCATAAAACAAACACATTTTTTTCAGGAATCTACTCTCTGGAACCTAAAACTAATTAAAAAAAAAAATCTTTCTAGGCATCCACTGTCCCTAATCGTGCAAGAAAATTTCAATTGACTTGTTGAAATATTGCAATCACCCTTATCCAAAAATGACATTTAAATCAACTTTTTAGCAGTAACACACTCACATTTTTCATAAAACAAACACATTTTTTTCAGGAATCTACTCTCTGGAACCTAAAACTAATTTAAAAAAAAATCTTTCTAGGCATCCACTGTCCCTAATCGTGCAAGAAAATTTCAATTGACTTGTTGAAATATTGCAATCACCCTTATTCAAAAACGAAATTTAAATCAACTTTTTAGCAGTAACACCCTCACATTTTTCATAAAACAAACACATTTTTTTCAGGAATCTACTCTCTGAAACCTAAAACTAATTAAAAAAAACATCTTTCTAGGCATCCACTCTCCCTAATCTTCCAAGAAAATTTCAATTAACTTATTGAAATATTGCAATCACCCTTATCCAAAAACGATATTTAAATCAACTTTTTAGCAGTAACACACTCACATTTTTCATAAAACAAACACATTTTTTTCAGGAATCTACTCTCTGGAACCTTAAACAAATTTTAAAAAAACATCTTTCTAGGCATCCACTGTCCCTAATCGTGCAAGAAAATTTCAATTGACTTGTTGAAATATTGCAATCACCCTTATCCAAAAATGAAATTTAAATCAACTTTTTAGCAGTAACACACTCACATTTTTCATAAAACAAACACATTTTTTTCAGGAATCTACTCTCTGGAACCTAAAACTAATTTTAAAAAAACATCTTTCTAGGCATCCATTGTCCCTAATCGTGCAAGAAAATTTCAATTGACTTGTTGAAATATTGCAATCACCCTTATTCAAAAACGAAATTTAAATCAACTTTTTAGCAGTAACACCCTCACATTTTGCATAAAACAAACACATTTTTTTTAGGAATCTACTCTCTGGAACCTAAAACTAATTTAAAAAAAATATCTTTCTAGGCATCCACTGTCCCTAATCGTGCAAGAAAATTTCAATTGACTTGTTGAAATATTGCAATCACCCTTATCCAAAAACGAAATTTAAATCAACTTTTTAGCAGTAACACCCTCACATTTTGCATAAAACAAACACATTTTTTTTAGGAATCTACTCTCTGGAACCTAAAACTAATTTTAAAAAAATATCTTTCTAGGCATCCACTGTCCCTAATCGTGCAAGAAAATTTCAATTGACTTGTTGAAGTATTGCAATCACCCTTATCCAAAAACGAAATTTAAATCAACTTTTTAGCAGTAACACCCTCACATTTTGCATAAAACAAACACATTTTTTTTAGGAATCTACTCTCTGGAACCTAAAACTAATTTTGAAAAAACATCTTTCTAGGCATCCACTGTCCCTAATCGTGCAAGAAAATTTCAATTGACTTGTTGAAATATTGCAATCACCCTTATCCAAAAACGAAATTTAAATCAACTTTTTAGCAGTAACACACTCACATTTTTCATAAAACAAACACATTTTTTCAGGAATCAACTCTCTGGAACCAAAAACAAATATAAAAAAAAAATCTTTCTATGCATCCACTCTCCCTAATCGTGCAAGAAAATTTCAATTAACTAGTTGAAATAATGCAATCATGCCTATCCTGAAGCTAAATTTAAATCAACTTTTTTGCAGTAACACACTCACATTTTTCATGAAACAAATAATTTTTTTTCAGGAATCCACTCTCTGGAACCTATAACGAATTTGTAAAAAACATCTTTCTAGGCATCCACTGTCCCTAATCGTGCAAGAAAATTTCAATTGACTTGTTGAAGTATTGCAATCACCCTTATCCAAAAACGAAATTTAAATTAACTTTTTAGCAGTAACACACTCACATTTTTCATAAAACAAACACATTTTTTTTCAGGAATCTACTCTCTGGAACCTAAAACTAATTTAAAAAAAACATCTTTCTAGGCATCCACTGGCCCTAATCGTGCAAGAAAATTTCAATTGACTTGTTGAAATATTGCAATCACCCTTATCCAAAAATGAAATTTAAATCAACTTTTTAGCAGTAACACACTCACATTTTTCATAAAACAAACACATTTTTTTCAGGAATCTACTCTCTGGAACCTAAAACTAATTTTAAAAAAACATCTTTCTAGGCATCCATTGTCCCTAATCATGCAAGAAAATTTTAATTGACTTGTTGAAATATTGCAATCACCCTTATTCAAAAACGAAATTTAAATCAACTTTTTAGCAGTAACACCCTCACATTTTGCATAAAACAAACACATTTTTTTTAGGAATCTACTCTCTGGAACCTAAAACTAATTTTAAAAAAATATCTTTCTAGGCATCCACTGTCCCTAATCGTGCAAGAAAATTTCAACTGACTTGTTGAAATATTGCAATCACCCTTATTCAAAAACGAAATTTAAATCAACTTTTTAGCAGTATCACCCTCACATTTTGCATAAAACAAACACATTTTTTTTAGGAATCTACTCTCTGGAACCTAAAACTAATTTTAAAAAAATATCTTTCTAGGCATCCACTGTCCCTAATCGTGCAAGAAAATTTCAATTGACTTGTTGAAGTATTGCAATCACCCTTATCCAAAAACGAAATTTAAATCAACTTTTTAGCAGTATCACCCTCACATTTTGCATAAAACAAACACATTTTTTTTAGGAATCTACTCTCTGGAACCTAAAACTAATTTTGAAAAAACATCTTTCTAGGCATCCACTGTCCCTAATCGTGCAAGAAAATTTCAATTGACTTGTTGAAATATTGCAATCACCCTAATCCAAAAACGAAATTTAAATCAACTTTTTAGCAGTAACACACTCACATTTTTCATAAAACAAACACATTTTTTCAGGAATCAACTCTCTGGAACCTAAAACAAATATAAAAAAAAATCTTTCTATGCATCCACTCTCCCTAATCGTGCAAGAAAATTTCAATTAACTAGTTGAAATAATGCAATCATGCCTATCCTGAAGCTAAATTTAAATCAACTTTTTTGCAGTAACACACTCACATTTTTCATGAAACAAATAATTTTTTTTTCAGGAATCCACTCTCTGGAACCTATAACGAATTTGTAAAAAACATCTTTCTAGGCATCCACTGTCCCTAATCGTGCAAGAAAATTTCAATTGACTTGTTGAAGTATTGCAATCACCCTTATCCAAAAACGAAATTTAAATTAACTTTTTAGCAGTAACACACTCACATTTTTCATAAAACAAACACATTTTTTTTCAGGAATCTACTCTCTGGAACCTAAAACTAATTAAAAAAAAACATCTTTCTAGGCATCCACTGTCCCTAATCGTGCAAGAAAATTTCAATTGACTTGTTGAAATATTGCAATCACCCTTATCCAAAAACGAAATTTAAATCAACTTTTTAGCGGTAACACACTCACATTTTTCATAAAACAAACACATTTTTTTCAGGAATCTACTCTCTGGAACCTAAAACTAATTTTAAAAAAACATCTTTCTAGGCATCCATTGTCCCTAATCATGCAAGAAAATTTTAATTGACTTGTTGAAATATTGCAATCACCCTTATTCAAAAACGAAATTTAAATCAACTTTTTAGCAGTAACACCCTCACATTTTGCATAAAACAAACACATTTTTTTTAGGAATCTACTCTCTGGAACCTAAAACTAATTTTAAAAAAATATCTTTCTAGGCATCCACTGTCCCTAATCGTGCAAGAAAATTTCAACTGACTTGTTGAAATATTGCAATCACCCTTATTCAAAAACGAAATTTAAATCAACTTTTTAGCAGTAACACCCTCACATTTTGCATAAAACAAACACATTTTTTTTAGGAATCTACTCTCTGGAACCTAAAACTAATTTTAAAAAAATATCTTTCTAGGCATCCACTGTCCCTAATCGTGCAAGAAAATTTCAATTGACTTGTTGAAGTATTGCAATCACCCTTATCCAAAAACGAAATTTAAATCAACTTTTTAGCAGTATCACCCTCACATTTTGCATAAAACAAACACATTTTTTTTAGGAATCTACTCTCTGGAACCTAAAACTAATTTTGAAAAAACATCTTTCTAGGCATCCACTGTCCCTAATCGTGCAAGAAAATTTCAATTGACTTGTTGAAATATTGCAATCACCCTTATCCAAAAACGAAATTTAAATCAACTTTTTAGCAGTAACACACTCACATTTTTCATAAAACAAACACATTTTTTCAGGAATCAACTCTCTGGAACCTAAAACAAATATAAAAAAAAAATCTTTCTATGCATCCACTCTCCCTAATCGTGCAAGAAAATTTCAATTAACTAGTTGAAATAATGCAATCATGCCTATCCTGAAGCTAAATTTAAATCAACTTTTTTGCAGTAACACACTCACATTTTTCATGAAACAAATAATTTTTTTTCAGGAATCCACTCTCTGGAACCTATAAAGAATTTGTAAAAAACATCTTTCTAGGCATCCACTGTCCCTAATCGTGCAAGAAAATTTCAATTGACTTGTTGAAGTATTGCAATCACCCTTATCCAAAAACGAAATTTAAATTAACTTTTTAGCAGTAACACACTCACATTTTTCATAAAACAAACACATTTTTTTTCAGGAATCTACTCTCTGGAACCTAAAACTAATTTAAAAAAAACATCTTTCTAGGCATCCACTGTCCCTAATCGTCCAAGAAAATTTCAATTGACTTGTTGAAATATTGCAATCACCCTTATCCAAAAACGAAATTTAAATCAACTTTTTAGCAGTAACACACTCACATTTTTCATAAAACAAACACATTTTTTTCAGGAATCTACTCTCTGAAACCTAAAACTAATTTGAAAAAAAATCTTTCTATGCATCCACTGTCCCTAATCGTGCAAGAAAATTTCAACTGACTTATTGAAATATTGCAATCACCCTTATTCAAAAACGAAATTTAAATCAACTTTTTAGCAGTAACACCCTCACATTTTTCATAAAACAAACACATTTTTTTCAGGAATCTACTCTCTGAAACCTAATACTAATTTAAAAAAGAAATCTTTCTATGCATCCACTGTCCCTAATCGTGCAAGAAAATTTCAATTGACTTGTTGAAGTATTGCAATCACCCTTATCCAAAAACGAAATTTAAATCAACTTTTTAGCAGTAACACACTCACATTTTTCATAAAACAAACACATTTTTTTCAGGAATCTACTCTCTGGAACCTAAAACTAATTTTAAAAAAACATCTTTCTAGGCATCCACTGTCCCTAATCGTGCAAGAAAATTTCAATTGACTTGTTGAAATATTGCAATCACCCTTATCCAAAAACGAAATTTAAATCAACTTTTTAGCAGTAACACACTCACATTTTTCATAAAACAAACACATTTTTTTCAGGAATCTACTCTCTGAAACCTAAAACTAATTTAAAAAAAACATCTCTCTAGGCATCCACTGTCCCTAATCGTGCACGAAAATTTCAATTGACTTGTTGAAATATTGCAATCACCCTTATCCAAAAACGAAATTTAAATCAACTTTTTAGCAGTAACACACTCACATTTTTCATAAAACAAACACATTTTTTCAGGAATCAACTCTCTGGAACCTAAAACAAATATAAAAAAAAAATCTTTGTATGCATCCACTCTCCCTAATCGTGCAAGAAAATTTCAATTAACTAGTTGAAATGATGCATTCACGCTTATCCTGAAACTAAATTTAAATCAACTTTTTTGCAGTAACACACTCACATTTTTCATGAAACAAATAATTTTTTTTTCAGGAATCCACTCTCTGGAACCTATAACGAATTTGTAAAAAACATCTTTCTAGGCATCCACTCTCCCTAATCTTGCAAGAAAATTTCAATTAACTTGTTGAAATATTGCAATCACCCTTATCCAAAAACGATATTTAAATCAACTTTTTTGCAGTAACACACTCACATTTTTCATAAAACAAACACATTTTTCTCAGGAATCTACTCTCTGGAACCTAAAACTAATTTTTAAAAAACATCTTTCTAGGCATCCACTGTCCCTAATCGTGCAAGAAAATTTCAATTGACTTGTTGAAATATTGCAATCACCCTTATCCAAAAATGAAATTTAAATTAACTTTTTAGCAGTAACACACTCACATTTTTCATAAAACAAACACATTTTTTTCAGGAATCTACTCTCTGGAACCTAAAACTAATTTTAAAAAAACATCTTTCTAGGCATCCACTGTCCCTAATCGTGCAAGAAAATTTCAATTGACTTGTTGAAATATTGCAATCACCCTTATTCAAAAACGAAATTTAAATCAACTTTTTAGCAGTAACACCCTCACATTTTTCATAAAACAAACACATTTTTTTAGGAATCTACTCTCTGAAACCTAATACTAATTTAAAAAAGAAATCTTTCTATGCATCCACTGTCCCTAATCGTGCAAGAAAATTTCAATTGACTTGTTGAAGTATTGCAATCACCCTTATCCAAAAACGAAATTTAAATCAACTTTTTAGCAGTAACACACTCACATTTTTCATTAAACAAACACATTTTTTTCAGGAATCTACTCTCTGGAACCTAAAACTAATTTTAAAAAAACATCTTTCTAGGCATCCACTGTCCCTAATCGTGCAAGAAAATTTCAATTGACTTGTTGAAATATTGCAATCACCCTTATCCAAAAAAGAAATTTAAATCAACTTTTTAGCAGTAACACACTCACATTTTTCATAAAACAAACACATTTTTTTCAGGAATCTACTCTGAAACCTAAAACTAATTTAAAAAAAATATCTTTCTAGGCATCCACTGTCCCTAATCGTGCAAGAAAATTTCAATTGACTTGTTGAAGTATTGCAATCACCCTTATCCAAAAACGAAATTTAAATCAACTTTTTAGCAGTAACACCCTCACATTTTTCATAAAACAAACACATTTTTTTCAGGAATCTACTCTCTGAAACCTAAAACTAATTAAAAAAAACATCTTTCTAGGCATCCACTCTCCCTAATCTTCCAAGAAAATTTCAATTAACTTATTGAAATATTGCAATCACCCTTATCCAAAAACGATATTTAAATCAACTTTTTAGCAGTAACACACTCACATTTTTCATAAAACAAACACATTTTTTTCAGGAATCAACTCTCTGGAACCTAAAACAAATATAAAAAAACATCTTTCTATGCATCCACTCTCCCTAATCGTGCAGGAAAATTTCAATTAACTTGTTGAAATGATGCATTCACGCTTATCCTGAAACTAAATTTAAATCAACTTTTTTGCAGTAACACACTCACATTTTTCATGAAACAAATAATTTTTTTTTCAGGAATCCACTCTCTGGAACCTATAACGAATTTGTAAAAAACATCTTTCTAGGCATCCACTCTCCCTAATCTTGCAAGAAAATTTCAATTAACTTGTTGAAATATTGCAATCACCCTCATCCAAAAACGATATTTAAATCAACTTTTTTGCAGTAACACACTCACATTTTTCATAAAACAAACACATTTTTTTCAGGAATCTACTCTCTGGAACCTAAAACTAATTAAAAAAAAAAATCTTTCTAGGCATCCACTGTCCCTAATCGTGCAAGAAAATTTCAATTGACTTGTTGAAATATTGCAATCACCCTTATCCAAAAATGACATTTAAATCAACTTTTTAGCAGTAACACACTCACATTTTTCATAAAACAAACACATTTTTTTCAGGAATCTACTCTCTGGAACCTAAAACTAATTTAAAAAAAAATCTTTCTAGGCATCCACTGTCCCTAATCGTGCAAGAAAATTTCAATTGACTTGTTGAAATATTGCAATCACCCTTATTCAAAAACGAAATTTAAATCAACTTTTTAGCAGTAACACCCTCACATTTTTCATAAAACAAACACATTTTTTTCAGGAATCTACTCTCTGAAACCTAAAACTAATTAAAAAAAACATCTTTCTAGGCATCCACTCTCCCTAATCTTCCAAGAAAATTTCAATTAACTTATTGAAATATTGCAATCACCCTTATCCAAAAACGATATTTAAATCAACTTTTTAGCAGTAACACACTCACATTTTTCATAAAACAAACACATTTTTTTCAGGAATCTACTCTCTGGAACCTTAAACAAATTTAAAAAAAAACATCTTTCTAGGCATCCACTGTCCCTAATCGTGCAAGAAAATTTCAATTGACTTGTTGAAATATTGCAATCACCCTTATCCAAAAATGAAATTTAAATCAACTTTTTAGCAGTAACACACTCACATTTTTCATAAAACAAACACATTTTTTTCAGGAATCTACTCTCTGGAACCTAAAACTAATTTAAAAAAAACATCTTTCTAGGCATCCATTGTCCCTAATCGTGCAAGAAAATTTCAATTGACTTGTTGAAATATTGCAATCACCCTTATTCAAAAACGAAATTTAAATCAACTTTTTAGCAGTAACACCCTCACATTTTTCATAAAACAAACAATTTTTTTTCAGGAATCTACTCTCTGAAAACTAATACTAATTTAAAAAAGAAATCTTTCTATGCATCCACTGTCCCTAATCGTGCAAGAAAATTTCAATTGACTTGTTGAAGTATTGCAATCACCCTTATCCAAAAAACGAAATTTAAATCAACTTTTTAGCAGTAACACACTCACATTTTTCATAAAACAAACACATTTTTTTCAGGAATCTACTCTCTGGAACCTTAAACAAATTTTAAAAAAACATCTTTCTAGGCATCCACTGTCCCTAATCGTGCAAGAAAATTTCAATTGACTTGTTGAAATATTGCAATCACCCTTATCCAAAAATGAAATTTAAATCAACTTTTTAGCAGTAACACACTCACATTTTTCATAAAACAAACACATTTTTTTCAGGAATCTACTCTCTGGAACCTAAAACTAATTTTAAAAAAACATCTTTCTAGGCATCTATTGTCCCTAATCGTGCAAGAAAATTTCAATTGACTTGTTGAAATATTGCAATCACCCTTATTCAAAAACGAAATTTAAATCAACTTTTTAGCAGTAACACCCTCACATTTTTCATAAAACAAACACATTTTTTTCAGGAATCTACTCTCTGAAACCTAAAACTAATTAAAAAAAACATCTTTCTAGGCATCCACTCTCCCTAATCTTCCAAGAAAATTTCAATTAACTTATTGAAATATTGCAATCACCCTTATCCAAAAACGATATTTAAATCAACTTTTTAGCAGTAACACACTCACATTTTTCATAAAACAAACACATTTTTTTCAGGAATCTACTCTCTGGAACCTAAAACTAATTTAAAAAAAAGATCTTTCTAGGCATCCACTGTCCCTAATCGTGCAAGAAAATTTCAATTGACTTGTTGAAATATTGCAATCACCCTTATCCAAAAATGAAATTTAAATCAACTTTTTAGCAGTAACACACTCACATTTTTCATAAAACAAACACATTTTTTTCAGGAATCTACTCTCTGGAACCTAAAACTAATTTTAAAAAAACATCTTTCTAGGCATCCACTGTCCCTAATCGTGCAAGAAAATTTCAATTGACTTGTTGAAATATTGCAATCACCCTTATTCAAAAACGAAATTTAAATCAACTTTTTAGCAGTAACACCCTCACATTTTTCATAAAACAAACACATTTTTTTCAGGAATCTACTCTCTGGAACCTAAAACTAATTTTAAAAAAACATCTTTCTAGGCATCCACTGTCCCTAATCGTGCAAGAAAATTTCAATTGACTTGTTGAAATATTGCAATCACCCTTATCCAAAAATGAAATTTAAATCAACTTTTTAGCAGTAACACACTCACATTTTTCATAAAACAAACACATTTTTTTCAGGAATCTACTCTCTGGAAACTAAAACTAATTTAAAAAAAAATCTTTCTAGGCATCCACTGTCCCTAATCGTGCAAGAAAATTTCAATTGACTTGTTGAAATATTGCAATCACCCTTATTCAAAAACGAAATTTAAATCAACTTTTTAGCAGTAACACCCTCACATTTTTCATAAAACAAACACATTTTTTTCAGGAATCTACTCTCTGAAACCTAATACTAATTTAAAAAAGAAATCTTTCTAGGCATCCACTGTCCCTAATCGTGCAAGAAATTTTCAATTGACTTGTTGAAATATTGCAATCACCCTTATTCAAAAACGAAATTTAAATCAACTTTTTAGCAGTAACACCCTCACATTTTTCATAAAACAAACACATTTTTTTCAGGAATCTACTCTCTGAAACCTAATACTAATTTAAAAAAGAAATCTTTCTAGGCATCCACTGTCCCTAATCGTGCAAGAAATTTTCAATTGACTTGTTGAAATATTGCAATCACCCTTATTCAAAAACGAAATTTAAATCAACTTTTTAGCAGTAACACCCTCACATTTTTCATAAAATAAACACATTTTTTTCAGGAATCTACTCTCTGAAACCTAAAACTAATTAAAAAAAAACATCTTTCTAGGCATCCACTCTCCCTAATCTTCCAAGAAAATTTCAATTAACTTATTGAAATATTGCAATCACCCTTATCCAAAAACGATATTTAAATCAACTTTTTAGCAGTAACACACTCACATTTTTCATAAAACAAACACATTTTTTTCAGGAATCTACTCTCTGGAACCTAAAACTAATTTTAAAAAAACATCTTTCTAGGCATCCACTGTCCCTAATCGTGCAAGAAAATTTCAATTGACTTGTTGAAATATTGCAATCACCCTTATCCAAAAATGAAATTTAAATCAACTTTTTAGCAGTAACACACTCACATTTTTCATAAAACAAACACATTTTTTCAGGAATCTACTCTCTGGAACCTAAAACTAATTTAAAAAAAACATCTTTCTAGGCATCCATTGTCCCTAAGCGTGCAAGAAAATTTCAATTGACTTGTTGAAATATTGCAATCACCCTTATTCAAAAACGAAATTTAAATCAACTTTTTAGCAGTAACACCCTCACATTTTTCATAAAACAAACACATTTTTTTCAGGAATCTACTCTCTGAAAACTAATACTAATTTAAAAAAGAAATCTTTCTATGCATCCACTGTCCCTAATTGTGCAAGAAAATTTCAATTGACTTGTTGAAGTATTGCAATCACCCTTATCCAAAAACGAAATTTAAATCAACTTTTTAGCAGTAACACACTCTAATTTTTCATAAAACAAACACATTTTTTTCAGGAATCTACTCTCTGGAACCTAAAACTAATTTAAAAAAAACATCTTTCTAGGCATCCACTGTCCCTAATCGTGCAAGAAAATTTCAATTAACTTGTTGAAATATTGCAATCACCCTTATCCAAAAACGAAATTTAAATCAACTTTTTAGCAGTAACACACTCGCATTTTTCATAAAACAAACACATTTTATTCAGGAATCTACTCTCTGAAACCTAAAACTAATTTTAAAAAAATATCTTTCTAGGCATCCACTGTCCCTAATCGTGCAAGAAAATTTCAATTGACTTGTTGAAATATTGCAATCACCCTTATTCAAAAACGAAATTTAAATCAACTTTTTAGCAGTAACACCCTCACATTTTTCATAAAACAAACACATTTTTTTCAGGAATCTACTCTCTGAAACCTAAAACTAATTAAAAAAAACATCTTTCTAGGCATCCACTCTCCCTAATCTTCCAAGAAAATTTCAATTAACTTATTGAAATATTGCAATCACCCTTATCCAAAAACGATATTTAAATCAACTTTTTAGCAGTAACACACTCACATTTTTCATAAAACAAACACATTTTTTTCAGGAATCTACTCTCTGGAACCTAAAACTAATTTAAAAAAAACATCTTTCTAGGCATCCACTGTCCCTAATCGTGCAAGAAAATTTCAATTGACTTGTTGAAATATTGCAATCACCCTTATCCAAAAATGAAATTTAAATCAACTTTTTAGCAGTAACACACTCACATTTTTCATAAAACAAACACATTTTTTTCAGGAATCTACTCTCTGGAACCTAAAACTAATTTAAAAAAAATAATCTTTCTAGGCATCCACTGTCCCTAATCGTGCAAGAAAATTTCAATTGACTTGTTGAAATATTGCAATCACCCTTATTCAAAAACGAAATTTAAATCAACTTTTTAGCAGTAACACCCTCACATTTTTCATAAAACAAACACATTTTTTTCAGGAATCTACTCTCTGGAACCTAAAACTAATTTTAAAAAAACATCTTTCTAGGCATCCACTGTCCCTAATCGTGCAGGAAAATTTCAATTGACTTGTTGAAGTATTGCAATCACCCTTATCCAAAAACGAAATTTAAATCAACTTTTTAGCAGTAACACCCTCACATTTTTCATAAAACAAACACTTTTTTTTCAGGAATCTACTCTCTGAAACCTAAAACTAATTAAAAAAAACATCTTTCTAGGCATCCACTCTCCCTAATCTTCCAAGAAAATTTCAATTAACTTATTGAAATATTGCAATCACCCTTATCGAAAAACGATATTTAAATCAACTTTTTAGCAGTAACACACTCACATTTTTCATAAAACAAACACATTTTTTTCAGGAATCTACTCTCTGGAACCTAAAACTAATTTTAAAAAAACATCTTTCTAGGCATCCACTGTCCCTAATCGTGCAAGAAAATTTCAATTGACTTGTTGAAATATTGCAATCACCCTTATCCAAAAATGAAATTTAAATCAACTTTTTAGCAGTAACACACTCACATTTTTCATAAAACAAACACATTTTTTTCAGGAATCTACTCTCTGGAACCTAAAACTAATTTAAAAAAAACATCTTTCTAGGCATCCATTGTCCCTAAGCGTGCAAGAAAATTTCAATTGACTTGTTGAAATATTGCAATCACCCTTATTCAAAAACGAAATTTAAATCAACTTTTTAGCAGTAACACCCTCACATTTTTCATAAAACAAACACATTTTTTTCAGGAATCTACTCTCTGAAAACTAATACTAATTTAAAAAAGAAATCTTTCTATGCATCCACTGTCCCTAATTGTGCAAGAAAATTTCAATTGACTTGTTGAAGTATTGCAATCACCCTTATCCAAAAACGAAATTTAAATCAACTTTTTAGCAGTAACACACTCTAATTTTTCATAAAACAAACACATTTTTTTCAGGAATCTACTCTCTGGAACCTAAAACTAATTTAAAAAAAACATCTTTCTAGGCATCCACTGTCCCTAATCGTGCAAGAAAATTTCAATTAACTTGTTGAAATATTGCAATCACCCTTATCCAAAAACGAAATTTAAATCAACTTTTTAGCAGTAACACACTCGCATTTTTCATAAAACAAACACATTTTTTTCAGGAATCTACTCTCTGAAACCTAAAACTAATTTTAAAAAAATATCTTTCTAGGCATCCACTGTCCCTAATCGTGCAAGAAAATTTCAATTGACTTGTTGAAATATTGCAATCACCCTTATTCAAAAACGAAATTTAAATCAACTTTTTAGCAGTAACACCCTCACATTTTTCATAAAACAAACACATTTTTTTCAGGAATCTACTCTCTGAAACCTAAAACTAATTAAAAAAAACATCTTTCTAGGCATCCACTCTCCCTAATCTTCCAAGAAAATTTCAATTAACTTATTGAAATATTGCAATCACCCTTATCCAAAAACGATATTTAAATCAACTTTTTAGCAGTAACACACTCACATTTTTCATAAAACAAACACATTTTTTTCAGGAATCTACTCTCTGGAACCTAAAACTAATTTAAAAAAAACATCTTTCTAGGCATCCACTGTCCCTAATCGTGCAAGAAAATTTCAATTGACTTGTTGAAATATTGCAATCACCCTTATCCAAAAATGAAATTTAAATCAACTTTTTAGCAGTAACACACTCACATTTTTCATAAAACAAACACATTTTTTTCAGGAATCTACTCTCTGGAACCTAAAACTAATTTAAAAAAAAAAATCTTTCTAGGCATCCACTGTCCCTAATCGTGCAAGAAAATTTCAATTGACTTGTTGAAATATTGCAATCACCCTTATTCAAAAACGAAATTTAAATCAACTTTTTAGCAGTAACACCCTCACATTTTTCATAAAACAAACACATTTTTTTCAGGAATCTACTCTCTGGAACCTAAAACTAATTTAAAAAAAACATCTTTCTAGGCATCCACTGTCCCTAATCGTGCAGGAAAATTTCAATTGACTTGTTGAAGTATTGCAATCACCCTTATCCAAAAACGAAATTTAAATCAACTTTTTAGCAGTAACACCCTCACATTTTTCATAAAACAAACACATTTTTTTCAGGAATCTACTCTCTGAAACCTAATACTAATTTAAAAAAGAAATCTTTCTATGCATCCACTGTCCCTAATCGTGCAAGAAAATTTCAATTGACTTGTTGAAGTATTGCAATCACCCTTATCCAAAAACGAAATTTAAATCAACTTTTTAGCAGTAACACACTCACATTTTTCATAAAACAAACACATTTTTTTCAGGAATCTACTCTCTGAAACCTAAAACTAATTTTAAAAAAACATCTTTCTAGGCATCCACTCTCCCTAATCTTCCAAGAAAATTTCAATTAACTTATTGAAATATTGCAATCACCCTTATCCAAAAACGATATTTAAATCAACTTTTTAGCAGTAACACCCTCACATTTTTCATAAAACAAACACATTTTTTTCAGGAATCAACTCTCTGGAACCTAAAACAAATATAAAAAAACATCTTTCTATGCATCCACTCTCCCTAATCGTGCAGGAAAATTTCAATTAACTTGTTGAAATGATGCATTCACGCTTATCCTGAAACTAAATTTAAATCAACTTTTTTGCAGTAACACACTCACATTTTTCATGAAACAAATAATTTTTTTTTCAGGAATCCACTCTCTGGAACCTATAACGAATTTGTAAAAAACATCTTTCTAGGCATCCACTCTCCCTAATCTTGCAAGAAAATTTCAATTAACTTGTTGAAATATTGCAATCACCCTCATCCAAAAACGATATTTAAATCAACTTTTTTGCAGTAACACACTCACATTTTTCATAAAACAAACACATTTTTTTCAGGAATCTACTCTCTGGAACCTAAAACTAATTAAAAAAAAAAATCTTTCTAGGCATCCACTGTCCCTAATCGTGCAAGAAAATTTCAATTGACTTGTTGAAATATTGCAATCACCCTTATCCAAAAATGACATTTAAATCAACTTTTTAGCAGTAACACACTCACATTTTTCATAAAACAAACACATTTTTTTCAGGAATCTACTCTCTGGAACCTAAAACTAATTTAAAAAAAAATCTTTCTAGGCATCCACTGTCCCTAATCGTGCAAGAAAATTTCAATTGACTTGTTGAAATATTGCAATCACCCTTATTCAAAAACGAAATTTAAATCAACTTTTTAGCAGTAACACCCTCACATTTTTCATAAAACAAACACATTTTTTTCAGGAATCTACTCTCTGAAACCTAAAACTAATTAAAAAAAACATCTTTCTAGGCATCCACTCTCCCTAATCTTCCAAGAAAATTTCAATTAACTTATTGAAATATTGCAATCACCCTTATCCAAAAACGATATTTAAATCAACTTTTTAGCAGTAACACACTCACATTTTTCATAAAACAAACACATTTTTTTCAGGAATCTACTCTCTGGAACCTTAAACAAATTTAAAAAAAAACATCTTTCTAGGCATCCACTGTCCCTAATCGTGCAAGAAAATTTCAATTGACTTGTTGAAATATTGCAATCACCCTTATCCAAAAATGAAATTTAAATCAACTTTTTAGCAGTAACACACTCACATTTTTCATAAAACAAACACATTTTTTTCAGGAATCTACTCTCTGGAACCTAAAACTAATTTAAAAAAAACATCTTTCTAGGCATCCATTGTCCCTAATCGTGCAAGAAAATTTCAATTGACTTGTTGAAATATTGCAATCACCCTTATTCAAAAACGAAATTTAAATCAACTTTTTAGCAGTAACACCCTCACATTTTTCATAAAACAAACAAATTTTTTTCAGGAATCTACTCTCTGAAAACTAATACTAATTTAAAAAAGAAATCTTTCTATGCATCCACTGTCCCTAATCGTGCAAGAAAATTTCAATTGACTTGTTGAAGTATTGCAATCACCCTTATCCAAAAAACGAAATTTAAATCAACTTTTTAGCAGTAACACACTCACATTTTTCATAAAACAAACACATTTTTTTCAGGAATCTACTCTCTGGAACCTTAAACAAATTTTAAAAAAACATCTTTCTAGGCATCCACTGTCCCTAATCGTGCAAGAAAATTTCAATTGACTTGTTGAAATATTGCAATCACCCTTATCCAAAAATGAAATTTAAATCAACTTTTTAGCAGTAACACACTCACATTTTTCATAAAACAAACACATTTTTTTCACGAATCTACTCTCTGGAACCTAAAACTAATTTTAAAAAAACATCTTTCTAGGCATCTATTGTCCCTAATCGTGCAAGAAAATTTCAATTGACTTGTTGAAATATTGCAATCACCCTTATTCAAAAACGAAATTTAAATCAACTTTTTAGCAGTAACACCCTCACATTTTTCATAAAACAAACACATTTTTTTCAGGAATCTACTCTCTAAAACCTAAAACTAATTAAAAAAAACATCTTTCTAGGCATCCACTCTCCCTAATCTTCCAAGAAAATTTCAATTAACTTATTGAAATATTGCAATCACCCTTATCCAAAAACGATATTTAAATCAACTTTTTAGCAGTAACACACTCACATTTTTCATAAAACAAACACATTTTTTTCAGGAATCTACTCTCTGGAACCTAAAACTAATTTAAAAAAAAGATCTTTCTAGGCATCCACTGTCCCTAATCGTGCAAGAAAATTTCAATTGACTTGTTGAAATATTGCAATCACCCTTATCCAAAAATGAAATTTAAATCAACTTTTTAGCAGTAACACACTCACATTTTTCATAAAACAAACACATTTTTTTCAGGAATCTACTCTCTGGAACCTAAAACTAATTTTAAAAAAACATCTTTCTAGGCATCCACTGTCCCTAATCGTGCAAGAAAATTTCAATTGACTTGTTGAAATATTGCAATCACCCTTATTCAAAAACGAAATTTAAATCAACTTTTTAGCAGTAACACCCTCACATTTTTCATAAAACAAACACATTTTTTTCAGGAATCTACTCTCTGGAACCTAAAACTAATTTTAAAAAAACATCTTTCTAGGCATCCACTGTCCCTAATCGTGCAAGAAAATTTCAATTGACTTGTTGAAATATTGCAATCACCCTTATCCAAAAATGAAATTTAAATCAACTTTTTAGCAGTAACACACTCACATTTTTCATAAAACAAACACATTTTTTTCAGGAATCTACTCTCTGGAAACTAAAACTAATTTAAAAAAAAATCTTTCTAGGCATCCACTGTCCCTAATCGTGCAAGAAAATTTCAATTGACTTGTTGAAATATTGCAATCACCCTTATTCAAAAACGAAATTTAAATCAACTTTTTAGCAGTAACACCCTCACATTTTTCATAAAACAAACACATTTTTTTCAGGAATCTACTCTCTGAAACCTAATACTAATTTAAAAAAGAAATCTTTCTAGGCATCCACTGTCCCTAATCGTGCAAGAAATTTTCAATTGACTTGTTGAAATATTGCAATCACCCTTATTCAAAAACGAAATTTAAATCAACTTTTTAGCAGTAACACCCTCACATTTTTCATAAAACAAACACATTTATTTCAGGAATCTACTCTCTGAAACCTAAAACTAATTAAAAAAAAACATATTTCTAGGCATCCACTGTCCCTAATCGTGCAAGAAAATTTCAATTGACTTGTTGAAATATTGCAATCACCCTTATCCAAAAATGAAATTTAAATCAACTTTTTAGCAGTAACACACTCACATTTTTCATAAAACAAACACATTTTTTTCATGAACCTACTCTCTGGAACCTAAAACTAATTTTAAAAAAAATCTTTCTAGGCATCCACTGTCCCTAATCGTGCAAGAAAATTTCAATTGACTTGTTGAAATATTGCAATCACCCTTATTCAAAAACGAAATTTAAATCAACTTTTTAGCAGTAACACCCTCACATTTTTCATAAAACAAACACATTTTTTTCAGGAATCTACTCTCTGAAACCTAATACTAATTTAAAAAAGAAATCTTTCTAGGCATCCACTGTCCCTAATCGTGCAAGAAATTTTCAATTGACTTGTTGAAATATTGCAATCACCCTTATTCAAAAACGAAATTTAAATCAACTTTTTAGCAGTAACACCCTCACATTTTTCATAAAACAAACACATTTATTTCAGGAATCTACTCTGAAACCTAAAACTAATTAAAAAAAAACATCTTTCTAGGCATCCACTCTCCCTAATCTTCCAAGAAAATTTCAATTAACTTATTGAAATATTGCAATCACCCTTATCCAAAAACGATATTTAAATCAACTTTTTAGCAGTAACACACTCACATTTTTCATAAAACAAACACATTTTTTTCAGGAATCTACTCTCTGGAACCTAAAACTAATTTTAAAAAAACATCTTTCTAGGCATCCACTGTCCCTAATCGTGCAAGAAAATTTCAATTGACTTGTTGAAATATTGCAATCACCCTTATCCAAAAATGAAATTTAAATCAACTTTTTAGCAGTAACACACTCACATTTTTCATAAAACAAACACATTTTTTTCAGGAATCTACTCTCTGGAACCTAAAACTAATTTTAAAAAAACATCTTTCTAGGCATCCATTGTCCCTAAGCGTGCAAGAAAATTTCAATTGACTTGTTGAAATATTGCAATCACCCTTATTCAAAAACGAAATTTAAATCAACTTTTTAGCAGTAACACCCTCACATTTTTCATAAAACAAACACATTTTTTTCAGGAATCTACTCTCTGAAAACTAATACTAATTTAAAAAAGAAATCTTTCTATGCATCCACTGTCCCTAATTGTGCAAGAAAATTTCAATTGACTTGTTGAAGTATTGCAATCACCCTTATCCAAAAACGAAATTTAAATCAACTTTTTAGCAGTAACACACTCTAATTTTTCATAAAACAAACACATTTTTTTCAGGAATCTACTCTCTGGAACCTAAAACTAATTTAAAAAAAACATCTTTCTAGGCATCCACTGTCCCTAATCGTGCAAGAAAATTTCAATTAACTTGTTGAAATATTGCAATCACCCTTATCCAAAAACGAAATTTAAATCAACTTTTTAGCAGTAACACACTCACATTTTTCATAAAACAAACACATTTTTTTCAGGAATCTACTCTCTGAAACCTAAAACTAATTTTAAAAAAATATCTTTCTAGGCATCCACTGTCCCTAATCGTGCAAGAAAATTTCAATTGACTTGTTGAAATATTGCAATCACCCTTATTCAAAAACGAAATTTAAATCAACTTTTTAGCAGTAACACCCTCACATTTTTCATAAAACAAACACATTTTTTTCAGGAATCTACTCTCTGAAACCTAAAACTAATTAAAAAAAACATCTTTCTAGGCATCCACTCTCCCTAATCTTCCAAGAAAATTTCAATTAACTTATTGAAATATTGCAATCACCCTTATCCAAAAACGATATTTAAATCAACTTTTTAGCAGTAACACACTCACATTTTTCATAAAACAAACACATTTTTTTCAGGAATCTACTCTCTGGAACCTAAAACTGATTTAAAAAAAACATCTTTCTAGGCATCCACTGTCCCTAATCGTGCAAGAAAATTTCAATTGACTTGTTGAAATATTGCAATCACCCTTATCCAAAAATGAAATTTAAATCAACTTTTTAGCAGTAACACACTCACATTTTTCATAAAACAAACACATTTTTTTCAGGAATCTACTCTCTGGAACCTAAAACTAATTTAAAAAAAATAATCTTTCTAGGCATCCACTGTCCCTAATCGTGCAAGAAAATTTCAATTGACTTGTTGAAATATTGCAATCACCCTTATTCAAAAACGAAATTTAAATCAACTTTTTAGCAGTAACACCCTCACATTTTTCATAAAACAAACACATTTTTTTCAGGAATCTACTCTCTGGAACCTAAAACTAATTTTAAAAAAACATCTTTCTAGGCATCCACTGTCCCTAATCGTGCAGGAAAATTTCAATTGACTTGTTGAAGTATTGCAATCACCCTTATCCAAAAACGAAATTTAAATCAACTTTTTAGCAGTAACACCCTCACATTTTTCATAAAACAAACACATTTTTTTCAGGAATCTACTCTCTGAAACCTAAAACTAATTAAAAAAAACATCTTTCTAGGCATCCACTCTCCCTAATCTTCCAAGAAAATTTCAATTAACTTATTGAAATATTGCAATCACCCTTATCCAAAAACGATATTTAAATCAACTTTTTAGCAGTAACACACTCACATTTTTCATAAAACAAACACATTTT
Source organism: Lissotriton vulgaris (assembly GCF_964263255.1). NCBI lineage: Eukaryota > Metazoa > Chordata > Amphibia > Caudata > Salamandridae > Lissotriton > Lissotriton vulgaris. Next base: position 1,138,630 of record NW_028244439.1, on the reverse strand, counting down.
TTTCAGGAATCTACTCTCTGGAACCTAAAACTAATTTAAAAAAAACATCTTTCTATGCATCCACTGTCCCTAATCGTGCAAGAAAATTTCAATTGACTTGTTGAAATATTGCAATCACCCTTATCCAAAAATGAAATTTAAATCAACTTTTTAGCAGTAACACACTCACATTTTTCATAAAACAAACACATTTTTTTCAGGAATCTACTCTCTGGAACCTAAAACTAATTTAAAAAAAAAATCTTTCTAGGCATCCACTGTCCCTAATCGTGCAAGAAAATTTCAATTGACTTGTTGAAATATTGCAATCACCCTTATTCAAAAACGAAATTGAAATCAACTTTTTAGCAGTAACACCCTCACATTTTTCATAAAACAAACACATTTTTTTCAGGAATCTACTCTCTGGAACCTAAAACTAATTTAAAAAAAACATCTTTCTAGGCATCCACTGTCCCTAATCGTGCAGGAAAATTTCAATTGACTTGTTGAAGTATTGCAATCACCCTTATCCAAAAACGAAATTTAAATCAACTTTTTAGCAGTAACACCCTCACATTTTTCATAAAACAAACACATTTTTTTCAGGAATCTACTCTCTGAAACCTAATACTAATTTAAAAAAGAAATCTTTCTATGCATCCACTGTCCCTAATCGTGCAAGAAAATTTCAATTGACTTGTTGAAGTATTGCAATCACCCTTATCCAAAAACGAAATTTAAATCAACTTTTTAGCAGTAACACACTCACATTTTTCATAAAACAAACACATTTTTTTCAGGAATCTACTCTCTGGAACCTAAAACTAATTTTAAAAAAACATCTTTCTAGGCATCCACTGTCCCTAATCGTGCAAGAAAATTTCAATTGACTTGTTGAAATATTGCAATCACCCTTATCCAAAAACGAAATTTAAATCAACTTTTTAGCAGTAACACACTCACATTTTTCATAAAACAAACACATTTTTTTCAGGAATCTACTCTCTGAAACCTAAAACTAATTTAAAAAAAACATCTCTCTAGGCATCCACTGTCCCTAATCGTGCAAGAAAATTTCAATTGACTTGTTGAAATATTGCAATCACCCTTATCCAAAAACGAAATTTAAATCAACTTTTTAGCAGTAACACACTCACATTTTTCATAAAACAAACACATTTTTTCAGGAATCAACTCTCTGGAACCTAAAACAAATATAAAAAAAAAATCTTTGTATGCATCCACTCTCCCTAATCGTGCAAGAAAATTTCAATTAACTAGTTGAAATAATGCAATCATGCCTATCCTGAAGCTAAATTTAAATAAACTTTTTAGCAGTAACACACTCATATTTTTCATAATACAAACACATTTTTTTCAGGAATCAACTCTCTGGAACCTAAAACAAATATAAAAAAAAGATCTTTCTATGCATCCACTCTCCCTAATCGTGCAAGAAAATTTGAATTAACTTGTTGAAATGATGCATTCACGCTTATCCTGAAACTAAATTTAAATCAACTTTTTTGCAGTAACACACTCACATTTTTCATGAAACAAATAATTTTTTTTTCAGGAATCCACTCTCTGGAACCTATAACAAATTTGTAAAAAACATCTTTCTAGGCATCCACTCTCCCTAATCTTGCAAGAAAATTTCAATTAACTTGTTGAAATATTGCAATCACCCTTATCCAAAAACAATATTTAAATCAACTTTTTTGCAGTAACACACTCACATTTTTCATAAAACAAACACATTTTTTTCAGGAATCTACTCTCTGGAACCTAAAACTAATTTTTAAAAAACATCTTTCTAGGCATCCACTGTCCCTAATCGTGCAAGAAAATTTCAATTGACTTGTTGAAATATTGCAATCACCCTTATCCAAAAATGAAATTTAAATTAACTTTTTAGCAGTAACACACTCACATTTTTCATGAAACAAACACATTTTTTTCAGGAATCTACTCTCTGGAACCTAAAACTAATTTTAAAAAAACATCTTTCTAGGCATCCAGTGTCCCTAATCGTGCAAGAAAATTTCAATTGACTTGTTGAAATATTGCAATCACCCTTATTCAAAAACGAAATTTAAATCAACTTTTTAGCAGTAACACCCTCACATTTTTCATAAAACAAACACATTTTTTTCAGGAATCTACTCTCTGAAACCTAATACTAATTTAAAAAAGAAATCTTTCTATGCATCCACTGTCCCTAATCGTGCAAGAAAATTTCAATTGACTTGTTGAAGTATTGCAATCACCCTTATCCAAAAACGAAATTTAAATCAACTTTTTAGCAGTAACACACTCACATTTTTCATAAAACAAACACATTATTTTCAGGAATCTACTCTCTGGAACCTAAAACTAATTTTAAAAAAACATCTTTCTAGGCATCCACTGTCCCTAATCGTGCAAGAAAATTTCAATTGACTTGTTGAAATATTGCAATCACCCTTATCCAAAAAAGAAATTTAAATCAACTTTTTAGCAGTAACACACTCACATTTTTCATAAAACAAACACATTTTTTTCAGGAATCTACTCTGAAACCTAAAACTAATTTAAAAAAAATATCTTTCTAGGCATCCACTGTCCCTAATCGTGCAAGAAAATTTCAATTGACTTGTTGAAGTATTGCAATCACCCTTATCCAAAAACGAAATTTAAATCAACTTTTTAGCAGTAACACCCTCACATTTTTCATAAAACAAAACACATTTTTTTCAGGAATCTACTCTCTGAAACCTAAAACTAATTAAAAAAACATCTTTCTAGGCATCCACTCTCCCTAATCTTCCAAGAAAATTTCAATTAACTTATTGAAATATTGCAATCACCCTTATCCAAAAACGATATTTAAATCAACTTTTTAGCAGTAACACACTCACATTTTTCATAAAACAAACACATTTTTTTCAGGAATCAACTCTCTGGAACCTAAAACAAATATAAAAAAAAATCTTTCTATGCATCCACTCTCCCTAATCGTGCAAGAAAATTTCAATTAACTTGTTGAAATGATGCATTCACGCTTATCCTGAAACTAAATTTAAATCAACTTTTTTGCAGTAACACACTCACATTTTTCATGAAACAAATAATTTTTTTTTCAGGAATCCACTCTCTGGAACCTATAACAAATTTGTAAAAAACATCTTTCTAGGCATCCACTCTCCCTAATCTTGCAAGAAAATTTCAATTAACTTGTTGAAATATTGCAATCACCCTCATCCAAAAACGATATTTAAATCAACTTTTTTGCAGTAACACACTCACATTTTTCATAAAACAAACACATTTTTTTCAGGAATCTACTCTCTGGAACCTAAAACTAATTAAAAAAAAAATCTTTCTAGGCATCCACTGTCCCTAATCGTGCAAGAAAATTTCAATTGACTTGTTGAAATATTGCAATCACCCTTATCCAAAAATGAAATTTAAATCAACTTTTTAGCAGTAACACACTCACATTTTTCATAAAACAAACACATTTTTTTCAGGAATCTACTCTCTGGAACCTAAAACTAATTTAAAAAAAACATCTTTCTAGGCATCCACTGTCCCTAATCGTGCAAGAAAATTTCAATTGACTTGTTGAAATATTGCAATCACCCTTATTCAAAAACGAAATTTAAATCAACTTTTTAGCAGTAACACCCTCACATTTTTCATAAAACAAACACATTTTTTTCAGGAATCTACTCTCTGAAACCTAAAACTAATTTAAAAAAAACATCTTTCTAGGCATCCACTATCCCTAATCGTGCAAGAAAATTTCAATTGACTTGTTGAAATATTGCAATCACCCTTATCCAAAAACGAAATTTAAATCAACTTTTTAGCAGTAACACACTCACATTTTTCATAAAACAAACACATTTTTTCAGGAATCAACTCTCTGGAACCTAAAACAAATATAAAAAAAAAATCTTTCTAGGCATCCCTGTCCCTAATCGTGCAAGAAAATTTCAATTGACTTGTTGAAATATTGCAATCACCCTTATCCAAAAACGAAATTTAAATCAACTTTTTAGCAGTAACACACTCACATTTTTCATAAAACAAACACATTTTTTCAGGAATCAACTCTCTGGAACCTAAAACAAATATAAAAAAAAATCTTTGTATGCATCCACTCTCCCTAATCGTGCAAGAAAATTTCAATTAACTAGTTGAAATAATGCAATCATGCCTATCCTGAAGCTAAATTTAAATAAACTTTTTAGCAGTAACACACTCATATTTTTCATAAAACAAACACATTTTTTTCAGGAATCAACTCTCTGGAACCTAAAACAAATATAAAAAAAAGATCTTTCTATGCATCCACTCTCCCTAATCGTGCAAGAAAATTTGAATTAACTTGTTGAAATGATGCATTCACGCTTATCCTGAAACTAAATTTAAATCAACTTTTTTGCAGTAACACACTCACATTTTTCATGAAACAAATAATTTTTTTTTCAGGAATCCACTCTCTGGAACCTATAACGAATTTGTAAAAAACATCTTTCTAGGCATCCACTCTCCCTAATCTTGCAAGAAAATTTCAATTAACTTGTTGAAATATTGCAATCACCCTTATCCAAAAACAATATTTAAATCAACTTTTTTGCAGTAACACACTCACATTTTTCATAAAACAAACACATTTTTTTCAGGAATCTACTCTCTGGAACCTAAAACTAATTTTTAAAAAACATCTTTCTAGGCATCCACTGTCCCTAATCGTGCAAGAAAATTTCAATTGACTTGTTGAAATATTGCAATCACCCTTATCCAAAAATGAAATTTAAATTAACTTTTTAGCAGTAACACACTCACATTTTTCATGAAACAAACACATTTTTTTCAGGAATCTACTCTCTGGAACCTAAAACTAATTTTAAAAAAACATCTTTCTAGGCATCCACTGTCCCTAATCGTGCAAGAAAATTTCAATTGACTTGTTGAAATATTGCAATCACCCTTATTCAAAAACGAAATTTAAATCAACTTTTTAGCAGTAACACCCTCACATTTTTCATAAAACAAACACATTTTTTTCAGGAATCTACTCTCTGAAACCTAATACTAATTTAAAAAGAAATCTTTCTATGCATCCACTGTCCCTAATCGTGCAAGAAAATTTCAATTGACTTGTTGAAGTATTGCAATCACCCTTATCCAAAAACGAAATTTAAATCAACTTTTTAGCAGTAACACACTCACATTTTTCATAAAACAAACACATTATTTTCAGGAATCTACTCTCTGGAACCTAAAACTAATTTTAAAAAAACATCTTTCTAGGCATCCACTGTCCCTAATCGTGCAAGAAAATTTCAATTGACTTGTTGAAATATTGCAATCACCCTTATCCAAAAAAGAAATTTAAATCAACTTTTTAGCAGTAACACACTCACATTTTTCATAAAACAAACACATTTTTTTCAGGAATCTACTCTGAAACCTAAAACTAATTTAAAAAAAATATCTTTCTAGGCATCCACTGTCCCTAATCGTGCAAGAAAATTTCAATTGACTTGTTGAAGTATTGCAATCACCCTTATCCAAAAACGAAATTTAAATCAACTTTTTAGCAGTAACACCCTCACATTTTTCATAAAACAAAACACATTTTTTTCAGGAATCTACTCTCTGAAACCTAAAACTAATTAAAAAAACATCTTTCTAGGCATCCACTCTCCCTAATCTTCCAAGAAAATTTCAATTAACTTATTGAAATATTGCAATCACCCTTATCCAAAAACGATATTTAAATCAACTTTTTAGCAGTAACACACTCACATTTTTCATAAAACAAACACATTTTTTTCAGGAATCAACTCTCTGGAACCTAAAACAAATATAAAAAAAACATCTTTCTATGCATCCACTCTCCCTAATCGTGCAAGAAAATTTCAATTAACTTGTTGAAATGATGCATTCACGCTTATCCTGAAACTAAATTTAAATCAACTTTTTTGCAGTAACACACTCACATTTTTCATGAAACAAATAATTTTTTTTTCAGGAATCCACTCTCTGGAACCTATAACAAATTTGTAAAAAACATCTTTCTAGGCATCCACTCTCCCTAATCTTGCAAGAAAATTTCAATTAACTTGTTGAAATATTGCAATCACCCTCATCCAAAAACGATATTTAAATCAACTTTTTTGCAGTAACACACTCACATTTTTCATAAAACAAACACATTTTTTTCAGGAATCTACTCTCTGGAACCTAAAACTAATTAAAAAAAAAATCTTTCTAGGCATCCACTGTCCCTAATCGTGCAAGAAAATTTCAATTGACTTGTTGAAATATTGCAATCACCCTTATCCAAAAATGAAATTTAAATCAACTTTTTAGCAGTAACACACTCACATTTTTCATAAAACAAACACATTTTTTTCAGGAATCTACTCTCTGGAACCTAAAACTAATTTAAAAAAAACATCTTTCTAGGCATCCACTGTCCCTAATCGTGCAAGAAAATTTCAATTGACTTGTTGAAATATTGCAATCACCCTTATTCAAAAACGAAATTTAAATCAACTTTTTAGCAGTAACACCCTCACATTTTTCATAAAACAAACACATTTTTTTCAGGAATCTACTCTCTGAAACCTAAAACTAATTAAAAAAAACATCTTTCTAGGCATCCACTCTCCCTAATCTTCCAAGTAAATTTCAATTAACTTATTGAAATATTGCAATCACCCTTATCCAAAAACGATATTTAAATCAACTTTTTAGCAGTAACACACTCACATTTTTCATAAAACAAACACATTTTTTTCAGGAATCTACTCTCTGGAACCTTAAACAAATTTTAAAAAAACATCTTTCTAGGCATCCACTGTCCCTAATCGTGCAAGAAAATTTCAATTGACTTGTTGAAATATTGCAATCACCCTTATCCAAAAATGAAATTTAAATCAACTTTTTAGCAGTAACACACTCACATTTTTCATAAAACAAACACATTTTTTTCAGGAATCTACTCTCTGGAACCTAAAACTAATTTTAAAAAAACATCTTTCTAGGCATCCATTGTCCCTAATCGTGCAAGAAAATTTCAATTGACTTGTTGAAATATTGCAATCACCCTTATTCAAAAACGAAATTTAAATCAACTTTTTAGCAGTAACACCCTCACATTTTTCATAAAACAAACACATTTTTTTCAGGAATCTACTCTCTGAAAACTAATACTAATTTAAAAAAGAAATCTTTCTATGCATCCACTGTCCCTAATCGTGCAAGAAAATTTCAATTGACTTGTTGAAGTATTGCAATCACCCTTATCCAAAAACGAAATTTAAATCAACTTTTTAGCAGTAACACACTCACATTTTTCATAAAACAAACACATTTTTTTCAGGAATCTACTCTCTGGAACCTTAAACAAATTTTAAAAAAACATCTTTCTAGGCATCCACTGTCCCTAATCGTGCAAGAACATTTCAATTGACTTGTTGAAATATTGCAATCACCCTTATCCAAAAATGAAATTTAAATCAACTTTTTAGCAGTAACACACTCACATTTTTCATAAAACAAACACATTTTTTTCAGGAATCTACTCTCTGGAACCTAAAACTAATTTAAAAAAAACATCTTTCTAGGCATCCATTGTCCCTAATCGTGCAAGAAAATTTCAATTGACTTGTTGAAATATTGCAATCACCCTTATTCAAAAACGAAATTTAAATCAACTTTTTAGCAGTAACACCCTCACATTTTTCATAAAACAAACACATTTTTTTCAGGAATCTACTCTCTGAAACCTAAAACTAATTAAAAAAAACATCTTTCTAGGCATCCACTCTCCCTAATCTTCCAAGTAAATTTCAATTAACTTATTGAAATATTGCAATCACCCTTATCCAAAAACGATATTTAAATCAACTTTTTAGCAGTAACACACTCACATTTTTCATAAAACAAACACATTTTTTTCAGGAATCTACTCTCTGGAACCTTAAACAAATTTTAAAAAAACATCTTTCTAGGCATCCACTGTCCCTAATCGTGCAAGAAAATTTCAATTGACTTGTTGAAATATTGCAATCACCCTTATCCAAAAATGAAATTTAAATCAACTTTTTAGCAGTAACACACTCACATTTTTCATAAAAAAAAACATTTTTTTCAGGAATCTACTCTCTGGAACCTAAAACTAATTTTAAAAAAACATCTTTCTAGGCATCCATTGTCCCTAATCGTGCAAGAAAATTTCAATTGACTTGTTGAAATATTGCAATTACCCTTATTCAAAAACGAAATTTAAATCAACTTTTTAGCAGTAACACCCTCACATTTTTCATAAAACAAACACATTTTTTTCAGGAATCTACTCTCTGAAAACTAATACTAATTTAAAAAAGAAATCTTTCTATGCATCCACTGTCCCTAATCGTGCAAGAAAATTTCAATTGACTTGTTGAAGTATTGCAATCACCCTTATCCAAAAACGAAATTTAAATCAACTTTTTAGCAGTAACACACTCACATTTTTCATAAAACAAACACATTTTTTTCAGGAATCTACTCTCTGGAACCTTAAACAAATTTTAAAAAAACATCTTTCTAGGCATCCACTGTCCCTAATTGTGCAAGAACATTTCAATTGACTTGTTGAAATATTGCAATCACCCTTATCCAAAAATGAAATTTAAATCAACTTTTTAGCAGTAACACACTCACATTTTTCATAAAACAAACACATTTTTTTCAGGAATCTACTCTCTGGAACCTAAAACTAATTTAAAAAAAAATCTTTCTAGGCATCCATTGTCCCTAATCGTGCAATAAAATTTCAATTGACTTGTTGAAATATTGCAATCACCCTTATTCAAAAACGAAATTTAAATCAACTTTTTAGCAGTAACACCCTCACATTTTTCATAAAACAAACACATTTTTTTCAGGAATCTACTCTCTGAAACCTAAAACTAATTAAAAAAAACATCTTTCTAGGCATCCACTCTCCCTAATCTTCCAAGAAAATTTCAATTAACTTATTGAAATATTGCAATCACCCTTATCCAAAAACGATATTTAAATCAACTTTTTAGCAGTAACACACTCACATTTTTCATAAAACAAACACATTTTTTTCAGGAATCTACTCTCTGGAACCTAAAACTAATTTAAAAAAAAGATCTTTCTAGGCATCCACTGTCCCTAATCGTGCAAGAAAATTTCAATTGACTTGTTGAAATATTGCAATCACCCTTATTCAAAAACGAAATTTAAATCAACTTTTTAGCAGTAACACCCTCACATTTTTCATAAAACAAACACATTTTTTTCAGGAATCTACTCTCTGAAACCTAAAACTAATTAAAAAAAACATCTTTCTAGGCATCCACTCTCCCTAATCTTCCAAGAAAATTTCAATTAACTTATTGAAATATTGCAATCACCCTTATCCAAAAACGATATTTAAATCAACTTTTTAGCAGTAACACACTCACATTTTTCATAAAACAAACACATTTTTTTCAGGAATCAACTCTCTGGAACCTAAAACAAATATAAAAAACCATCTTTCTATGCATCCACTCTCCCTAATCGTGCAGGAAAATTTCAATTAACTTGTTGAAATGATGCATTCACGCTTATCCTGAAACTAAATTTAAATCAACTTTTTTGCAGTAACACACTCACATTTTTCATGAAACAAATAATTTTTTTTTCAGGAATCCACTCTCTGGAACCTATAACGAATTTGTAAAAAACATCTTTCTAGGCATCCACTCTCCCTAATCTTGCAAGAAAATTTCAATTAACTTGTTGAAATATTGCAATCACCCTCATCCAAAAACGATATTTAAATCAACTTTTTTGCAGTAACACACTCACATTTTTCATAAAACAAACACATTTTTTTCAGGAATCTACTCTCTGGAACCTAAAACTAATTAAAAAAAAAAATCTTTCTAGGCATCCACTGTCCCTAATCGTGCAAGAAAATTTCAATTGACTTGTTGAAATATTGCAATCACCCTTATCCAAAAATGACATTTAAATCAACTTTTTAGCAGTAACACACTCACATTTTTCATAAAACAAACACATTTTTTTCAGGAATCTACTCTCTGGAACCTAAAACTAATTTAAAAAAAAATCTTTCTAGGCATCCACTGTCCCTAATCGTGCAAGAAAATTTCAATTGACTTGTTGAAATATTGCAATCACCCTTATTCAAAAACGAAATTTAAATCAACTTTTTAGCAGTAACACCCTCACATTTTTCATAAAACAAACACATTTTTTTCAGGAATCTACTCTCTGAAACCTAAAACTAATTAAAAAAAACATCTTTCTAGGCATCCACTCTCCCTAATCTTCCAAGAAAATTTCAATTAACTTATTGAAATATTGCAATCACCCTTATCCAAAAACGATATTTAAATCAACTTTTTAGCAGTAACACACTCACATTTTTCATAAAACAAACACATTTTTTTCAGGAATCTACTCTCTGGAACCTTAAACAAATTTAAAAAAAAACATCTTTCTAGGCATCCACTGTCCCTAATCGTGCAAGAAAATTTCAATTGACTTGTTGAAATATTGCAATCACCCTTATCCAAAAATGAAATTTAAATCAACTTTTTAGCAGTAACACACTCACATTTTTCATAAAACAAACACATTTTTTTCAGGAATCTACTCTCTGGAACCTAAAACTAATTTAAAAAAAACATCTTTCTAGGCATCCATTGTCCCTAATCGTGCAAGAAAATTTCAATTGACTTGTTGAAATATTGCAATCACCCTTATTCAAAAACGAAATTTAAATCAACTTTTTAGCAGTAACACCCTCACATTTTTCATAAAACAAACAAATTTTTTTCAGGAATCTACTCTCTGAAAACTAATACTAATTTAAAAAAGAAATCTTTCTATGCATCTATTGTCCCTAATCGTGCAAGAAAATTTCAATTGACTTGTTGAAATATTTCAATCACCCTTATTCAAAAACGAAATTTAAATCAACTTTTTAGCAGTAACACCCTCACATTTTTCATAAAACAAACACATTTTTTTCAGGAATCTACTCTCTGAAACCTAAAACTAATTAAAAAAAACATCTTTCTAGGCATCCACTCTCCCTAATCTTCCAAGAAAATTTCAATTAACTTATTGAAATATTGCAATCACCCTTATCCAAAAACGATATTTAAATCAACTTTTTAGCAGTAACACACTCACATTTTTCATAAAACAAACACATTTTTTTCAGGAATCTACTCTCTGGAACCTAAAACTAATTTAAAAAAAAGATCTTTCTAGGCATCCACTGTCCCTAATCGTGCAAGAAAATTTCAATTGACTTGTTGAAATATTGCAATCACCCTTATCCAAAAATGAAATTTAAATCAACTTTTTAGCAGTAACACACTCACATTTTTCATAAAACAAACACATTTTTTTCAGGAATCTACTCTCTGGAACCTAAAACTAATTTTAAAAAAACATCTTTCTAGGCATCCACTGTCCCTAATCGTGCAAGAAAATTTCAATTGACTTGTTGTAATATTGCAATCACCCTTATTCAAAAACGAAATTTAAATCAACTTTTTAGCAGTAACACCCTCACATTTTTCATAAAACAAACACATTTTTTTCAGGAATCTACTCTCTGGAACCTAAAACTAATTTTAAAAAACATCTTTCTAGGCATCCACTGTCCCTAATCGTGCAAGAAAATTTCAATTGACTTGTTGAAATATTGCAATCACCCTTATCCAAAAATGAAATTTAAATCAACTTTTTAGCAGTAACACACTCACATTTTTCATAAAACAAACACATTTTTTTCAGGAATCTACTCTCTGGAAACTAAAACTAATTTTAAAAAAAATCTTTCTAGGCATCCACTGTCCCTAATCGTGCAAGAAAATTTCAATTGACTTGTTGAAATATTGCAATCACCCTTATTCAAAAACGAAATTTAAATCAACTTTTTAGCAGTAACACCCTCACATTTTTCATAAAACAAACACATTTTTTTCAGGAATCTACTCTCTGAAACCTAATACTAATTTAAAAAAGAAATCTTTCTAGGCATCCACTGTCCCTAATCGTGCAAGAAATTTTCAATTGACTTGTTGAAATATTGCAATCACCCTTATTCAAAAACGAAATTTAAATCAACTTTTTAGCAGTAACACCCTCACATTTTTCATAAAACAAACACATTTATTTCAGGAATCTACTCTCTGAAACCTAAAACTAATTAAAAAAAAACATATTTCTAGGCATCCACTGTCCCTAATCGTGCAAGAAAATTTCAATTGACTTGTTGAAATATTGCAATCACCCTTATCCAAAAATGAAATTTAAATCAACTTTTTAGCAGTAACACACTCACATTTTTCATAAAACAAACACATTTTTTTCATGAATCTACTCTCTGGAACCTAAAACTAATTTTAAAAAAAATCTTTCTAGGCATCCACTGTCCCTAATCGTGCAAGAAAATTTCAATTGACTTGTTGAAATATTGCAATCACCCTTATTCAAAAACGAAATTTAAATCAACTTTTTAGCAGTAACACCCTCACATTTTTCATAAAACAAACACATTTTTTTCAGGAATCTACTCTCTGAAACCTAATACTAATTTAAAAAAGAAATCTTTCTAGGCATCCACTGTCCCTAATCGTGCAAGAAATTTTCAATTGACTTGTTGAAATATTGCAATCACCCTTATTCAAAAACGAAATTTAAATCAACTTTTTAGCAGTAACACCCTCACATTTTTCATAAAACAAACACATTTTTTTCAGGAATCTACTCTCTGAAACCTAAAACTAATTAAAAAAAACATCTTTCTAGGCATCCACTCTCCCTAATCTTCCAAGAAAATTTCAATTAACTTATTGAAATATTGCAATCACCCTTATCCAAAAACGATATTTAAATCAACTTTTTAGCAGTAACACACTCACATTTTTCATAAAACAAACACATTTTTTTCAGGAATCTACTCTCTGGAACCTAAAACTAATTTAAAAAAAAGATCTTTCTAGGCATCTACTGTCCCTAATCGTGCAAGAAAATTTCAATTGACTTGTTGAAATATTGCAATCACCCTTATTCAAAAACGAAATTTAAATCAACTTTTTAGCAGTAACACCCTCACATTTTTCATAAAACAAACACATTTTTTTCAGGAATCTACTCTCTGAAACCTAAAACTAATTAAAAAAAACATCTTTCTAGGCATCCACTCTCCCTAATCTTCCAAGAAAATTTCAATTAACTTATTGAAATATTGCAATCACCCTTATCCAAAAACGATATTTAAATCAACTTTTTAGCAGTAACACACTCACATTTTTCATAAAACAAACACATTTTTTTCAGGAATCAACTCTCTGGAACCTAAAACAAATATAAAAAAACATCTTTCTATGCATCCACTCTCCCTAATCGTGCAGGAAAATTTCAATTAACTTGTTGAAATGATGCATTCACGCTTATCCTGAAACTAAATTTAAATCAACTTTTTTGCAGTAACACACTCACATTTTTCATGAAACAAATAATTTTTTTTTCAGGAATCCACTCTCTGGAACCTATAACGAATTTGTAAAAAACATCTTTCTAGGCATCCACTCTCCCTAATCTTGCAAGAAAATTTCAATTAACTTGTTGAAATATTGCAATCACCCTCATCCAAAAACGATATTTAAATCAACTTTTTTGCAGTAACACACTCACATTTTTCATAAAACAAACACATTTTTTTCAGGAATCTACTCTCTGGAACCTAAAACTAATTAAAAAAAAAAATCTTTCTAGGCATCCACTGTCCCTAATCGTGCAAGAAAATTTCAATTGACTTGTTGAAATATTGCAATCACCCTTATCCAAAAATGACATTTAAATCAACTTTTTAGCAGTAACACACTCACATTTTTCATAAAACAAACACATTTTTTTCAGGAATCTACTCTCTGGAACCTAAAACTAATTTAAAAAAAAATCTTTCTAGGCATCCACTGTCCCTAATCGTGCAAGAAAATTTCAATTGACTTGTTGAAATATTGCAATCACCCTTATTCAAAAACGAAATTTAAATCAACTTTTTAGCAGTAACACCCTCACATTTTTCATAAAACAAACACATTTTTTTCAGGAATCTACTCTCTGAAACCTAAAACTAATTAAAAAAAACATCTTTCTAGGCATCCACTCTCCCTAATCTTCCAAGAAAATTTCAATTAACTTATTGAAATATTGCAATCACCCTTATCCAAAAACGATATTTAAATCAACTTTTTAGCAGTAACACACTCACATTTTTCATAAAACAAACACATTTTTTTCAGGAATCTACTCTCTGGAACCTTAAACAAATTTAAAAAAAAACATCTTTCTAGGCATCCACTGTCCCTAATCGTGCAAGAAAATTTCAATTGACTTGTTGAAATATTGCAATCACCCTTATCCAAAAATGAAATTTAAATCAACTTTTTAGCAGTAACACACTCACATTTTTCATAAAACAAACACATTTTTTTCAGGAATCTACTCTCTGGAACCTAAAACTAATTTAAAAAAAACATCTTTCTAGGCATCCATTGTCCCTAATCGTGCAAGAAAATTTCAATTGACTTGTTGAAATATTGCAATCACCCTTATTCAAAAACGAAATTTAAATCAACTTTTTAGCAGTAACACCCTCACATTTTTCATAAAACAAACAAATTTTTTTCAGGAATCTACTCTCTGAAAACTAATACTAATTTAAAAAAGAAATCTTTCTATGCATCCACTGTCCCTAATCGTGCAAGAAAATTTCAATTGACTTGTTGAAGTATTGCAATCACCCTTATCCAAAAAACGAAATTTAAATCAACTTTTTAGCAGTAACACACTCACATTTTTCATAAAACAAACACATTTTTTTCAGGAATCTACTCTCTGGAACCTTAAACAAATTTTAAAAAAACATCTTTCTAGGCATCCACTGTCCCTAATCGTGCAAGAAAATTTCAATTGACTTGTTGAAATATTGCAATCACCCTTATCCAAAAATGAAATTTAAATCAACTTTTTAGCAGTAACACACTCACATTTTTCATAAAACAAACACATTTTTTTCAGGAATCTACTCTCTGGAACCTAAAACTAATTTAAAAAAAACATCTTTCTAGGCATCTATTGTCCCTAATCGTGCAAGAAAATTTCAATTGACTTGTTGAAATATTGCAATCACCCTTATTCAAAAACGAAATTTAAATCAACTTTTTAGCAGTAACACCCTCACATTTTTCATAAAACAAACACATTTTTTTCAGGAATCTACTCTCTGAAACCTAAAACTAATTAAAAAAAACATCTTTCTAGGCATCCACTCTCCCTAATCTTCCAAGAAAATTTCAATTAACTTATTGAAATATTGCAATCACCCTTATCCAAAAACGATATTTAAATCAACTTTTTAGCAGTAACACACTCACATTTTTCATAAAACAAACACATTTTTTTCAGGAATCTACTCTCTGGAACCTAAAACTAATTTAAAAAAAAGATCTTTCTAGGCATCCACTGTCCCTAATCGTGCAAGAAAATTTCAATTGACTTGTTGAAATATTGCAATCACCCTTATCCAAAAATGAAATTTAAATCAACTTTTTAGCAGTAACACACTCACATTTTTCATAAAACAAACACATTTTTTTCAGGAATCTACTCTCTGGAACCTAAAACTAATTTTAAAAAAACATCTTTCTAGGCATCCACTGTCCCTAATCGTGCAAGAAAATTTCAATTGACTTGTTGTAATATTGCAATCACCCTTATTCAAAAACGAAATTTAAATCAACTTTTTAGCAGTAACACCCTCACATTTTTCATAAAACAAACACATTTTTTTCAGGAATCTACTCTCTGGAACCTAAAACTAATTTTAAAAAACATCTTTCTAGGCATCCACTGTCCCTAATCATGCAAGAAAATTTCAATTGACTTGTTGAAATATTGCAATCACCCTTATCCAAAAATGAAATTTAAATCAACTTTTTAGCAGTAACACACTCACATTTTTCATAAAACAAACACATTTTTTTCAGGAATCTACTCTCTGGAACCTAAAACTAATTTTAAAAAAACATCTTTCTAGGCATCCACTGTCCCTAATCGTGCAGGAAAATTTCAATTGACTTGTTGAAGTATTGCAATCACCCTTATCCAAAAACGAAATTTAAATCAACTTTTTAGCAGTAACACCCTCACATTTTTCATAAAACAAACACATTTTTTTCAGGAATCTACTCTCTGAAACCTAATACTAATTTAAAAAAGAAATCTTTCTATGCATCCACTGTCCCTAATCGTGCAAGAAAATTTCAATTGACTTGTTGAAGTATTGCAATCACCCTTATCCAAAAACGAAATTTAAATCAACTTTTTAGCAGTAACACACTCACATTTTTCATAAAACAAACACATTTTTTTCAGGAATCTACTCTCTGGAACCTAAAACTAATTTTAAAAAAACATCTTTCTAGGCATCCACT
Source organism: Lissotriton vulgaris (assembly GCF_964263255.1). NCBI lineage: Eukaryota > Metazoa > Chordata > Amphibia > Caudata > Salamandridae > Lissotriton > Lissotriton vulgaris. The sequence goes on along the minus strand of NW_028244439.1, from coordinate 1,122,101 downwards.
GTCCCTAATCGAGCAAGAAAATTTCATTTGACTTGTTGAAATATTGCAATCACCCTTATTCAAAAACGAAATTTAAATCAACTTTTTAGCAGTAACACCCTCACATTTTTCATAAAACAAACACATTTTTTTCAGGAATCTACTCTCTGAAACCTAAAACTAATTAAAAAAAACATCTTTCTAGGCATCCACTCTCCCTAATCTTCCAAGAAAATTTCAATTAACTTATTGAAATATTGCAATCACCCTTATCCAAAAACGATATTTAAATCAACTTTTTAGCAGTAACACACTCACATTTTTCATAAAACAAACACATTTTTTTCAGGAATCTACTCTCTGGAACCTAAAACTAATTTAAAAAAAACATCTTTCTATGCATCCACTGTCCCTAATCGTGCAAGAAAATTTCAATTGACTTGTTGAAATATTGCAATCACCCTTATCCAAAAATGAAATTTAAATCAACTTTTTAGCAGTAACACACTCACATTTTTCATAAAACAAACACATTTTTTTCAGGAATCTACTCTCTGGAACCTAAAACTAATTTAAAAAAAAAAATCTTTCTAGGCATCCACTGTCCCTAATCGTGCAAGAAAATTTCAATTGACTTGTTGAAATATTGCAATCACCCTTATTCAAAAACGAAATTTAAATCAACTTTTTAGCAGTAACACCCTCACATTTTTCATAAAACAAACACATTTTTTTCAGGAATCTACTCTCTGGAACCTAAAACTAATTTAAAAAAAACATCTTTCTAGGCATCCACTGTCCCTAATCGTGCAGGAAAATTTCAATTGACTTGTTGAAGTATTGCAATCACCCTTATCCAAAAACGAAATTTAAATCAACTTTTTAGCAGTAACACCCTTACATTTTTCATAAAACAAACACATTTTTTTCAGGAATCTACTCTCTGAAACCTAATACTAATTTAAAAAAGAAATCTTTCTATGCATCCACTGTCCCTAATCGTGCAAGAAAATTTCAATTGACTTGTTGAAGTATTGCAATCACCCTTATCCAAAAACGAAATTTAAATCAACTTTTTAGCAGTAACACACTCACATTTTTCATAAAACAAACACATTTTTTTCAGGAATCTACTCTCTGGAACCTAAAACTAATTTTAAAAAAACATCTTTCTAGGCATCCACTGTCCCTAATCGTGCAAGAAAATTTCAATTGACTTGTTGAAATATTGCAATCACCCTTATCCAAAAACGAAATTTAAATCAACTTTTTAGCAGTAACACACTCACATTTTTCATAAAACAAACACATTTTTTTCAGGAATCTACTCTCTGAAACCTAAAACTAATTTAAAAAAAACATCTCTCTAGGCATCCACTGTCCCTAATCGTGCAAGAAAATTTCAATTGACTTGTTGAAATATTGCAATCACCCTTATCCAAAAACGAAATTTAAATCAACTTTTTAGCAGTAACACACTCACATTTTTCATAAAACAAACACATTTTTTCAGGAATCAACTCTCTGGAACCTAAAACAAATATAAAAAAAAAATCTTTGTATGCATCCACTCTCCCTAATCGTGCAAGAAAATTTCAATTAACTAGTTGAAATAATGCAATCATGCCTATCCTGAAGCTAAATTTAAATAAACTTTTTAGCAGTAACACACTCATATTTTTCATAAAACAAACACATTTTTTTCAGGAATCAACTCTCTGGAACCTAAAACAAATATAAAAAAAGATCTTTCTATGCATCCACTCTCCCTAATCGTGCAAGAAAATTTGAATTAACTTGTTGAAATGATGCATTCACGCTTATCCTGAAACTAAATTTAAATCAACTTTTTTGCAGTAACACACTCACATTTTTCATGAAACAAATAATTTTTTTTTCAGGAATCCACTCTCTGGAACCTATAACGAATTTGTAAAAAACATCTTTCTAGGCATCCACTCTCCCTAATCTTGCAAGAAAATTTCAATTAACTTGTTGAAATATTGCAATCACCCTTATCCAAAAACAATATTTAAATCAACTTTTTTGCAGTAACACACTCACATTTTTCATAAAACAAACACATTTTTTTCAGGAATCTACTCTCTGGAACCTAAAACTAATTTTTAAAAAACATCTTTCTAGGCATCCACTGTCCCTAATCGTGCAAGAAAATTTCAATTGACTTGTTGAAATATTGCAATCACCCTTATCCAAAAATGAAATTTAAATTAACTTTTTAGCAGTAACACACTCACATTTTTCATGAAACAAACACATTTTTTTCAGGAATCTACTCTCTGGAACCTAAAACTAATTTTAAAAAAACATCTTTCTAGGCATCCACTGTCCCTAATCGTGCAAGAAAATTTCAATTGACTTGTTGAAATATTGCAATCACCCTTATTCAAAAACGAAATTTAAATCAACTTTTTAGCAGTAACACCCTCACATTTTTCATAAAACAAACACATTTTTTTCAGGAATCTACTCTCTGAAACCTAATACTAATTTAAAAAAGAAATCTTTCTATGCATCCACTGTCCCTAATCGTGCAAGAAAATTTCAATTGACTTGTTGAAGTATTGCAATCACCCTTATCCAAAAACGAAATTTAAATCAACTTTTTAGCAGTAACACACTCACATTTTTCATAAAACAAACACATTATTTTCAGGAATCTACTCTCTGGAACCTAAAACTAATTTAAAAAAAACATCTTTCTAGGCATCCACTGTCCCTAATCGTGCAAGAAAATTTCAATTGACTTGTTGAAATATTGCAATCACCCTTATCCAAAAAAGAAATTTAAATCAACTTTTTAGCAGTAACACACTCACATTTTTCATAAAACAAACACATTTTTTTCAGGAATCTACTCTGAAACCTAAAACTAATTTTAAAAAAATATCTTTCTAGGCATCCACTGTCCCTAATCGTGCAAGAAAATTTCAATTGACTTGTTGAAGTATTGCAATCACCCTTATCCAAAAACGAAATTTAAATCAACTTTTTAGCAGTAACACCCTCACATTTTTCATAAAACAAAACACATTTTTTTCAGGAATCTACTCTCTGAAACCTAAAACTAATTAAAAAAAACATCTTTCTAGGCATCCACTCTCCCTAATCTTCCAAGAAAATTTCAATTAACTTATTGAAATATTGCAATCACCCTTATCCAAAAACGATATTTAAATCAACTTTTTAGCAGTAACACACTCACATTTTTCATAAAACAAACACATTTTTTTCAGGAATCTACTCTCTGGAACCTAAAACTAATTTAAAAAAAAGATCTTTCTAGGCATCCACTGTCCCTAATCGTGCAAGAAAATTTCAATTGACTTGTTGAAATATTGCAATCACCCTTATCCAAAAATGAAATTTAAATCAACTTTTTAGCAGTAACACACTCACATTTTTCATAAAACAAACACATTTTTTTCAGGAATCTACTCTCTGGAACCTAAAACTAATTTTAAAAAAACATCTTTCTAGGCATCCACTGTCCCTAATCGTGCAAGAAAATTTCAATTGACTTGTTGTAATATTGCAATCACCCTTATTCAAAAACGAAATTTAAATCAACTTTTTAGCAGTAACACCCTCACATTTTTCATAAAACAAACACATTTTTTTCAGGAATCTACTCTCTGGAACCTAAAACTAATTTTAAAAAACATCTTTCTAGGCATCCACTGTCCCTAATCGTGCAAGAAAATTTCAATTGACTTGTTGAAATATTGCAATCACCCTTATCCAAAAATGAAATTTAAATCAACTTTTTAGCAGTAACACACTCACATTTTTCATAAAACAAACACATTTTTTTCAGGAATCTACTCTCTGGAACCTAAAACTAATTTTAAAAAAACATCTTTCTAGGCATCCACTGTCCCTAATCGTGCAGGAAAATTTCAATTGACTTGTTGAAGTATTGCAATCACCCTTATCCAAAAACGAAATTTAAATCAACTTTTTAGCAGTAACACCCTCACATTTTTCATAAAACAAACACATTTTTTTCAGGAATCTACTCTCTGAAACCTAATACTAATTTAAAAAAGAAATCTTTCTATGCATCCACTGTCCCTAATCGTGCAAGAAAATTTCAATTGACTTGTTGAAGTATTGCAATCACCCTTATCCAAAAACGAAATTTAAATCAACTTTTTAGCAGTAACACACTCACATTTTTCATAAAAAAAAACACATTTTTTTCAGGAATCTACTCTCTGGAACCTAAAACTAATTTTAAAAAAACATCTTTCTAGGCATCCACTGTCCCTAATCGAGCAAGAAAATTTCAATTGACTTGTTGAAATATTGCAATCACCCTTATTCAAAAACGAAATTTAAATCAACTTTTTAGCAGTAACACCCTCACATTTTTCATAAAACAAACACATTTTTTTCAGGAATCTACTCTCTGAAACCTAAAACTAATTAAAAAAAACATCTTTCTAGGCATCCACTCTCCCTAATCTTCCAAGAAAATTTCAATTAACTTATTGAAATATTGCAATCACCCTTATCCAAAAACGATATTTAAATCAACTTTTTAGCAGTAACACACTCACATTTTTCATAAAACAAACACATTTTTTTCAGGAATCTACTCTCTGGAACCTAAAACTAATTTAAAAAAAACATCTTTCTATGCATCCACTGTCCCTAATCGTGCAAGAAAATTTCAATTGACTTGTTGAAATATTGCAATCACCCTTATCCAAAAATGAAATTTAAATCAACTTTTTAGCAGTAACACACTCACATTTTTCATAAAACAAACACATTTTTTTCAGGAATCTACTCTCTGGAACCTAAAACTAATTTAAAAAAAAAAATCTTTCTAGGCATCCACTGTCCCTAATCGTGCAAGAAAATTTCAATTGACTTGTTGAAATATTGCAATCACCCTTATTCAAAAACGAAATTTAAATCAACTTTTTAGCAGTAACACCCTCACATTTTTCATAAAACAAACACATTTTTTTCAGGAATCTACTCTCTGGAACCTAAAACTAATTTAAAAAAAACATCTTTCTAGGCATCCACTGTCCCTAATCGTGCAGGAAAATTTCAATTGACTTGTTGAAGTATTGCAATCACCCTTATCCAAAAACGAAATTTAAATCAACTTTTTAGCAGTAACACCCTCACATTTTTCATAAAACAAACACATTTTTTTCAGGAATCTACTCTCTGAAACCTAATACTAATTTAAAAAAGAAATCTTTCTATGCATCCACTGTCCCTAATCGTGCAAGAAAATTTCAATTGACTTGTTGAAGTATTGCAATCACCCTTATCCAAAAACGAAATTTAAATCAACTTTTTAGCAGTAACACACTCACATTTTTCATAAAACAAACACATTTTTTTCAGGAATCTACTCTCTGGAACCTAAAACTAATTTTAAAAAAAACATCTTTCTAGGCATCCACTGTCCCTAATCGTGCAAGAAAATTTCAATTGACTTGTTGAAATATTGCAATCACCCTTATCCAAAAACGAAATTTAAATCAACTTTTTAGCAGTAACACACTCACATTTTTCATAAAACAAACACATTTTTTTCAGGAATCTACTCTCTGAAACCTAAAACTAATTTAAAAAAAACATCTCTCTAGGCATCCACTGTCCCTAATCGTGCAAGAAAATTTCAATTGACTTGTTGAAATATTGCAATCACCCTTATCCAAAAACGAAATTTAAATCAACTTTTTAGCAGTAACACACTCACATTTTTCATAAAACAAACACATTTTTTCAGGAATCAACTCTCTGGAACCTAAAACAAATATAAAAAAAAAATCTTTGTATGCATCCACTCTCCCTAATCGTGCAAGAAAATTTCAATTAACTAGTTGAAATAATGCAATCATGCCTATCCTGAAGCTAAATTTAAATAAACTTTTTAGCAGTAACACACTCATATTTTTCATAAAACAAACACATTTTTTTCAGGAATCAACTCTCTGGAACCTAAAACAAATATAAAAAAAAGATCTTTCTATGCATCCACTCTCCCTAATCGTGCAAGAAAATTTGAATTAACTTGTTGAAATGATGCATTCACGCTTATCCTGAAACTAAATTTAAATCAACTTTTTTGCAGTAACACACTCACATTTTTCATGAAACAAATAATTTTTTTTTCAGGAATCCACTCTCTGGAACCTATAACGAATTTGTAAAAAACATCTTTCTAGGCATCCACTCTCCCTAATCTTGCAAGAAAATTTCAATTAACTTGTTGAAATATTGCAATCACCCTTATCCAAAAACAATATTTAAATCAACTTTTTTGCAGTAACACACTCACATTTTTCATAAAACAAACACATTTTTTTCAGGAATCTACTCTCTGGAACCTAAAACTAATTTTTAAAAAACATCTTTCTAGGCATCCACTGTCCCTAATCGTGCAAGAAAATTTCAATTGACTTGTTGAAATATTGCAATCACCCTTATCCAAAAATGAAATTTAAATTAACTTTTTAGCAGTAACACACTCACATTTTTCATGAAACAAACACATTTTTTTCAGGAATCTACTCTCTGGAACCTAAAACTAATTTAAAAAAAACATCTTTCTAGGCATCCACTGTCCCTAATCGTGCAAGAAAATTTCAATTGACTTGTTGAAATATTGCAATCACCCTTATTCAAAAACGAAATTTAAATCAACTTTTTAGCAGTAACACCCTCACATTTTTCATAAAACAAACACATTTTTTTCAGGAATCTACTCTCTGAAACCTAATACTAATTTAAAAAAGAAATCTTTCTATGCATCCACTGTCCCTAATCGTGCAAGAAAATTTCAATTGACTTGTTGAAGTATTGCAATCACCCTTATCCAAAAACGAAATTTAAATCAACTTTTTAGCAGTAACACACTCACATTTTTCATAAAACAAACACATTATTTTCAGGAATCTACTCTCTGGAACCTAAAACTAATTTTAAAAAAACATCTTTCTAGGCATCCACTGTCCCTAATCGTGCAAGAAAATTTCAATTGACTTGTTGAAATATTGCAATCACCCTTATCCAAAAAAGAAATTTAAATCAACTTTTTAGCAGTAACACACTCACATTTTTCATAAAACAAACACATTTTTTTCAGGAATCTACTCTGAAACCTAAAACTAATTTAAAAAAAATATCTTTCTAGGCATCCACTGTCCCTAATCGTGCAAGAAAATTTCAATTGACTTGTTGAAGTATTGCAATCACCCTTATCCAAAAACGAAATTTAAATCAACTTTTTAGCAGTAACACCCTCACATTTTTCATAAAACAAAACACATTTTTTTCAGGAATCTACTCTCTGAAACCTAAAACTAATTAAAAAAAACATCTTTCTAGGCATCCACTCTCCCTAATCTTCCAAGAAAATTTCAATTAACTTATTGAAATATTGCAATCACCCTTATCCAAAAACGATATTTAAATCAACTTTTTAGCAGTAACACACTCACATTTTTCATAAAACAAACACATTTTTTTCAGGAATCAACTCTCTGGAACCTAAAACAAATATAAAAAAAACATCTTTCTATGCATCCACTCTCCCTAATCGTGCAAGAAAATTTCAATTAACTTGTTGAAATGATGCATTCACGCTTATCCTGAAACTAAATTTAAATCAACTTTTTTGCAGTAACACACTCACATTTTTCATGAAACAAATAATTTTTTTTTCAGGAATCCACTCTCTGGAACCTATAACAAATTTGTAAAAAACATCTTTCTAGGCATCCACTCTCCCTAATCTTGCAAGAAAATTTCAATTAACTTGTTGAAATATTGCAATCACCCTCATCCAAAAACGATATTTAAATCAACTTTTTTGCAGTAACACACTCACATTTTTCATAAAACAAACACATTTTTTTCAGGAATCTACTCTCTGGAACCTAAAACTAATTAAAAAAAAAAATCTTTCTAGGCATCCACTGTCCCTAATCGTGCAAGAAAATTTCAATTGACTTGTTGAAATATTGCAATCACCCTTATCCAAAAATGAAATTTAAATCAACTTTTTAGCAGTAACTCACTCACATTTTTCATAAAACAAACACATTTTTTTCAGGAATCTACTCTCTGGAACCTAAAACTAATTTAAAAAAAACATCTTTCTAGGCATCCACTGTCCCTAATCGTGCAAGAAAATTTCAATTGACTTGTTGAAATATTGCAATCACCCTTATTCAAAAACGAAATTTAAATCAACTTTTTAGCAGTAACACCCTCACATTTTTCATAAAACAAACACATTTTTTTCAGGAATCTACTCTCTGAAACCTAAAACTAATTAAAAAAAACATCTTTCTAGGCATCCACTCTCCCTAATCTTCCAAGTAAATTTCAATTAACTTATTGAAATATTGCAATCACCCTTATCCAAAAACGATATTTAAATCAACTTTTTAGCAGTAACACACTCACATTTTTCATAAAACAAACACATTTTTTTCAGGAATCTACTCTCTGGAACCTTAAACAAATTTTAAAAAAACATCTTTCTAGGCATCCACTGTCCCTAATCGTGCAAGAAAATTTCAATTGACTTGTTGAAATATTGCAATCACCCTTATCCAAAAATGAAATTTAAATCAACTTTTTAGCAGTAACACACTCACATTTTTCATAAAACAAACACATTTTTTTCAGGAATCTACTCTCTGGAACCTAAAACTAATTTTAAAAAAACATCTTTCTAGGCATCCATTGTCCCTAATCGTGCAAGAAAATTTCAATTGACTTGTTGAAATATTGCAATCACCCTTATTCAAAAACGAAATTTAAATCAACTTTTTAGCAGTAACACCCTCACATTTTTCATAAAACAAACACATTTTTTTCAGGAATCTACTCTCTGAAAACTAATACTAATTTAAAAAAGAAATCTTTCTATGCATCCACTGTCCCTAATCGTGCAAGAAAATTTCAATTGACTTGTTGAAGTATTGCAATCACCCTTATCCAAAAACGAAATTTAAATCAACTTTTTAGCAGTAACACACTCACATTTTTCATAAAACAAACACATTTTTTTCAGGAATCTACTCTCTGGAACCTTAAACAAATTTTAAAAAAACATCTTTCTAGGCATCCACTGTCCCTAATCGTGCAAGAACATTTCAATTGACTTGTTGAAATATTGCAATCACCCTTATCCAAAAATGAAATTTAAATCAACTTTTTAGCAGTAACACACTCACATTTTTCATAAAACAAACACATTTTTTTCAGGAATCTACTCTCTGGAACCTAAAACTATTTTAAAAAAAACATCTTTCTAGGCATCCATTGTCCCTAATCGTGCAAGAAAATTTCAATTGACTTGTTGAAATATTGCAATCACCCTTATTCAAAAACGAAATTTAAATCAACTTTTTAGCAGTAACACCCTCACATTTTTCATAAAACAAACACATTTTTTTCAGGAATCTACTCTCTGAAACCTAAAACTAATTAAAAAAAACATCTTTCTAGGCATCCACTCTCCCTAATCTTCCAAGTAAATTTCAATTAACTTATTGAAATATTGCAATCACCCTTATCCAAAAACGATATTTAAATCAACTTTTTAGCAGTAACACACTCACATTTTTCATAAAACAAACACATTTTTTTCAGGAATCTACTCTCTGGAACCTTAAACAAATTTTAAAAAAACATCTTTCTAGGCATCCACTGTCCCTAATCGTGCAAGAAAATTTCAATTGACTTGTTGAAATATTGCAATCACCCTTATCCAAAAATGAAATTTAAATCAACTTTTTAGCAGTAACACACTCACATTTTTCATAAAACAAACACATTTTTTTCAGGAATCTACTCTCTGGAACCTAAAACTAATTTTAAAAAAACATCTTTCTAGGCATCCATTGTCCCTAATCGTGCAAGAAAATTTCAATTGACTTGTTGAAATATTGCAATTACCCTTATTCAAAAACGAAATTTAAATCAACTTTTTAGCAGTAACACCCTCACATTTTTCATAAAACAAACACATTTTTTTCAGGAAACTACTCTCTGAAAACTAATACTAATTTAAAAAAGAAATCTTTCTATGCATCCACTGTCCCTAATCGTGCAAGAAAATTTCAATTGACTTGTTGAAGTATTGCAATCACCCTTATCCAAAAACGAAATTTAAATCAACTTTTTAGCAGTAACACACTCACATTTTTCATAAAACAAACACATTTTTTTCAGGAATCTACTCTCTGGAACCTTAAACAAATTTTAAAAAAACATCTTTCTAGGCATCCACTGTCCCTAATCGTGCAAGAACATTTCAATTGACTTGTTGAAATATTGCAATCACCCTTATCCAAAAATGAAATTTAAATCAACTTTTTAGCAGTAACACACTCACATTTTTCATAAAACAAACACATTTTTTTCAGGAATCTACTCTCTGGAACCTAAAACTAATTTAAAAAAAACATCTTTCTAGGCATCCATTGTCCCTAATCGTGCAATAAAATTTCAATTGACTTGTTGAAATATTGCAATCACCCTTATTCAAAAACGAAATTTAAATCAACTTTTTAGCAGTAACACCCTCACATTTTTCATAAAACAAACACATTTTTTTCAGGAATCTACTCTCTGAAAACTAATACTAATTTAAAAAAGAAATCTTTCTATGCATCCACTGTCCCTAATCGTGCAAGAAAATTTCAATTGACTTGTTGAAGTATTGCAATCACCCTTATCCAAAAACGAAATTTAAATCAACTTTTTAGCAGTAACACACTCACATTTTTCATAAAACAAACACATTTTTTTCAGGAATCTACTCTCTGGAACCTTAAACAAATTTTAAAAAAACATCTTTCTAGGCATCCACTGTCCCTAATCGTGCAAGAACATTTCAATTGACTTGTTGAAATATTGCAATCACCCTTATCCAAAAATGAAATTTAAATCAACTTTTTAGCAGTAACACACTCACATTTTTCATAAAACAAACACATTTTTTTCAGGAATCTACTCTCTGGAACCTAAAACTATTTTAAAAAAAACATCTTTCTAGGCATCCATTGTCCCTAATCGTGCAAGAAAATTTCAATTGACTTGTTGAAATATTGCAATCACCCTTATTCAAAAACGAAATTTAAATCAACTTTTTAGCAGTAACACCCTCACATTTTTCATAAAACAAACACATTTTTTTCAGGAATCTACTCTCTGAAACCTAAAACTAATTAAAAAAAACATCTTTCTAGGCATCCACTCTCCCTAATCTTCCAAGTAAATTTCAATTAACTTATTGAAATATTGCAATCACCCTTATCCAAAAACGATATTTAAATCAACTTTTTAGCAGTAACACACTCACATTTTTCATAAAACAAACACATTTTTTTCAGGAATCTACTCTCTGGAACCTTAAACAAATTTTAAAAAAACATCTTTCTAGGCATCCACTGTCCCTAATCGTGCAAGAAAATTTCAATTGACTTGTTGAAATATTGCAATCACCCTTATCCAAAAATGAAATTTAAATCAACTTTTTAGCAGTAACACACTCACATTTTTCATAAAACAAACACATTTTTTTCAGGAATCTACTCTCTGGAACCTAAAACTAATTTTAAAAAAACATCTTTCTAGGCATCCATTGTCCCTAATCGTGCAAGAAAATTTCAATTGACTTGTTGAAATATTGCAATTACCCTTATTCAAAAACGAAATTTAAATCAACTTTTTAGCAGTAACACCCTCACATTTTTCATAAAACAAACACATTTTTTTCAGGAAACTACTCTCTGAAAACTAATACTAATTTAAAAAAGAAATCTTTCTATGCATCCACTGTCCCTAATCGTGCAAGAAAATTTCAATTGACTTGTTGAAGTATTGCAATCACCCTTATCCAAAAACGAAATTTAAATCAACTTTTTAGCAGTAACACACTCACATTTTTCATAAAACAAACACATTTTTTTCAGGAATCTACTCTCTGGAACCTTAAACAAATTTTAAAAAAACATCTTTCTAGGCATCCACTGTCCCTAATCGTGCAAGAACATTTCAATTGACTTGTTGAAATATTGCAATCACCCTTATCCAAAAATGAAATTTAAATCAACTTTTTAGCAGTAACACACTCACATTTTTCATAAAACAAACACATTTTTTTCAGGAATCTACTCTCTGGAACCTAAAACTAATTTAAAAAAAACATCTTTCTAGGCATCCATTGTCCCTAATCGTGCAATAAAATTTCAATTGACTTGTTGAAATATTGCAATCACCCTTATTCAAAAACGAAATTTAAATCAACTTTTTAGCAGTAACACCCTCACATTTTTCATAAAACAAACACATTTTTTTCAGGAATCTACTCTCTGAAACCTAAAACTAATTAAAAAAAACATCTTTCTAGGCATCCACTCTCCCTAATCTTCCAAGAAAATTTCAATTAACTTATTGAAATATTGCAATCACCCTTATCCAAAAACGATATTTAAATCAACTTTTTAGCAGTAACACACTCACATTTTTCATAAAACAAACACATTTTTTTCAGGAATCTACTCTCTGGAACCTAAAACTAATTTAAAAAAAAGATCTTTCTAGGCATCCACTGTCCCTAATCGTGCAAGAAAATTTCAATTGACTTGTTGAAATATTGCAATCACCCTTATTCAAAAACGAAATTTAAATCAACTTTTTAGCAGTAACACCCTCACATTTTTCATAAAACAAACACATTTTTTTCAGGAATCTACTCTCTGAAACCTAAAACTAATTAAAAAAAACATCTTTCTAGGCATCCACTCTCCCTAATCTTCCAAGAAAATTTCAATTAACTTATTGAAATATTGCAATCACCCTTATCCAAAAACGATATTTAAATCAACTTTTTAGCAGTAACACACTCACATTTTTCATAAAACAAACACATTTTTTTCAGGAATCTACTCTCTGGAACCTAAAACTAATTTAAAAAAAAATCTTTCTAGGCATCCACTGTCCCTAATCGTGCAAGAAAATTTCAATTGACTTGTTGAAATATTGCAATCACCCTTATTCAAAAACGAAATTTAAATCAACTTTTTAGCAGTAACACCCTCACATTTTTCATAAAACAAACACATTTTTTTCAGGAATCTACTCTCTGGAACCTAAAACTAATTTTAAAAAAACATCTTTCTAGGCATCCACTGTCCCTAATCGTGCAGGAAAATTTCAATTGACTTGTTGAAGTATTGCAATCACCCTTATCCAAAAACGAAATTTAAATCAACTTTTTAGCAGTAACACACTCACATTTTTCATAAAACAAACACATTTTTTTTCAGGAATCTACTCTTTGGAACCTAAAACTAATTTTAAAAAAACATCTTTCTAGGCATCCAGTGTCCATAATAGTGCAAGAAAATTTCAATTGACTTGTTGAAATATTGCAATCACCCTTATCCAAAAACGAAATTTAAATCAACTTTTTAGCAGTAACACACTCACATTTTTCATAAAACAAACACATTTTTTTCAGGAATCTACTCTCTGAAACCTAAAACTAATTTAAAAAAAACATCTTTCTATGCATCCACTGTCCCTAATTGTGCAAGAAAATTTCAATTGACTTATTGAAATATTGCAATCACCCTTATTCAAAAACGAAATTTAAATCAACTTTTAACAGTAACACCCTCACATTTTCATAAAACAAACACATTTTTTTCAGGAATCTACTCTCTGAAACCTAATACTAATTTAAAAAAGAAATCTTTCTATGCATCCACTGTCCCTAATCGTGCAAGAAAATTTCAATTGACTTGTTGAAGTATTGCAATCACCCTTATCCAAAAACGAAATTTAAATCAACTTTTTAGCAGTAACACACTCACATTTTTCATAAAACAAACACATTTTTTTCAGGAATCTACTCTCTGGAACCTAAAACTAATTTTAAAAAAACATCTTTCTAGGCATCCACTGTCCCTAATCGTGCAAGAAAATTTCAATTGACTTGTTGAAATATTGCAATCACCCTTATCCAAAAACGAAATTTAAATCAACTTTTTAGCAATAACACACTCACATTTTTCATAAAACAAACACATTTTTTTCAGGAATCTACTCTCTGAAACCTAAAACTAATTTTAAAAAAACATCTCTCTAGGCATCCACTGTCCCTAATCGTGCAAGAAAATTTCAATTGACTTGTTGAAATATTGCAATCACCCTTATCCAAAAACGAAATTTAAATCAACTTTTTAGCAGTAACACACTCACATTTTTCATAAAACAAACACATTTTTTCAGGAATCAACTCTCTGGAACCTAAAACAAATATAAAAAAACATCTTTCTATGCATCCACTCTCCCTAATCGTGCAAAAAAATTTCAATTAACTAGTTGAAATAATGCAATCATGCCTATCCTGAAGCTAAATTTAAATAAACTTTTTAGCAGTAACACACTCATATTTTTCATAAAACAAACACATTTTTTTCAGGAATCAACTCTCTGGAACCTAAAACAAATATAAAAAAAAATCTTTCTATGCATCCACTCTCCCTAATCGTGCAAGAAAATTTGAATTAACTTGTTGAAATGATGCATTCACGCTTATCCTGAAACTAAATTTAAATCAACTTTTTTGCAGTAACACACTCACATTATTCATGAAACAAATAATTTTTTTTTCAGGAATCCACTCTCTGGAACCTATAACGAATTTGTAAAAAACATCTTTCTAGGCATCCACTCTCCCTAATCTTGCAAGAAAATTTCAATTAACTTGTTGAAATATTGCAATCACCCTTATCCAAAAATGAAATTTAAATTAACTTTTTAGCAGTAACACACTCACATTTTTCATAAAACAAACACATTTTTTTCAGGAATCTACTCTCTGGAACCTAAAACAAATTTTTAAAAAACATCTTTCTAGGCATCCACTGTCCCTAATCGTGCAAGAAAATTTCAATTGACTTGTTGAAATATTGCAATCACCCTTATCCAAAAATGAAATTTAAATTAACTTTTTAGCAGTAACACACTCACATTTTTCATAAAACAAACACAGTTTTTTTCAGGAATCTACTCTCTGGAACCTAAAACTAATTTTAAAAAAACATCTTTCTAGGCATCCACTGTCCCTAATCGTGCAAGAAAATTTCAATTGACTTGTTGAAATATTGCAATCACCCTTATTCAAAAACGAAATTTAAATCAACTTTTTAGCAGTAACACCCTCACATTTTTCATAAAACAAACACATTTTTTTCAGGAATCTACTCTCTGAAACCTAATACTAATTTAAAAAAGAAATCTTTCTATGCATCCACTGTCCCTAATCGTGCAAGAAAATTTCAATTGACTTGTTGAAGTATTGCAATCACCCTTATCCAAAAATGAAATTTAAATCAACTTTTTAGCAGTAACACACTGACATTTTTCATAAAACAAACACATTTTTTTCAGGAATCTACTCTCTGGAACCTAAAACTAATTTTAAAAAAACATCTTTCTAGGCATCCACTGTCCCTAATCGTGCAAGAAAATTTCAATTGACTTGTTGAAATATTGCAATAACCCTTATCCAAAAACGAAATTTAAATCAACTTTTTAGCAGTAACACACTCACATTTTTCATAAAACAAACACATTTTTTTCAGGAATCTACTCTCTGGAACCTTAAACAAATTTTAAAAAAACATCTTTCTAGGCATCCACTGTCCCTAATCGTGCAAGAAAATTTCAATTGACTTGTTGAAATATTGCAATCACCCTTATCCAAAAATGAAATTTAAATCAACTTTTTAGCAGTAACACACTCACATTTTTCATAAAACAAACACATTTTTTTCAGGAATCTACTCTCTGGAACCTAAAACTAATTTTAAAAAAACATCTTTCTAGGCATCCATTGTCCCTAATCGTGCAAGAAAATTTCAATTGACTTGTTGAAATATTGCAATTACCCTTATTCAAAAACGAAATTTAAATCAACTTTTTAGCAGTAACACCCTCACATTTTTCATAAAACAAACACATTTTTTTCAGGAATCTACTCTCTGAAAACTAATACTAATTTAAAAAAGAAATCTTTCTATTATCCACTGTCCCTAATCGTGCAAGAAAATTTCAATTGACTTGTTGAAGTATTGCAATCACCCTTATCCAAAAACGAAATTTAAATCAACTTTTTAGCAGTAACACACTCACATTTTTCATAAAACAAACACATTTTTTTCAGGAATCTACTCTCTGGAACCTTAAACAAATTTTAAAAAAACATCTTTCTAGGCATCCACTGTCCCTAATCGTGCAAGAACATTTCAATTGACTTGTTGAAATATTGCAATCACCCTTATCCAAAAATGAAATTTAAATCAACTTTTTAGCAGTAACACACTCACATTTTTCATAAAACAAACACATTTTTTTCAGGAATCTACTCTCTGGAACCTAAAACTAATTTAAAAAAAACATCTTTCTAGGCATCCATTGTCCCTAATCGTGCAAGAAAATTTCAATTGACTTGTTGAAATATTGCAATCACCCTTATTCAAAAATGAAATTTAAATCAACTTTTTAGCAGTAACACCCTCACATTTTTCATAAAACAAACACATTTTTTTCAGGAATCTACTCTCTGAAACCTAAAACTAATTAAAAAAAACATCTTTCTAGGCATCCACTCTCCCTAATCTTCCAAGAAAATTTCAATTAACTTATTGAAATATTGCAATCACCCTTATCCAAAAACGATATTTAAATCAACTTTTTAGCAGTAACACACTCACATTTTTCATAAAACAAACACATTTTTTTCAGGAATCTACTCTCTGGAACCTAAAACTAATTTAAAAAAAAGATCTTTCTAGGCATCCACTGTCCCTAATCGTGCAAGAAAATTTCAATTGACTTGTTGAAATATTGCAATCACCCTTATTCAAAAACGAAATTTAAATCAACTTTTTAGCAGTAACACCCTCACATTTTTCATAAAACAAACACATTTTTTTCAGGAATCTACTCTCTGAAACCTAAAACTAATTAAAAAAAACATCTTTCTAGGCATCCACTCTCCCTAATCTTCCAAGAAAATTTCAATTAACTTATTGAAATATTGCAATCACCCTTATCCAAAAACGATATTTAAATCAACTTTTTAGCAGTAACACACTCACATTTTTCATAAAACAAACACATTTTTTTCAGGAATCTACTCTCTGGAACCTAAAACTAATTTAAAAAAAAATCTTTCTAGGCATCCACTGTCCCTAATCGTGCAAGAAAATTTCAATTGACTTGTTGAAATATTGCAATCACCCTTATTCAAAAACGAAATTTAAATCAACTTTTTAGCAGTAACACCCTCACATTTTTCATAAAACAAACACATTTTTTTCAGGAATCTACTCTCTGGAACCTAAAACTAATTTTAAAAAAACATCTTTCTAGGCATCCACTGTCCCTAATCGTGCAGGAAAATTTCAATTGACTTGTTGAAGTATTGCAATCACCCTTATCCAAAAACGAAATTTAAATCAACTTTTTAGCAGTAACACACTCACATTTTTCATAAAACAAACACATTTTTTTTCAGGAATCTACTCTTTGGAACCTAAAACTAATTTTAAAAAAACATCTTTCTAGGCATCCAGTGTCCATAATAGTGCAAGAAAATTTCAATTGACTTGCTGAAATATTGCAATCACCCTTATCCAAAAACGAAATTTAAATCAACTTTTTAGCAGTAACACACTCACATTTTTCATAAAACAAACACATTTTTTTCAGGAATCTACTCTCTGAAACCTAAAACTAATTTAAAAAAAACATCTTTCTATGCATCCACTGTCCCTAATCGTGCAAGAAAATTTCAATTGACTTATTGAAATATTGCAATCACCCTTATTCAAAAACGAAATTTAAATCAACTTTTAACAGTAACACCCTCACATTTTCATAAAACAAACACATTTTTTTCAGGAATCTACTCTCTGAAACCTAATACTAATTTAAAAAAGAAATCTTTCTATGCATCCACTGTCCCTAATCGTGCAAGAAAATTTCAATTGACTTGTTGAAGTATTGCAATCACCCTTATCCAAAAACGAAATTTAAATCAACTTTTTAGCAGTAACACACTCACATTTTTCATAAAACAAACACATTTTTTTCAGGAATCTACTCTCTGGAACCTAAAACTAATTTAAAAAAAACATCTTTCTAGGCATCCACTGTCCCTAATCGTGCAAGAAAATTTCAATTGACTTGTTGAAATATTGCAATCACCCTTATCCAAAAATGAAATTGAAATCAACTTTTTAGCAGTAACACACTCACATTTTTCATAAAACAAACACATTTTTTTCAGGAATCTACTCTCTGGAACCTAAAACTAATTTTAAAAAAACATCTTTCTAGGCATCCACTGTCCCTAATCGTGCAAGAAAATTTCAATTGACTTGTTGAAATATTGCAATCACCCTTATCCAAAAACGAAATTTAAATCAACTTTTTAGCAGTAACACACTCACATTTTTCATAAAACAAACACATTTTTTCAGGAATCAACTCTCTGGAACCTAAAACAAATATAAAAAAACATCTTTCTATGCATCCACTCTCCCTAATCGTGCAAAAAAATTTCAATTAACTAGTTGAAATAATGCAATCATGCCTATCCTGAAGCTAAATTTAAATAAACTTTTTAGCAGTAACACACTCACATTATTCATGAAACAAATAATTTTTTTTTCAGGAATCCACTCTCTGGAACCTATAACGAATTTGTAAAAAACATCTTTCTAGGCATCCACTCTCCCTAATCTTGCAAGAAAATTTCAATTAACTTGTTGAAATATTGCAATCACCCTTATCCAAAAATGAAATTTAAATTAACTTTTTAGCAGTAACACACTCACATTTTTCATAAAACAAACACATTTTTTTCAGGAATCTACTCTCTGGAACCTAAAACAAATTTTTAAAAAACATCTTTCTAGGCATCCACTGTCCCTAATCGTGCAAGAAAATTTCAATTGACTTGTTGAAATAATGCAATCACCCTTATCCAAAAATGAAATTTAAATTAACTTTTTAGCAGTAACACACTCACATTTTTCATAAAACAAACACAGTTTTTTTCAGGAATCTACTCTCTGGAACCTAAAACTAATTTTAAAAAAACATCTTTCTAGGCATCCACTGTCCCTAATCGTGCAAGAAAATTTCAATTGACTTGTTGAAATATTGCAATCACCCTTATTCAAAAACGAAATTTAAATCAACTTTTTAGCAGTAACACCCTCACATTTTTCATAAAACAAACACATTTTTTTCAGGAATCTACTCTCTGAAACCTAATACTAATTTAAAAAAGAAATCTTTTTATGCATCCACTGTCCCTAATCGTGCAAGAAAATTTCAATTGACTTGTTGAAGTATTGCAATCACCCTTATCCAAAAATGAAATTTAAATCAACTTTTTAGCAGTAACACACTGACATTTTTCATAAAACAAACACATTTTTTTCAGGAATCTACTCTCTGGAACCTAAAACTAATTTTAAAAAAACATCTTTCTAGGCATCCACTGTCCCTAATCGTGCAAGAAAATTTCAATTGACTTGTTGAAATATTGCAATAACCCTTATCCAAAAACGAAATTTAAATCAACTTTTTAGCAGTAACACACTCACATTTTTCATAAAACAAACACATTTTTTTCAGGAATCTATCCTCTGAAACCTAAAACTAATTTTAAAAACATATCTTTCTAGGCATCCACTGTCCCTAATCGTGCAAGAAAATTTCAATTGACTTGTTGAAATATTGCAATCACCCTTATTCAAAAACGAAATTTAAATCAACTTTTTAGCAGTAACACCCTCACATTTTTCATAAAACAAACACATTTTTTTCAGGAATCTACTCTCTGAAACCTAAAACTAATTAAAAAAAAAATCTTTCTAGGCATCCACTCTCCCTAATCTTCCAAGAAAATTTCAATTAACTTGTTGAAATATTGCAATCACCCTTATCCAAAAACGATATTTAAATCAACTTTTTAGCAGTAACACACTCACATTTTTCATAAAACAAACACATTTTTTTCAGGAATCTACTCTCTGGAACCTAAAACTAATTTTAAAAAAACATCTTTCTAGGCATCCACTGTCCCTAATCGTGCAAGAAAATTTCAATTGACTTGTTGAAATATTGCAATCACCCTTATCCAAAAATGAAATTTAAATCAACTTTTTAGCAGTAACACACTCACATTTTTCATAAAACAAACACATTTTTTTCAGGAATCTACTCTCTGGAACCTAAAACTAATTTTAAAAAAACATCTTTCTAGGCATCCACTGTCCCTAATCGTGCAAGAAAATTTCAATTGACTTGTTGAAATATTGCAATCACCCTTATTCAAAAACGAAATTTAAATCAACTTTTTAGCAGTAACACCCTCACATTTTTCATAAAACAAACACATTTTTTTCAGGAATCTACTCTCTGAAAACTAATACTAATTTAAAAAAGAAATCTTTCTATTATCCACTGTCCCTAATCGTGCAAGAAAATTTCAATTGACTTGTTGAAGTATTGCAATCACCCTTATCCAAAAACGAAATTTAAATCAACTTTTTAGCAGTAACACACTCACATTTTTCATAAAACAAACACATTTTTTTCAGGAATCTACTCTCTGGAACCTTAAACAAATTTTAAAAAAACATCTTTCTAGGCATCCACTGTCCCTAATCGTGCAAGAACATTTCAATTGACTTGTTGAAATATTGCAATCACCCTTATCCAAAAATGAAATTTAAATCAACTTTTTAGCAGTAACACACTCACATTTTTCATAAAACAAACACATTTTTTTCAGGAATCTACTCTCTGGAACCTAAAACTAATTTAAAAAAAACATCTTTCTAGGCATCCATTGTCCCTAATCGTGCAAGAAAATTTCAATTGACTTGTTGAAATATTGCAATCACCCTTATTCAAAAATGAAATTTAAATCAACTTTTTAGCAGTAACACCCTCACATTTTTCATAAAACAAACACATTTTTTTCAGGAATCTACTCTCTGAAACCTAAAACTAATTAAAAAAAACATCTTTCTAGGCATCCACTCTCCCTAATCTTCCAAGAAAATTTCAATTAACTTATTGAAATATTGCAATCACCCTTATCCAAAAACGATATTTAAATCAACTTTTTAGCAGTAACACACTCACATTTTTCATAAAACAAACACATTTTTTTCAGGAATCTACTCTCTGGAACCTAAAACTAATTTAAAAAAAAGATCTTTCTAGGCATCCACTGTCCCTAATCGTGCAAGAAAATTTCAATTGACTTGTTGAAATATTGCAATCACCCTTATTCAAAAACGAAATTTAAATCAACTTTTTAGCAGTAACACCCTCACATTTTTCATAAAACAAACACATTTTTTTCAGGAATCTACTCTCTGAAACCTAAAACTAATTAAAAAAAACATCTTTCTAGGCATCCACTCTCCCTAATCTTCCAAGAAAATTTCAATTAACTTATTGAAATATTGCAATCACCCTTATCCAAAAACGATATTTAAATCAACTTTTTAGCAGTAACACACTCACATTTTTCATAAAACAAACACATTTTTTTCAGGAATCTACTCTCTGGAACCTAAAACTAATTTAAAAAAAAATCTTTCTAGGCATCCACTGTCCCTAATCGTGCAAGAAAATTTCAATTGACTTGTTGAAATATTGCAATCACCCTTATTCAAAAACGAAATTTAAATCAACTTTTTAGCAGTAACACCCTCACATTTTTCATAAAACAAACACATTTTTTTCAGGAATCTACTCTCTGGAACCTAAAACTAATTTTAAAAAAACATCTTTCTAGGCATCCACTGTCCCTAATCGTGCAGGAAAATTTCAATTGACTTGTTGAAGTATTGCAATCACCCTTATCCAAAAACGAAATTTAAATCAACTTTTTAGCAGTAACACACTCACATTTTTCATAAAACAAACACATTTTTTTTCAGGAATCTACTCTTTGGAACCTAAAACTAATTTTAAAAAAACATCTTTCTAGGCATCCAGTGTCCATAATAGTGCAAGAAAATTTCAATTGACTTGCTGAAATATTGCAATCACCCTTATCCAAAAACGAAATTTAAATCAACTTTTTAGCAGTAACACACTCACATTTTTCATAAAACAAACACATTTTTTTCAGGAATCTACTCTCTGAAACCTAAAACTAATTTAAAAAAAACATCTTTCTATGCATCCACTGTCCCTAATCGTGCAAGAAAATTTCAATTGACTTATTGAAATATTGCAATCACCCTTATTCAAAAACGAAATTTAAATCAACTTTTAACAGTAACACCCTCACATTTTCATAAAACAAACACATTTTTTTCAGGAATCTACTCTCTGAAACCTAATACTAATTTAAAAAAGAAATCTTTCTATGCATCCACTGTCCCTAATCGTGCAAGAAAATTTCAATTGACTTGTTGAAGTATTGCAATCACCCTTATCCAAAAACGAAATTTAAATCAACTTTTTAGCAGTAACACACTCACATTTTTCATAAAACAAACACATTTTTTTCAGGAATCTACTCTCTGGAACCTAAAACTAATTTAAAAAAAACATCTTTCTAGGCATCCACTGTCCCTAATCGTGCAAGAAAATTTCAATTGACTTGTTGAAATATTGCAATCACCCTTATCCAAAAATGAAATTGAAATCAACTTTTTAGCAGTAACACACTCACATTTTTCATAAAACAAACACATTTTTTTCAGGAATCTACTCTCTGGAACCTAAAACTAATTTTAAAAAAACATCTTTCTAGGCATCCACTGTCCCTAATCGTGCAAGAAAATTTCAATTGACTTGTTGAAATATTGCAATCACCCTTATCCAAAAACGAAATTTAAATCAACTTTTTAGCAGTAACACACTCACATTTTTCATAAAACAAACACATTTTTTCAGGAATCAACTCTCTGGAACCTAAAACAAATATAAAAAAACATCTTTCTATGCATCCACTCTCCCTAATCGTGCAAAAAAATTTCAATTAACTAGTTGAAATAATGCAATCATGCCTATCCTGAAGCTAAATTTAAATAAACTTTTTAGCAGTAACACACTCATATTTTTCATAAAACAAACACATTTTTTTCAGGAATCAACTCTCTGGAACCTAAAACAAATATAAAAAAAAATCTTTCTATGCATCCACTCTCCCTAATCGTGCAAGAAAATTTGAATTAACTTGTTGAAATGATGCATTCACGCTTATCCTGAAACTAAATTTAAATCAACTTTTTTGCAGTAACACACTCACATTATTCATGAAACAAATAATTTTTTTTTCAGGAATCCACTCTCTGGAACCTATAACGAATTTGTAAAAAACATCTTTCTAGGCATCCACTCTCCCTAATCTTGCAAGAAAATTTCAATTAACTTGTTGAAATATTGCAATCACCCTTATCCAAAAATGAAATTTAAATTAACTTTTTAGCAGTAACACACTCACATTTTTCATAAAACAAACACATTTTTTTCAGGAATCTACTCTCTGGAACCTAAAACAAATTTTTAAAAAACATCTTTCTAGGCATCCACTGTCCCTAATCGTGCAAGAAAATTTCAATTGACTTGTTGAAATAATGCAATCACCCTTATCCAAAAATGAAATTTAAATTAACTTTTTAGCAGTAACACACTCACATTTTTCATAAAACAAACACAGTTTTTTTCAGGAATCTACTCTCTGGAACCTAAAACTAATTTTAAAAAAACATCTTTCTAGGCATCCACTGTCCCTAATCGTGCAAGAAAATTTCAATTGACTTGTTGAAATATTGCAATCACCCTTATTCAAAAACGAAATTTAAATCAACTTTTTAGCAGTAACACCCTCACATTTTTCATAAAACAAACACATTTTTTTCAGGAATCTACTCTCTGAAACCTAATACTAATTTAAAAAAGAAATCTTTTTATGCATCCACTGTCCCTAATCGTGCAAGAAAATTTCAATTGACTTGTTGAAGTATTGCAATCACCCTTATCCAAAAATGAAATTTAAATCAACTTTTTAGCAGTAACACACTGACATTTTTCATAAAACAAACACATTTTTTTCAGGAATCTACTCTCTGGAACCTAAAACTAATTTTAAAAAAACATCTTTCTAGGCATCCACTGTCCCTAATCGTGCAAGAAAATTTCAATTGACTTGTTGAAATATTGCAATAACCCTTATCCAAAAACGAAATTTAAATCAACTTTTTAGCAGTAACACACTCACATTTTTCATAAAACAAACACATTTTTTTCAGGAATCTATCCTCTGAAACCTAAAACTAATTTTAAAAACATATCTTTCTAGGCATCCACTGTCCCTAATCGTGCAAGAAAATTTCAATTGACTTGTTGAAATATTGCAATCACCCTTATTCAAAAACGAAATTTAAATCAACTTTTTAGCAGTAACACCCTCACATTTTTCATAAAACAAACACATTTTTTTCAGGAATCTACTCTCTGAAACCTAAAACTAATTAAAAAAAAAATCTTTCTAGGCATCCACTCTCCCTAATCTTCCAAGAAAATTTCAATTAACTTGTTGAAATATTGCAATCACCCTTATCCAAAAACGATATTTAAATCAACTTTTTAGCAGTAACACACTCACATTTTTCATAAAACAAACACATTTTTTTCAGGAATCTACTCTCTGGAACCTAAAACTAATTTTAAAAAAACATCTTTCTAGGCATCCACTGTCCCTAATCGTGCAAGAAAATTTCAATTGACTTGTTGAAATATTGCAATCACCCTTATCCAAAAATGAAATTTAAATCAACTTTTTAGCAGTAACACACTCACATTTTTCATAAAACAAACACATTTTTTTCAGGAATCTACTCTCTGGAACCTAAAACTAATTTTAAAAAAACATCTTTCTAGGCATCCACTGTCCCTAATCGTGCAAGAAAATTTCAATTGACTTGTTGAAATATTGCAATCACCCTTATTCAAAAACGAAATTTAAATCAACTTTTTAGCAGTAACACCCTCACATTTTTCATAAAACAAACACATTTTTTCAGGAATCAACTCTCTGGAACCTAAAACAAATATAAAAAAACATCTTTCTATGCATCCACTCTCCCTAATCGTGCAAAAAAATTTCAATTAACTAGTTGAAATAATGCAATCATGCCTATCCTGAAGCTAAATTTAAATAAACTTTTTAGCAGTAACACACTCATATTTTTCATAAAACAAACACATTTTTTTCAGGAATCAACTCTCTGGAACCTAAAACAAATATAAAAAAAATCTTTCTATGCATCCACTCTCCCTAATCGTGCAAGAAAATTTGAATTAACTTGTTGAAATGATGCATTCACGCTTATCCTGAAACTAAATTTAAATCAACTTTTTTGCAGTAACACACTCACATTATTCATGAAACAAATAATTTTTTTTTCAGGAATCCACTCTCTGGAACCTATAACGAATTTGTAAAAAGCATCTTTCTAGGCATCCACTCTCCCTAATCTTGCAAGAAAATTTCAATTAACTTGTTGAAATATTGCAATCACCCTTATCCAAAAATGAAATTTAAATTAACTTTTTAGCAGTAACACACTCACATTTTTCATAAAACAAACACATTTTTTTCAGGAATCTACTCTCTGGAACCTAAAACAAATTTTTAAAAAACATCTTTCTAGGCATCCACTGTCCCTAATCGTGCAAGAAAATTTCAATTGACTTGTTGAAATATTGCAATCACCCTTATCCAAAAATGAAATTTAAATTAACTTTTTAGCAGTAACACACTCACATTTTTCATAAAACAAACACAGTTTTTTTCAGGAATCTACTCTCTGGAACCTAAAACTAATTTTAAAAAAACATCTTTCTAGGCATCCACTGTCCCTAATCGTGCAAGAAAATTTCAATTGACTTGTTGAAATATTGCAATCACCCTTATTCAAAAACGAAATTTAAATCAACTTTTTAGCAGTAACACCCTCACATTTTTCATAAAACAAACACATTTTTTTCAGGAATCTACTCTCTGAAACCTAATACTAATTTAAAAAAGAAATCTTTCTATGCATCCACTGTCCCTAATCGTGCAAGAAAATTTCAATTGACTTGTTGAAGTATTGCAATCACCCTTATCCAAAAATGAAATTTAAATCAACTTTTTAGCAGTAACACACTCACATTTTTCATAAAACAAACACATTTTTTTCAGGAATCTACTCTCTGGAACCTAAAACTAATTTTAAAAAAACATCTTTCTAGGCATCCACTGTCCCTAATCGTGCAAGAAAATTTCAATTGACTTGTTGAAATATTGCAATAACCCTTATCCAAAAACGAAATTTAAATCAACTTTTTAGCAGTAACACACTCACATTTTTCATAAAACAAACACATTTTTTTCAGGAATCTACTCTCTGAAACCTAAAACTAATTTTAAAAAAATATCTTTCTAGGCATCCACTGTCCCTAATCGTGCAAGAAAATTTCAATTGACTTGTTGAAATATTGCAATCACCCTTATTCAAAAACGAAATTTAAATCAACTTTTTAGCAGTAACACCCTCACATTTTTCATAAAACAAACACATTTTTTTCAGGAATCTACTCTCTGAAACCTAAAACTAATTAAAAAAAAACATCTTTCTAGGCATCCACTCTCCCTAATCTTCCAAGAAAATTTCAATTAACTTGTTGAAATATTGCAATCACCCTTATCCAAAAACGATATTTAAATCAACTTTTTAGCAGTAACACACTCACATTTTTCATAAAACAAACACATTTTTTTCAGGAATCTACTCTCTGGAACCTAAAACTAATTTTAAAAAAACATCTTTCTAGGCATCCACTCTCCCTAATCTTCCAAGAAAATTTCAATTAACTTGTTGAAATATTGCAATCACCCTTATCCAAAAACGATATTTAAATCAACTTTTTAGCAGTAACACACTCACATTTTTCATAAAACAAACACATTTTTTTCAGGAATCTACTCTCTGGAACCTAAAACTAATTTTAAAAAAACATCTTTCTAGGCATCCACTGTCCCTAATCGTGCAAGAAAATTTCAATTGACTTGTTGAAATATTGCAATCACCCTTATTCAAAAACGAAATTTAAATCAACTTTTTAGCAGTAACACCCTCACATTTTTCATAAAACAAACACATTTTTTCAGGAATCAACTCTCTGGAACCTAAAACAAATATAAAAAAACATCTTTCTATGCATCCACTCTCCCTAATCGTGCAAAAAAATTTCAATTAACTAGTTGAAATAATGCAATCATGCCTATCCTGAAGCTAAATTTAAATAAACTTTTTAGCAGTAACACACTCATATTTTTCATAAAACAAACACATTTTTTTCAGGAATCAACTCTCTGGAACCTAAAACAAGTATAAAAAAAAATCTTTCTATGCATCCACTCTCCCTAATCGTGCAAGAAAATTTGAATTAACTTGTTGAAATGATGCATTCACGCTTATCCTGAAACTAAATTTAAATCAACTTTTTTGCAGTAACACACTCACATTATTCATGAAACAAATAATTTTTTTTTCAGGAATCCACTCTCTGGAACCTATAACGAATTTGTAAAAAACATCTTTCTAGGCATCCACTCTCCCTAATCTTGCAAGAAAATTTCAATTAACTTGTTGAAATATTGCAATCACCCTTATCCAAAAATGAAATTTAAATTAACTTTTTAGCAGTAACACACTCACATTTTTCATAAAACAAACACATTTTTTTCAGGAATCTACTCTCTGGAACCTAAAACAAATTTTTAAAAAACATCTTTCTAGGCATCCACTGTCCCTAATCGTGCAAGAAAATTTCAATTGACTTGTTGAAATATTGCAATCACCCTTATCCAAAAATGAAATTTAAATTAACTTTTTAGCAGTAACACACTCACATTTTTCATAAAACAAACACAGTTTTTTTCAGGAATCTACTCTCTGGAAACGAAAACTAATTTTAAAAAAACATCTTTCTAGGCATCCACTGTCCCTAATCGTGCAAGAAAATTTCAATTGACTTGTTGAAATATTGCAATCACCCTTATTCAAAAACGAAATTTAAATCAACTTTTTAGCAGTAACACCCTCACATTTTTCATAAAACAAACACATTTTTTTCAGGAATCTACTCTCTGAAACCTAAAACTAATTAAAAAAAAATCTTTCTAGGCATCCACTCTCCCTAATCTTCCAAGAAAATTTCAATTAACTTGTTGAAATATTGCAATCACCCTTATCCAAAAACGATATTTAAATCAACTTTTTAGCAGTAACACACTCACATTTTTCATAAAACAAACACATTTTTTTCAGGAATCTACTCTCTGGAACCTAAAACTAATTTAAAAAAAACATCTTTCTAGGCATCCACTGTCCCTAATCGTGCAAGAAAATTTCAATTGACTTGTTGAAATATTGCAATCACCCTTATCCAAAAATGAAATTGAAATCAACTTTTTAGCAGTAACACACTCACATTTTTCATAAAACAAACACATTTTTTTCAGGAATCTACTCTCTGGAACCTAAAACTAATTTTAAAAAAACATCTTTCTAGGCATCCACTGTCCCTAATCGTGCAAGAAAATTTCAATTGACTTGTTGAAATATTGCAATCACCCTTATTCAAAAACGAAATTTAAATCAACTTTTTAGCAGTAACACCCTCACATTTTTCATAAAACAAACACATTTTTTCAGGAATCAACTCTCTGGAACCTAAAACAAATATAAAAAAACATCTTTCTATGCATCCACTCTCCCTAATCGTGCAAAAAAATTTCAATTAACTAGTTGAAATAATGCAATCATGCCTATCCTGAAGCTAAATTTAAATAAACTTTTTAGCAGTAACACACTCGTATTTTTCATAAAACAAACACATTTTTTTCAGGAATCAACTCTCTGGAACCTAAAACAAATATAAAAAAAAATCTTTCTATGCATCCACTCTCCCTAATCGTGCAAGAAAATTTGAATTAACTTGTTGAAATGATGCATTCACGCTTATCCTGAAACTAAATTTAAATCAACTTTTTTGCAGTAACACACTCACATTATTCATGAAACAAATAATTTTTTTTTCAGGAATCCACTCTCTGGAACCTATAACGAATTTGTAAAAAACATCTTTCTAGGCATCCACTCTCCCTAATCTTGCAAGAAAATTTCAATTAACTTGTTGAAATATTGCAATCACCCTTATCCAAAAATGAAATTTAAATTAACTTTTTAGCAGTAACACACTCACATTTTTCATAAAACAAACACATTTTTTTCAGGAATCTACTCTCTGGAACCTAAAACAAATTTTTAAAAAACATCTTTCTAGGCATCCACTGTCCCTAATCGTGCAAGAAAATTTCAATTGACTTGTTGAAATATTGCAATCACCCTTATCCAAAAATGAAATTTAAATTAACTTTTTAGCAGTAACACACTCACATTTTTCATAAAACAAACACAGTTTTTTTCAGGAATCTACTCTCTGGAACCTAAAACTAATTTTAAAAAAACATCTTTCTAGGCATCCACTGTCCCTAATCGTGCAAGAAAATTTCAATTGACTTGTTGAAATATTGCAATCACCCTTATTCAAAAACGAAATTTAAATCAACTTTTTAGCAGTAACACCCTCACATTTTTCATAAAACAAACACATTTTTTTCTGGAATCTACTCTCTGAAACCTAATACTAATTTAAAAAAGAAATCTTTCTATGCATCCACTGTCCCTAATCGTGCAAGAAAATTTCAATTGACTTGTTGAAGTATTGCAATCACCCTTATCCAAAAATGAAATTTAAATCAACTTTTTAGCAGTAACACACTCACATTTTTCATAAAACAAACACATTTTTTTCAGGAATCTACTCTCTGGAACCTAAAACTAATTTTAAAAAAACATCTTTCTAGGCAACCACTGTCCCTAATCGTGCAAGAAAATTTCAATTGACTTGTTGAAATATTGCAATAACCCTTATCCAAAAACGAAATTTAAATCAACTTTTTAGCAGTAACACACTCACATTTTTCATAAAACAAACACATTTTTTTCAGGAATCTACTCTCTGAAACCTAAAACTAATTTTAAAAAAATATCTTTCTAGGCATCCACTGTCCCTAATCGTGCAAGAAAATTTCAATTGACTTGTTGAAATATTGCAATCACCCTTATTCAAAAACGAAATTTAAATCAACTTTTTAGCAGTAACACCCTCACATTTTTCATAAAACAAACACATTTTTTTCAGGAATCTACTCTCTGAAACCTAAAACTAATTAAAAAAAAACATCTTTCTAGGCATCCACTCTTCCTAATCTTCCAAGAAAATTTCAATTAACTTGTTGAAATATTGCAATCACCCTTATCCAAAAACGATATTTAAATCAACTTTTTAGCAGTAACACACTCACATTTTTCATAAAACAAACACATTTTTTTCAGGAATCTACTCTCTGGAACCTAAAACTAATTTTAAAAAAACATCTTTCTAGGCATCCACTCTCCCTAATCTTCCAAGAAAATTTCAATTAACTTGTTGAAATATTGCAATCACCCTTATCCAAAAACGATATTTAAATCAACTTTTTAGCAGTAACACACTCACATTTTTCATAAAACAAACACATTTTTTTCAGGAATCTACTCTCTGGAACCTAAAACTAATTTAAAAAAAACATCTTTCTAGGCATCCACTGTCCCTAATCGTGCAAGAAAATTTCAATTGACTTGTTGAAATATTGCAATCACCCTTATCCAAAAATGAAATTTAAATCAACTTTTTAGCAGTAACACACTCACATTTTTCATAAAACAAACACATTTTTTTCAGGAATCTACTCTCTGGAACCTAAAACTAATTTTAAAAAAACATCTTTCTAGGCATCCACTGTCCCTAATCGTGCAAGAAAATTTCAATTGACTTGTTGAAATATTGCAATCACCCTTATTCAAAAACGAAATTTAAATCAACTTTTTAGCAGTAACACCCTCACATTTTTCATAAAACAAACACATTTTTTCAGGAATCAACTCTCTGGAACCTAAAACAAATATAAAAAAACATCTTTCTATGCATCCACTCTCCCTAATCGTGCAAAAAAATTTCAATTAACTAGTTGAAATAATGCAATCATGCCTATCCTGAAGCTAAATTTAAATAAACTTTTTAGCAGTAACACACTCATATTTTTCATAAAAAAAACACATTTTTTTCAGGAATCAACTCTCTGGAACCTAAAACAAATATAAAAAAAAATCTTTCTATGCATCCACTCTCCCTAATCGTGCAAGAAAATTTGAATTAACTTGTTGAAATGATGCATTCACGCTTATCCTGAAACTAAATTTAAATCAACTTTTTTGCAGTAACACACTCACATTATTCATGAAACAAATAATTTTTTTTTCAGGAATCCACTCTCTGGAACCTATAACGAATTTGTAAAAAACATCTTTCTAGGCATCCACTCTCCCTAATCTTGCAAGAAAATTTCAATTAACTTGTTGAAATATTGCAATCACCCTTATCCAAAAATGAAATTTAAATTAACTTTTTAGCAGTAACACACTCACATTTTTCATAAAACAAACACATTTTTTTCAGGAATCTACTCTCTGGAACCTAAAACAAATTTTTAAAAAACATCTTTCTAGGCATCCACTGTCCCTAATCGTGCAAGAAAATTTCAATTGACTTGTTGAAATATTGCAATCACCCTTATCCAAAAATGAAATTTAAATTAACTTTTTAGCAGTAACACACTCACATTTTTCATAAAACAAACACAGTTTTTTTCAGGAATCTACTCTCTGGAACCTAAAACTAATTTTAAAAAAACATCTTTCTAGGCATCCACTGTCCCTAATCGTGCAAGAAAATTTCAATTGACTTGTTGAAATATTGCAATCACCCTTATTCAAAAACGAAATTTAAATCAACTTTTTAGCAGTAACACCCTCACATTTTTCATAAAACAAACACATTTTTTTCAGGAATCTACTCTCTGAAACCTAATACTAATTTAAAAAAGAAATCTTTCTATGCATCCACTGTCCCTAATCGTGCAAGAAAATTTCAATTGACTTGTTGAAGTATTGCAATCACCCTTATCCAAAAATGAAATTTAAATCAACTTTTTAGCAGTAACACACTCACATTTTTCATAAAACAAACACATTTTTTTCAGGAATCTACTCTCTGGAACCTAAAACTAATTTTAAAAAAACATCTTTCTAGGCATCCACTGTCCCTAATCGTGCAAGAAAATTTCAATTGACTTGTTGAAATATTGCAATAACCCTTATCCAAAAACGAAATTTAAATCAACTTTTTAGCAGTAACACACTCACATTTTTCATAAAACAAACACATTTTTTTCAGGAATCTACTCTCTGAAACCTAAAACTAATTTTAAAAAAATATCTTTCTAGGCATCCACTGTCCCTAATCGTGCAAGAAAATTTCAATTGACTTGTTGAAATATTGCAATCACCCTTATTCAAAAACGAAATTTAAATCAACTTTTTAGCAGTAACACCCTCACATTTTTCATAAAACAAACACATTTTTTTCAGGAATCTACTCTCTGAAACCTAAAACTAATTAAAAAAAAACATCTTTCTAGGCATCCACTCTCCCTAATCTTCCAAGAAAATTTCAATTAACTTGTTGAAATATTGCAATCACCCTTATCCAAAAACGATATTTAAATCAACTTTTTAGCAGTAACACACTCACATTTTTCATAAAACAAACACATTTTTTTCAGGAATCTACTCTCTGGAACCTAAAACTAATTTAAAAAAAACATCTTTCTAGGCATCCACTGTCCCTAATCGTGCAAGAAAATTTCAATTGACTTGTTGAAATATTGCAATCACCCTTATCCAAAAATGAAATTTAAATCAACTTTTTAGCAGTAACACACTCACATTTTTCATAAAACAAACACATTTTTTTCAGGAATCTACTCTCTGGAACCTAAAACTAATTTAAAAAAAACATCTTTCTAGGCATCCACTGTCCCTAATCGTGCAAGAAAATTTCAATTGACTTGTTGAAATATTGCAATCACCCTTATTCAAAAACGAAATTTAAATCAACTTTTTAGCAGTAACACCCTAACATTTTTCATAAAACAAACACATTTTTTTCAGGAATCTACTCTCTGGAACCTAAAACTAATTTGAAAAAAACATCTTTCTAGGCATCCACTGTCCCTAATCGTACAAGAAAATTTCAATTGACTTGTTGAAATATTGCAATCACCCTTATCCAAAAACGAAATTTAAATCAACTTTTTAGCAGTAACACACTCACATTTTTCATAAAACAAACACATTTTTTTCAGGAATCTACTCTCTGGAACCTAAAACTAATTTAAAAAAAACATCTTTCTAGGCATCCACTGTCCCTAATCGTGCAACAAAATTTCAATTGACTTATTGAAATATTGCAATCACCCTTATTCAAAAACGAAATTTAAATCAACTTTTTAGCAGTAACACCCTCACATTTTTCATAAAACAAACAAATTTTTTTCAGGAATCTACTCTGTGAAACCTAATATTAATTTAAAAAAGATATCTTTCTATGCATCCACTCTCCCTAATCGTGCAAGAAATTTTCAATTGACTTGTTGAAATATTGCAATCACCCTTATTCAAAAACGAAATTTAAATCAACTTTTTAGCAGTAACACCCTCACATTTTTCATAAAACAAACACATTTTTTTCAGGAATCTACTCTCTGGAACCTAAAACTAATTTGAAAAAAACATCTTTCTAGGCATCCACTGTCCCTAATCGTGCAAGAAAATTTCAATTGACTTGTTGAAGTATTGCAATCACCCTTATCCAAAAACGAAATTTAAATCAACTTTTTAGCAGTAACACACTCACATTTTTCATAAAACAAACACATTTTTTTTCAGGAATCTACTCTCTGGAACCTAAAACTAATTTTAAAAAAACATCTTTCTAGGCATCCACTGTCCCTAATCGTGCAAGAAAATTTCAATTGACTTATTGAAATATTGCAATCACCCTTATTCAAAAACGAAATTTAAATCAAATTTTTAGCAGTAACACCCTCACATTTTTCATAAAACAAACACATTTTTTTCAGGAATCTACTCTCTGGAACCTAAAACTAATTTTAAAAAAACATCTTTCTAGGCATCCACTGTCCCTAATCGTGCAGGAAAATTTCAATTGACTTGTTGAAGTATTGCAATCACCCTTATCCAAAAACGAAATTTAAATCAACTTTTTAGCAGTAACACCCTCACATTTTTCATAAAACAAACACATTTTTTTCAGGAATCTACTCTCTGAAACCTAATACTAATTTAAAAAAGAAATCTTTCTATGCATCCACTGTCCCTAATCGTGCAAGAAAATTTCAATTGACTTGTTGAAGTATTGCAATCACCCTTATCCAAAAACGAAATTTAAATCAACTTTTTAGCAGTAACACACTCACATTTTTCATAAAACAAACACATTTTTTTCAGGAATCACTCTCTGGAACCTAAAACTAATTTTAAAAAAACATCTTTCTAGGCATCCACTGTCCCTAATCGTGCAAGAAAATTTCAATTGACTTGTTGAAATATTGCAATCACCCTTATCCAAAAACGAAATTTAAATCAACTTTTTAGCAGTAACACACTCACATTTTTCATAAAACAAACACATTTTTTTCAGGAATCTACTCTCTGAAACCTAAAACTAATTTAAAAAAAACATCTCTCTAGGCATCCACTGTCCCTAATCGTGCAAGAAAATTTCAATTGACTTGTTGAAATATTGCAATCACCCTTATCCAAAAACGAAATTTAAATCAACTTTTAGCAGTAACACACTCACATTTTTCATAAAACAAACACATTTTTTCAGGAATCAACTCTCTGGAACCTAAAACAAATATAAAAAAAAAATCTTTGTATGCATCCACTCTCCCTAATCGTGCAAGAAAATTTCAATTAACTAGTTGAAATAATGCAATCATGCCTATCCTGAAGCTAAATTTAAATAAACTTTTTAGCAGTAACACACTCATATTTTTCATAAAACAAACACATTTTTTTCAGGAATCAACTCTCTGGAACCTAAAACAAATATAAAAAAAAGATCTTTCTATGCATCCACTCTCCCTAATCGTGCAAGAAAATTTGAATTAACTTGTTGAAATGATGCATTCACGCTTATCCTGAAACTAAATTTAAATCAACTTTTTTGCAGTAACACACTCACATTTTTCATGAAACAAATAATTTTTTTTTCAGGAATCCACTCTCTGGAACCTATAACGAATTTGTAAAAAACATCTTTCTAGGCATCCACTCTCCCTAATCTTGCAAGAAAATTTCAATTAACTTGTTGAAATATTGCAATCACCCTTATCCAAAAACAATATTTAAATCAACTTTTTTGCAGTAACACACTCACATTTTTCATAAAACAAACACATTTTTTTCAGGAATCTACTCTCTGGAACCTAAAACTAATTTTTAAAAAACATCTTTCTAGGCATCCACTGTCCCTAATCGTGCAAGAAAATTTCAATTGACTTGTTGAAATATTGCAATCACCCTTATCCAAAAATGAAATTTAAATTAACTTTTTAGCAGTAACACACTCACATTTTTCATGAAACAAACACATTTTTTTCAGGAATCTACTCTCTGGAACCTAAAACTAATTTTAAAAAAACATCTTTCTAGGCATCCACTGTCCCTAATCGTGCAAGAAAATTTCAATTGACTTGTTGAAATATTGCAATCACCCTTATTCAAAAACGAAATTTAAATCAACTTTTTAGCAGTAACACCCTCACATTTTTCATAAAACAAACACATTTTTTTCAGGAATCTACTCTCTGAAACCTAATACTAATTTAAAAAAGAAATCTTTCTATGCATCCACTGTCCCTAATTGTGCAAGAAAATTTCAATTGACTTGTTGAAGTATTGCAATCACCCTTATCCAAAAAAGAAATTTAAATCAACTTTTTAGCAGTAACACACTCACATTTTTCATAAAACAAACACATTTTTTTCAGGAATCTACTCTGAAACCTAAAACTAATTTAAAAAAAATATCTTTCTAGGCATCCACTGTCCCTAATCGTGCAAGAAAATTTCAATTGACTTGTTGAAGTATTGCAATCACCCTTATCCAAAAACGAAATTTAAATCAACTTTTTAGCAGTAACACCCTCACATTTTTCATAAAACAAAACACATTTTTTTCAGGAATCTACTCTCTGAAACCTAAAACTAATTAAAAAAAACATCTTTCTAGGCATCCACTCTCCCTAATCTTCCAAGAAAATTTCAATTAACTTATTGAAATATTTCAATCACCCTTATCCAAAAATGAAATTTAAATCAACTTTTTTGCAGTAACACACTCACATTTTTCATAAAACAAACACATTTTTTTCAGGAATCTACTCTCTGGAACCTAAAACTAATTTTTAAAAAACATCTTTCTAGGCATCCACTGTCCCTAATCGTGCAAGAAAATTTCAATTGACTTGTTGAAATATTGCAATCACCCTTATCCAAAAATGAAATTTAAATTAACTTTTTAGCAGTAACACACTCACATTTTTCATGAAACAAACACATTTTTTTCAGGAATCTACTCTCTGGAACCTAAAACTAATTTTAAAAAAACATCTTTCTAGGCATCCACTGTCCCTAATCGTGCAACAAAATTTCAATTGACTTATTGAAATATTGCAATCACCCTTATTCAAAAACGAAATTTAAATCAACTTTTTAGCAGTAACACCCTCACATTTTTCATAAAACAAACAAATTTTTTTCAGGAATCTACTCTGTGAAACCTAATATTAATTTAAAAAAGATATCTTTCTATGCATCCACTCTCCCTAATCGTGCAAGAAATTTTCAATTGACTTGTTGAAATATTGCAATCACCCTTATTCAAAAACGAAATTTAAATCAACTTTTTAGCAGTAACACCCTCACATTTTTCATAAAACAAACACATTTTTTTCAGGAATCTACTCTCTGGAACCTAAAACTAATTTGAAAAAAACATCTTTCTAGGCATCCACTGTCCCTAATCGTGCAAGAAAATTTCAATTGACTTGTTGAAGTATTGCAATCACCCTTATCCAAAAACGAAATTTAAATCAACTTTTTAGCAGTAACACACTCACATTTTTCATAAAACAAACACATTTTTTTTCAGGAATCTACTCTCTGGAACCTAAAACTAATTTTAAAAAAACATCTTTCTAGGCATCCACTGTCCCTAATCGTGCAAGAAAATTTCAATTGACTTATTGAAATATTGCAATCACCCTTATTCAAAAACGAAATTTAAATCAACTTTTTAGCAGTAACACCCTCACATTTTTCATAAAACAAACACATTTTTTTCAGGAATCTACTCTCTGGAACCTAAAACTAATTTTAAAAAAACATCTTTCTAGGCATCCACTGTCCCTAATCGTGCAGGAAAATTTCAATTGACTTGTTGAAGTATTGCAATCACCCTTATCCAAAAACGAAATTTAAATCAACTTTTTAGCAGTAACACACTCACATTTTTCATAAAACAAACACATTTTTTTTCAGGAATCTACTCTCTGGAACCTAAAACTAATTTTAAAAAAACATCTTTCTAGGCATCCACTGTCCCTAATCGTGCAAGAAAATTTCAATTGACTTGTTGAAGTATTGCAATCACCCTTATCCAAAAATGAAATTTAAATCAACTTTTTAGCAGTAACACACTCACATTTTTCATAAAACAAACACATTTTTTTCAGGAATCTACTCTCTGGAACCTAAAACTAATTTTAAAAAAACATCTTTCTAGGCATCCACTGTCCCTAATCGTGCAAGAAAATTTCAATTGACTTGTTGAAATATTGCAATAACCCTTATCCAAAAACGAAATTTAAATCAACTTTTTAGCAGTAACACACTCACATTTTTCATAAAACAAACACATTTTTTTCAGGAATCTACTCTCTGAAACCTAAAACTAATTTTAAAAAAATATCTTTCTAGGCATCCACTGTCCCTAATCGTGCAAGAAAATTTCAATTGACTTGTTGAAATATTGCAATCACCCTTATTCAAAAACGAAATTTAAATCAACTTTTTAGCAGTAACACCCTCACATTTTTCATAAAACAAACACATTTTTTTCAGGAATCTACTCTCTGAAACCTAAAACTAATTAAAAAAAAACATCTTTCTAGGCATCCACTCTCCCTAATCTTCCAAGAAAATTTCAATTAACTTGTTGAAATATTGCAATCACCCTTATCCAAAAACGATATTTAAATCAACTTTTTAGCAGTAACACACTCACATTTTTCATAAAACAAACACATTTTTTTCAGGAATCTACTCTCTGGAACCTAAAACTAATTTAAAAAAAACATCTTTCTAGGCATCCACTGTCCCTAATCGTGCAAGAAAATTTCAATTGACTTGTTGAAATATTGCAATCACCCTTATCCAAAAATGAAATTTAAATCAACTTTTTAGCAGTAACACACTCACATTTTTCATAAAACAAACACATTTTTTTCAGGAATCTACTCTCTGGAACCTAAAACTAATTTAAAAAAAACATCTTTCTAGGCATCCACTGTCCCTAATCGTGCAAGAAAATTTCAATTGACTTGTTGAAATATTGCAATCACCCTTATTCAAAAACGAAATTTAAATCAACTTTTTAGCAGTAACACCCTCACATTTTTCATAAAACAAACACATTTTTTTCAGGAATCTACTCTCTGGAACCTAAAACTAATTTGAAAAAAACATCTTTCTAGGCATCCACTGTCCCTAATCGTACAAGAAAATTTCAATTGACTTGTTGAAATATTGCAATCACCCTTATCCAAAAACGAAATTTAAATCAACTTTTTAGCAGTAACACACTCACATTTTTCATAAAACAAACACATTTTTTTCAGGAATCTACTCTCTGGAACCTAAAACTAATTTAAAAAAAACATCTTTCTAGGCATCCACTGTCCCTAATCGTGCAACAAAATTTCAATTGACTTATTGAAATATTGCAATCACCCTTATTCAAAAACGAAATTTAAATCAACTTTTTAGCAGTAACACCCTCACATTTTTCATAAAACAAACACATTTTTTTCAGGAATCTACTCTGTGAAACCTAATATTAATTTAAAAAAGATATCTTTCTATGCATCCACTCTCCCTAATCGTGCAAGAAATTTTCAATTGACTTGTTGAAATATTGCAATCACCCTTATTCAAAAACGAAATTTAAATCAACTTTTTAGCAGTAACACCCTCACATTTTTCATAAAACAAACACATTTTTTTCAGGAATCTACTCTCTGGAACCTAAAACTAATTTGAAAAAAACATCTTTCTAGGCATCCACTGTCCCTAATCGTGCAAGAAAATTTCAATTGACTTGTTGAAGTATTGCAATCACCCTTATCCAAAAACGAAATTTAAATCAACTTTTTAGCAGTAACACACTCACATTTTTCATAAAACAAACACATTTTTTTTCAGGAATCTACTCTCTGGAACCTAAAACTAATTTTAAAAAAACATCTTTCTAGGCATCCACTGTCCCTAATCGTGCAAGAAAATTTCAATTGACTTATTGAAATATTGCAATCACCCTTATTCAAAAACGAAATTTAAATCAAATTTTTAGCAGTAACACCCTCACATTTTTCATAAAACAAACACATTTTTTTCAGGAATCTACTCTCTGGAACCTAAAACTAATTTTAAAAAAACATCTTTCTAGGCATCCACTGTCCCTAATCGTGCAGGAAAATTTCAATTGACTTGTTGAAGTATTGCAATCACCCTTATCCAAAAACGAAATTTAAATCAACTTTTTAGCAGTAACACCCTCACATTTTTCATAAAACAAACACATTTTTTTCAGGAATCTACTCTCTGAAACCTAATACTAATTTAAAAAAGAAATCTTTCTATGCATCCACTGTCCCTAATCGTGCAAGAAAATTTCAATTGACTTGTTGAAGTATTGCAATCACCCTTATCCAAAAACGAAATTTAAATCAACTTTTTAGCAGTAACACACTCACATTTTTCATAAAACAAACACATTTTTTTCAGGAATCTACTCTCTGGAACCTAAAACTAATTTTAAAAAAACATCTTTCTAGGCATCCACTGTCCCTAATCGTGCAAGAAAATTTCAATTGACTTGTTGAAATATTGCAATCACCCTTATCCAAAAACGAAATTTAAATCAACTTTTTAGCAGTAACACACTCACATTTTTCATAAAACAAACACATTTTTTTCAGGAATCTACTCTCTGAAACCTAAAACTAATTTAAAAAAAACATCTCTCTAGGCATCCACTGTCCCTAATCGTGCAAGAAAATTTCAATTGACTTGTTGAAATATTGCAATCACCCTTATCCAAAAACGAAATTTAAATCAACTTTTTAGCAGTAACACACTCACATTTTTCATAAAACAAACACATTTTTTCAGGAATCAACTCTCTGGAACCTAAAACAAATATAAAAAAAAAATCTTTGTATGCATCCACTCTCCCTAATCGTGCAAGAAAATTTCAATTAACTAGTTGAAATAATGCAATCATGCCTATCCTGAAGCTAAATTTAAATAAACTTTTTAGCAGTAACACACTCATATTTTTCATAAAACAAACACATTTTTTTCAGGAATCAACTCTCTGGAACCTAAAACAAATATAAAAAAAAGATCTTTCTATGCATCCACTCTCCCTAATCGTGCAAGAAAATTTGAATTAACTTGTTGAAATGATGCATTCACGCTTATCCTGAAACTAAATTTAAATCAACTTTTTTGCAGTAACACACTCACATTTTTCATGAAACAAATAATTTTTTTTTCAGGAATCCACTCTCTGGAACCTATAACGAATTTGTAAAAAACATCTTTCTAGGCATCCACTCTCCCTAATCTTGCAAGAAAATTTCAATTAACTTGTTGAAATATTGCAATCACCCTTATCCAAAAACAATATTTAAATCAACTTTTTTGCAGTAACACACTCACATTTTTCATAAAACAAACACATTTTTTTCAGGAATCTACTCTCTGGAACCTAAAACTAATTTTTAAAAAACATCTTTCTAGGCATCCACTGTCCCTAATCGTGCAAGAAAATTTCAATTGACTTGTTGAAATATTGCAATCACCCTTATCCAAAAATGAAATTTAAATTAACTTTTTAGCAGTAACACACTCACATTTTTCATGAAACAAACACATTTTTTTCAGGAATCTACTCTCTGGAACCTAAAACTAATTTTAAAAAAACATCTTTCTAGGCATCCACTGTCCCTAATCGTGCAAGAAAATTTCAATTGACTTGTTGAAATATTGCAATCACCCTTATTCAAAAACGAAATTTAAATCAACTTTTTAGCAGTAACACCCTCACATTTTTCATAAAACAAACACATTTTTTTCAGGAATCTACTCTCTGAAACCTAATACTAATTTAAAAAAGAAATCTTTCTATGCATCCACTGTCCCTAATCGTGCAAGAAAATTTCAATTGACTTGTTGAAGTATTGCAATCACCCTTATCCAAAAAAGAAATTTAAATCAACTTTTTAGCAGTAACACACTCACATTTTTCATAAAACAAACACATTTTTTTCAGGAATCTACTCTCTGGAACCTAAAACTAATTTTTAAAAAACATCTTTCTAGGCATCCACTGTCCCTAATCGTGCAAGAAAATTTCAATTGACTTGTTGAAATATTGCAATCACCCTTATCCAAAAATGAAATTTAAATTAACTTTTTAGCAGTAACACACTCACATTTTTCATGAAACAAACACATTTTTTTCAGGAATCTACTCTCTGGAACCTAAAACTAATTTAAAAAAAACATCTTTCTAGGCATCCACTGTCCCTAATCGTGCAACAAAATTTCAATTGACTTATTGAAATATTGCAATCACCCTTATTCAAAAACGAAATTTAAATCAACTTTTTAGCAGTAACACCCTCACATTTTTCATAAAACAAACAAATTTTTTTCAGGAATCTACTCTGTGAAACCTAATATTAATTTAAAAAAGATATCTTTCTATGCATCCACTCTCCCTAATCGTGCAAGAAATTTTCAATTGACTTGTTGAAATATTGCAATCACCCTTATTCAAAAACGAAATTTAAATCAACTTTTTAGCAGTAACACCCTCACATTTTTCATAAAACAAACACATTTTTTTCAGGAATCTACTCTCTGGAACCTAAAACTAATTTGAAAAAAACATCTTTCTAGGCATCCACTGTCCCTAATCGTGCAAGAAAATTTCAATTGACTTGTTGAAGTATTGCAATCACCCTTATCCAAAAACGAAATTTAAATCAACTTTTTAGCAGTAACACACTCACATTTTTCATAAAACAAACACATTTTTTTTCAGGAATCTACTCTCTGGAACCTAAAACTAATTTTAAAAAAACATCTTTCTAGGCATCCACTGTCCCTAATCGTGCAAGAAAATTTCAATTGACTTATTGAAATATTGCAATCACCCTTATTCAAAAACGAAATTTAAATCAACTTTTTAGCAGTAACACCCTCACATTTTTCATAAAACAAACACATTTTTTTCAGGAATCTACTCTCTGGAACCTAAAACTAATTTTAAAAAAACATCTTTCTAGGCATCCACTGTCCCTAATCGTGCAGGAAAATTTCAATTGACTTGTTGAAGTATTGCAATCACCCTTATCCAAAAACGAAATTTAAATCAACTTTTTAGCAGTAACACACTCACATTTTTCATAAAACAAACACATTTTTTTCAGGAATCTACTCTCTGGAACCTAAAACTAATTTTAAAAAAACATCTTTCTAGGCATCCACTGTCCCTAATCGTGCAAGAAAATTTCAATTGACTTGTTGAAATATTGCAATCACCCTTATCCAAAAACGAAATTTAAATCAACTTTTTAGCAGTAACACACTCACATTTTTCATAAAACAAACACACTTTTTTCAGGAATCTACTCTCTGAAACCTAAAACTAATTTAAAAAAAACATCTCTCTAGGCATCCACTGTCCCTAATCGTGCAAGAAAATTTCAATTGACTTGTTGAAATATTGCAATCACCCTTATCCAAAAACGAAATTTAAATCAACTTTTTAGCAGTAACACACTCACATTTTTCATAAAACAAACACATTTTTTCAGGAATCAACTCTCTGGAACCTAAAACAAATATAAAAAAAAAATCTTTGTATGCATCCACTCTC
Organism: Lissotriton vulgaris; assembly: GCF_964263255.1. NCBI lineage: Eukaryota > Metazoa > Chordata > Amphibia > Caudata > Salamandridae > Lissotriton > Lissotriton vulgaris. Next base: position 1,078,673 of record NW_028244439.1, on the reverse strand, counting down.
CCTAATCGTGCAAGAAAATTTCAATTAACTAGTTGAAATAATGCAATCATGCCTATCCTGAAGCTAAATTTAAATAAACTTTTTAGCAGTAACACACTCATATTTTTCATAAAACAAACACATTTTTTTCAGGAATCAACTCTCTGGAACCTAAAACAAATATAAAAAAAGATCTTTCTATGCATCCACTCTCCCTAATCGTGCAAGAAAATTTGAATTAACTTGTTGAAATGATGCATTCACGCTTATCCTGAAACTAAATTTAAATCAACTTTTTTGCAGTAACACACTCACATTTTTCATGAAACAAATAATTTTTTTTTCAGGAATCCACTCTCTGGAACCTATAACGAATTTGTAAAAAACATCTTTCTAGGCATCCACTCTCCCTAATCTTGCAAGAAAATTTCAATTAACTTGTTGAAATATTGCAATCACCCTTATCCAAAAACAATATTTAAATCAACTTTTTTGCAGTAACACACTCACATTTTTCATAAAACAAACACATTTTTTTCAGGAATCTACTCTCTGGAACCTAAAACTAATTTTTAAAAAACATCTTTCTAGGCATCCACTGTCCCTAATCGTGCAAGAAAATTTCAATTGACTTGTTGAAATATTGCAATCACCCTTATCCAAAAATGAAATTTAAATTAACTTTTTAGCAGTAACACACTCACATTTTTCATGAAACAAACACATTTTTTTCAGGAATCTACTCTCTGGAACCTAAAACTAATTTTAAAAAAACATCTTTCTAGGCATCCACTGTCCCTAATCGTGCAAGAAAATTTCAATTGACTTGTTGAAATATTGCAATCACCCTTATTCAAAAACGAAATTTAAATCAACTTTTTAGCAGTAACACCCTCACATTTTTCATAAAACAAACACATTTTTTTCAGGAATCTACTCTCTGAAACCTAATACTAATTTAAAAAAGAAATCTTTCTATGCATCCACTGTCCCTAATCGTGCAAGAAAATTTCAATTGACTTGTTGAAGTATTGCAATCACCCTTATCCAAAAATGAAATTTAAATCAACTTTTTAGCAGTAACACACTGACATTTTTCATAAAACAAACACATTTTTTTCAGGAATCTACTCTCTGGAACCTAAAACTAATTTTAAAAAAACATCTTTCTAGGCATCCACTGTCCCTAATCGTGCAAGAAAATTTCAATTGACTTGTTGAAATATTGCAATAACCCTTATCCAAAAACGAAATTTAAATCAACTTTTTAGCAGTAACACACTCACATTTTTCATAAAACAAACACATTTTTTTCAGGAATCTACTCTCTGAAACCTAAAACTAATTTTAAAAAAATATCTTTCTAGGCATCCACTGTCCCTAATCGTGCAAGAAAATTTCAATTGACTTGTTGAAATATTGCAATCACCCTTATTCAAAAACGAAATTTAAATCAACTTTTTAGCAGTAACACCCTCACATTTTTCATAAAACAAACACATTTTTTTCAGGAATCTACTCTCTGAAACCTAAAACTAATTAAAAAAAAAATCTTTCTAGGCATCCACTCTCCCTAATCTTCCAAGAAAATTTCAATTAACTTGTTGAAATATTGCAATCACCCTTATCCAAAAACGATATTTAAATCAACTTTTTAGCAGTAACACACTCACATTTTTCATAAAACAAACACATTTTTTTCAGGAATCTACTCTCTGGAACCTAAAACTAATTTTAAAAAAACATCTTTCTAGGCATCCACTGTCCCTAATCGTGCAAGAAAATTTCAATTGACTTGTTGAAATATTGCAATCACCCTTATCCAAAAATGAAATTTAAATCAACTTTTTAGCAGTAACACACTCACATTTTTCATAAAACAAACACATTTTTTTCAGGAATCTACTCTCTGGAACCTAAAACTAATTTTAAAAAAACATCTTTCTAGGCATCCACTGTCCCTAATCGTGCAAGAAAATTTCAATTGACTTGTTGAAATATTGCAATCACCCTTATTCAAAAACGAAATTTAAATCAACTTTTTAGCAGTAACACCCTCACATTTTTCATAAAACAAACACATTTTTTCAGGAATCAACTCTCTGGAACCTAAAACAAATATAAAAAAACATCTTTCTATGCATCCACTCTCCCTAATCGTGCAAAAAAATTTCAATTAACTAGTTGAAATAATGCAATCATGCCTATCCTGAAGCTAAATTTAAATAAACTTTTTAGCAGTAACACACTCATATTTTTCATAAAACAAACACATTTTTTTCAGGAATCAACTCTCTGGAACCTAAAACAAATATAAAAAAAATCTTTCTATGCATCCACTCTCCCTAATCGTGCAAGAAAATTTGAATTAACTTGTTGAAATGATGCATTCACGCTTATCCTGAAACTAAATTTAAATCAACTTTTTTGCAGTAACACACTCACATTATTCATGAAACAAATAATTTTTTTTTCAGGAATCCACTCTCTGGAACCTATAACGAATTTGTAAAAAGCATCTTTCTAGGCATCCACTCTCCCTAATCTTGCAAGAAAATTTCAATTAACTTGTTGAAATATTGCAATCACCCTTATCCAAAAATGAAATTTAAATTAACTTTTTAGCAGTAACACACTCACATTTTTCATAAAACAAACACATTTTTTTCAGGAATCTACTCTCTGGAACCTAAAACAAATTTTTAAAAAACATCTTTCTAGGCATCCACTGTCCCTAATCGTGCAAGAAAATTTCAATTGACTTGTTGAAATATTGCAATCACCCTTATCCAAAAATGAAATTTAAATTAACTTTTTAGCAGTAACACACTCACATTTTTCATAAAACAAACACAGTTTTTTTCAGGAATCTACTCTCTGGAACCTAAAACTAATTTTAAAAAAACATCTTTCTAGGCATCCACTGTCCCTAATCGTGCAAGAAAATTTCAATTGACTTGTTGAAATATTGCAATCACCCTTATTCAAAAACGAAATTTAAATCAACTTTTTAGCAGTAACACCCTCACATTTTTCATAAAACAAACACATTTTTTTCAGGAATCTACTCTCTGAAACCTAATACTAATTTAAAAAAGAAATCTTTCTATGCATCCACTGTCCCTAATCGTGCAAGAAAATTTCAATTGACTTGTTGAAGTATTGCAATCACCCTTATCCAAAAATGAAATTTAAATCAACTTTTTAGCAGTAACACACTCACATTTTTCATAAAACAAACACATTTTTTTCAGGAATCTACTCTCTGGAACCTAAAACTAATTTTAAAAAAACATCTTTCTAGGCATCCACTGTCCCTAATCGTGCAAGAAAATTTCAATTGACTTGTTGAAATATTGCAATAACCCTTATCCAAAAACGAAATTTAAATCAACTTTTTAGCAGTAACACACTCACATTTTTCATAAAACAAACACATTTTTTTCAGGAATCTACTCTCTGAAACCTAAAACTAATTTTAAAAAAATATCTTTCTAGGCATCCACTGTCCCTAATCGTGCAAGAAAATTTCAATTGACTTGTTGAAATATTGCAATCACCCTTATTCAAAAACGAAATTTAAATCAACTTTTTAGCAGTAACACCCTCACATTTTTCATAAAACAAACACATTTTTTTCAGGAATCTACTCTCTGAAACCTAAAACTAATTAAAAAAAAACATCTTTCTAGGCATCCACTCTCCCTAATCTTCCAAGAAAATTTCAATTAACTTGTTGAAATATTGCAATCACCCTTATCCAAAAACGATATTTAAATCAACTTTTTAGCAGTAACACACTCACATTTTTCATAAAACAAACACATTTTTTTCAGGAATCTACTCTCTGGAACCTAAAACTAATTTTAAAAAAACATCTTTCTAGGCATCCACTCTCCCTAATCTTCCAAGAAAATTTCAATTAACTTGTTGAAATATTGCAATCACCCTTATCCAAAAACGATATTTAAATCAACTTTTTAGCAGTAACACACTCACATTTTTCATAAAACAAACACATTTTTTTCAGGAATCTACTCTCTGGAACCTAAAACTAATTTTAAAAAAACATCTTTCTAGGCATCCACTGTCCCTAATCGTGCAAGAAAATTTCAATTGACTTGTTGAAATATTGCAATCACCCTTATCCAAAAATGAAATTTAAATCAACTTTTTAGCAGTAACACACTCACATTTTTCATAAAACAAACACATTTTTTTCAGGAATCTACTCTCTGGAACCTAAAACTAATTTTAAAAAAACATCTTTCTAGGCATCCACTGTCCCTAATCGTGCAAGAAAATTTCAATGGACTTGTTGAAATATTGCAATCACCCTTATTCAAAAACGAAATTTAAATCAACTTTTTAGCAGTAACACCCTCACATTTTTCATAAAACAAACACATTTTTTCAGGAATCAACTCTCTGGAACCTAAAACAAATATAAAAAAACATCTTTCTATGCATCCACTCTCCCTAATCGTGCAAAAAAATTTCAATTAACTAGTTGAAATAATGCAATCATGCCTATCCTGAAGCTAAATTTAAATAAACTTTTTAGCAGTAACACACTCATATTTTTCATAAAACAAACACATTTTTTTCAGGAATCAACTCTCTGGAACCTAAAACAAATATAAAAAAAAATCTTTCTATGCATCCACTCTCCCTAATCGTGCAAGAAAATTTGAATTAACTTGTTGAAATGATGCATTCACGCTTATCCTGAAACTAAATTTAAATCAACTTTTTTGCAGTAACACACTCACATTATTCATGAAACAAATAATTTTTTTTTCAGGAATCCACTCTCTGGAACCTATAACGAATTTGTAAAAAACATCTTTCTAGGCATCCACTCTCCCTAATCTTGCAAGAAAATTTCAATTAACTTGTTGAAATATTGCAATCACCCTTATCCAAAAATGAAATTTAAATTAACTTTTTAGCAGTAACACACTCACATTTTTCATAAAACAAACACATTTTTTTCAGGAATCTACTCTCTGGAACCTAAAACAAATTTTTAAAAAACATCTTTCTAGGCATCCACTGTCCCTAATCGTGCAAGAAAATTTCAATTGACTTGTTGAAATATTGCAATCACCCTTATCCAAAAATGAAATTTAAATTAACTTTTTAGCAGTAACACACTCACATTTTTCATAAAACAAACACAGTTTTTTTCAGGAATCTACTCTCTGGAACCGAAAACTAATTTTAAAAAAACATCTTTCTAGGCATCCACTGTCCCTAATCGTGCAAGAAAATTTCAATCGACTTGTTGAAATATTGCAATCACCCTTATTCAAAAACGAAATTTAAATCAACTTTTTAGCAGTAACACCCTCACATTTTTCATAAAACAAACACATTTTTTTCAGGAATCTACTCTCTGAAACCTAAAACTAATTAAAAAAAAATCTTTCTAGGCATCCACTCTCCCTAATCTTCCAAGAAAATTTCAATTAACTTGTTGAAATATTGCAATCACCCTTATCCAAAAACGATATTTAAATCAACTTTTTAGCAGTAACACACTCACATTTTTCATAAAACAAACACATTTTTTTCAGGAATCTACTCTCTGGAACCTAAAACTAATTTTAAAAAACCATCTTTCTAGGCATCCACTGTCCCTAATCGTGCAAGAAAATTTCAATTGACTTGTTGAAATATTGCAATCACCCTTATCCAAAAATGAAATTTAAATCAACTTTTTAGCAGTAACACACTCACATTTTTCATAAAACAAACACATTTTTTTCAGGAATCTACTCTCTGGAACCTAAAACTAATTTTAAAAAAACATCTTTCTAGGCATCCACTGTCCCTAATCGTGCAAGAAAATTTCAATTGACTTGTTGAAATATTGCAATCACCCTTATTCAAAAACGAAATTTAAATCAACTTTTTAGCAGTAACACCCTCACATTTTTCATAAAACAAACACATTTTTTCAGGAATCAACTCTCTGGAACCTAAAACAAATATAAAAAAACATCTTTCTATGCATCCACTCTCCCTAATCGTGCAAAAAAATTTCAATTAACTAGTTGAAATAATGCAATCATGCCTATCCTGAAGCTAAATTTAAATAAACTTTTTAGCAGTAACACACTCGTATTTTTCATAAAACAAACACATTTTTTTCAGGAATCAACTCTCTGGAACCTAAAACAAATATAAAAAAAAATCTTTCTATGCATCCACTCTCCCTAATCGTGCAAGAAAATTTGAATTAACTTGTTGAAATGATGCATTCACGCTTATCCTGAAACTAAATTTAAATCAACTTTTTTGCAGTAACACACTCACATTATTCATGAAACAAATAATTTTTTTTTCAGGAATCCACTCTCTGGAACCTATAACGAATTTGTAAAAAACATCTTTCTAGGCATCCACTCTCCCTAATCTTGCAAGAAAATTTCAATTAACTTGTTGAAATATTGCAATCACCCTTATCCAAAAATGAAATTTAAATTAACTTTTTAGCAGTAACACACTCACATTTTTCATAAAACAAACACATTTTTTTCAGGAATCTACTCTCTGGAACCTAAAACAAATTTTTAAAAAACATCTTTCTAGGCATCCACTGTCCCTAATCGTGCAAGAAAATTTCAATTGACTTGTTGAAATATTGCAATCACCCTTATCCAAAAATGAAATTTAAATTAACTTTTTAGCAGTAACACACTCACATTTTTCATAAAACAAACACAGTTTTTTTCAGGAATCTACTCTCTGGAACCTAAAACTAATTTTAAAAAAACATCTTTCTAGGCATCCACTGTCCCTAATCGTGCAAGAAAATTTCAATTGACTTGTTGAAATATTGCAATCACCCTTATTCAAAAACGAAATTTAAATCAACTTTTTAGCAGTAACACCCTCACATTTTTCATAAAACAAACACATTTTTTTCTGGAATCTACTCTCTGAAACCTAATACTAATTTAAAAAAGAAATCTTTCTATGCATCCACTGTCCCTAATCGTGCAAGAAAATTTCAATTGACTTGTTGAAGTATTGCAATCACCCTTATCCAAAAATGAAATTTAAATCAACTTTTTAGCAGTAACACACTCACATTTTTCATAAAACAAACACATTTTTTTCAGGAATCTACTCTCTGGAACCTAAAACTAATTTTAAAAAAACATCTTTCTAGGCATCCACTGTCCCTAATCGTGCAAGAAAATTTCAATTGACTTGTTGAAATATTGCAATAACCCTTATCCAAAAACGAAATTTAAATCAACTTTTTAGCAGTAACACACTCACATTTTTCATAAAACAAACACATTTTTTTCAGGAATCTACTCTCTGAAACCTAAAACTAATTTTAAAAAAATATCTTTCTAGGCATCCACTGTCCCTAATCGTGCAAGAAAATTTCAATTGACTTGTTGAAATATTGCAATCACCCTTATTCAAAAACGAAATTTAAATCAACTTTTTAGCAGTAACACCCTCACATTTTTCATAAAACAAACACATTTTTTTCAGGAATCTACTCTCTGAAACCTAAAACTAATTAAAAAAAAACATCTTTCTAGGCATCCACTCTTCCTAATCTTCCAAGAAAATTTCAATTAACTTGTTGAAATATTGCAATCACCCTTATCCAAAAACGATATTTAAATCAACTTTTTAGCAGTAACACACTCACATTTTTCATAAAACAAACACATTTTTTTCAGGAATCTACTCTCTGGAACCTAAAACTAATTTTAAAAAAACATCTTTCTAGGCATCCACTCTCCCTAATCTTCCAAGAAAATTTCAATTAACTTGTTGAAATATTGCAATCACCCTTATCCAAAAACGATATTTAAATCAACTTTTTAGCAGTAACACACTCACATTTTTCATAAAACAAACACATTTTTTTCAGGAATCTACTCTCTGGAACCTAAAACTAATTTTAAAAAAACATCTTTCTAGGCATCCACTGTCCCTAATCGTGCAAGAAAATTTCAATTGACTTGTTGAAATATTGCAATCACCCTTATCCAAAAACGAAATTTAAATCAACTTTTTAGCAGTAACACACTCACATTTTTCATAAAACAAACACATTTTTTTCAGGAATCTACTCTCTGAAACCTAAAACTAATTTAAAAAAAACATCTCTCTAGGCATCCACTGTCCCTAATCGTGCAAGAAAATTTCAATTGACTTGTTGAAATATTGCAATCACCCTTATCCAAAAACGAAATTTAAATCAACTTTTTAGCAGTAACACACTCACATTTTTCATAAAACAAACACATTTTTTCAGGAATCAACTCTCTGGAACCTAAAACAAATATAAAAAAAAAATCTTTGTATGCATCCACTCTCCCTAATCGTGCAAGAAAATTTCAATTAACTAGTTGAAATAATGCAATCATGCCTATCCTGAAGCTAAATTTAAATAAACTTTTTAGCAGTAACACACTCATATTTTTCATAAAACAAACACATTTTTTTCAGGAATCAACTCTCTGGAACCTAAAACAAATATAAAAAAAAGATCTTTCTATGCATCCACTCTCCCTAATCGTGCAAGAAAATTTGAATTAACTTGTTGAAATGATGCATTCACGCTTATCCTGAAACTAAATTTAAATCAACTTTTTTGCAGTAACACACTCACATTTTTCATGAAACAAATAATTTTTTTTTCAGGAATCCACTCTCTGGAACCTATAACGAATTTGTAAAAAACATCTTTCTAGGCATCCACTCTCCCTAATCTTGCAAGAAAATTTCAATTAACTTGTTGAAATATTGCAATCACCCTTATCCAAAAACAATATTTAAATCAACTTTTTTGCAGTAACACACTCACATTTTTCATAAAACAAACACATTTTTTTCAGGAATCTACTCTCTGGAACCTAAAACTAATTTTTAAAAAACATCTTTCTAGGCATCCACTGTCCCTAATCGTGCAAGAAAATTTCAATTGACTTGTTGAAATATTGCAATCACCCTTATCCAAAAATGAAATTTAAATTAACTTTTTAGCAGTAACACACTCACATTTTTCATGAAACAAACACATTTTTTTCAGGAATCTACTCTCTGGAACCTAAAACTAATTTTAAAAAAACATCTTTCTAGGCATCCACTGTCCCTAATCGTGCAAGAAAATTTCAATTGACTTGTTGAAATATTGCAATCACCCTTATTCAAAAACGAAATTTAAATCAACTTTTTAGCAGTAACACCCTCACATTTTTCATAAAACAAACACATTTTTTTCAGGAATCTACTCTCTGAAACCTAATACTAATTTAAAAAAGAAATCTTTCTATGCATCCACTGTCCCTAATCGTGCAAGAAAATTTCAATTGACTTGTTGAAGTATTGCAATCACCCTTATCCAAAAAAGAAATTTAAATCAACTTTTTAGCAGTAACACACTCACATTTTTCATAAAACAAACACATTTTTTTCAGGAATCTACTCTCTGGAACCTAAAACTAATTTTTAAAAAACATCTTTCTAGGCATCCACTGTCCCTAATCGTGCAAGAAAATTTCAATTGACTTGTTGAAATATTGCAATCACCCTTATCCAAAAATGAAATTTAAATTAACTTTTTAGCAGTAACACACTCACATTTTTCATGAAACAAACACATTTTTTTCAGGAATCTACTCTCTGGAACCTAAAACTAATTTAAAAAAAACATCTTTCTAGGCATCCACTGTCCCTAATCGTGCAACAAAATTTCAATTGACTTATTGAAATATTGCAATCACCCTTATTCAAAAACGAAATTTAAATCAACTTTTTAGCAGTAACACCCTCACATTTTTCATAAAACAAACAAATTTTTTTCAGGAATCTACTCTGTGAAACCTAATATTAATTTAAAAAAGATATCTTTCTATGCATCCACTCTCCCTAATCGTGCAAGAAATTTTCAATTGACTTGTTGAAATATTGCAATCACCCTTATTCAAAAACGAAATTTAAATCAACTTTTTAGCAGTAACACCCTCACATTTTTCATAAAACAAACACATTTTTTTCAGGAATCTACTCTCTGGAACCTAAAACTAATTTGAAAAAAACATCTTTCTAGGCATCCACTGTCCCTAATCGTGCAAGAAAATTTCAATTGACTTGTTGAAGTATTGCAATCACCCTTATCCAAAAACGAAATTTAAATCAACTTTTTAGCAGTAACACACTCACATTTTTCATAAAACAAACACATTTTTTTTCAGGAATCTACTCTCTGGAACCTAAAACTAATTTTAAAAAAACATCTTTCTAGGCATCCACTGTCCCTAATCGTGCAAGAAAATTTCAATTGACTTATTGAAATATTGCAATCACCCTTATTCAAAAACGAAATTTAAATCAACTTTTTAGCAGTAACACCCTCACATTTTTCATAAAACAAACACATTTTTTTCAGGAATCTACTCTCTGGAACCTAAAACTAATTTTAAAAAAACATCTTTCTAGGCATCCACTGTCCCTAATCGTGCAGGAAAATTTCAATTGACTTGTTGAAGTATTGCAATCACCCTTATCCAAAAACGAAATTTAAATCAACTTTTTAGCAGTAACACACTCACATTTTTCATAAAACAAACACATTTTTTTCAGGAATCTACTCTCTGGAACCTAAAACTAATTTTAAAAAAACATCTTTCTAGGCATCCACTGTCCCTAATCGTGCAAGAAAATTTCAATTGACTTGTTGAAATATTGCAATCACCCTTATCCAAAAACGAAATTTAAATCAACTTTTTAGCAGTAACACACTCACATTTTTCATAAAACAAACACATTTTTTTCAGGAATCTACTCTCTGAAACCTAAAACTAATTTAAAAAAAACATCTCTCTAGGCATCCACTGTCCCTAATCGTGCAAGAAAATTTCAATTGACTTGTTGAAATATTGCAATCACCCTTATCCAAAAACGAAATTTAAATCAACTTTTTAGCAGTAACACACTCACATTTTTCATAAAACAAACACATTTTTTCAGGAATCAACTCTCTGGAACCTAAAACAAATATAAAAAAAAAATCTTTGTATGCATCCACTCTCCCTAATCGTGCAAGAAAATTTCAATTAACTAGTTGAAATAATGCAATCATGCCTATCCTGAAGCTAAATTTAAATAAACTTTTTAGCAGTAACACACTCATATTTTTCATAAAACAAACACATTTTTTTCAGGAATCAACTCTCTGGAACCTAAAACAAATATAAAAAAAGATCTTTCTATGCATCCACTCTCCCTAATCGTGCAAGAAAATTTGAATTAACTTGTTGAAATGATGCATTCACGCTTATCCTGAAACTAAATTTAAATCAACTTTTTTGCAGTAACACACTCACATTTTTCATGAAACAAATAATTTTTTTTTCAGGAATCCACTCTCTGGAACCTATAACGAATTTGTAAAAAACATCTTTCTAGGCATCCACTCTCCCTAATCTTGCAAGAAAATTTCAATTAACTTGTTGAAATATTGCAATCACCCTTATCCAAAAACAATATTTAAATCAACTTTTTTGCAGTAACACACTCACATTTTTCATAAAACAAACACATTTTTTTCAGGAATCTACTCTCTGGAACCTAAAACTAATTTTTAAAAAACATCTTTCTAGGCATCCACTGTCCCTAATCGTGCAAGAAAATTTCAATTGACTTGTTGAAATATTGCAATCACCCTTATCCAAAAATGAAATTTAAATTAACTTTTTAGCAGTAACACACTCACATTTTTCATGAAACAAACACATTTTTTTCAGGAATCTACTCTCTGGAACCTAAAACTAATTTTAAAAAAACATCTTTCTAGGCATCCACTGTCCCTAATCGTGCAAGAAAATTTCAATTGACTTGTTGAAATATTGCAATCACCCTTATTCAAAAACGAAATTTAAATCAACTTTTTAGCAGTAACACCCTCACATTTTTCATAAAACAAACACATTTTTTTCAGGAATCTACTCTCTGAAACCTAATACTAATTTAAAAAAGAAATCTTTCTATGCATCCACTGTCCCTAATCGTGCAAGAAAATTTCAATTGACTTGTTGAAGTATTGCAATCACCCTTATCCAAAAATGAAATTTAAATCAACTTTTTAGCAGTAACACACTGACATTTTTCATAAAACAAACACATTTTTTTCAGGAATCTACTCTCTGGAACCTAAAACTAATTTTAAAAAAACATCTTTCTAGGCATCCACTGTCCCTAATCGTGCAAGAAAATTTCAATTGACTTGTTGAAATATTGCAATAACCCTTATCCAAAAACGAAATTTAAATCAACTTTTTAGCAGTAACACACTCACATTTTTCATAAAACAAACACATTTTTTTCAGGAATCTACTCTCTGAAACCTAAAACTAATTTTAAAAAAATATCTTTCTAGGCATCCACTGTCCCTAATCGTGCAAGAAAATTTCAATTGACTTGTTGAAATATTGCAATCACCCTTATTCAAAAACGAAATTTAAATCAACTTTTTAGCAGTAACACCCTCACATTTTTCATAAAACAAACACATTTTTTTCAGGAATCTACTCTCTGAAACCTAAAACTAATTAAAAAAAAAATCTTTCTAGGCATCCACTCTCCCTAATCTTCCAAGAAAATTTCAATTAACTTGTTGAAATATTGCAATCACCCTTATCCAAAAACGATATTTAAATCAACTTTTTAGCAGTAACACACTCACATTTTTCATAAAACAAACACATTTTTTTCAGGAATCTACTCTCTGGAACCTAAAACTAATTTTAAAAAAACATCTTTCTAGGCATCCACTGTCCCTAATCGTGCAAGAAAATTTCAATTGACTTGTTGAAATATTGCAATCACCCTTATCCAAAAATGAAATTTAAATCAACTTTTTAGCAGTAACACACTCACATTTTTCATAAAACAAACACATTTTTTTCAGGAATCTACTCTCTGGAACCTAAAACTAATTTTAAAAAAACATCTTTCTAGGCATCCACTGTCCCTAATCGTGCAAGAAAATTTCAATTGACTTGTTGAAATATTGCAATCACCCTTATTCAAAAACGAAATTTAAATCAACTTTTTAGCAGTAACACCCTCACATTTTTCATAAAACAAACACATTTTTTCAGGAATCAACTCTCTGGAACCTAAAACAAATATAAAAAAACATCTTTCTATGCATCCACTCTCCCTAATCGTGCAAAAAAATTTCAATTAACTAGTTGAAATAATGCAATCATGCCTATCCTGAAGCTAAATTTAAATAAACTTTTTAGCAGTAACACACTCATATTTTTCATAAAACAAACACATTTTTTTCAGGAATCAACTCTCTGGAACCTAAAACAAATATAAAAAAAATCTTTCTATGCATCCACTCTCCCTAATCGTGCAAGAAAATTTGAATTAACTTGTTGAAATGATGCATTCACGCTTATCCTGAAACTAAATTTAAATCAACTTTTTTGCAGTAACACACTCACATTATTCATGAAACAAATAATTTTTTTTTCAGGAATCCACTCTCTGGAACCTATAACGAATTTGTAAAAAGCATCTTTCTAGGCATCCACTCTCCCTAATCTTGCAAGAAAATTTCAATTAACTTGTTGAAATATTGCAATCACCCTTATCCAAAAATGAAATTTAAATTAACTTTTTAGCAGTAACACACTCACATTTTTCATAAAACAAACACATTTTTTTCAGGAATCTACTCTCTGGAACCTAAAACAAATTTTTAAAAAACATCTTTCTAGGCATCCACTGTCCCTAATCGTGCAAGAAAATTTCAATTGACTTGTTGAAATATTGCAATCACCCTTATCCAAAAATGAAATTTAAATTAACTTTTTAGCAGTAACACACTCACATTTTTCATAAAACAAACACAGTTTTTTTCAGGAATCTACTCTCTGGAACCTAAAACTAATTTTAAAAAAACATCTTTCTAGGCATCCACTGTCCCTAATCGTGCAAGAAAATTTCAATTGACTTGTTGAAATATTGCAATCACCCTTATTCAAAAACGAAATTTAAATCAACTTTTTAGCAGTAACACCCTCACATTTTTCATAAAACAAACACATTTTTTTCAGGAATCTACTCTCTGAAACCTAATACTAATTTAAAAAAGAAATCTTTCTATGCATCCACTGTCCCTAATCGTGCAAGAAAATTTCAATTGACTTGTTGAAGTATTGCAATCACCCTTATCCAAAAATGAAATTTAAATCAACTTTTTAGCAGTAACACACTCACATTTTTCATAAAACAAACACATTTTTTTCAGGAATCTACTCTCTGGAACCTAAAACTAATTTTAAAAAAACATCTTTCTAGGCATCCACTGTCCCTAATCGTGCAAGAAAATTTCAATTGACTTGTTGAAATATTGCAATAACCCTTATCCAAAAACGAAATTTAAATCAACTTTTTAGCAGTAACACACTCACATTTTTCATAAAACAAACACATTTTTTTCAGGAATCTACTCTCTGAAACCTAAAACTAATTTTAAAAAAATATCTTTCTAGGCATCCACTGTCCCTAATCGTGCAAGAAAATTTCAATTGACTTGTTGAAATATTGCAATCACCCTTATTCAAAAACGAAATTTAAATCAACTTTTTAGCAGTAACACCCTCACATTTTTCATAAAACAAACACATTTTTTTCAGGAATCTACTCTCTGAAACCTAAAACTAATTAAAAAAAAACATCTTTCTAGGCATCCACTCTCCCTAATCTTCCAAGAAAATTTCAATTAACTTGTTGAAATATTGCAATCACCCTTATCCAAAAACGATATTTAAATCAACTTTTTAGCAGTAACACACTCACATTTTTCATAAAACAAACACATTTTTTTCAGGAATCTACTCTCTGGAACCTAAAACTAATTTTAAAAAAACATCTTTCTAGGCATCCACTCTCCCTAATCTTCCAAGAAAATTTCAATTAACTTGTTGAAATATTGCAATCACCCTTATCCAAAAACGATATTTAAATCAACTTTTTAGCAGTAACACACTCACATTTTTCATAAAACAAACACATTTTTTTCAGGAATCTACTCTCTGGAACCTAAAACTAATTTTAAAAAAACATCTTTCTAGGCATCCACTGTCCCTAATCGTGCAAGAAAATTTCAATTGACTTGTTGAAATATTGCAATCACCCTTATCCAAAAATGAAATTTAAATCAACTTTTTAGCAGTAACACACTCACATTTTTCATAAAACAAACACATTTTTTTCAGGAATCTACTCTCTGGAACCTAAAACTAATTTTAAAAAAACATCTTTCTAGGCATCCACTGTCCCTAATCGTGCAAGAAAATTTCAATGGACTTGTTGAAATATTGCAATCACCCTTATTCAAAAACGAAATTTAAATCAACTTTTTAGCAGTAACACCCTCACATTTTTCATAAAACAAACACATTTTTTCAGGAATCAACTCTCTGGAACCTAAAACAAATATAAAAAAACATCTTTCTATGCATCCACTCTCCCTAATCGTGCAAAAAAATTTCAATTAACTAGTTGAAATAATGCAATCATGCCTATCCTGAAGCTAAATTTAAATAAACTTTTTAGCAGTAACACACTCATATTTTTCATAAAACAAACACATTTTTTTCAGGAATCAACTCTCTGGAACCTAAAACAAATATAAAAAAAAATCTTTCTATGCATCCACTCTCCCTAATCGTGCAAGAAAATTTGAATTAACTTGTTGAAATGATGCATTCACGCTTATCCTGAAACTAAATTTAAATCAACTTTTTTGCAGTAACACACTCACATTATTCATGAAACAAATAATTTTTTTTTCAGGAATCCACTCTCTGGAACCTATAACGAATTTGTAAAAAACATCTTTCTAGGCATCCACTCTCCCTAATCTTGCAAGAAAATTTCAATTAACTTGTTGAAATATTGCAATCACCCTTATCCAAAAATGAAATTTAAATTAACTTTTTAGCAGTAACACACTCACATTTTTCATAAAACAAACACATTTTTTTCAGGAATCTACTCTCTGGAACCTAAAACAAATTTTTAAAAAACATCTTTCTAGGCATCCACTGTCCCTAATCGTGCAAGAAAATTTCAATTGACTTGTTGAAATATTGCAATCACCCTTATCCAAAAATGAAATTTAAATTAACTTTTTAGCAGTAACACACTCACATTTTTCATAAAACAAACACAGTTTTTTTCAGGAATCTACTCTCTGGAACCGAAAACTAATTTTAAAAAAACATCTTTCTAGGCATCCACTGTCCCTAATCGTGCAAGAAAATTTCAATCGACTTGTTGAAATATTGCAATCACCCTTATTCAAAAACGAAATTTAAATCAACTTTTTAGCAGTAACACCCTCACATTTTTCATAAAACAAACACATTTTTTTCAGGAATCTACTCTCTGAAACCTAAAACTAATTAAAAAAAAATCTTTCTAGGCATCCACTCTCCCTAATCTTCCAAGAAAATTTCAATTAACTTGTTGAAATATTGCAATCACCCTTATCCAAAAACGATATTTAAATCAACTTTTTAGCAGTAACACACTCACATTTTTCATAAAACAAACACATTTTTTTCAGGAATCTACTCTCTGGAACCTAAAACTAATTTTAAAAAACCATCTTTCTAGGCATCCACTGTCCCTAATCGTGCAAGAAAATTTCAATTGACTTGTTGAAATATTGCAATCACCCTTATCCAAAAATGAAATTTAAATCAACTTTTTAGCAGTAACACACTCACATTTTTCATAAAACAAACACATTTTTTTCAGGAATCTACTCTCTGGAACCTAAAACTAATTTTAAAAAAACATCTTTCTAGGCATCCACTGTCCCTAATCGTGCAAGAAAATTTCAATTGACTTGTTGAAATATTGCAATCACCCTTATTCAAAAACGAAATTTAAATCAACTTTTTAGCAGTAACACCCTCACATTTTTCATAAAACAAACACATTTTTTCAGGAATCAACTCTCTGGAACCTAAAACAAATATAAAAAAACATCTTTCTATGCATCCACTCTCCCTAATCGTGCAAAAAAATTTCAATTAACTAGTTGAAATAATGCAATCATGCCTATCCTGAAGCTAAATTTAAATAAACTTTTTAGCAGTAACACACTCGTATTTTTCATAAAACAAACACATTTTTTTCAGGAATCAACTCTCTGGAACCTAAAACAAATATAAAAAAAAATCTTTCTATGCATCCACTCTCCCTAATCGTGCAAGAAAATTTGAATTAACTTGTTGAAATGATGCATTCACGCTTATCCTGAAACTAAATTTAAATCAACTTTTTTGCAGTAACACACTCACATTATTCATGAAACAAATAATTTTTTTTTCAGGAATCCACTCTCTGGAACCTATAACGAATTTGTAAAAAACATCTTTCTAGGCATCCACTCTCCCTAATCTTGCAAGAAAATTTCAATTAACTTGTTGAAATATTGCAATCACCCTTATCCAAAAATGAAATTTAAATTAACTTTTTAGCAGTAACACACTCACATTTTTCATAAAACAAACACATTTTTTTCAGGAATCTACTCTCTGGAACCTAAAACAAATTTTTAAAAAACATCTTTCTAGGCATCCACTGTCCCTAATCGTGCAAGAAAATTTCAATTGACTTGTTGAAATATTGCAATCACCCTTATCCAAAAATGAAATTTAAATTAACTTTTTAGCAGTAACACACTCACATTTTTCATAAAACAAACACAGTTTTTTTCAGGAATCTACTCTCTGGAACCTAAAACTAATTTTAAAAAAACATCTTTCTAGGCATCCACTGTCCCTAATCGTGCAAGAAAATTTCAATTGACTTGTTGAAATATTGCAATCACCCTTATTCAAAAACGAAATTTAAATCAACTTTTTAGCAGTAACACCCTCACATTTTTCATAAAACAAACACATTTTTTTCTGGAATCTACTCTCTGAAACCTAATACTAATTTAAAAAAGAAATCTTTCTATGCATCCACTGTCCCTAATCGTGCAAGAAAATTTCAATTGACTTGTTGAAGTATTGCAATCACCCTTATCCAAAAATGAAATTTAAATCAACTTTTTAGCAGTAACACACTCACATTTTTCATAAAACAAACACATTTTTTTCAGGAATCTACTCTCTGGAACCTAAAACTAATTTTAAAAAAACATCTTTCTAGGCATCCACTGTCCCTAATCGTGCAAGAAAATTTCAATTGACTTGTTGAAATATTGCAATAACCCTTATCCAAAAACGAAATTTAAATCAACTTTTTAGCAGTAACACACTCACATTTTTCATAAAACAAACACATTTTTTTCAGGAATCTACTCTCTGAAACCTAAAACTAATTTTAAAAAAATATCTTTCTAGGCATCCACTGTCCCTAATCGTGCAAGAAAATTTCAATTGACTTGTTGAAATATTGCAATCACCCTTATTCAAAAACGAAATTTAAATCAACTTTTTAGCAGTAACACCCTCACATTTTTCATAAAACAAACACATTTTTTTCAGGAATCTACTCTCTGAAACCTAAAACTAATTAAAAAAAAACATCTTTCTAGGCATCCACTCTTCCTAATCTTCCAAGAAAATTTCAATTAACTTGTTGAAATATTGCAATCACCCTTATCCAAAAACGATATTTAAATCAACTTTTTAGCAGTAACACACTCACATTTTTCATAAAACAAACACATTTTTTTCAGGAATCTACTCTCTGGAACCTAAAACTAATTTTAAAAAAACATCTTTCTAGGCATCCACTCTCCCTAATCTTCCAAGAAAATTTCAATTAACTTGTTGAAATATTGCAATCACCCTTATCCAAAAACGATATTTAAATCAACTTTTTAGCAGTAACACACTCACATTTTTCATAAAACAAACACATTTTTTTCAGGAATCTACTCTCTGGAACCTAAAACTAATTTTAAAAAAACATCTTTCTAGGCATCCACTGTCCCTAATCGTGCAAGAAAATTTCAATGGACTTGTTGAAATATTGCAATCACCCTTATTCAAAAACGAAATTTAAATCAACTTTTTAGCAGTAACACCCTCACATTTTTCATAAAACAAACACATTTTTTCAGGAATCAACTCTCTGGAACCTAAAACAAATATAAAAAAACATCTTTCTATGCATCCACTCTCCCTAATCGTGCAAAAAAATTTCAATTAACTAGTTGAAATAATGCAATCATGCCTATCCTGAAGCTAAATTTAAATAAACTTTTTAGCAGTAACACACTCATATTTTTCATAAAACAAACACATTTTTTTCAGGAATCAACTCTCTGGAACCTAAAACAAATATAAAAAAAAATCTTTCTATGCATCCACTCTCCCTAATCGTGCAAGAAAATTTGAATTAACTTGTTGAAATGATGCATTCACGCTTATCCTGAAACTAAATTTAAATCAACTTTTTTGCAGTAACACACTCACATTATTCATGAAACAAATAATTTTTTTTTCAGGAATCCACTCTCTGGAACCTATAACGAATTTGTAAAAAACATCTTTCTAGGCATCCACTCTCCCTAATCTTGCAAGAAAATTTCAATTAACTTGTTGAAATATTGCAATCACCCTTATCCAAAAATGAAATTTAAATTAACTTTTTAGCAGTAACACACTCACATTTTTCATAAAACAAACACATTTTTTTCAGGAATCTACTCTCTGGAACCTAAAACAAATTTTTAAAAAACATCTTTCTAGGCATCCACTGTCCCTAATCGTGCAAGAAAATTTCAATTGACTTGTTGAAATATTGCAATCACCCTTATCCAAAAATGAAATTTAAATTAACTTTTTAGCAGTAACACACTCACATTTTTCATAAAACAAACACAGTTTTTTTCAGGAATCTACTCTCTGGAACCGAAAACTAATTTTAAAAAAACATCTTTCTAGGCATCCACTGTCCCTAATCGTGCAAGAAAATTTCAATCGACTTGTTGAAATATTGCAATCACCCTTATTCAAAAACGAAATTTAAATCAACTTTTTAGCAGTAACACCCTCACATTTTTCATAAAACAAACACATTTTTTTCAGGAATCTACTCTCTGAAACCTAAAACTAATTAAAAAAAAATCTTTCTAGGCATCCACTCTCCCTAATCTTCCAAGAAAATTTCAATTAACTTGTTGAAATATTGCAATCACCCTTATCCAAAAACGATATTTAAATCAACTTTTTAGCAGTAACACACTCACATTTTTCATAAAACAAACACATTTTTTTCAGGAATCTACTCTCTGGAACCTAAAACTAATTTTAAAAAACCATCTTTCTAGGCATCCACTGTCCCTAATCGTGCAAGAAAATTTCAATTGACTTGTTGAAATATTGCAATCACCCTTATCCAAAAATGAAATTTAAATCAACTTTTTAGCAGTAACACACTCACATTTTTCATAAAACAAACACATTTTTTTCAGGAATCTACTCTCTGGAACCTAAAACTAATTTTAAAAAAACATCTTTCTAGGCATCCACTGTCCCTAATCGTGCAAGAAAATTTCAATTGACTTGTTGAAATATTGCAATCACCCTTATTCAAAAACGAAATTTAAATCAACTTTTTAGCAGTAACACCCTCACATTTTTCATAAAACAAACACATTTTTTCAGGAATCAACTCTCTGGAACCTAAAACAAATATAAAAAAACATCTTTCTATGCATCCACTCTCCCTAATCGTGCAAAAAAATTTCAATTAACTAGTTGAAATAATGCAATCATGCCTATCCTGAAGCTAAATTTAAATAAACTTTTTAGCAGTAACACACTCGTATTTTTCATAAAACAAACACATTTTTTTCAGGAATCAACTCTCTGGAACCTAAAACAAATATAAAAAAAAATCTTTCTATGCATCCACTCTCCCTAATCGTGCAAGAAAATTTGAATTAACTTGTTGAAATGATGCATTCACGCTTATCCTGAAACTAAATTTAAATCAACTTTTTTGCAGTAACACACTCACATTATTCATGAAACAAATAATTTTTTTTTCAGGAATCCACTCTCTGGAACCTATAACGAATTTGTAAAAAACATCTTTCTAGGCATCCACTCTCCCTAATCTTGCAAGAAAATTTCAATTAACTTGTTGAAATATTGCAATCACCCTTATCCAAAAATGAAATTTAAATTAACTTTTTAGCAGTAACACACTCACATTTTTCATAAAACAAACACATTTTTTTCAGGAATCTACTCTCTGGAACCTAAAACAAATTTTTAAAAAACATCTTTCTAGGCATCCACTGTCCCTAATCGTGCAAGAAAATTTCAATTGACTTGTTGAAATATTGCAATCACCCTTATCCAAAAATGAAATTTAAATTAACTTTTTAGCAGTAACACACTCACATTTTTCATAAAACAAACACAGTTTTTTTCAGGAATCTACTCTCTGGAACCTAAAACTAATTTTAAAAAAACATCTTTCTAGGCATCCACTGTCCCTAATCGTGCAAGAAAATTTCAATTGACTTGTTGAAATATTGCAATCACCCTTATTCAAAAACGAAATTTAAATCAACTTTTTAGCAGTAACACCCTCACATTTTTCATAAAACAAACACATTTTTTTCTGGAATCTACTCTCTGAAACCTAATACTAATTTAAAAAAGAAATCTTTCTATGCATCCACTGTCCCTAATCGTGCAAGAAAATTTCAATTGACTTGTTGAAGTATTGCAATCACCCTTATCCAAAAATGAAATTTAAATCAACTTTTTAGCAGTAACACACTCACATTTTTCATAAAACAAACACATTTTTTTCAGGAATCTACTCTCTGGAACCTAAAACTAATTTTAAAAAAACATCTTTCTAGGCATCCACTGTCCCTAATCGTGCAAGAAAATTTCAATTGACTTGTTGAAATATTGCAATAACCCTTATCCAAAAACGAAATTTAAATCAACTTTTTAGCAGTAACACACTCACATTTTTCATAAAACAAACACATTTTTTTCAGGAATCTACTCTCTGAAACCTAAAACTAATTTTAAAAAAATATCTTTCTAGGCATCCACTGTCCCTAATCGTGCAAGAAAATTTCAATTGACTTGTTGAAATATTGCAATCACCCTTATTCAAAAACGAAATTTAAATCAACTTTTTAGCAGTAACACCCTCACATTTTTCATAAAACAAACACATTTTTTTCAGGAATCTACTCTCTGAAACCTAAAACTAATTAAAAAAAAA
Source organism: Lissotriton vulgaris (assembly GCF_964263255.1). Taxonomy (NCBI): domain Eukaryota; kingdom Metazoa; phylum Chordata; class Amphibia; order Caudata; family Salamandridae; genus Lissotriton; species Lissotriton vulgaris. The sequence continues at coordinate 1,056,404 of NW_028244439.1, read as the reverse complement.
CATCTTTCTAGGCATCCACTCTTCCTAATCTTCCAAGAAAATTTCAATTAACTTGTTGAAATATTGCAATCACCCTTATCCAAAAACGATATTTAAATCAACTTTTTAGCAGTAACACACTCACATTTTTCATAAAACAAACACATTTTTTTCAGGAATCTACTCTCTGGAACCTAAAACTAATTTTAAAAAAACATCTTTCTAGGCATCCACTCTCCCTAATCTTCCAAGAAAATTTCAATTAACTTGTTGAAATATTGCAATCACCCTTATCCAAAAACGATATTTAAATCAACTTTTTAGCAGTAACACACTCACATTTTTCATAAAACAAACACATTTTTTTCAGGAATCTACTCTCTGGAACCTAAAACTAATTTTAAAAAAACATCTTTCTAGGCATCCACTGTCCCTAATCGTGCAAGAAAATTTCAATTGACTTGTTGAAATATTGCAATCACCCTTATCCAAAAATGAAATTTAAATCAACTTTTTAGCAGTAACACACTCACATTTTTCATAAAACAAACACATTTTTTTCAGGAATCTACTCTCTGAACCTAAAACTAATTTTAAAAAAACATCTTTCTAGGCATCCACTGTCCCTAATCGTGCAAGAAAATTTCAATTGACTTGTTGAAATATTGCAATCACCCTTATTCAAAAACGAAATTTAAATCAACTTTTTAGCAGTAACACCCTCACATTTTTCATAAAACAAACACATTTTTTCAGGAATCAACTCTCTGGAACCTAAAACAAATATAAAAAAACATCTTTCTATGCATCCACTCTCCCTAATCGTGCAAAAAAATTTCAATTAACTAGTTGAAATAATGCAATCATGCCTATCCTGAAGCTAAATTTAAATAAACTTTTTAGCAGTAACACACTCATATTTTTCATAAAACAAACACATTTTTTTCAGGAATCAACTCTCTGGAACCTAAAACAAATATAAAAAAAAATCTTTCTATGCATCCACTCTCCCTAATCGTGCAAGAAAATTTGAATTAACTTGTTGAAATGATGCATTCACGCTTATCCTGAAACTAAATTTAAATCAACTTTTTTGCAGTAACACACTCACATTATTCATGAAACAAATAATTTTTTTTTCAGGAATCCACTCTCTGGAACCTATAACGAATTTGTAAAAAACATCTTTCTAGGCATCCACTCTCCCTAATCTTGCAAGAAAATTTCAATTAACTTGTTGAAATATTGCAATCACCCTTATCCAAAAATGAAATTTAAATTAACTTTTTAGCAGTAACACACTCACATTTTTCATAAAACAAACACATTTTTTTCAGGAATCTACTCTCTGGAACCTAAAACAAATTTTTAAAAAACATCTTTCTAGGCATCCACTGTCCCTAATCGTGCAAGAAAATTTCAATTGACTTGTTGAAATATTGCAATCACCCTTATCCAAAAATGAAATTTAAATTAACTTTTTAGCAGTAACACACTCACATTTTTCATAAAACAAACACAGTTTTTTTCAGGAATCTACTCTCTGGAACCTAAAACTAATTTTAAAAAAACATCTTTCTAGGCATCCACTGTCCCTAATCGTGCAAGAAAATTTCAATTGACTTGTTGAAATATTGCAATCACCCTTATTCAAAAACGAAATTTAAATCAACTTTTTAGCAGTAACACCCTCACATTTTTCATAAATCAAACACATTTTTTTCAGGAATCTACTCTCTGAAACCTAATACTAATTTAAAAAAGAAATCTTTCTATGCATCCACTGTCCCTAATCGTGCAAGAAAATTTCAATTGACTTGTTGAAGTATTGCAATCACCCTTATCCAAAAATGAAATTTAAATCAACTTTTTAGCAGTAACACACTCACATTTTTCATAAAACAAACACATTTTTTTCAGGAATCTACTCTCTGGAACCTAAAACTAATTTTAAAAAAACATCTTTCTAGGCATCCACTGTCCCTAATCGTGCAAGAAAATTTCAATTGACTTGTTGAAATATTGCAATAACCCTTATCCAAAAACGAAATTTAAATCAACTTTTTAGCAGTAACACACTCACATTTTTCATAAAACAAACAAATTTTTTTCAGGAATCTACTCTCTGAAACCTAAAACTAATTTTAAAAAAATATCTTTCTAGGCATCCACTGTCCCTAATCGTGCAAGAAAATTTCAATTGACTTGTTGAAATATTGCAATCACCCTTATTCAAAAACGAAATTTAAATCAACTTTTTAGCAGTAACACCCTCACATTTTTCATAAAACAAACAAATTTTTTTCAGGAATCTACTCTCTGAAACCTAAAACTAATTAAAAAAAACATCTTTCTAGGCATCCACTCTCCCTAATCTTCCAAGAAAATTTCAATTAACTTGTTGAAATATTGCAATCACCCTTATCCAAAAACGATATTTAAATCAACTTTTTAGCAGTAACACACTCACATTTTTCATAAAACAAACACATTTTTTTCAGGAATCTACTCTCTGGAACCTAAAACTAATTTAAAAAAAACATCTTTCTAGGCATCCACTGTCCCTAATCGTGCAAGAAAATTTCAATTGACTTGTTGAAATATTGCAATCACCCTTATCCAAAAATGAAATTTAAATCAACTTTTTAGCAGTAACACACTCACATTTTTCATAAAACAAACACATTTTTTTCAGGAATCTACTCTCTGGAACCTAAAACTAATTTAAAAAAAACATCTTTCTAGGCATCCACTGTCCCTAATCGTGCAAGAAAATTTCAATTGACTTGTTGAAATATTGCAATCACCCTTATTCAAAAACGAAATTTAAATCAACTTTTTAGCAGTAACACCCTCACATTTTTCATAAAACAAACACATTTTTTTCAGGAATCTACTCTCTGGAACCTAAAACTAATTTGAAAAAAACATCTTTCTAGGCATCCACTGTCCCTAATCGTGCAAGAAAATTTCAATTGACTTGTTGAAATATTGCAATCACCCTTATCCAAAAACGAAATTTAAATCAACTTTTTAGCAGTAACACACTCACATTTTTCATAAAACAAACACATTTTTTTCAGGAATCTACTCTCTGGCACCTAAAACTAATTTAAAAAAAACATCTTTCTAGGCATCCACTGTCCCTAATCGTGCAACAAAATTTCAATTGACTTATTGAAATATTGCAATCACCCTTATTCAAAAACGAAATTTAAATCAACTTTTTAGCAGTAACACCCTCACATTTTTCATAAAACAAACAAATTTTTTTCAGGAATCTACTCTGTGAAACCTAATATTAATTTAAAAAAGATATCTTTCTATGCATCCACTCTCCCTAATCGTGCAAGAAATTTTCAATTGACTTGTTGAAATATTGCAATCACCCTTATTCAAAAACGAAATTTAAATCAACTTTTTAGCAGTAACACCCTCACATTTTTCATAAAACAAACACATTTTTTTCAGGAATCTACTCTCTGGAACCTAAAACTAATTTGAAAAAAACATCTTTCTAGGCATCCACTGTCCCTAATCGTGCAAGAAAATTTCAATTGACTTGTTGAAGTATTGCAATCACCCTTATCCAAAAACGAAATTTAAATCAACTTTTTAGCAGTAACACACTCACATTTTTCATAAAACAAACACATTTTTTTTCAGGAATCTACTCTCTGGAACCTAAAACTAATTTTAAAAAAACATCTTTCTAGGCATCCACTGTCCCTAATCGTGCAAGAAAATTTCAATTGACTTATTGAAATATTGCAATCACCCTTATTCAAAAACGAAATTTAAATCAAATTTTTAGCAGTAACACCCTCACATTTTTCATAAAACAAACACATTTTTTTCAGGAATCTACTCTCTGGAACCTAAAACTAATTTTAAAAAAACATCTTTCTAGGCATCCACTGTCCCTAATCGTGCAGGAAAATTTCAATTGACTTGTTGAAGTATTGCAATCACCCTTATCCAAAAACGAAATTTAAATCAACTTTTTAGCAGTAACACCCTCACATTTTTCATAAAACAAACACATTTTTTTCAGGAATCTACTCTCTGAAACCTAATACTAATTTAAAAAAGAAATCTTTCTATGCATCCACTGTCCCTAATCGTGCAAGAAAATTTCAATTGACTTGTTGAAGTATTGCAATCACCCTTATCCAAAAACGAAATTTAAATCAACTTTTTAGCAGTAACACACTCACATTTTTCATAAAACAAACACATTTTTTTCAGGAATCTACTCTCTGGAACCTAAAACTAATTTTAAAAAAACATCTTTCTAGGCATCCACTGTCCCTAATCGTGCAAGAAAATTTCAATTGACTTGTTGAAATATTGCAATCACCCTTATCCAAAAACGAAATTTAAATCAACTTTTTAGCAGTAACACACTCACATTTTTCATAAAACAAACACATTTTTTTCAGGAATCTACTCTCTGAAACCTAAAACTAATTTAAAAAAAACATCTCTCTAGGCATCCACTGTCCCTAATCGTGCAAGAAAATTTCAATTGACTTGTTGAAATATTGCAATCACCCTTATCCAAAAACGAAATTTAAATCAACTTTTTAGCAGTAACACACTCACATTTTTCATAAAACAAACACATTTTTTCAGGAATCAACTCTCTGGAACCTAAAACAAATATAAAAAAAAAATCTTTGTATGCATCCACTCTCCCTAATCGTGCAAGAAAATTTCAATTAACTAGTTGAAATAATGCAATCATGCCTATCCTGAAGCTAAATTTAAATAAACTTTTTAGCAGTAACACACTCATATTTTTCATAAAACAAACACATTTTTTTCAGGAATCAACTCTCTGGAACCTAAAACAAATATAAAAAAAAGATCTTTCTATGCATCCACTCTCCCTAATCGTGCAAGAAAATTTGAATTAACTTGTTGAAATGATGCATTCACGCTTATCCTGAAACTAAATTTAAATCAACTTTTTTGCAGTAACACACTCACATTTTTCATGAAACAAATAATTTTTTTTTCAGGAATCCACTCTCTGGAACCTATAACGAATTTGTAAAAAACATCTTTCTAGGCATCCACTCTCCCTAATCTTGCAAGAAAATTTCAATTAACTTGTTGAAATATTGCAATCACCCTTATCCAAAAACAATATTTAAATCAACTTTTTTGCAGTAACACACTCACATTTTTCATAAAACAAACACATTTTTTTCAGGAATCTACTCTCTGGAACCTAAAACTAATTTTTAAAAAACATCTTTCTAGGCATCCACTGTCCCTAATCGTGCAAGAAAATTTCAATTGACTTGTTGAAATATTGCAATCACCCTTATCCAAAAATGAAATTTAAATTAACTTTTTAGCAGTAACACACTCACATTTTTCATGAAACAAACACATTTTTTTCAGGAATCTACTCTCTGGAACCTAAAACTAATTTTAAAAAAACATCTTTCTAGGCATCCACTGTCCCTAATCGTGCAAGAAAATTTCAATTGACTTGTTGAAATATTGCAATCACCCTTATTCAAAAACGAAATTTAAATCAACTTTTTAGCAGTAACACCCTCACATTTTTCATAAAACAAACACATTTTTTTCAGGAATCTACTCTCTGAAACCTAATACTAATTTAAAAAAGAAATCTTTCTATGCATCCACTGTCCCTAATCGTGCAAGAAAATTTCAATTGACTTGTTGAAGTATTGCAATCACCCTTATCCAAAAAAGAAATTTAAATCAACTTTTTAGCAGTAACACACTCACATTTTTCATAAAACAAACACATTTTTTTAGGAATCTACTCTGAAACCTAAAACTAATTTAAAAAAAATATCTTTCTAGGCATCCACTGTCCCTAATCGTGCAAGAAAATTTCAATTGACTTGTTGAAGTATTGCAATCACCCTTATCCAAAAACGAAATTTAAATCAACTTTTTAGCAGTAACACCCTCACATTTTTCATAAAACAAAACACATTTTTTTCAGGAATCTACTCTCTGAAACCTAAAACTAATTAAAAAAAACATCTTTCTAGGCATCCACTCTCCCTAATCTTCCAAGAAAATTTCAATTAACTTATTGAAATATTTCAATCACCCTTATCCAAAAATGAAATTTAAATCAACTTTTTTGCAGTAACACACTCACATTTTTCATAAAACAAACACATTTTTTTCAGGAATCTACTCTCTGGAACCTAAAACTAATTTTTAAAAAACATCTTTCTAGGCATCCACTGTCCCTAATCGTGCAAGAAAATTTCAATTGACTTGTTGAAATATTGCAATCACCCTTATCCAAAAATGAAATTTAAATTAACTTTTTAGCAGTAACACACTCACATTTTTCATGAAACAAACACATTTTTTTCAGGAATCTACTCTCTGGAACCTAAAACTAATTTTAAAAAAACATCTTTCTAGGCATCCACTGTCCCTAATCGTGCAACAAAATTTCAATTGACTTATTGAAATATTGCAATCACCCTTATTCAAAAACGAAATTTAAATCAACTTTTTAGCAGTAACACCCTCACATTTTTCATAAAACAAACACATTTTTTTCAGGAATCTACTCTGTGAAACCTAATATTAATTTAAAAAAGATATCTTTCTATGCATCCACTCTCCCTAATCGTGCAAGAAATTTTCAATTGACTTGTTGAAATATTGCAATCACCCTTATTCAAAAACGAAATTTAAATCAACTTTTTAGCAGTAACACCCTCACATTTTTCATAAAACAAACACATTTTTTTCAGGAATCTACTCTCTGGAACCTAAAACTAATTTGAAAAAAACATCTTTCTAGGCATCCACTGTCCCTAATCGTGCAAGAAAATTTCAATTGACTTGTTGAAGTATTGCAATCACCCTTATCCAAAAACGAAATTTAAATCAACTTTTTAGCAGTAACACACTCACATTTTTCATAAAACAAACACATTTTTTTTCAGGAATCTACTCTCTGGAACCTAAAACTAATTTTAAAAAAACATCTTTCTAGGCATCCACTGTCCCTAATCGTGCAAGAAAATTTCAATTGACTTATTGAAATATTGCAATCACCCTTATTCAAAAACGAAATTTAAATCAACTTTTTAGCAGTAACACCCTCACATTTTTCATAAAACAAACACATTTTTTTCAGGAATCTACTCTCTGGAACCTAAAACTAATTTTAAAAAAACATCTTTCTAGGCATCCACTGTCCCTAATCGTGCAGGAAAATTTCAATTGACTTGTTGAAGTATTGCAATCACCCTTATCCAAAAACGAAATTTAAATCAACTTTTTAGCAGTAACACACTCACATTTTTCATAAAACAAACACATTTTTTTCAGGAATCTACTCTCTGGAACCTAAAACTAATTTTAAAAAAACATCTTTCTAGGCATCCACTGTCCCTAATCGTGCAAGAAAATTTCAATTGACTTGTTGAAATATTGCAATCACCCTTATCCAAAAACGAAATTTAAATCAACTTTTTAGCAGTAACACACTCACATTTTTCATAAAACAAACACATTTTTTTCAGGAATCTACTCTCTGAAACCTAAAACTAATTTAAAAAAAACATCTCTCTAGGCATCCACTGTCCCTAATCGTGCAAGAAAATTTCAATTGACTTGTTGAAATATTGCAATCACCCTTATCCAAAAACGAAATTTAAATCAACTTTTTAGCAGTAACACACTCACATTTTTCATAAAACAAACACATTTTTTCAGGAATCAACTCTCTGGAACCTAAAACAAATATAAAAAAAAAATCTTTGTATGCATCCACTCTCCCTAATCGTGCAAGAAAATTTCAATTAACTAGTTGAAATAATGCAATCATGCCTATCCTGAAGCTAAATTTAAATAAACTTTTTAGCAGTAACACACTCATATTTTTCATAAAACAAACACATTTTTTTCAGGAATCAACTCTCTGGAACCTAAAACAAATATAAAAAAAAGATCTTTCTATGCATCCACTCTCCCTAATCGTGCAAGAAAATTTGAATTAACTTGTTGAAATGATGCATTCACGCTTATCCTGAAACTAAATTTAAATCAACTTTTTTGCAGTAACACACTCACATTTTTCATGAAACAAATAATTTTTTTTTCAGGAATCCACTCTCTGGAACCTATAACGAATTTGTAAAAAACATCTTTCTAGGCATCCACTCTCCCTAATCTTGCAAGAAAATTTCAATTAACTTGTTGAAATATTGCAATCACCCTTATCCAAAAACAATATTTAAATCAACTTTTTTGCAGTAACACACTCACATTTTTCATAAAACAAACACATTTTTTTCAGGAATCTACTCTCTGGAACCTAAAACTAATTTTTAAAAAACATCTTTCTAGGCATCCACTGTCCCTAATCGTGCAAGAAAATTTGAATTGACTTGTTGAAATATTGCAATCACCCTTATCCAAAAATGAAATTTAAATTAACTTTTTAGTAGTAACACACTCACATTTTTCATGAAACAAACACATTTTTTTCAGGAATCTACTCTCTGGAACCTAAAACTAATTTTAAAAAAACATCTTTCTAGGCATCCACTGTCCCTAATCGTGCAAGAAAATTTCAATTGACTTGTTGAAATATTGCAATCACCCTTATTCAAAAATGAAATTTAAATCAACTTTTTAGCAGTAACACCCTCACATTTTTCATAAAACAAACACATTTTTTTCAGGAATCTACTCTCTGAAACCTAATACTAATTTAAAAAAGAAATCTTTCTATGCATCCACTGTCCCTAATCGTGCAAGAAAATTTCAATTGACTTGTTGAAGTATTGCAATCACCCTTATCCAAAAAAGAAATTTAAATCAACTTTTTAGCAGTAACACACTCACATTTTTCATAAAACAAACACATTTTTTTCAGGAATCTACTCTGAAACCTAAAACTAATTTAAAAAAAATATCTTTCTAGGCATCCACTGTCCCTAATCGTGCAAGAAAATTTCAATTGACTTGTTGAAGTATTGCAATCACCCTTATCCAAAAACGAAATTTAAATCAACTTTTTAGCAGTAACACCCTCACATTTTTCATAAAACAAAACACATTTTTTTCAGGAATCTACTCTCTGAAACCTAAAACTAATTAAAAAAAACATCTTTCTAGGCATCCACTCTCCCTAATCTTCCAAGAAAATTTCAATTAACTTATTGAAATATTTCAATCACCCTTATCCAAAAACGATATTTAAATCAACTTTTTAGCAGTAACACACTCACATTTTTCATAAAACAAACACATTTTTTTCAGGAATCAACTCTCTGGAACCTAAAACAAATATAAAAAAAACATCTTTCTATGCATCCACTCTCCCTAATCGTGCAAGAAAATTTCAATTAACTTGTTGAAATGATGCATTCACGCTTATCCTGAAACTAAATTTAAATCAACTTTTTTGCAGTAACACACTCACATTTTTCATGAAACAAATAATTTTTTTTTCAGGAATCCACTCTCTGGAACCTATAACAAATTTGTAAAAAACATCTTTCTAGGCATCCACTCTCCCTAATCTTGCAAGAAAATTTCAATTAACTTGTTGAAATATTGCAATCACCCTCATCCAAAAACGATATTTAAATCAACTTTTTTGCAGTAACACACTCACATTTTTCATAAAACAAACACATTTTTTTCAGGAATCTACTCTCTGGAACCTAAAACTAATTAAAAAAAAAAATCTTTCTAGGCATCCACTGTCCCTAATCGTGCAAGAAAATTTCAATTGACTTGTTGAAATATTGCAATCACCCTTATCCAAAAATGAAATTTAAATCAACTTTTTAGCAGTAACACACTCACATTTTTCATAAAACAAACACATTTTTTTCAGGAATCTACTCTCTGGAACCTAAAACTAATTTAAAAAAACATCTTTCTAGGCATCCACTCTCCCTAATCTTCCAAGTAAATTTCAATTAACTTATTGAAATATTGCAATCACCCTTATCCAAAAACGATATTTAAATCAACTTTTTAGCAGTAACACACTCACATTTTTCATAAAACAAACACATTTTTTTCAGGAATCTACTCTCTGGAACCTTAAACAAATTTTAAAAAAACATCTTTCTAGGCATCCACTGTCCCTAATCGTGCAAGAAAATTTCAATTGACTTGTTGAAATATTGCAATCACCCTTATCCAAAAATGAAATTTAAATCAACTTTTTAGCAGTAACACACTCACATTTTTCATAAAACAAACAAATTTTTTTCAGGAATCTACTCTCTGGAACCTAAAACTAATTTTAAAAAAACATCTTTCTAGGCATCCATTGTCCCTAATCGTGCAAGAAAATTTCAATTGACTTGTTGAAATATTGCAATCACCCTTATTCAAAAACGAAATTTAAATCAACTTTTTAGCAGTAACACCCTCACATTTTTCATAAAACAAACACATTTTTTTCAGGAATCTACTCTCTGAAAACTAATACTAATTTAAAAAAGAAATCTTTCTATGCATCCACTGTCCCTAATCGTGCAAGAAAATTTCAATTGACTTGTTGAAGTATTGCAATCACCCTTATCCAAAAACGAAATTTAAATCAACTTTTTAGCAGTAACACACTCACATTTTTCATAAAACAAACACATTTTTTTCAGGAATCTACTCTCTGGAACCTTAAACAAATTTAAAAAAAACATCTTTCTAGGCATCCACTGTCCCTAATCGTGCAAGAACATTTCAATTGACTTGTTGAAATATTGCAATCACCCTTATCCAAAAATGAAATTTAAATCAAGTTTTTAGCAGTAACACACTCACATTTTTCATAAAACAAACACATTTTTTTCAGGAATCTACTCTCTGGAACCTAAAACTAATTTTAAAAAAACATCTTTCTAGGCATCCATTGTCCCTAATCGTGCAATAAAATTTCAATTGACTTGTTGAAATATTGCAATCACCCTTATTCAAAAACGAAATTTAAATCAACTTTTTAGCAGTAACACCCTCACATTTTTCATAAAACAAACACATTTTTTTCAGGAATCTACTCTCTGAAACCTAAAACTAATTAAAAAAAACATCTTTCTAGGCATCCACTCTCCCTAATCTTCCAAGAAAATTTCAATTAACTTATTGAAATATTGCAATCACCCTTATCCAAAAACGATATTTAAATCAACTTTTTAGCAGTAACACACTCACATTTTTCATAAAACAAACACATTTTTTTCAGGAATCTACTCTCTGGAACCTAAAACTAATTTAAAAAAAAGATCTTTCTAGGCATCCACTGTCCCTAATCGTGCAAGAAAATTTCAATTGACTTGTTGAAATATTGCAATCACCCTTATTCAAAAACGAAATTTAAATCAACTTTTTAGCAGTAACACCCTCACATTTTTCATAAAACAAACACATTTTTTTCAGGAATCTACTCTCTGAAACCTAAAACTAATTAAAAAAAACATCTTTCTAGGCATCCACTCTCCCTAATCTTCCAAGAAAATTTCAATAACTTATTGAAATATTGCAATCACCCTTATCCAAAAACGATATTTAAATCAACTTTTTAGCAGTAACACACTCACATTTTTCATAAAACAAACACATTTTTTTCAGGAATCTACTCTCTGGAACCTAAAACTAATTTAAAAAAAAATCTTTCTAGGCATCCACTGTCCCTAATCGTGCAAGAAAATTTCAATTGACTTGTTGAAATATTGCAATCACCCTTATTCAAAAACGAAATTTAAATCAACTTTTTAGCAGTAACACCCTCACATTTTTCATAAAACAAACACATTTTTTTCAGGAATCTACTCTCTGGAACCTAAAACTAATTTAAAAAAAAAATCTTTCTAGGCATCCACTGTCCCTAATCGTGCAGGAAAATTTCAATTGACTTGTTGAAGTATTGCAATCACCCTTATCCAAAAACGAAATTTAAATCAACTTTTTAGCAGTAACACACTCACATTTTTCATAAAACAAACACATTTTTTTCAGGAATCTACTCTCTGAAACCTAAAACTAATTTAAAAAAAACATCTTTCTATGCATCCACTGTCCCTAATCGTGCAAGAAAATTTCAATTGACTTATTGAAATATTGCAATCACCCTTATTCAAAAACGAAATTTAAATCAACTTTTTAGCAGTAACACCCTCACATTTTCATAAAACAAACACATTTTTTTCAGGAATCTACTCTCTGAAACCTAATACTAATTTAAAAAAGAAATCTTTCTATGCATCCACTGTCCCTAATCGTGCAAGAAAATGTCAATTGACTTGTTGAAGTATTGCAATCACCCTTATCCAAAAACGAAATTTAAATCAACTTTTTAGCAGTAACACACTCACATTTTTCATAAAACAAACACATTTTTTTCAGGAATCTACTCTCTGGAACCTAAAACTAATTTTAAAAAAACATCTTTCTAGGCATCCACTGTCCCTAATCGTGCAAGAAAATTTCAATTGACTTGTTGAAATATTGCAATCACCCTTATCCAAAAACGAAATTTAAATCAACTTTTTAGCAGTAACACACTCACATTTTTCATAAAACAAACACATTTTTTTCAGGAATCTACTCTCTGAAACCTAAAACTAATTTTAAAAAAACATCTCTCTAGGCATCCACTGTCCCTAATCGTGCAAGAAAATTTCAATTGACTTGTTGAAATATTGCAATCACCCTTATCCAAAAACGAAATTTAAATCAACTTTTTAGCAGTAACACACTCACATTTTTCATAAAACAAACACATTTTTTCAGGAATCAACTCTCTGGAACCTAAAACAAATATAAAAAAACATCTTTCTATGCATCCACTCTCCCTAATCGTGCAAAAAAATTTCAATTAACTAGTTGAAATAATGCAATCATGCCTATCCTGAAGCTAAATTTAAATAAACTTTTTAGCAGTAACACACTCATATTTTTCATAAAACAAACACATTTTTTTCAGGAATCAACTCTCTGGAACCTAAAACAAATATAAAAAAAAATCTTTCTATGCATCCACTCTCCCTAATCGTGCAAGAAAATTTGAATTAACTTGTTGAAATGATGCATTCACGCTTATCCTGAAACTAAATTTAAATCAACTTTTTTGCAGTAACACACTCACATTATTCATGAAACAAACAATTTTTTTTTCAGGAATCCACTCTCTGGAACCTATAACGAATTTGTAAAAAACATCTTTCTAGGCATCCACTCTCCCTAATCTTGCAAGAAAATTTCAATTAACTTGTTGAAATATTGCAATCACCCTTATCCAAAAATGAAATTTAAATTAACTTTTTAGCAGTAACACACTCACATTTTTCATAAAACAAACACATTTTTTTCAGGAATCTACTCTCTGGAACCTAAAACAAATTTTTAAAAAACATCTTTGTAGGCATCCACTGTCCCTAATCATGCAAGAAAATTTCAATTGACTTGTTGAAATATTGCAATCACCCTTATCCAAAAACGAAATTTAAATCAACTTTTTAGCAGTAACACACTCACATTTTTCATAAAACAAACACATTTTTTTCAGGAATCTACTCTCTGAAACCTAAAACTAATTTAAAAAAAACATCTTTCTATGCATCCACTGTCCCTAATCATGCAAGAAAATTTCAATTGACTTATTGAAATATTGCAATCACCCTTATTCAAAAACGAAATTTAAATCAACTTTTTAGCAGTAACACCCTCACATTTTCATAAAACAAACACATTTTTTTCAGGAATCTACTCTCTGAAACCTAATACTAATTTAAAAAAGAAATCTTTCTATGCATCCACTGTCCCTAATCGTGCAAGAAAATGTCAATTGACTTGTTGAAGTATTGCAATCACCCTTATCCAAAAACGAAATTTAAATCAACTTTTTAGCAGTAACACACTCACATTTTTCATAAAACAAACACATTTTTTTCAGGAATCTACTCTCTGGAACCTAAAACTAATTTTAAAAAAACATCTTTCTAGGCATCCACTGTCCCTAATCGTGCAAGAAAATTTCAATTGACTTGTTGAAATATTGCAATCACCCTTATCCAAAAACGAAATTTAAATCAACTTTTTAGCAGTAACACACTCACATTTTTCATAAAACAAACACATTTTTTTCAGGAATCTACTCTCTGAAACCTAAAACTAATTTTAAAAAAACATCTCTCTAGGCATCCACTGTCCCTAATCGTGCAAGAAAATTTCAATTGACTTGTTGAAATATTGCAATCACCCTTATCCAAAAACGAAATTTAAATCAACTTTTTAGCAGTAACACACTCACATTTTTCATAAAACAAACACATTTTTTCAGGAATCAACTCTCTGGAACCTAAAACAAATATAAAAAAACATCTTTCTATGCATCCACTCTCCCTAATCGTGCAAAAAAATTTCAATTAACTAGTTGAAATAATGCAATCATGCCTATCCTGAAGCTAAATTTAAATAAACTTTTTAGCAGTAACACACTCATATTTTTCATAAAACAAACACATTTTTTTCAGGAATCAACTCTCTGGAACCTAAAACAAATATAAAAAAAAAATCTTTCTATGCATCCACTCTCCCTAATCGTGCAAGAAAATTTGAATTAACTTGTTGAAATGATGCATTCACGCTTATCCTGAAACTAAATTTAAATCAACTTTTTTGCAGTAACACACTCACATTATTCATGAAACAAATAATTTTTTTTCAGGAATCCACTCTCTGGAACCTATAACGAATTTGTAAAAAACATCTTTCTAGGCATCCACTCTCCCTAATCTTGCAAGAAAATTTCAATTAACTTGTTGAAATATTGCAATCACCCTTATCCAAAAATGAAATTTAAATTAACTTTTTAGCAGTAACACACTCACATTTTTCATAAAACAAACACATTTTTTTCAGGAATCTACTCTCTGGAACCTAAAACTAATTTTTAAAAAACATCTTTCTAGGCATCCACTGTCCCTAATCGTGCAAGAAAATTTGAATTGACTTGTTGAAATATTGCAATCACCCTTATCCAAAAATGAAATTTAAATTAACTTTTTAGTAGTAACACACTCACATTTTTCATGAAACAAACACATTTTTTTCAGGAATCTACTCTCTGGAACCTAAAACTAATTTTAAAAAAACATCTTTCTAGGCATCCACTGTCCCTAATCGTGCAAGAAAATTTCAATTGACTTGTTGAAATATTGCAATCACCCTTATTCAAAAATGAAATTTAAATCAACTTTTTAGCAGTAACACCCTCACATTTTTCATAAAACAAACACATTTTTTTCAGGAATCTACTCTCTGAAACCTAATACTAATTTAAAAAAGAAATCTTTCTATGCATCCACTGTCCCTAATCGTGCAAGAAAATTTCAATTGACTTGTTGAAGTATTGCAATCACCCTTATCCAAAAAAGAAATTTAAATCAACTTTTTAGCAGTAACACACTCACATTTTTCATAAAACAAACACATTTTTTTCAGGAATCTACTCTGAAACCTAAAACTAATTTAAAAAAAATATCTTTCTAGGCATCCACTGTCCCTAATCGTGCAAGAAAATTTCAATTGACTTGTTGAAGTATTGCAATCACCCTTATCCAAAAACGAAATTTAAATCAACTTTTTAGCAGTAACACCCTCACATTTTTCATAAAACAAAACACATTTTTTTCAGGAATCTACTCTCTGAAACCTAAAACTAATTAAAAAAAACATCTTTCTAGGCATCCACTCTCCCTAATCTTCCAAGAAAATTTCAATTAACTTATTGAAATATTTCAATCACCCTTATCCAAAAACGATATTTAAATCAACTTTTTAGCAGTAACACACTCACATTTTTCATAAAACAAACACATTTTTTTCAGGAATCAACTCTCTGGAACCTAAAACAAATATAAAAAAAACATCTTTCTATGCATCCACTCTCCCTAATCGTGCAAGAAAATTTCAATTAACTTGTTGAAATGATGCATTCACGCTTATCCTGAAACTAAATTTAAATCAACTTTTTTGCAGTAACACACTCACATTTTTCATGAAACAAATAATTTTTTTTTCAGGAATCCACTCTCTGGAACCTATAACAAATTTGTAAAAAACATCTTTCTAGGCATCCACTCTCCCTAATCTTGCAAGAAAATTTCAATTAACTTGTTGAAATATTGCAATCACCCTCATCCAAAAACGATATTTAAATCAACTTTTTTGCAGTAACACACTCACATTTTTCATAAAACAAACACATTTTTTTCAGGAATCTACTCTCTGGAACCTAAAACTAATTAAAAAAAAAAATCTTTCTAGGCATCCACTGTCCCTAATCGTGCAAGAAAATTTCAATTGACTTGTTGAAATATTGCAATCACCCTTATCCAAAAATGAAATTTAAATCAACTTTTTAGCAGTAACACACTCACATTTTTCATAAAACAAACACATTTTTTTCAGGAATCTACTCTCTGGAACCTAAAACTAATTTAAAAAAACATCTTTCTAGGCATCCACTCTCCCTAATCTTCCAAGTAAATTTCAATTAACTTATTGAAATATTGCAATCACCCTTATCCAAAAACGATATTTAAATCAACTTTTTAGCAGTAACACACTCACATTTTTCATAAAACAAACACATTTTTTTCAGGAATCTACTCTCTGGAACCTTAAACAAATTTTAAAAAAACATCTTTCTAGGCATCCACTGTCCCTAATCGTGCAAGAAAATTTCAATTGACTTGTTGAAATATTGCAATCACCCTTATCCAAAAATGAAATTTAAATCAACTTTTTAGCAGTAACACACTCACATTTTTCATAAAACAAACAAATTTTTTTCAGGAATCTACTCTCTGGAACCTAAAACTAATTTTAAAAAAACATCTTTCTAGGCATCCATTGTCCCTAATCGTGCAAGAAAATTTCAATTGACTTGTTGAAATATTGCAATCACCCTTATTCAAAAACGAAATTTAAATCAACTTTTTAGCAGTAACACCCTCACATTTTTCATAAAACAAACACATTTTTTTCAGGAATCTACTCTCTGAAAACTAATACTAATTTAAAAAAGAAATCTTTCTATGCATCCACTGTCCCTAATCGTGCAAGAAAATTTCAATTGACTTGTTGAAGTATTGCAATCACCCTTATCCAAAAACGAAATTTAAATCAACTTTTTAGCAGTAACACACTCACATTTTTCATAAAACAAACACATTTTTTTCAGGAATCTACTCTCTGGAACCTTAAACAAATTTAAAAAAAACATCTTTCTAGGCATCCACTGTCCCTAATCGTGCAAGAACATTTCAATTGACTTGTTGAAATATTGCAATCACCCTTATCCAAAAATGAAATTTAAATCAACTTTTTAGCAGTAACACACTCACATTTTTCATAAAACAAACACATTTTTTTCAGGAATCTACTCTCTGGAACCTAAAACTAATTTTAAAAAAACATCTTTCTAGGCATCCATTGTCCCTAATCGTGCAATAAAATTTCAATTGACTTGTTGAAATATTGCAATCACCCTTATTCAAAAACGAAATTTAAATCAACTTTTTAGCAGTAACACCCTCACATTTTTCATAAAACAAACACATTTTTTTCAGGAATCTACTCTCTGAAACCTAAAACTAATTAAAAAAAACATCTTTCTAGGCATCCACTCTCCCTAATCTTCCAAGAAAATTTCAATTAACTTATTGAAATATTGCAATCACCCTTATCCAAAAACGATATTTAAATCAACTTTTTAGCAGTAACACACTCACATTTTTCATAAAACAAACACATTTTTTTCAGGAATCTACTCTCTGGAACCTAAAACTAATTTAAAAAAAAGATCTTTCTAGGCATCCACTGTCCCTAATCGTGCAAGAAAATTTCAATTGACTTGTTGAAATATTGCAATCACCCTTATTCAAAAACGAAATTTAAATCAACTTTTTAGCAGTAACACCCTCACATTTTTCATAAAACAAACACATTTTTTTCAGGAATCTACTCTCTGAAACCTAAAACTAATTAAAAAAAACATCTTTCTAGGCATCCACTCTCCCTAATCTTCCAAGAAAATTTCAATAACTTATTGAAATATTGCAATCACCCTTATCCAAAAACGATATTTAAATCAACTTTTTAGCAGTAACACACTCACATTTTTCATAAAACAAACACATTTTTTTCAGGAATCTACTCTCTGGAACCTAAAACTAATTTAAAAAAAAATCTTTCTAGGCATCCACTGTCCCTAATCGTGCAAGAAAATTTCAATTGACTTGTTGAAATATTGCAATCACCCTTATTCAAAAACGAAATTTAAATCAACTTTTTAGCAGTAACACCCTCACATTTTTCATAAAACAAACACATTTTTTTCAGGAATCTACTCTCTGGAACCTAAAACTAATTTTAAAAAAAAATCTTTCTAGGCATCCACTGTCCCTAATCGTGCAGGAAAATTTCAATTGACTTGTTGAAGTATTGCAATCACCCTTATCCAAAAACGAAATTTAAATCAACTTTTTAGCAGTAACACACTCACATTTTTCATAAAACAAACACATTTTTTTCAGGAATCTACTCTCTGAAACCTAAAACTAATTTAAAAAAAACATCTTTCTATGCATCCACTGTCCCTAATCGTGCAAGAAAATTTCAATTGACTTATTGAAATATTGCAATCACCCTTATTCAAAAACGAAATTTAAATCAACTTTTTAGCAGTAACACCCTCACATTTTCATAAAACAAACACATTTTTTTCAGGAATCTACTCTCTGAAACCTAATACTAATTTAAAAAAGAAATCTTTCTATGCATCCACTGTCCCTAATCGTGCAAGAAAATGTCAATTGACTTGTTGAAGTATTGCAATCACCCTTATCCAAAAACGAAATTTAAATCAACTTTTTAGCAGTAACACACTCACATTTTTCATAAAACAAACACATTTTTTTCAGGAATCTACTCTCTGGAACCTAAAACTAATTTTAAAAAAACATCTTTCTAGGCATCCACTGTCCCTAATCGTGCAAGAAAATTTCAATTGACTTGTTGAAATATTGCAATCACCCTTATCCAAAAACGAAATTTAAATCAACTTTTTAGCAGTAACACACTCACATTTTTCATAAAACAAACACATTTTTTTCAGGAATCTACTCTCTGAAACCTAAAACTAATTTTAAAAAAACATCTCTCTAGGCATCCACTGTCCCTAATCGTGCAAGAAAATTTCAATTGACTTGTTGAAATATTGCAATCACCCTTATCCAAAAACGAAATTTAAATCAACTTTTTAGCAGTAACACACTCACATTTTTCATAAAACAAACACATTTTTTCAGGAATCAACTCTCTGGAACCTAAAACAAATATAAAAAAACATCTTTCTATGCATCCACTCTCCCTAATCGTGCAAAAAAATTTCAATTAACTAGTTGAAATAATGCAATCATGCCTATCCTGAAGCTAAATTTAAATAAACTTTTTAGCAGTAACACACTCATATTTTTCATAAAACAAACACATTTTTTTCAGGAATCAACTCTCTGGAACCTAAAACAAATATAAAAAAAAATCTTTCTATGCATCCACTCTCCCTAATCGTGCAAGAAAATTTGAATTAACTTGTTGAAATGATGCATTCACGCTTATCCTGAAACTAAATTTAAATCAACTTTTTTGCAGTAACACACTCACATTATTCATGAAACAAATAATTTTTTTTTCAGGAATCCACTCTCTGGAACCTATAACGAATTTGTAAAAAACATCTTTCTAGGCATCCACTCTCCCTAATCTTGCAAGAAAATTTCAATTAACTTGTTGAAATATTGCAATCACCCTTATCCAAAAATGAAATTTAAATTAACTTTTTAGCAGTAACACACTCACATTTTTCATAAAACAAACACATTTTTTTCAGGAATCTACTCTCTGGAACCTAAAACAAATTTTTAAAAAACATCTTTCTAGGCATCCACTGTCCCTAATCATGCAAGAAAATTTCAATTGACTTGTTGAAATATTGCAATCACCCTTATCCAAAAACGAAATTTAAATCAACTTTTTAGCAGTAACACACTCACATTTTTCATAAAACAAACACATTTTTTTCAGGAATCTACTCTCTGAAACCTAAAACTAATTTAAAAAAAACATCTTTCTATGCATCCACTGTCCCTAATCGTGCAAGAAAATTTCAATTGACTTATTGAAATATTGCAATCACCCTTATTCAAAAACGAAATTTAAATCAACTTTTTAGCAGTAACACCCTCACATTTTCATAAAACAAACACATTTTTTTCAGGAATCTACTCTCTGAAACCTAATACTAATTTAAAAAAGAAATCTTTCTATGCATCCACTGTCCCTAATCGTGCAAGAAAATGTCAATTGACTTGTTGAAGTATTGCAATCACCCTTATCCAAAAACGAAATTTAAATCAACTTTTTAGCAGTAACACACTCACATTTTTCATAAAACAAACACATTTTTTTCAGGAATCTACTCTCTGGAACCTAAAACTAATTTTAAAAAAACATCTTTCTAGGCATCCACTGTCCCTAATCGTGCAAGAAAATTTCAATTGACTTGTTGAAATATTGCAATCACCCTTATCCAAAAACGAAATTTAAATCAACTTTTTAGCAGTAACACACTCACATTTTTCATAAAACAAACACATTTTTTTCAGGAATCTACTCTCTGAAACCTAAAACTAATTTTAAAAAAACATCTCTCTAGGCATCCACTGTCCCTAATCGTGCAAGAAAATTTCAATTGACTTGTTGAAATATTGCAATCACCCTTATCCAAAAACGAAATTTAAATCAACTTTTTAGCAGTAACACACTCACATTTTTCATAAAACAAACACATTTTTTCAGGAATCAACTCTCTGGAACCTAAAACAAATATAAAAAAACATCTTTCTATGCATCCACTCTCCCTAATCGTGCAAAAAAATTTCAATTAACTAGTTGAAATAATGCAATCATGCCTATCCTGAAGCTAAATTTAAATAAACTTTTTAGCAGTAACACACTCATATTTTTCATAAAACAAACACATTTTTTTCAGGAATCAACTCTCTGGAACCTAAAACAAATATAAAAAAAAAATCTTTCTATGCATCCACTCTCCCTAATCGTGCAAGAAAATTTGAATTAACTTGTTGAAATGATGCATTCACGCTTATCCTGAAACTAAATTTAAATCAACTTTTTTGCAGTAACACACTCACATTATTCATGAAACAAATAATTTTTTTTCAGGAATCCACTCTCTGGAACCTATAACGAATTTGTAAAAAACATCTTTCTAGGCATCCACTCTCCCTAATCTTGCAAGAAAATTTCAATTAACTTGTTGAAATATTGCAATCACCCTTATCCAAAAATGAAATTTAAATTAACTTTTTAGCAGTAACACACTCACATTTTTCATAAAACAAACACATTTTTTTCAGGAATCTACTCTCTGGAACCTAAAACAAATTTTTAAAAAACATCTTTCTAGGCATCCACTGTCCCTAATCGTGCAAGAAAATTTCAATTGACTTGTTGAAATATTGCAATCACCCTTATCCAAAAATGAAATTTAAATTAACTTTTTAGCAGTAACACACTCACATTTTTCATAAAACAAACACAGTTATTTTCAGGAATCTACTCTCTGGAACCTAAAACTAATTTTAAAAAAACATCTTTCTAGGCATCCACTGTCCCTAATCGTGCAAGAAAATTTCAATTGACTTGTTGAAATATTGCAATCACCCTTATTCAAAAACGAAATTTAAATCAACTTTTTAGCAGTAACACCCTCACATTTTTCATAAAACAAACACATTTTTTTCAGGAATCTACTCTCTGAAACCTAATACTAATTTAAAAAAGAAATCTTTCTATGCATCCACTGTCCCTAATCGTGCAAGAAAATTTCAATTGACTTGTTGAAGTATTGCAATCACCCTTATCCAAAAATGAAATTTAAATCAACTTTTTAGCAGTAACACACTGACATTTTTCATAAAACAAACACATTTTTTTCAGGAATCTACTCTCTGGAACCTAAAACTAATTTTAAAAAAACATCTTTCTAGGCATCCACTGTCCCTAATCGTGCAAGAAAATTTCAATTGACTTGTTGAAATATTGCAATAACCCTTATCCAAAAACGAAATTTAAATCAACTTTTTAGCAGTAACACACTCACATTTTTCATAAAACAAACACATTTTTTTCAGGAATCTACTCTCTGAAACCTAAAACTAATTTTAAAAAAATATCTTTCTAGGCATCCACTGTCCCTAATCGTGCAAGAAAATTTCAATTGACTTGTTGAAATATTGCAATCACCCTTATTCAAAAACGAAATTTAAATCAACTTTTTAGCAGTAACACCCTCACATTTTTCATAAAACAAACACATTTTTTTCAGGAATCTACTCTCTGAAACCTAAAACTAATTAAAAAAAAAATCTTTCTAGGCATCCACTCCCCCTAATCTTCCAAGAAAATTTCAATTAACTTGTTGAAATATTGCAATCACCCTTATCCAAAAACGATATTTAAATCAACTTTTTAGCAGTAACACACTCACATTTTTCATAAAACAAACACATTTTTTTCAGGAATCTACTCTCTGGAACCTAAAACTAATTTAAAAAAACATCTTTCTAGGCATCCACTGTCCCTAATCGTGCAAGAAAATTTCAATTGACTTGTTGAAATATTGCAATCACCCTTATCCAAAAATGAAATTTAAATCAACTTTTTAGCAGTAACACACTCACATTTTTCATAAAACAAACACATTTTTTTCAGGAATCTACTCTCTGGAACCTAAAACTAATTTTAAAAAAACATCTTTCTAGGCATCCACTGTCCCTAATCGTGCAAGAAAATTTCAATTGACTTGTTGAAATATTGCAATCACCCTTATTCAAAAACGAAATTTAAATCAACTTTTTAGCAGTAACACCCTCACATTTTTCATAAAACAAACACATTTTTTCAGGAATCAACTCTCTGGAACCTAAAACAAATATAAAAAAACATCTTTCTATGCATCCACTCTCCCTAATCGTGCAAAAAAATTTCAATTAACTAGTTGAAATAATGCAATCATGCCTATCCTGAAGCTAAATTTAAATAAACTTTTTAGCAGTAACACACTCATATTTTTCATAAAACAAACACATTTTTTTCAGGAATCAACTCTCTGGAACCTAAAACAAATATAAAAAAAAATCTTTCTATGCATCCACTCTCCCTAATCGTGCAAGAAAATTTGAATTAACTTGTTGAAATGATGCATTCACGCTTATCCTGAAACTAAATTTAAATCAACTTTTTTGCAGTAACACACTCACATTATTCATGAAACAAATAATTTTTTTTTCAGGAATCCACTCTCTGGAACCTATAACGAATTTGTAAAAAACATCTTTCTAGGCATCCACTCTCCCTAATCTTGCAAGAAAATTTCAATTAACTTGTTGAAATATTGCAATCACCCTTATCCAAAAATGAAATTTAAATTAACTTTTTAGCAGTAACACACTCACATTTTTCATAAAACAAACACATTTTTTTCAGGAATCTACTCTCTGGAACCTAAAACAAATTTTTAAAAAACATCTTTCTAGGCATCCACTGTCCCTAATCGTGCAAGAAAATTTCAATTGACTTGTTGAAATATTGCAATCACCCTTATCCAAAAATGAAATTTAAATTAACTTTTTAGCAGTAACACACTCACATTTTTCATAAAACAAACACAGTTTTTTTCAGGAATCTACTCTCTGGAACCTAAAACTAATTTTAAAAAAACATCTTTCTAGGCATCCACTGTCCCTAATCGTGCAAGAAAATTTCAATTGACTTGTTGAAATATTGCAATCACCCTTATTCAAAAACGAAATTTAAATCAACTTTTTAGCAGTAACACCCTCACATTTTTCATAAAACAAACACATTTTTTTCAGGAATCTACTCTCTGAAACCTAATACTAATTTAAAAAAGAAATCTTTCTATGCATCCACTGTCCCTAATCGTGCAAGAAAATTTCAATTGACTTGTTGAAGTATTGCAATCACCCTTATCCAAAAATGAAATTTAAATCAACTTTTTAGCAGTAACACACTCACATTTTTCATAAAACAAACACATTTTTTTCAGGAATCTACTCTCTGGAACCTAAAACTAATTTTAAAAAAACATCTTTCTAGGCATCCACTGTCCCTAATCGTGCAAGAAAATTTCAATTGACTTGTTGAAATATTGCAATAACCCTTATCCAAAAACGAAATTTAAATCAACTTTTTAGCAGTAACACACTCACATTTTTCATAAAACAAACACATTTTTTTTAGGAATCTACTCTCTGAAACCTAAAACTAATTTTAAAAAAATATCTTTCTAGGCATCCACTGTCCCTAATCGTGCAAGAAAATTTCAATTGACTTGTTGAAATATTGCAATCACCCTTATTCAAAAACGAAATTTAAATCAACTTTTTAGCAGAAACACCCTCACATTTTTCATAAAACAAACACATTTTTTTCAGGAATCTACTCTCTGAAACCTAAAACTAATTTAAAAAAAACATCTTTCTAGGCATCCACTCTCCCTAATCTTCCAAGAAAATTTCAATTAACTTGTTGAAATATTGCAATCACCCTTATCCAAAAACGATATTTAAATCAACTTTTTAGCAGTAACACACTCACATTTTTCATAAAACAAACACATTTTTTTCAGGAATCTACTCTCTGGAACCTAAAACTAATTTTAAAAAAACATCTTTCTAGGCATCCACTGTCCCTAATCGTGCAAGAAAATTTCAATTGACTTGTTGAAATATTGCAATCACCCTTATCCAAAAATGAAATTTAAATCAACTTTTTAGCAGTAACACACTCACATTTTTCATAAAACAAACACATTTTTTTCAGGAATCTACTCTCTGGAACCTAAAACTAATTTTAAAAAAACATCTTTCTAGGCATCCACTGTCCCTAATCGTGCAAGAAAATTTCAATTGACTTGTTGAAATATTGCAATCACCCTTATTCAAAAACGAAATTTAAATCAACTTTTTAGCAGTAACACCCTCACATTTTTCATAAAACAAACACATTTTTTTCAGGAATCTACTCTCTGGAACCTAAAACTAATTTGAAAAAAACATCTTTCTAGGCATCCACTGTCCCTAATCGTGCAAGAAAATTTCAATTGACTTGTTGAAGTATTGCAATCACCCTTATCCAAAAACGAAATTTAAATCAACTTTTTAGCAGTAACACACTCACATTTTTCATAAAACAAACACATTTTTTTTCAGGAATCTACTCTCTGGAACCTAAAACTAATTTTAAAAAAACATCTTTCTAGGCATCCACTGTCCCTAATCGTGCAACAAAATTTCAATTGACTTA
This sequence comes from Lissotriton vulgaris, assembly GCF_964263255.1. Classification (NCBI taxonomy): domain Eukaryota; kingdom Metazoa; phylum Chordata; class Amphibia; order Caudata; family Salamandridae; genus Lissotriton; species Lissotriton vulgaris. The sequence goes on along the minus strand of NW_028244439.1, from coordinate 1,030,964 downwards.
TTGAAATATTGCAATCACCCTTATTCAAAAACGAAATTTAAATCAACTTTTTAGCAGTAACACCCTCACATTTTTCATAAAACAAACACATTTTTTTCAGGAATCTACTCTGTGAAACCTAATATTAATTTAAAAAAGATATCTTTCTATGCATCCACTCTCCCTAATCGTGCAAGAAATTTTCAATTGACTTGTTGAAATATTGCAATCACCCTTATTCAAAAACGAAATTTAAATCAACTTTTTAGCAGTAACACCCTCACATTTTTCATAAAACAAACACATTTTTTTCAGGAATCTACTCTCTGAAACCTAAAACTAATTAAAAAAAACATCTTTCTAGGCATCCACTCTCCCTAATCTTCCAAGAAAATTTCAATTAACTTATTGAAATATTGCAATCACCCTTATCCAAAAACGATATTTAAATCAACTTTTTAGCAGTAACACACTCACATTTTTCATAAAACAAACACATTTTTTTCAGGAATCTACTCTCTGGAACCTAAAACTAATTTAAAAAAAACATCTTTCTAGGCATCCACTGTCCCTAATCGTGCAAGAAAATTTCAATTGACTTGTTGAAATATTGCAATCACCCTTATCCAAAAATGAAATTTAAATCAACTTTTTAGCAGTAACACACTCACATTTTTCATAAAACAAACACATTTTTTTCAGGAATCTACTCTCTGGAACCTAAAACTAATTTAAAAAAACATCTTTCTAGGCATCCACTTTCCCTAATCGTGCAAGAAAATTTCAATTGACTTGTTGAAATATTGCAATCACCCTTATTCAAAAACGAAATTTAAATCAACTTTTTAGCAGTAACACCCTCACATTTTTCATAAAACAAACACATATTTTCAGGAATCTACTCTCTGGAACCTAAAACTAATTTGAAAAAAACATCTTTCTAGGCATCCACTGTCCCTAATCGTGCAAGAAAATTTCAATTGACTTGTTGAAGTATTGCAATCACCCTTATCCAAAAACGAAATTTAAATCAACTTTTTAGCAGTAACACACTCACATTTTTCATAAAACAAACACATTTTTTTTCAGGAATCTACGCTCTGGAACCTAAAACTAATTTTAAAAAAACATCTTTCTAGGCATCCACTGTCCCTAATCGTGCAAGAAAATTTCAATTGACTTATTGAAATATTGCAATCACCCTTATTCAAAAACGAAATTTAAATCAACTTTTTAGCAGTAACACCCTCACATTTTTCATAAAACAAACACATTTTTTTCAGGAATCTACTCTCTGGAACCTAAAACTAATTTTAAAAAAACATCTTTCTAGGCATCCACTGTCCCTAATCGTGCAGGAAAATTTCAATTGACTTGTTGAAGTATTGCAATCACCCTTATCCAAAAACGAAATTTAAATCAACTTTTTAGCAGTAACACCCTCACATTTTTCATAAAACAAACACATTTTTTTCAGGAATCTACTCTCTGAAACCTAATACTAATTTAAAAAAGAAATCTTTCTATGCATCCACTGTCCCTAATCGTGCAAGAAAATTTCAATTGACTTGTTGAAGTATTGCAATCACCCTTATCCAAAAACGAAATTTAAATCAACTTTTTAGCAGTAACACACTCACATTTTTCATAAAACAAACACATTTTTTTCAGGAATCTACTCTCTGGAACCTAAAACTAATTTTAAAAAAACATCTTTCTAGGCATCCACTGTCCCTAATCGTGCAAGAAAATTTCAATTGACTTGTTGAAATATTGCAATCACCCTTATCCAAAAACGAAATTTAAATCAACTTTTTAGCAGTAACACACTCACATTTTTCATAAAACAAACACATTTTTTTCAGGAATCTACTCTCTGAAACCTAAAACTAATTTAAAAAAAACATCTCTCTAGGCATCCACTGTCCCTAATCGTGCAAGAAAATTTCAATTGACTTGTTGAAATATTGCAATCACCCTTATCCAAAAACGAAATTTAAATCAACTTTTTAGCAGTAACACACTCACATTTTTCATAAAACAAACACATTTTTTCAGGAATCAACTCTCTGGAACCTAAAACAAATATAAAAAAAAAATCTTTGTATGCATCCACTCTCCCTAATCGTGCAAGAAAATTTCAATTAACTAGTTGAAATAATGCAATCATGCCTATCCTGAAGCTAAATTTAAATAAACTTTTTAGCAGTAACACACTCATATTTTTCATAAAACAAACACATTTTTTTCAGGAATCAACTCTCTGGAACCTAAAACAAATATAAAAAAAAGATCTTTCTATGCATCCACTCTCCCTAATCGTGCAAGAAAATTTGAATTAACTTGTTGAAATGATGCATTCACGCTTATCCTGAAACTAAATTTAAATCAACTTTTTTGCAGTAACACACTCACATTTTTCATGAAACAAATTATTTTTTTTTCAGGAATCCACTCTCTGGAACCTATAACGAATTTGTAAAAAACATCTTTCTAGGCATCCACTCTCCCTAATCTTGCAAGAAAATTTCAATTAACTTGTTGAAATATTGCATTCACCCTTATCCAAAAACAATATTTAAATCAACTTTTTTGCAGTAACACACTCACATTTTTCATAAAACAAACACATTTTTTTCAGGAATCTACTCTCTGGAACCTAAAACTAATTTTTAAAAAACATCTTTCTAGGCATCCACTGTCCCTAATCGTGCAAGAAAATTTCAATTGACTTGTTGAAATATTGCAATCACCCTTATCCAAAAATGAAATTTAAATTAACTTTTTAGCAGTAACACACTCACATTTTTCATGAAACAAACACATTTTTTTCAGGAATCTACTCTCTGGAACCTAAAACTAATTTTAAAAAAACATCTTTCTAGGCATCCACTGTCCCTAATCGTGCAAGAAAATTTCAATTGACTTGTTGAAATATTGCAATCACCCTTATTCAAAAACGAAATTTAAATCAACTTTTTAGCAGTAACACCCTCACATTTTTCATAAAACAAACACATTTTTTTCAGGAATCTACTCTCTGAAACCTAATACTAATTTAAAAAAGAAATCTTTCTATGCATCCACTGTCCCTAATCGTGCAAGAAAATTTCAATTGACTTGTTGAAGTATTGCAATCACCCTTATCCAAAAACGAAATTTAAATCAACTTTTTAGCAGTAACACACTCACATTTTTCATAAAACAAACACATTATTTTCAGGAATCTACTCTCTGGAACCTAAAACTAATTTAAAAAAAACATCTTTCTAGGCATCCACTGTCCCTAATCGTGCAAGAAAATTTCAATTGACTTGTTGAAATATTGCAATCACCCTTATCCAAAAAAGAAATTTAAATCAACTTTTTAGCAGTAACACACTCACATTTTTCATAAAACAAACACATTTTTTTCAGGAATCTACTCTGAAACCTAAAACTAATTTAAAAAAAATATCTTTCTAGGCATCCACTGTCCCTAATCGTGCAAGAAAATTTCAATTGACTTGTTGAAGTATTGCAATCACCCTTATCCAAAAACGAAATTTAAATCAACTTTTTAGCAGTAACACCCTCACATTTTTCATAAAACAAAACACATTTTTTTCAGGAATCTACTCTCTGAAACCTAAAACTAATTAAAAAAAACATCTTTCTAGGCATCCACTCTCCCTAATCTTTCAAGAAAATTTCAATTAACTTATTGAAATATTGCAATCACCCTTATCCAAAAACGATATTTAAATCAACTTTTTAGCAGTAACACACTCACATTTTTCATAAAACAAACACATTTTTTTCAGGAATCAACTCTCTGGAACCTAAAACAAATATAAAAAAAACATCTTTCTATGCATCCACTCTCCCTAATCGTGCAAGAAAATTTCAATTAACTTGTTGAAATGATGCATTCACGCTTATCCTGAAACTAAATTTAAATCAACTTTTTTGCAGTAACACACTCACATATTTCATAAAACAAATAATAATTTTTTCAGGAATCCACTCTCTGGAACCTAAAACTAATTTTAAAAAAACATCTTTCTAGGCATCCACTGTCCCTAATCGTGCAAGAAAATTTCAATTGACTTGTTGAAATATTGCAATCACCCTTATCCAAAAACGAAATTTAAATCAACTTTTTAGCAGTAACACACTCACATTTTTCATAAAACAAACACATTTTTTTCAGGAATCTACTCTCTGAAACCTAAAACTAATTTAAAAAAAACATCTCTCTAGGCATCCACTGTCCCTAATCGTGCAAGAAAATTTCAATTGACTTGTTGAAATATTGCAATCACCCTTATCCAAAAACGAAATTTAAATCAACTTTTTAGCAGTAACACACTCACATTTTTCATAAAACAAACACATTTTTTCAGGAATCAACTCTCTGGAACCTAAAACAAATATAAAAAAAAAATCTTTGTATGCATCCACTCTCCCTAATCGTGCAAGAAAATTTCAATTAACTAGTTGAAATAATGCAATCATGCCTATCCTGAAGCTAAATTTAAATAAACTTTTTAGCAGTAACACACTCATATTTTTCATAAAACAAACACATTTTTTTCAGGAATCAACTCTCTGGAACCTAAAACAAATATAAAAAAAAGATCTTTCTATGCATCCACTCTCCCTAATCGTGCAAGAAAATTTGAATTAACTTGTTGAAATGATGCATTCACGCTTATCCTGAAACTAAATTTAAATCAACTTTTTTGCAGTAACACACTCACATTTTTCATGAAACAAATAATTTTTTTTTCAGGAATCCACTCTCTGGAACCTATAACGAATTTGTAAAAAACATCTTTCTAGGCATCCACTCTCCCTAATCTTGCAAGAAAATTTCAATTAACTTGTTGAAATATTGCAATCACCCTTATCCAAAAACAATATTTAAATCAACTTTTTTGCAGTAACACACTCACATTTTTCATAAAACAAACACATTTTTTTCAGGAATCTACTCTCTGGAACCTAAAACTAATTTTTAAAAAACATCTTTCTAGGCATCCACTGTCCCTAATCGTGCAAGAAAATTTCAATTGACTTGTTGAAATATTGCAATCACCCTTATCCAAAAATGAAATTTAAATTAACTTTTTAGCAGTAACACACTCACATTTTTCATGAAACAAACACATTTTTTTCAGGAATCTACTCTCTGGAACCTAAAACTAATTTTAAAAAAACATCTTTCTAGGCATCCACTGTCCCTAATCGTGCAAGAAAATTTCAATTGACTTGTTGAAATATTGCAATCACCCTTATTCAAAAACGAAATTTAAATCAACTTTTTAGCAGTAACACCCTCACATTTTTCATAAAACAAACACATTTTTTTCAGGAATCTACTCTCTGAAACCTAATACTAATTTAAAAAAGAAATCTTTCTATGCATCCACTGTCCCTAATCGTGCAAGAAAATTTCAATTGACTTGTTGAAGTATTGCAATCACCCTTATCCAAAAACGAAATTTAAATCAACTTTTTAGCAGTAACACACTCACATTTTTCATAAAACAAACACATTATTTTCAGGAATCTACTCTCTGGAACCTAAAACTAATTTTAAAAAAACATCTTTCTAGGCATCCACTGTCCCTAATCGTGCAAGAAAATTTCAATTGACTTGTTGAAATATTGCAATCACCCTTATCCAAAAAAGAAATTTAAATCAACTTTTTAGCAGTAACAAACTCACATTTTTCATAAAACAAACACATTTTTTTCAGGAATCTACTCTGAAACCTAAAACTAATTTAAAAAAAATATCTTTCTAGGCATCCACTGTCCCTAATCGTGCAAGAAAATTTCAATTGACTTGTTGAAGTATTGCAATCACCCTTATCCAAAAACGAAATTTAAATCAACTTTTTAGCAGTAACACCCTCACATTTTTCATAAAACAAAACACATTTTTTTCAGGAATCTACTCTCTGAAACCTAAAACTAATTAAAAAAAACATCTTTCTAGGCATCCACTCTCCCTAATCTTCCAAGAAAATTTCAATTAACTTATTGAAATATTGCAATCACCCTTATCCAAAAACGATATTTAAATCAACTTTTTAGCAGTAACACACTCACATTTTTCATAAAACAAACACATTTTTTTCAGGAATCAACTCTCTGGAACCTAAAACAAATATAAAAAAAACATCTTTCTATGCATCCACTCTCCCTAATCGTGCAAGAAAATTTCAATTAACTTGTTGAAATGATGCATTCACGCTCATCCTGAAACTAAATTTAAATCAACTTTTTTGCAGTAACACACTCACATTTTTCATGAAACAAATAAATTTTTTTTCAGGAATCCACTCTCTGGAACCTATAACGAATTTGTAAAAAACATCTTTCTAGGCATCCACTCTCCCTAATCTTGCAAGAAAATTTCAATTAACTTGTTGAAATATTGCAATCACCCTCATCCAAAAACGATATTTAAATCAACTTTTTTGCAGTAACACACTCACATTTTTCATAAAACAAACACATTTTTTTCAGGAATCTACTCTCTGGAACCTAAAACTAATTAAAAAAAAAAATCTTTCTAGGCATCCACTGTCCCTAATCGTGCAAGAAAATTTCAATTGACTTGTTGAAATATTGCAATCACCCTTATCCAAAAATGAAATTTAAATCAACTTTTTAGCAGTAACACACTCACATTTTTCATAAAACAAACACATTTTTTTCAGGAATCTACTCTCTGGAACCTAAAACTAATTTAAAAAAAACATCTTTCTAGGCATCCACTGTCCCTAATCGTGCAAGAAAATTTCAATTGACTTGTTGAAATATTGCAATCACCCTTATTCAAAAACGAAATTTAAATCAACTTTTTAGCAGTAACACCCTCACATTTTTCATAAAACAAACACATTTTTTTCAGGAATCTACTCTCTGAAACCTAAAACTAATTAAAAAAAACATCTTTCTAGGCATCCACTCTCCCTAATCTTCCAAGTAAATTTCAATTAACTTATTGAAATATTGCAATCACCCTTATCCAAAAACGATATTTAAATCAACTTTTTAGCAGTAACACACTCACATTTTTCATAAAACAAACACATTTTTTTCAGGAATCTACTCTCTGGAACCTTAAACAAATTTTAAAAAAACATCTTTCTAGGCATCCACTGTCCCTAATCGTGCAAGAAAATTTCAATTGACTTGTTGAAATATTGCAATCACCCTTATCCAAAAATGAAATTTAAATCAACTTTTTAGCAGTAACACACTCACATTTTTCATAAAACAAACACATTTTTTTCAGGAATCTACTCTCTGGAACCTAAAACTAATTTTAAAAAAACATCTTTCTAGGCATCCATTGTCCCTAATCGTGCAAGAAAATTTCAATTGACTTGTTGAAATATTGCAATCACCCTTATTCAAAAACGAAATTTAAATCAACTTTTTAGCAGTAACACCCTCACATTTTTCATAAAACAAACACATTTTTTTCAGGAATCTACTCTCTGAAAACTAATACTAATTTAAAAACGAAATCTTTCTATGCATCCACTGTCCCTAATCGTGCAAGAAAATTTCAATTGACTTGTTGAAGTATTGCAATCACCCTTATCCAAAAACGAAATTTAAATCAACTTTTTAGCAGTAACACACTCACATTTTTCATAAAACAAACACATTTTTTTCAGGAATCTACTCTCTGGAACCTTAAACAAATTTTAAAAAAACATCTTTCTAGGCATCCACTGTCCCTAATCGTGCAAGAACATTTCAATTGACTTGTTGAAATATTGCAATCACCCTTATCCAAAAATGAAATTTAAATCAACTTTTTAGCAGTAACACACTCACATTTTTCATAAAACAAACACATTTTTTTCAGGAATCTACTCTCTGGAACCTAAAACTAATTTTAAAAAAACATCTTTCTAGGCATCCATTGTCCCTAATCGTGCAATAAAATTTCAATTGACTTGTTGAAATATTGCAATCACCCTTATTCAAAAACGAAATTTAAATCAACTTTTTAGCAGTAACACCCTCACATTTTTCATAAAACAAACACATTTTTTTCAGGAATCTACTCTCTGAAACCTAAAACTAATTAAAAAAAACATCTTTCTAGGCATCCACTCTCCCTAATCTTCCAAGAAAATTTCAATTAACTTATTGAAATATTGCAATCACCCTTATCCAAAAACGATATTTAAATCAACTTTTTAGCAGTAACACACTCACATTTTTCATAAAACAAACACATTTTTTTCAGGAATCTACTCTCTGGAACCTAAAACTAATTTAAAAAAAAGATCTTTCTAGGCATCCACTGTCCCTAATCGTGCAAGAAAATTTCAATTGACTTGTTGAAATATTGCAATCACCCTTATTCAAAAACGAAATTTAAATCAACTTTTTAGCAGTAACACCCTCACATTTTTCATAAAACAAACACATTTTTTCAGGAATCTACTCTCTGAAACCTAAAACTAATTAAAAAAAACATCTTTCTAGGCATCCACTCTCCCTAATCTTCCAAGAAAATTTCAATTAACTTATTGAAATATTGCAATCACCCTTATCCAAAAACGATATTTAAATCAACTTTTTAGCAGTAACACACTCACATTTTTCATAAAACAAACACATTTTTTTCAGGAATCTACTCTCTGGAACCTAAAACTAATTTAAAAAAAAATCTTTCTAGGCATCCACTGTCCCTAATCGTGCAAGAAAATTTCAATTGTCTTGTTGAAATATTGCAATCACCCTTATCCAAAAATGAAATTTAAATCAACTTTTTAGCAGTAACACACTCACATTTTTCATAAAACAAACACATTTTTTTCAGGAATCTACTCTCTGGAACCTAAAACTAATTAAAAAAAAACATCTTTCTAGGCATCCACTGTCCCTAATCGTGCAAGAAAATTTCAATTGACTTGTTGAAATATTGCAATCACCCTTATTCAAAAACGAAATTTAAATCAACTTTTTAGCAGTAACACCCTCACATTTTTCATAAAACAAACACATTTTTTTCAGGAATCTACTCTCTGGAACCTAAAACTAATTTTAAAAAAACATCTTTCTAGGCATCCACTGTCCCTAATCGTGCAGGAAAATTTCAATTGACTTGTTGAAGTATTGCAATCACCCTTATCCAAAAACGAAATTTAAATCAACTTTTTAGCAGTAACACACTCACATTTTTCATAAAACAAACACATTTTTTTTCAGGAATCTACTCTTTGGAACCTAAAACTAATTTTAAAAAAACATCTTTCTAGGCATCCAGTGTCCATAATAGTGCAAGAAAATTTCAATTGACTTGTTGAAATATTGCAATCACCCTTATCCAAAAACGAAATTTAAATCAACTTTTTAGCAGTAACACACTCACATTTTTCATAAAACAAACACATTTTTTTCAGGAATCTACTCTCTGAAACCTAAAACTAATTTAAAAAAAAGATCTTTCTATGCATCCACTGTCCCTAATCGTGCAAGAAAATTTCAATTGACTTATTGAAATATTGCAATCACCCTTATTCAAAAACGAAATTTAAATCAACTTTTTAGCAGTAACACCCTCACATTTTCATAAAACAAACACATTTTTTTCAGGAATCTACTCTCTGAAACCTAATACTAATTTAAAAAAGAAATCTTTCTATGCATCCACTGTCCCTAATCGTGCAAGAAAATTTCAATTGACTTGTTGAAGTATTGCAATCACCCTTATCCAAAAACGAAATTTAAATCAACTTTTTAGCAGTAACACACTCACATTTTTCATAAAACAAACACATTTTTTTCAGGAATCTACTCTCTGGAACCTAAAACTAATTTAAAAAAAAATCTTTCTAGGCATCCACTGTCCCTAATCGTGCAAGAAAATTTCAATTGACTTGTTGAAATATTGCAATCACCCTTATTCAAAAACGAAATTTAAATCAACTTTTTAGCAGTAACACCCTCACATTTTTCATAAAACAAACACATTTTTTTCAGGAATCTACTCTCTGGAACCTAAAACTAATTTTAAAAAAAAATCTTTCTAGGCATCCACTGTCCCTAATCGTGCAGGAAAATTTCAATTGACTTGTTGAAGTATTGCAATCACCCTTATCCAAAAACGAAATTTAAATCAACTTTTTAGCAGTAACACACTCACATTTTTCATAAAACAAACACATTTTTTTCAGGAATCTACTCTCTGAAACCTAAAACTAATTTAAAAAAAACATCTTTCTATGCATCCACTGTCCCTAATCGTGCAAGAAAATTTCAATTGACTTATTGAAATATTGCAATCACCCTTATTCAAAAACGAAATTTAAATCAACTTTTTAGCAGTAACACCCTCACATTTTCATAAAACAAACACATTTTTTTCAGGAATCTACTCTCTGAAACCTAATACTAATTTAAAAAAGAAATCTTTCTATGCATCCACTGTCCCTAATCGTGCAAGAAAATGTCAATTGACTTGTTGAAGTATTGCAATCACCCTTATCCAAAAACGAAATTTAAATCAACTTTTTAGCAGTAACACACTCACATTTTTCATAAAACAAACACATTTTTTTCAGGAATCTACTCTCTGGAACCTAAAACTAATTTTAAAAAAACATCTTTCTAGGCATCCACTGTCCCTAATCGTGCAAGAAAATTTCAATTGACTTGTTGAAATATTGCAATCACCCTTATCCAAAAACGAAATTTAAATCAACTTTTTAGCAGTAACACACTCACATTTTTCATAAAACAAACACATTTTTTTCAGGAATCTACTCTCTGAAACCTAAAACTAATTTTAAAAAAACATCTCTCTAGGCATCCACTGTCCCTAATCGTGCAAGAAAATTTCAATTGACTTGTTGAAATATTGCAATCACCCTTATCCAAAAACGAAATTTAAATCAACTTTTTAGCAGTAACACACTCACATTTTTCATAAAACAAACACATTTTTTCAGGAATCAACTCTCTGGAACCTAAAACAAATATAAAAAAACATCTTTCTATGCATCCACTCTCCCTAATCGTGCAAAAAAATTTCAATTAACTAGTTGAAATAATGCAATCATGCCTATCCTGAAGCTAAATTTAAATAAACTTTTTAGCAGTAACACACTCATATTTTTCATAAAACAAACACATTTTTTTCAGGAATCAACTCTCTGGAACCTAAAACAAATATAAAAAAAAATCTTTCTATGCATCCACTCTCCCTAATCGTGCAAGAAAATTTGAATTAACTTGTTGAAATGATGCATTCACGCTTATCCTGAAACTAAATTTAAATCAACTTTTTTGCAGTAACACACTCACATTATTCATGAAACAAATAATTTTTTTTTCAGGAATCCACTCTCTGGAACCTATAACGAATTTGTAAAAAACATCTTTCTAGGCATCCACTCTCCCTAATCTTGCAAGAAAATTTCAATTAACTTGTTGAAATATTGCAATCACCCTTATCCAAAAATGAAATTTAAATTAACTTTTTAGCAGTAACACACTCACATTTTTCATAAAACAAACACATTTTTTTCAGGAATCTACTCTCTGGAACCTAAAACAAATTTTTAAAAAACATCTTTCTAGGCATCCACTGTCCCTAATCATGCAAGAAAATTTCAATTGACTTGTTGAAATATTGCAATCACCCTTATCCAAAAACGAAATTTAAATCAACTTTTTAGCAGTAACACACTCACATTTTTCATAAAACAAACACATTTTTTTCAGGAATCTACTCTCTGAAACCTAAAACTAATTTAAAAAAAACATCTTTCTATGCATCCACTGTCCCTAATCGTGCAAGAAAATTTCAATTGACTTATTGAAATATTGCAATCACCCTTATTCAAAAACGAAATTTAAATCAACTTTTTAGCAGTAACACCCTCACATTTTCATAAAACAAACACATTTTTTTCAGGAATCTACTCTCTGAAACCTAATACTAATTTAAAAAAGAAATCTTTCTATGCATCCACTGTCCCTAATCGTGCAAGAAAATGTCAATTGACTTGTTGAAGTATTGCAATCACCCTTATCCAAAAACGAAATTTAAATCAACTTTTTAGCAGTAACACACTCACATTTTTCATAAAACAAACACATTTTTTTCAGGAATCTACTCTCTGGAACCTAAAACTAATTTTAAAAAAACATCTTTCTAGGCATCCACTGTCCCTAATCGTGCAAGAAAATTTCAATTGACTTGTTGAAATATTGCAATCACCCTTATCCAAAAACGAAATTTAAATCAACTTTTTAGCAGTAACACACTCACATTTTTCATAAAACAAACACATTTTTTTCAGGAATCTACTCTCTGAAACCTAAAACTAATTTTAAAAAAACATCTCTCTAGGCATCCACTGTCCCTAATCGTGCAAGAAAATTTCAATTGACTTGTTGAAATATTGCAATCACCCTTATCCAAAAACGAAATTTAAATCAACTTTTTAGCAGTAACACACTCACATTTTTCATAAAACAAACACATTTTTTCAGGAATCAACTCTCTGGAACCTAAAACAAATATAAAAAAACATCTTTCTATGCATCCACTCTCCCTAATCGTGCAAAAAAATTTCAATTAACTAGTTGAAATAATGCAATCATGCCTATCCTGAAGCTAAATTTAAATAAACTTTTTAGCAGTAACACACTCATATTTTTCATAAAACAAACACATTTTTTTCAGGAATCAACTCTCTGGAACCTAAAACAAATATAAAAAAAAAATCTTTCTATGCATCCACTCTCCCTAATCGTGCAAGAAAATTTGAATTAACTTGTTGAAATGATGCATTCACGCTTATCCTGAAACTAAATTTAAATCAACTTTTTTGCAGTAACACACTCACATTATTCATGAAACAAATAATTTTTTTTCAGGAATCCACTCTCTGGAACCTATAACGAATTTGTAAAAAACATCTTTCTAGGCATCCACTCTCCCTAATCTTGCAAGAAAATTTCAATTAACTTGTTGAAATATTGCAATCACCCTTATCCAAAAATGAAATTTAAATTAACTTTTTAGCAGTAACACACTCACATTTTTCATAAAACAAACACATTTTTTTCAGGAATCTACTCTCTGGAACCTAAAACAAATTTTTAAAAAACATCTTTCTAGGCATCCACTGTCCCTAATCGTGCAAGAAAATTTCAATTGACTTGTTGAAATATTGCAATCACCCTTATCCAAAAATGAAATTTAAATTAACTTTTTAGCAGTAACACACTCACATTTTTCATAAAACAAACACAGTTATTTTCAGGAATCTACTCTCTGGAACCTAAAACTAATTTTAAAAAAACATCTTTCTAGGCATCCACTGTCCCTAATCGTGCAAGAAAATTTCAATTGACTTGTTGAAATATTGCAATCACCCTTATTCAAAAACGAAATTTAAATCAACTTTTTAGCAGTAACACCCTCACATTTTTCATAAAACAAACACATTTTTTTCAGGAATCTACTCTCTGAAACCTAATACTAATTTAAAAAAGAAATCTTTCTATGCATCCACTGTCCCTAATCGTGCAAGAAAATTTCAATTGACTTGTTGAAGTATTGCAATCACCCTTATCCAAAAATGAAATTTAAATCAACTTTTTAGCAGTAACACACTGACATTTTTCATAAAACAAACACATTTTTTTCAGGAATCTACTCTCTGGAACCTAAAACTAATTTTAAAAAAACATCTTTCTAGGCATCCACTGTCCCTAATCGTGCAAGAAAATTTCAATTGACTTGTTGAAATATTGCAATAACCCTTATCCAAAAACGAAATTTAAATCAACTTTTTAGCAGTAACACACTCACATTTTTCATAAAACAAACACATTTTTTTCAGGAATCTACTCTCTGAAACCTAAAACTAATTTTAAAAAAATATCTTTCTAGGCATCCACTGTCCCTAATCGTGCAAGAAAATTTCAATTGACTTGTTGAAATATTGCAATCACCCTTATTCAAAAACGAAATTTAAATCAACTTTTTAGCAGTAACACCCTCACATTTTTCATAAAACAAACACATTTTTTTCAGGAATCTACTCTCTGAAACCTAAAACTAATTAAAAAAAAAATCTTTCTAGGCATCCACTCCCCCTAATCTTCCAAGAAAATTTCAATTAACTTGTTGAAATATTGCAATCACCCTTATCCAAAAACGATATTTAAATCAACTTTTTAGCAGTAACACACTCACATTTTTCATAAAACAAACACATTTTTTTCAGGAATCTACTCTCTGGAACCTAAAACTAATTTAAAAAAACATCTTTCTAGGCATCCACTGTCCCTAATCGTGCAAGAAAATTTCAATTGACTTGTTGAAATATTGCAATCACCCTTATCCAAAAATGAAATTTAAATCAACTTTTTAGCAGTAACACACTCACATTTTTCATAAAACAAACACATTTTTTTCAGGAATCTACTCTCTGGAACCTAAAACTAATTTTAAAAAAACATCTTTCTAGGCATCCACTGTCCCTAATCGTGCAAGAAAATTTCAATTGACTTGTTGAAATATTGCAATCACCCTTATTCAAAAACGAAATTTAAATCAACTTTTTAGCAGTAACACCCTCACATTTTTCATAAAACAAACACATTTTTTCAGGAATCAACTCTCTGGAACCTAAAACAAATATAAAAAAACATCTTTCTATGCATCCACTCTCCCTAATCGTGCAAAAAAATTTCAATTAACTAGTTGAAATAATGCAATCATGCCTATCCTGAAGCTAAATTTAAATAAACTTTTTAGCAGTAACACACTCATATTTTTCATAAAACAAACACATTTTTTTCAGGAATCAACTCTCTGGAACCTAAAACAAATATAAAAAAAAATCTTTCTATGCATCCACTCTCCCTAATCGTGCAAGAAAATTTGAATTAACTTGTTGAAATGATGCATTCACGCTTATCCTGAAACTAAATTTAAATCAACTTTTTTGCAGTAACACACTCACATTATTCATGAAACAAATAATTTTTTTTTCAGGAATCCACTCTCTGGAACCTATAACGAATTTGTAAAAAACATCTTTCTAGGCATCCACTCTCCCTAATCTTGCAAGAAAATTTCAATTAACTTGTTGAAATATTGCAATCACCCTTATCCAAAAATGAAATTTAAATTAACTTTTTAGCAGTAACACACTCACATTTTTCATAAAACAAACACATTTTTTTCAGGAATCTACTCTCTGGAACCTAAAACAAATTTTTAAAAAACATCTTTCTAGGCATCCACTGTCCCTAATCGTGCAAGAAAATTTCAATTGACTTGTTGAAATATTGCAATCACCCTTATCCAAAAATGAAATTTAAATTAACTTTTTAGCAGTAACACACTCACATTTTTCATAAAACAAACACAGTTTTTTTCAGGAATCTACTCTCTGGAACCTAAAACTAATTTTAAAAAAACATCTTTCTAGGCATCCACTGTCCCTAATCGTGCAAGAAAATTTCAATTGACTTGTTGAAATATTGCAATCACCCTTATTCAAAAACGAAATTTAAATCAACTTTTTAGCAGTAACACCCTCACATTTTTCATAAAACAAACACATTTTTTTCAGGAATCTACTCTCTGAAACCTAATACTAATTTAAAAAAGAAATCTTTCTATGCATCCACTGTCCCTAATCGTGCAAGAAAATTTCAATTGACTTGTTGAAGTATTGCAATCACCCTTATCCAAAAATGAAATTTAAATCAACTTTTTAGCAGTAACACACTCACATTTTTCATAAAACAAACACATTTTTTTCAGGAATCTACTCTCTGGAACCTAAAACTAATTTTAAAAAAACATCTTTCTAGGCATCCACTGTCCCTAATCGTGCAAGAAAATTTCAATTGACTTGTTGAAATATTGCAATAACCCTTATCCAAAAACGAAATTTAAATCAACTTTTTAGCAGTAACACACTCACATTTTTCATAAAACAAACACATTTTTTTTAGGAATCTACTCTCTGAAACCTAAAACTAATTTTAAAAAAATATCTTTCTAGGCATCCACTGTCCCTAATCGTGCAAGAAAATTTCAATTGACTTGTTGAAATATTGCAATCACCCTTATTCAAAAACGAAATTTAAATCAACTTTTTAGCAGAAACACCCTCACATTTTTCATAAAACAAACACATTTTTTTCAGGAATCTACTCTCTGAAACCTAAAACTAATTTAAAAAAAACATCTTTCTAGGCATCCACTCTCCCTAATCTTCCAAGAAAATTTCAATTAACTTGTTGAAATATTGCAATCACCCTTATCCAAAAACGATATTTAAATCAACTTTTTAGCAGTAACACACTCACATTTTTCATAAAACAAACACATTTTTTTCAGGAATCTACTCTCTGGAACCTAAAACTAATTTTAAAAAAACATCTTTCTAGGCATCCACTGTCCCTAATCGTGCAAGAAAATTTCAATTGACTTGTTGAAATATTGCAATCACCCTTATCCAAAAATGAAATTTAAATCAACTTTTTAGCAGTAACACACTCACATTTTTCATAAAACAAACACATTTTTTTCAGGAATCTACTCTCTGGAACCTAAAACTAATTTTAAAAAAACATCTTTCTAGGCATCCACTGTCCCTAATCGTGCAAGAAAATTTCAATTGACTTGTTGAAATATTGCAATCACCCTTATTCAAAAACGAAATTTAAATCAACTTTTTAGCAGTAACACCCTCACATTTTTCATAAAACAAACACATTTTTTTCAGGAATCTACTCTCTGGAACCTAAAACTAATTTGAAAAAAACATCTTTCTAGGCATCCACTGTCCCTAATCGTGCAAGAAAATTTCAATTGACTTGTTGAAGTATTGCAATCACCCTTATCCAAAAACGAAATTTAAATCAACTTTTTAGCAGTAACACACTCACATTTTTCATAAAACAAACACATTTTTTTTCAGGAATCTACTCTCTGGAACCTAAAACTAATTTTAAAAAAACATCTTTCTAGGCATCCACTGTCCCTAATCGTGCAACAAAATTTCAATTGACTTATTGAAATATTGCAATCACCCTTATTCAAAAACGAAATTTAAATCAACTTTTTAGCAGTAACACCCTCACATTTTTCATAAAACAAACACATTTTTTTCAGGAATCTACTCTGTGAAACCTAATATTAATTTAAAAAAGATATCTTTCTATGCATCCACTCTCCCTAATCGTGCAAGAAATTTTCAATTGACTTGTTGAAATATTGCAATCACCCTTATTCAAAAACGAAATTTAAATCAACTTTTTAGCAGTAACACCCTCACATTTTTCATAAAACAAACACATTTTTTTCAGGAATCTACTCTCTGAAACCTAAAACTAATTAAAAAAAACATCTTTCTAGGCATCCACTCTCCCTAATCTTCCAAGAAAATTTCAATTAACTTATTGAAATATTGCAATCACCCTTATCCAAAAACGATATTTAAATCAACTTTTTAGCAGTAACACACTCACATTTTTCATAAAACAAACACATTTTTTTCAGGAATCTACTCTCTGGAACCTAAAACTAATTTAAAAAAAACATCTTTCTAGGCATCCACTGTCCCTAATCGTGCAAGAAAATTTCAATTGACTTGTTGAAATATTGCAATCACCCTTATCCAAAAATGAAATTTAAATCAACTTTTTAGCAGTAACACACTCACATTTTTCATAAAACAAACACATTTTTTTCAGGAATCTACTCTCTGGAACCTAAAACTAATTTAAAAAAACATCTTTCTAGGCATCCACTTTCCCTAATCGTGCAAGAAAATTTCAATTGACTTGTTGAAATATTGCAATCACCCTTATTCAAAAACGAAATTTAAATCAACTTTTTAGCAGTAACACCCTCACATTTTTCATAAAACAAACACATATTTTCAGGAATCTACTCTCTGGAACCTAAAACTAATTTGAAAAAAACATCTTTCTAGGCATCCACTGTCCCTAATCGTGCAAGAAAATTTCAATTGACTTGTTGAAGTATTGCAATCACCCTTATCCAAAAACGAAATTTAAATCAACTTTTTAGCAGTAACACACTCACATTTTTCATAAAACAAACACATTTTTTTTCAGGAATCTACGCTCTGGAACCTAAAACTAATTTTAAAAAAACATCTTTCTAGGCATCCACTGTCCCTAATCGTGCAAGAAAATTTCAATTGACTTATTGAAATATTGCAATCACCCTTATTCAAAAACGAAATTTAAATCAACTTTTTAGCAGTAACACCCTCACATTTTTCATAAAACAAACACATTTTTTTCAGGAATCTACTCTCTGGAACCTAAAACTAATTTTAAAAAAACATCTTTCTAGGCATCCACTGTCCCTAATCGTGCAGGAAAATTTCAATTGACTTGTTGAAGTATTGCAATCACCCTTATCCAAAAACGAAATTTAAATCAACTTTTTAGCAGTAACACCCTCACATTTTTCATAAAACAAACACATTTTTTTCAGGAATCTACTCTCTGAAACCTAATACTAATTTAAAAAAGAAATCTTTCTATGCATCCACTGTCCCTAATCGTGCAAGAAAATTTCAATTGACTTGTTGAAGTATTGCAATCACCCTTATCCAAAAACGAAATTTAAATCAACTTTTTAGCAGTAACACACTCACATTTTTCATAAAACAAACACATTTTTTTCAGGAATCTACTCTCTGGAACCTAAAACTAATTTTAAAAAAACATCTTTCTAGGCATCCACTGTCCCTAATCGTGCAAGAAAATTTCAATTGACTTGTTGAAATATTGCAATCACCCTTATCCAAAAACGAAATTTAAATCAACTTTTTAGCAGTAACACACTCACATTTTTCATAAAACAAACACATTTTTTTCAGGAATCTACTCTCTGAAACCTAAAACTAATTTAAAAAAAACATCTCTCTAGGCATCCACTGTCCCTAATCGTGCAAGAAAATTTCAATTGACTTGTTGAAATATTGCAATCACCCTTATCCAAAAACGAAATTTAAATCAACTTTTTAGCAGTAACACACTCACATTTTTCATAAAACAAACACATTTTTTCAGGAATCAACTCTCTGGAACCTAAAACAAATATAAAAAAAAAATCTTTGTATGCATCCACTCTCCCTAATCGTGCAAGAAAATTTCAATTAACTAGTTGAAATAATGCAATCATGCCTATCCTGAAGCTAAATTTAAATAAACTTTTTAGCAGTAACACACTCATATTTTTCATAAAACAAACACATTTTTTTCAGGAATCAACTCTCTGGAACCTAAAACAAATATAAAAAAAAGATCTTTCTATGCATCCACTCTCCCTAATCGTGCAAGAAAATTTGAATTAACTTGTTGAAATGATGCATTCACGCTTATCCTGAAACTAAATTTAAATCAACTTTTTTGCAGTAACACACTCACATTTTTCATGAAACAAATTATTTTTTTTTCAGGAATCCACTCTCTGGAACCTATAACGAATTTGTAAAAAACATCTTTCTAGGCATCCACTCTCCCTAATCTTGCAAGAAAATTTCAATTAACTTGTTGAAATATTGCATTCACCCTTATCCAAAAACAATATTTAAATCAACTTTTTTGCAGTAACACACTCACATTTTTCATAAAACAAACACATTTTTTTCAGGAATCTACTCTCTGGAACCTAAAACTAATTTTTAAAAAACATCTTTCTAGGCATCCACTGTCCCTAATCGTGCAAGAAAATTTCAATTGACTTGTTGAAATATTGCAATCACCCTTATCCAAAAATGAAATTTAAATTAACTTTTTAGCAGTAACACACTCACATTTTTCATGAAACAAACACATTTTTTTCAGGAATCTACTCTCTGGAACCTAAAACTAATTTTAAAAAAACATCTTTCTAGGCATCCACTGTCCCTAATCGTGCAAGAAAATTTCAATTGACTTGTTGAAATATTGCAATCACCCTTATTCAAAAACGAAATTTAAATCAACTTTTTAGCAGTAACACCCTCACATTTTTCATAAAACAAACACATTTTTTTCAGGAATCTACTCTCTGAAACCTAATACTAATTTAAAAAAGAAATCTTTCTATGCATCCACTGTCCCTAATCGTGCAAGAAAATTTCAATTGACTTGTTGAAGTATTGCAATCACCCTTATCCAAAAACGAAATTTAAATCAACTTTTTAGCAGTAACACACTCACATTTTTCATAAAACAAACACATTATTTTCAGGAATCTACTCTCTGGAACCTAAAACTAATTTAAAAAAAACATCTTTCTAGGCATCCACTGTCCCTAATCGTGCAAGAAAATTTCAATTGACTTGTTGAAATATTGCAATCACCCTTATCCAAAAAAGAAATTTAAATCAACTTTTTAGCAGTAACACACTCACATTTTTCATAAAACAAACACATTTTTTTCAGGAATCTACTCTGAAACCTAAAACTAATTTAAAAAAAATATCTTTCTAGGCATCCACTGTCCCTAATCGTGCAAGAAAATTTCAATTGACTTGTTGAAGTATTGCAATCACCCTTATCCAAAAACGAAATTTAAATCAACTTTTTAGCAGTAACACCCTCACATTTTTCATAAAACAAAACACATTTTTTTCAGGAATCTACTCTCTGAAACCTAAAACTAATTAAAAAAAACATCTTTCTAGGCATCCACTCTCCCTAATCTTTCAAGAAAATTTCAATTAACTTATTGAAATATTGCAATCACCCTTATCCAAAAACGATATTTAAATCAACTTTTTAGCAGTAACACACTCACATTTTTCATAAAACAAACACATTTTTTTCAGGAATCAACTCTCTGGAACCTAAAACAAATATAAAAAAAACATCTTTCTATGCATCCACTCTCCCTAATCGTGCAAGAAAATTTCAATTAACTTGTTGAAATGATGCATTCACGCTTATCCTGAAACTAAATTTAAATCAACTTTTTTGCAGTAACACACTCACATATTTCATAAAACAAATAATAATTTTTTCAGGAATCCACTCTCTGGAACCTAAAACTAATTTTAAAAAAACATCTTTCTAGGCATCCACTGTCCCTAATCGTGCAAGAAAATTTCAATTGACTTGTTGAAATATTGCAATCACCCTTATCCAAAAACGAAATTTAAATCAACTTTTTAGCAGTAACACACTCACATTTTTCATAAAACAAACACATTTTTTTCAGGAATCTACTCTCTGAAACCTAAAACTAATTTAAAAAAAACATCTCTCTAGGCATCCACTGTCCCTAATCGTGCAAGAAAATTTCAATTGACTTGTTGAAATATTGCAATCACCCTTATCCAAAAACGAAATTTAAATCAACTTTTTAGCAGTAACACACTCACATTTTTCATAAAACAAACACATTTTTTCAGGAATCAACTCTCTGGAACCTAAAACAAATATAAAAAAAAAATCTTTGTATGCATCCACTCTCCCTAATCGTGCAAGAAAATTTCAATTAACTAGTTGAAATAATGCAATCATGCCTATCCTGAAGCTAAATTTAAATAAACTTTTTAGCAGTAACACACTCATATTTTTCATAAAACAAACACATTTTTTTCAGGAATCAACTCTCTGGAACCTAAAACAAATATAAAAAAAAGATCTTTCTATGCATCCACTCTCCCTAATCGTGCAAGAAAATTTGAATTAACTTGTTGAAATGATGCATTCACGCTTATCCTGAAACTAAATTTAAATCAACTTTTTTGCAGTAACACACTCACATTTTTCATGAAACAAATAATTTTTTTTTCAGGAATCCACTCTCTGGAACCTATAACGAATTTGTAAAAAACATCTTTCTAGGCATCCACTCTCCCTAATCTTGCAAGAAAATTTCAATTAACTTGTTGAAATATTGCAATCACCCTTATCCAAAAACAATATTTAAATCAACTTTTTTGCAGTAACACACTCACATTTTTCATAAAACAAACACATTTTTTTCAGGAATCTACTCTCTGGAACCTAAAACTAATTTTTAAAAAACATCTTTCTAGGCATCCACTGTCCCTAATCGTGCAAGAAAATTTCAATTGACTTGTTGAAATATTGCAATCACCCTTATCCAAAAATGAAATTTAAATTAACTTTTTAGCAGTAACACACTCACATTTTTCATGAAACAAACACATTTTTTTCAGGAATCTACTCTCTGGAACCTAAAACTAATTTTAAAAAAACATCTTTCTAGGCATCCACTGTCCCTAATCGTGCAAGAAAATTTCAATTGACTTGTTGAAATATTGCAATCACCCTTATTCAAAAACGAAATTTAAATCAACTTTTTAGCAGTAACACCCTCACATTTTTCATAAAACAAACACATTTTTTTCAGGAATCTACTCTCTGAAACCTAATACTAATTTAAAAAAGAAATCTTTCTATGCATCCACTGTCCCTAATCGTGCAAGAAAATTTCAATTGACTTGTTGAAGTATTGCAATCACCCTTATCCAAAAACGAAATTTAAATCAACTTTTTAGCAGTAACACACTCACATTTTTCATAAAACAAACACATTATTTTCAGGAATCTACTCTCTGGAACCTAAAACTAATTTTAAAAAAACATCTTTCTAGGCATCCACTGTCCCTAATCGTGCAAGAAAATTTCAATTGACTTGTTGAAATATTGCAATCACCCTTATCCAAAAAAGAAATTTAAATCAACTTTTTAGCAGTAACAAACTCACATTTTTCATAAAACAAACACATTTTTTTCAGGAATCTACTCTGAAACCTAAAACTAATTTAAAAAAAATATCTTTCTAGGCATCCACTGTCCCTAATCGTGCAAGAAAATTTCAATTGACTTGTTGAAGTATTGCAATCACCCTTATCCAAAAACGAAATTTAAATCAACTTTTTAGCAGTAACACCCTCACATTTTTCATAAAACAAAACACATTTTTTTCAGGAATCTACTCTCTGAAACCTAAAACTAATTAAAAAAAACATCTTTCTAGGCATCCACTCTCCCTAATCTTCCAAGAAAATTTCAATTAACTTATTGAAATATTGCAATCACCCTTATCCAAAAACGATATTTAAATCAACTTTTTAGCAGTAACACACTCACATTTTTCATAAAACAAACACATTTTTTTCAGGAATCAACTCTCTGGAACCTAAAACAAATATAAAAAAAACATCTTTCTATGCATCCACTCTCCCTAATCGTGCAAGAAAATTTCAATTAACTTGTTGAAATGATGCATTCACGCTCATCCTGAAACTAAATTTAAATCAACTTTTTTGCAGTAACACACTCACATTTTTCATGAAACAAATAAATTTTTTTTCAGGAATCCACTCTCTGGAACCTATAACGAATTTGTAAAAAACATCTTTCTAGGCATCCACTCTCCCTAATCTTGCAAGAAAATTTCAATTAACTTGTTGAAATATTGCAATCACCCTCATCCAAAAACGATATTTAAATCAACTTTTTTGCAGTAACACACTCACATTTTTCATAAAACAAACACATTTTTTTCAGGAATCTACTCTCTGGAACCTAAAACTAATTAAAAAAAAAAATCTTTCTAGGCATCCACTGTCCCTAATCGTGCAAGAAAATTTCAATTGACTTGTTGAAATATTGCAATCACCCTTATCCAAAAATGAAATTTAAATCAACTTTTTAGCAGTAACACACTCACATTTTTCATAAAACAAACACATTTTTTTCAGGAATCTACTCTCTGGAACCTAAAACTAATTTAAAAAAAACATCTTTCTAGGCATCCACTGTCCCTAATCGTGCAAGAAAATTTCAATTGACTTGTTGAAATATTGCAATCACCCTTATTCAAAAACGAAATTTAAATCAACTTTTTAGCAGTAACACCCTCACATTTTTCATAAAACAAACACATTTTTTTCAGGAATCTACTCTCTGAAACCTAAAACTAATTAAAAAAAACATCTTTCTAGGCATCCACTCTCCCTAATCTTCCAAGTAAATTTCAATTAACTTATTGAAATATTGCAATCACCCTTATCCAAAAACGATATTTAAATCAACTTTTTAGCAGTAACACACTCACATTTTTCATAAAACAAACACATTTTTTTCAGGAATCTACTCTCTGGAACCTTAAACAAATTTTAAAAAAACATCTTTCTAGGCATCCACTGTCCCTAATCGTGCAAGAAAATTTCAATTGACTTGTTGAAATATTGCAATCACCCTTATCCAAAAATGAAATTTAAATCAACTTTTTAGCAGTAACACACTCACATTTTTCATAAAACAAACACATTTTTTTCAGGAATCTACTCTCTGGAACCTAAAACTAATTTTAAAAAAACATCTTTCTAGGCATCCATTGTCCCTAATCGTGCAAGAAAATTTCAATTGACTTGTTGAAATATTGCAATCACCCTTATTCAAAAACGAAATTTAAATCAACTTTTTAGCAGTAACACCCTCACATTTTTCATAAAACAAACACATTTTTTTCAGGAATCTACTCTCTGAAAACTAATACTAATTTAAAAACGAAATCTTTCTATGCATCCACTGTCCCTAATCGTGCAAGAAAATTTCAATTGACTTGTTGAAGTATTGCAATCACCCTTATCCAAAAACGAAATTTAAATCAACTTTTTAGCAGTAACACACTCACATTTTTCATAAAACAAACACATTTTTTTCAGGAATCTACTCTCTGGAACCTTAAACAAATTTTAAAAAAACATCTTTCTAGGCATCCACTGTCCCTAATCGTGCAAGAACATTTCAATTGACTTGTTGAAATATTGCAATCACCCTTATCCAAAAATGAAATTTAAATCAACTTTTTAGCAGTAACACACTCACATTTTTCATAAAACAAACACATTTTTTTCAGGAATCTACTCTCTGGAACCTAAAACTAATTTTAAAAAAACATCTTTCTAGGCATCCATTGTCCCTAATCGTGCAATAAAATTTCAATTGACTTGTTGAAATATTGCAATCACCCTTATTCAAAAACGAAATTTAAATCAACTTTTTAGCAGTAACACCCTCACATTTTTCATAAAACAAACACATTTTTTTCAGGAATCTACTCTCTGAAACCTAAAACTAATTAAAAAAAACATCTTTCTAGGCATCCACTCTCCCTAATCTTCCAAGAAAATTTCAATTAACTTATTGAAATATTGCAATCACCCTTATCCAAAAACGATATTTAAATCAACTTTTTAGCAGTAACACACTCACATTTTTCATAAAACAAACACATTTTTTTCAGGAATCTACTCTCTGGAACCTAAAACTAATTTAAAAAAAAGATCTTTCTAGGCATCCACTGTCCCTAATCGTGCAAGAAAATTTCAATTGACTTGTTGAAATATTGCAATCACCCTTATTCAAAAACGAAATTTAAATCAACTTTTTAGCAGTAACACCCTCACATTTTTCATAAAACAAACACATTTTTTCAGGAATCTACTCTCTGAAACCTAAAACTAATTAAAAAAAACATCTTTCTAGGCATCCACTCTCCCTAATCTTCCAAGAAAATTTCAATTAACTTATTGAAATATTGCAATCACCCTTATCCAAAAACGATATTTAAATCAACTTTTTAGCAGTAACACACTCACATTTTTCATAAAACAAACACATTTTTTTCAGGAATCTACTCTCTGGAACCTAAAACTAATTTAAAAAAAAATCTTTCTAGGCATCCACTGTCCCTAATCGTGCAAGAAAATTTCAATTGTCTTGTTGAAATATTGCAATCACCCTTATCCAAAAATGAAATTTAAATCAACTTTTTAGCAGTAACACACTCACATTTTTCATAAAACAAACACATTTTTTTCAGGAATCTACTCTCTGGAACCTAAAACTAATTAAAAAAAAACATCTTTCTAGGCATCCACTGTCCCTAATCGTGCAAGAAAATTTCAATTGACTTGTTGAAATATTGCAATCACCCTTATTCAAAAACGAAATTTAAATCAACTTTTTAGCAGTAACACCCTCACATTTTTCATAAAACAAACACATTTTTTTCAGGAATCTACTCTCTGGAACCTAAAACTAATTTTAAAAAAACATCTTTCTAGGCATCCACTGTCCCTAATCGTGCAGGAAAATTTCAATTGACTTGTTGAAGTATTGCAATCACCCTTATCCAAAAACGAAATTTAAATCAACTTTTTAGCAGTAACACACTCACATTTTTCATAAAACAAACACATTTTTTTTCAGGAATCTACTCTTTGGAACCTAAAACTAATTTTAAAAAAACATCTTTCTAGGCATCCAGTGTCCATAATAGTGCAAGAAAATTTCAATTGACTTGTTGAAATATTGCAATCACCCTTATCCAAAAACGAAATTTAAATCAACTTTTTAGCAGTAACACACTCACATTTTTCATAAAACAAACACATTTTTTTCAGGAATCTACTCTCTGAAACCTAAAACTAATTTAAAAAAAAGATCTTTCTATGCATCCACTGTCCCTAATCGTGCAAGAAAATTTCAATTGACTTATTGAAATATTGCAATCACCCTTATTCAAAAACGAAATTTAAATCAACTTTTTAGCAGTAACACCCTCACATTTTCATAAAACAAACACATTTTTTTCAGGAATCTACTCTCTGAAACCTAATACTAATTTAAAAAAGAAATCTTTCTATGCATCCACTGTCCCTAATCGTGCAAGAAAATTTCAATTGACTTGTTGAAGTATTGCAATCACCCTTATCCAAAAACGAAATTTAAATCAACTTTTTAGCAGTAACACACTCACATTTTTCATAAAACAAACACATTTTTTTCAGGAATCTACTCTCTGGAACCTAAAACTAATTTTAAAAAAACATCTTTCTAGGCATCCACTGTCCCTAATCGTGCAAGAAAATTTCAATTGACTTGTTGAAATATTGCAATCACCCTTATCCAAAAACGAAATTTAAATCAACTTTTTAGCAGTAACACACTCACATTTTTCATAAAACAAACACATTTTTTTCAGGAATCTACTCTCTGAAACCTAAAACTAATTTTAAAAAAACATCTCTCTAGGCATCCACTGTCCCTAATCGTGCAAGAAAATTTCAATTGACTTGTTGAAATATTGCAATCACCCTTATCCAAAAACGAAATTTAAATCAACTTTTTAGCAGTAACACACTCACATTTTTCATAAAACAAACACATTTTTTCAGGAATCAACTCTCTGGAACCTAAAACAAATATAAAAAAACATCTTTCTATGCATCCACTCTCCCTAATCGTGCAAAAAAATTTCAATTAACTAGTTGAAATAATGCAATCATGCCTATCCTGAAGCTAAATTTAAATAAACTTTTTAGCAGTAACACACTCATATTTTTCATAAAACAAACACATTTTTTTCAGGAATCAACTCTCTGGAACCTAAAACAAATATAAAAAAAAATCTTTCTATGCATCCACTCTCCCTAATCGTGCAAGAAAATTTGAATTAACTTGTTGAAATGATGCATTCACGCTTATCCTGAAACTAAATTTAAATCAACTTTTTTGCAGTAACACACTCACATTATTCATGAAACAAATAATTTTTTTTTCAGGAATCCACTCTCTTGAACCTATAACGAATTTGTAAAAAACATCTTTCTAGGCATCCACTCTCCCTAATCTTGCAAGAAAATTTCAATTAACTTGTTGAAATATTGCAATCACCCTTATCCAAAAATTAAATTTAAATTAACTTTTTAGCAGTAACACACTCACATTTTTCATAAAACAAACACATTTTTTTCAGGAATCTACTCTCTGGAACCTAAAACAAATTTTTAACAAACATCTTTCTAGGCATCCACTGTCCCTAATCGTGCAAGAAAATTTCAATTGACTTGTTGAAATATTGCAATCACCCTTATCCAAAAATGAAATTTAAATTAACTTTTTAGCAGTAACACACTCACATTTTTCATAAAACAAACACAGTTTTTTTCAGGAATCTACTCTCTGGAACCTAAAACTAATTTTAAAAAAACATCTTTCTAGGCATCCACTGTCCCTAATCGTGCAAGAAAATTTCAATTGACTTGTTGAAATATTGCAATCACCCTTATTCAAAAACGAAATTTAAATCAACTTTTTAGCAGTAACACCCTCACATTTTTCATAAAACAAACACATTTTTTTCAGGAATCTACTCTCTGAAACCTAATACTAATTTAAAAAAGAAATCTTTCTATGCATCCACTGTCCCTAATCGTGCAAGAAAATTTCAATTGACTTGTTGAAGTATTGCAATCACCCTTATCCAAAAATGAAATTTAAATCAACTTTTTAGCAGTAACACACTCACATTTTTCATAAAACAAACACATTTTTTTCAGGAATCTACTCTCTGGAACCTAAAACTAATTTTAAAAAAACATCTTTCTAGGCATCCACTGTCCCTAATCGTGCAAGAAAATTTCAATTGACTTGTTGAAATATTGCAATCACCCTTATCCAAAAATGAAATTTAAATCAACTTTTTAGCAGTAACACACTCACATTTTTCATAAAACAAACACATTTTTTTCAGGAATCTACTCTCTGGAACCTAAAACTAATTTAAAAAAAACATCTCTCTAGGCATCCACTGTCCCTAATCGTGCAAGAAAATTTCAATTGACTTGTTGAAATATTGCAATCACCCTTATCCAAAAACGAAATTTAAATCAACTTTTTAGCAGTAACACACTCACATTTTTCATAAAACAAACACATTTTTTCAGGAATCAACTCTCTGGAACCTAAAACAAATATAAAAAAAAAATCTTTGTATGCATCCACTCTCCCTAATCGTGCAAGAAAATTTCAATTAACTAGTTGAAATAATGCAATCATGCCTATCCTGAAGCTAAATTTAAATAAACTTTTTAGCAGTAACACACTCATATTTTTCATAAAACAAACACATTTTTTTCAGGAATCAACTCTCTGGAACCTAAAACAAATATAAAAAAAAGATCTTTCTATGCATCCACTCTCCCTAATCGTGCAAGAAAATTTGAATTAACTTGTTGAAATGATGCATTCACGCTTATCCTGAAACTAAATTTAAATCAACTTTTTTGCAGTAACACACTCACATTTTTCATGAAACAAATAATTTTTTTTTCAGGAATCCACTCTCTGGAACCTATAACGAATTTGTAAAAAACATCTTTCTAGGCATCCACTCTCCCTAATCTTGCAAGAAAATTTCAATTAACTTGTTGAAATATTGCAATCACCCTTATCCAAAAACAATATTTAAATCAACTTTTTTGCAGTAACACACTCACATTTTTCATAAAACAAACACATTTTTTTCAGGAATCTACTCTCTGGAACCTAAAACTAATTTTTAAAAAACATCTTTCTAGGCATCCACTGTCCCTAATCGTGCAAGAAAATTTCAATTGACTTGTTGAAATATTGCAATCACCCTTATTCAAAAACGAAATTTAAATCAACTTTTTAGCAGTAACACACTCACATTTTTCATGAAACAAACACATTTTTTTCAGGAATCTACTCTCTGGAACCTAAAACTAATTTAAAAAAAACATCTTTCTAGGCATCCACTGTCCCTAATCGTGCAAGAAAATTTCAATTGACTTGTTGAAATATTGCAATCACCCTTATTCAAAAACGAAATTTAAATCAACTTTTTAGCAGTAACACCCTCACAGTTTTCATAAAACAAACACATTTTTTTCAGGAATCTACTCTCTGAAACCTAATACTAATTTAAAAAAGAAATCTTTCTATGCATCCACTGTCCCTAATCGTGCAAGAAAATTTCAATTGACTTGTTGAAGTATTGCAATCACCCTTATCCAAAAACGAAATTTAAATCAACTTTTTAGCAGTAACACACTCACATTTTTCATAAAACAAACACATTATTTTCAGGAATCTACTCTCTGGAACCTAAAACTAATTTTAAAAAAATATCTTTCTAGGCATCCACTGTCCCTAATCGTGCAAGAAAATTTCAATTGACTTGTTGAAATATTGCAATCACCCTTATCCAAAAAAGAAATTTAAATCAACTTTTTAGCAGTAACACACTCACATTTTTCATAAAACAAACACATTTTTTTCAGGAATCTACTCTGAAACCTAAAACTAATTTAAAAAAAATATCTTTCTAGGCATCCACTGTCCCTAATCGTGCAAGAAAATTTCAATTGACTTGTTGAAGTATTGCAATCACCCTTATCCAAAAACAAAATTTAAATCAACTTTTTAGCAGTAACACCCTCACATTTTTCATAAAACAAAACACATTTTTTTCAGGAATCTACTCTCTGAAACCTAAAACTAATTAAAAAAAACATCTTTCTAGGCATCCACTCTCCCTAATCTTCCAAGAAAATTTCAATTAACTTATTGAAATATTGCAATCACCCTTATCCAAAAACGATATTTAAATCAACTTTTTAGCAGTAACACACTCACATTTTTCATAAAACAAACACATTTTTTTCAGGAATCAACTCTCTGGAACCTAAAACAAATATAAAAAAAACATCTTTCTATGCATCCACTCTCCCTAATCGTGCAAGAAAATTTCAATTAACTTGTTGAAATGATGCATTCACGCTTATCCTGAAACTAAATTTAAATCAACTTTTTTGCAGTAACACACTCACATATTTCATAAAACAAATAATAATTTTTTCAGGAATCCACTCTCTGGAACCTAAAACTAATTTTAAAAAAACATCTTTCTAGGCATCCACTGTCCCTAATCGTGCAAGAAAATTTCAATTGACTTGTTGAAATATTGCAATCACCCTTATCCAAAAACGAAATTTAAATCAACTTTTTAGCAGTAACACACTCACATTTTTCATAAAACAAACACATTTTTTTCAGGAATCTACTCTCTGAAACCTAAAACTAATTTAAAAAAAACATCTCTCTAGGCATCCACTGTCCCTAATCGTGCAAGAAAATTTCAATTGACTTGTTGAAATATTGCAATCACCCTTATCCAAAAACGAAATTTAAATCAACTTTTTAGCAGTAACACACTCACATTTTTCATAAAACAAACACATTTTTTCAGGAATCAACTCTCTGGAACCTAAAACAAATATAAAAAAAAAATCTTTGTATGCATCCACTCTCCCTAATCGTGCAAGAAAATTTCAATTAACTAGTTGAAATAATGCAATCATGCCTATCCTGAAGCTAAATTTAAATAAACTTTTTAGCAGTAACACACTCATATTTTTCATAAAACAAACACATTTTTTTCAGGAATCAACTCTCTGGAACCTAAAACAAATATAAAAAAAAGATCTTTCTATGCATCCACTCTCCCTAATCGTGCAAGAAAATTTGAATTAACTTGTTGAAATGATGCATTCACGCTTATCCTGAAACTAAATTTAAATCAACTTTTTTGCAGTAACACACTCACATTTTTCATGAAACAAATAATTTTTTTTTCAGGAATCCACTCTCTGGAACCTATAACGAATTTGTAAAAAACATCTTTCTAGGCATCCACTCTCCCTAATCTTGCAAGAAAATTTCAATTAACTTGTTGAAATATTGCAATCACCCTTATCCAAAAACAATATTTAAATCAACTTTTTTGCAGTAACACACTCACATTTTTCATAAAACAAACACATTTTTTTCAGGAATCTACTCTCTGGAACCTAAAACTAATTTTTAAAAAACATCTTTCTAGGCATCCACTGTCCCTAATCGTGCAAGAAAATTTCAATTGACTTGTTGAAATATTGCAATCACCCTTATCCAAAAATGAAATTTAAATTAACTTTTTAGCAGTAACACACTCACATTTTTCATGAAACAAACACATTTTTTTCAGGAATCTACTCTCTGGAACCTAAAACTAATTTAAAAAAAACATCTTTCTAGGCATCCACTGTCCCTAATCGTGCAAGAAAATTTCAATTGACTTGTTGAAATATTGCAATCACCCTTATTCAAAAACGAAATTTAAATCAACTTTTTAGCAGTAACACCCTCACATTTTTCATAAAACAAACACATTTTTTTCAGGAATCTACTCTCTGAAACCTAATACTAATTTAAAAAAGAAATCTTTCTATGCATCCACTGTCCCTAATCGTGCAAGAAAATTTCAATTGACTTGTTGAAGTATTGCAATCACCCTTATCCAAAAACGAAATTTAAATCAACTTTTTAGCAGTAACACACTCACATTTTTCATAAAACAAACACATTATTTTCAGGAATCTACTCTCTGGAACCTAAAACTAATTTAAAAAAAACATCTTTCTAGGCATCCACTGTCCCTAATCGTGCAAGAAAATTTCAATTGACTTGTTGAAGTATTGCAATCACCCTTATCCAAAAACGAAATTTAAATCAACTTTTTAGCAGTAACACCCTCACATTTTTCATAAAACAAAACACATTTTTTTCAGGAATCTACTCTCTGAAACCTAAAACTAATTAAAAAAAACATCTTTCTAGGCATCCACTCTCCCTAATCTTCCAAGAAAATTTCAATTAACTTATTGAAATATTGCAATCACCCTTATCCAAAAACGATATTTAAATCAACTTTTTAGCAGTAACAAACTCACATTTTTCATAAAACAAACACATTTTTTTCAGGAATCAACTCTCTGGAACCTAAAACAAATATAAAAAAAACATCTTTCTATGCATCCACTCTCCCTAATCGTGCAAGAAAATTTCAATTAACTTGTTGAAATGATGCATTCACGCTTATCCTGAAACTAAATTTAAATCAACTTTTTTGCAGTAACACACTCACATTTTTCATGAAACAAATAATTTTTTTTTCAGGAATCCACTCTCTGGAACCTATAACGAATTTGTAAAAAACATCTTTCTAGGCATCCACTCTCCCTAATCTTGCAAGAAAATTTCAATTAACTTGTTGAAATATTGCAATCACCCTCATCCAAAAACGATATTTAAATCAACTTTTTTGCAGTAACACACTCACATTTTTCATAAAACAAAAACATTTTTTTCAGGAATCTACTCTCTGGAACCTAAAACTAATTAAAAAAAAAATCTTTCTAGGCATCCACTGTCCCTAATCGTGCAAGAAAATTTCAATTGACTTGTTGAAATATTGCAATCACCCTTATCCAAAAATGAAATTTAAATCAACTTTTTAGCAGTAACACACTCACATTTTTCATAAAACAAACAAATTTTTTTCAGGAATCTACTCTCTGGAACCTAAAACTAATTTAAAAAAAAATCTTTCTAGGCATCCACTGTCCCTAATCGTGCAAGAAAATTTCAATTGACTTGTTGAAATATTGCAATCACCCTTATTCAAAAACGAAATTTAAATCAACTTTTTAGCAGTAACACCCTCACATTTTTCATAAAACAAACACATTTTTTTCAGGAATCTACTCTCTGAAACCTAAAACTAATTAAAAAAAACATCTTTCTAGGCATCCACTCTCCCTAATCTTCCAAGTAAATTTCAATTAACTTATTGAAATATTGCAATCACCCTTATCCAAAAACGATATTTAAATCAACTTTTTAGCAGTAACACACTCACATTTTTCATAAAACAAACACATTTTTTTCAGGAATCTACTCTCTGGAACCTTAAACAAATTTTAAAAAAACATCTTTCTAGGCATCCACTGTCCCTAATCGTGCAAGAAAATTTCAATTGACTTGTTGAAATATTGCAATCACCCTTATCCAAAAATGAAATTTAAATCAACTTTTTAGCAGTAACACACTCACATTTTTCATAAAACAAACACATTTTTTTCAGGAATCTACTCTCTGGAACCTAAAACTAATTTTAAAAAAACATCTTTCTAGGCATCCATTGTCCCTAATCGTGCAAGAAAATTTCAATTGACTTGTTGAAATATTGCAATCACCCTTATTCAAAAACGAAATTTAAATCAACTTTTTAGCAGTAACACCCTCACATTTTTCATAAAACAAACACATTTTTTTCAGGAATCAACTCTCTGGAACCTAAAACAAATATAAAAAAAACATCTTTCTATGCATCCACTCTCCCTAATCGTGCAAGAAAATTTCAATTAACTTGCTGAAATGATGCATTCACGCTTATCCTGAAACTAAATTTAAATCAACTTTTTTGCAGTAACACACTCACATTTTTCATGAAACAAATAATTTTTTTTTCAGGAATCCACTCTCTGGAACCTATAACGAATTTGTAAAAAACATCTTTCTAGGCATCCACTCTCCCTAATCTTGCAAGAAAATTTCAATTAACTTGTTGAAATATTGCAATCACCCTCATCCAAAAACGATATTTAAATCAACTTTTTTGCAGTAACACACTCACATTTTTCATAAAACAAAAACATTTTTTTCAGGAATCTACTCTCTGGAACCTAAAACTAATTAAAAAAAAAATCTTTCTAGGCATCCACTGTCCCTAATCGTGCAAAAAAATTTCAATTGACTTGTTGAAATATTGCAATCACCCTTATCCAAAAATGAAATTTAAATCAACTTTTTAGCAGTAACACACTCACATTTTTCATAAAACAAACAAATTTTTTTCAGGAATCTACTCTCTGGAACCTAAAACTAATTTAAAAAAAAATCTTTCTAGGCATCCACTGTCCCTAATCGTGCAAGAAAATTTCAATTGACTTGTTGAAATATTGCAATCACCCTTATTCAAAAACGAAATTTAAATCAACTTTTTAGCAGTAACACCCTCACATTTTTCATAAAACAAACACATTTTTTTCAGGAATCTACTCTCTGAAACCTAAAACTAATTAAAAAAAACATCTTTCTAGGCATCCACTCTCCCTAATCTTCCAAGTAAATTTCAATTAACTTATTGAAATATTGCAATCACCCTTATCCAAAAACGATATTTAAATCAACTTTTTAGCAGTAACACACTCACATTTTTCATAAAACAAACACATTTTTTTCAGGAATCTACTCTCTGGAACCTTAAACAAATTTTAAAAAAACATCTTTCTAGGCATCCACTGTCCCTAATCGTGCAAGAAAATTTCAATTGACTTGTTGAAATATTGCAATCACCCTTATCCAAAAATGAAATTTAAATCAACTTTTTAGCAGTAACACACTCACATTTTTCATAAAACAAACACATTTTTTTCAGGAATCTACTCTCTGGAACCTAAAACTAATTTTAAAAAAACATCTTTCTAGGCATCCATTGTCCCTAATCGTGCAAGAAAATTTCAATTGACTTGTTGAAATATTGCAATCACCCTTATTCAAAAACGAAATTTAAATCAACTTTTTAGCAGTAACACCCTCACATTTTTCATAAAACAAACACATTTTTTTCAGGAATCTACTCTCTGAAAACTAATACTAATTTAAAAAAGAAATCTTTCTATGCATCCACTGTCCCTAATCGTGCAAGAAAATTTCAATTGACTTGTTGAAGTATTGCAATCACCCTTATCCAAAAACGAAATTTAAATCAACTTTTTAGCAGTAACACACTCACATTTTTCATAAAACAAACACATTTTTTTCAGGAATCTACTCTCTGGAACCTTAAACAAATTTTAAAAAAACATCTTTCTAGGCATCCACTGTCCCTAATCGTGCAAGAACATTTCAATTGACTTGTTGAAATATTGCAATCACCCTTATCCAAAAATGAAATTTAAATCAACTTTTTAGCAGTAACACACTCACATTTTTCATAAAACAAACACATTTTTTTCAGGAATCTACTCTCTGGAACCTAAAACTAATTTAAAAAAAACATCTTTCTAGGCATCCATTGTCCCTAATCGTGCAATAAAATTTCAATTGACTTGTTGAAATATTGCAATCACCCTTATTCAAAAACGAAATTTAAATCAACTTTTTAGCAGTAACACCCTCACATTTTTCATAAAACAAACACATTTTTTTCAGGAATCTACTCTCTGAAACCTAAAACTAATTAAAAAAAACATCTTTCTAGGCATCCACTCTCCCTAATCTTCCAAGAAAATTTCAATTAACTTATTGAAATATTGCAATCACCCTTATCCAAAAACGATATTTAAATCAACTTTTTAGCAGTAACACACTCACATTTTTCATGAAACAAACACATTTTTTTCAGGAATCTACTCTCTGGAACCTAAAACTAATTTTAAAAAAACATCTTTCTAGGCATCCACTGTCCCTAATCGTGCAAGAAAATTTCAATTAACTTGTTGAAATATTGCAATCACCCTTATTCAAAAACGAAATTTAAATCAACTTTTTAGCAGTAACACCCTCACATTTTTCATAAAACAAACACATTTTTTTCAGGAATCTACTCTCTGAAACCTAATACTAATTTAAAAAAGAAATCTTTCTATGCATCCACTGTCCCTAATCGTGCAAGAAAATTTCAATTGACTTGTTGAAGTATTGCAATCACCCTTATCCAAAAACGAAATTTAAATCAACTTTTTAGCAGTAACACACTCACATTTTTCATAAAACAAACACATTATTTTCAGGAATCTACTCTCTGGAACCTAAAACTAATTTTAAAAAAACATCTTTCTAGGCATCCACTGTCCCTAATCGTGCAAGAAAATTTCAATTGACTTGTTGAAATATTGCAATCACCCTTATCCAAAAAAGAAATTTAAATCAACTTTTTAGCAGTAACACACTCACATTTTTCATAAAACAAACACATTTTTTTCAGGAATCTACTCTGAAACCTAAAACTAATTTAAAAAAAATATCTTTCTAGGCATCCACTGTCCCTAATCGTGCAAGAAAATTTCAATTGACTTGTTGAAGTATTGCAATCACCCTTATCCAAAAACGAAATTTAAATCAACTTTTTAGCAGTAACACCCTCACATTT
The DNA here is from genome assembly GCF_964263255.1 of Lissotriton vulgaris. Classification (NCBI taxonomy): domain Eukaryota; kingdom Metazoa; phylum Chordata; class Amphibia; order Caudata; family Salamandridae; genus Lissotriton; species Lissotriton vulgaris. The sequence goes on along the minus strand of NW_028244439.1, from coordinate 994,066 downwards.
TTCATAAAACAAAACACATTTTTTTCAGGAATCTACTCTCTGAAACCTAAAACTAATTAAAAAAAACATCTTTCTAGGCATCCACTCTCCCTAATCTTCCAAGAAAATTTCAATTAACTTATTGAAATATTGCAATCACCCTTATCCAAAAACGATATTTAAATCAACTTTTTAGCAGTAACACACTCATATTTTTCATAAAACAAACACATTTTTTTCAGGAATCAACTCTCTGGAACCTAAAACAAATATAAAAAAAAGATCTTTCTATGCATCCACTCTCCCTAATCGTGCAAGAAAATTTGAATTAACTTGTTGAAATGATGCATTCACGCTTATCCTGAAACTAAATTTAAATCAACTTTTTTGCAGTAACACACTCACATTTTTCATGAAACAAATAATTTTTTTTTCAGGAATCCACTCTCTGGAACCTATAACGAATTTGTAAAAAACATCTTTCTAGGCATCCACTCTCCCTAATCTTGCAAGAAAATTTCAATTAACTTGTTGAAATATTGCAATCACCCTTATCCAAAAACAATATTTAAATCAACTTTTTTGCAGTAACACACTCACATTTTTCATAAAACAAACACATTTTTTTCAGGAATCTACTCTCTGGAACCTAAAACTAATTTTTAAAAAACATCTTTCTAGGCATCCACTGTCCCTAATCGTGCAAGAAAATTTCAATTGACTTGTTGAAATATTGCAATCACCCTTATCCAAAAATGAAATTTAAATTAACTTTTTAGCAGTAACACACTCACATTTTTCATGAAACAAACACATTTTTTTCAGGAATCTACTCTCTGGAACCTAAAACTAATTTTAAAAAAACATCTTTCTAGGCATCCACTGTCCCTAATCGTGCAAGAAAATTTCAATTGACTTGTTGAAATATTGCAATCACCCTTATTCAAAAACGAAATTTAAATCAACTTTTTAGCAGTAACACCCTCACATTTTTCATAAAACAAACACATTTTTTTCAGGAATCTACTCTCTGAAACCTAATACTAATTTAAAAAAGAAATCTTTCTATGCATCCACTGTCCCTAATCGTGCAAGAAAATTTCAATTGACTTGTTGAAGTATTGCAATCACCCTTATCCAAAAACGAAATTTAAATCAACTTTTTAGCAGTAACACACTCACATTTTTCATAAAACAAACACATTATTTTCAGGAATCTACTCTCTGGAACCTAAAACTAATTTTAAAAAAACATCTTTCTAGGCATCCACTGTCCCTAATCGTGCAAGAAAATTTCAATTGACTTGTTGAAATATTGCAATCACCCTTATCCAAAAAAGAAATTTAAATCAACTTTTTAGCAGTAACACACTCACATTTTTCATAAAACAAACACATTTTTTTCAGGAATCTACTCTGAAACCTAAAACTAATTTAAAAAAAATATCTTTCTAGGCATCCACTGTCCCTAATCGTGCAAGAAAATTTCAATTGACTTGTTGAAGTATTGCAATCACCCTTATCCAAAAACGAAATTTAAATCAACTTTTTAGCAGTAACACCCTCACATTTTTCATAAAACAAAACACATTTTTTTCAGGAATCTACTCTCTGAAACCTAAAACTAATTAAAAAAAACATCTTTCTAGGCATCCACTCTCCCTAATCTTCCAAGAAAATTTCAATTAACTTATTGAAATATTGCAATCACCCTTATCCAAAAACGATATTTAAATCAACTTTTTAGCAGTAACACACTCACATTTTTCATAAAACAAACACATTTTTTTCAGGAATCAACTCTCTGGAACCTAAAACAAATATAAAAAAAAACATCTTTCTATGCATCCACTCTCCCTAATCGTGCAAGAAAATTTCAATTAACTTGTTGAAATGATGCATTCACGCTTATCCTGAAACTAAATTTAAATCAACTTTTTTGCAGTAACACACTCACATATTTCATAAAACAAATAATAATTTTTTCAGGAATCCACTCTCTGGAACCTAAAACTAATTTTAAAAAAACATCTTTCTAGGCATCCACTGTCCCTAATCGTGCAAGAAAATTTCAATTGACTTGTTGAAATATTGCAATCACCCTTATCCAAAAACGAAATTTAAATCAACTTTTTAGCAGTAACACACTCACATTTTTCATAAAACAAACACATTTTTTTCAGGAATCTACTCTCTGAAACCTAAAACTAATTTAAAAAAAACATCTCTCTAGGCATCCACTGTCCCTAATCGTGCAAGAAAATTTCAATTGACTTGTTGAAATATTGCAATCACCCTTATCCAAAAACGAAATTTAAATCAACTTTTTAGCAGCAACACACTCACATTTTTCATAAAACAAACACATTTTTTCAGGAATCAACTCTCTGGAACCTAAAACAAATATAAAAAAAAAATCTTTGTATGCATCCACTCTCCCTAATCGTGCAAGAAAATTTCAATTAACTAGTTGAAATAATGCAATCATGCCTATCCTGAAGCTAAATTTAAATAAACTTTTTAGCAGTAACACACTCATATTTTTCATAAAACAAACACATTTTTTTCAGGAATCAACTCTCTGGAACCTAAAACAAATATAAAAAAAAGATCTTTCTATGCATCCACTCTCCCTAATCGTGCAAGAAAATTTGAATTAACTTGTTGAAATGATGCATTCACGCTTATCCTGAAACTAAATTTAAATCAACTTTTTTGCAGTAACACACTCACATTTTTCATGAAACAAATAATTTTTTTTTCAGGAATCCACTCTCTGGAACCTATAACGAATTTGTAAAAAACATCTTTCTAGGCATCCACTCTCCCTAATCTTGCAAGAAAATTTCAATTAACTTGTTGAAATATTGCAATCACCCTTATCCAAAAACAATATTTAAATCAACTTTTTTGCAGTAACACACTCACATTTTTCATAAAACAAACACATTTTTTTCAGGAATCTACTCTCTGGAACCTAAAACTAATTTTTAAAAAACATCTTTCTAGGCATCCACTGTCCCTAATCGTGCAAGAAAATTTCAATTGACTTGTTGAAATATTGCAATCACCCTTATCCAAAAATGAAATTTAAATTAACTTTTTAGCAGTAACACACTCACATTTTTCATGAAACAAACACATTTTTTTCAGGAATCTACTCTCTGGAACCTAAAACTAATTTTAAAAAAACATCTTTCTAGGCATCCACTGTCCCTAATCGTGCAAGAAAATTTCAATTGACTTGTTGAAATATTGCAATCACCCTTATTCAAAAACGAAATTTAAATCAACTTTTTAGCAGTAACACCCTCACATTTTTCATAAAACAAACACATTTTTTTCAGGAATCTACTCTCTGAAACCTAATACTAATTTAAAAAAGAAATCTTTCTATGCATCCACTGTCCCTAATCGTGCAAGAAAATTTCAATTGACTTGTTGAAGTATTGCAATCACCCTTATCCAAAAACGAAATTTAAATCAACTTTTTAGCAGTAACACACTCACATTTTTCATAAAACAAACACATTATGTTCAGGAATCTACTCTCTGGAACCTAAAACTAATTTTAAAAAAACATCTTTCTTGGCATCCACTGTCCCTAATCGTGCAAGAAAATTTCAATTGACTTGTTGAAATATTGCAATCACCCTTATCCAAAAAAGAAATTTAAATCAACTTTTTAGCAGTAACACACTCACATTTTTCATAAAACAAACACATTTTTTTCAGGAATCTACTCTGAAACCTAAAACTAATTTAAAAAAAATATCTTTCTAGGCATCCACTGTCCCTAATCGTGCAAGAAAATTTCAATTGACTTGTTGAAGTATTGCAATCACCCTTATCCAAAAACGAAATTTAAATCAACTTTTTAGCAGTAACACCCTCACATTTTTCATAAAACAAAACACATTTTTTTCAGGAATCTACTCTCTGAAACCTAAAACTAATTAAAAAAAACATCTTTCTAGGCATCCACTCTCCCTAATCTTCCAAGAAAATTTCAATTAACTTATTGAAATATTGCAATCACCCTTATCCAAAAACGATATTTAAATCAACTTTTTAGCAGTAACACACTCACATTTTTCATAAAACAAACACATTTTTTTCAGGAATCAACTCTCTGGAACCTAAAACAAATATAAAAAAAACATCTTTCTATGCATCCACTCTCCCTAATCGTGCAAGAAAATTTCAATTAACTTGTTGAAATGATGCATTCACGCTTATCCTGAAACTAAATTTAAATCAACTTTTTTGCAGTAACACACTCACATTTTTCATGAAACAAATAATTTTTTTTTCAGGAATCCACTCTCTGGAACCTATAACGAATTTGTAAAAAACATCTTTCTAGGCATCCACTCTCCCTAATCTTGCAAGAAAATTTCAATTAACTTGTTGAAATATTGCAATCACCCTCATCCAAAAACGATATTTAAATCAACTTTTTTGCAGGAACACACTCACATTTTTCATAAAACAAAAACATTTTTTTCAGGAATCTACTCTCTGGAACCTAAAACTAATTAAAAAAAAAATCTTTCTAGGCATCCACTGTCCCTAATCGTGCAAGAAAATTTCAATTGACTTGTTGAAATATTGCAATCACCCTTATCCAAAAATGAAATTTAAATCAACTTTTTAGCAGTAACACACTCATTTTTTTCATAAAACAAACACTTTTTTTTCAGGAATCTACTCTCTGGAACCTAAAACTAATTTAAAAAAACATCTTTCTAGGCATCCACTGTCCCTAATCGTGCAAGAAAATTTCAATTGACTTGTTGAAATATTGCAATCACCCTTATTCAAAAACGAAATTTAAATCAACTTTTTAGCAGTAACACCCTCACATTTTTCATAAAACAAACACATTTTTTTCAGGAATCTACTCTCTGAAACCTAAAACTAATTAAAAAAAAACATCTTTCTAGGCATCCACTCTCCCTAATCTTCCAAGTAAATTTCAATTAACTTATTGAAATATTGCAATCACCCTTATCCAAAAACGATATTTAAATCAACTTTTTAGCAGTAACACACTCACATTTTTCATAAAACAAACACATTTTTTTCAGGAATCTACTCTCTGGAACCTTAAACAAATTTTAAAAAAACATCTTTCTAGGCATCCACTGTCCCTAATCGTGCAAGAAAATTTCAATTGACTTGTTGAAATATTGCAATCACCCTTATCCAAAAATGAAATTTAAATCAACTTTTTAGCAGTAACACACTCACATTTTTCATAAAACAAACACATTTTTTTCAGGAATCTACTCTCTGGAACCTAAAACTAATTTTAAAAAAACATCTTTCTAGGCATCCATTGTCCCTAATCGTGCAAGAAAATTTCAATTGACTTGTTGAAATATTGCAATCACCCTTATTCAAAAACGAAATTTAAATCAACTTTTTAGCGTAACACCCTCACATTTTTCATAAAACAAACACATTTTTTTCAGGAATCTACTCTCTGAAAACTAATACTAATTTAAAAAAGAAATCTTTCTATGCATCCACTGTCCCTAATCGTGCAAGAAAATTTCAATTGACTTGTTGAAGTATTGCAATCACCCTTATCCAAAAACGAAATTTAAATCAACTTTTTAGCAGTAACACACTCACATTTTTCATAAAACAAACACATTTTTTTCAGGAATCTACTCTCTGGAACCTTAAACAAATTTAAAAAAAACATCTTTCTAGGCATCCACTGTCCCTAATCGTGCAAGAACATTTCAATTGACTTGTTGAAATATTGCAATCACCCTTATCCAAAAATGAAATTTAAATCAACTTTTTAGCAGTAACACACTCACATTTTTCATAAAACAAACACATTTTTTTCAGGAATCTACTCTCTGGAACCTAAAACTAATTTTAAAAAAACATCTTTCTAGGCATCCATTGTCCCTAATCGTGCAATAAAATTTCAATTGACTTGTTGAAATATTGCAATCACCCTTATTCAAAAACGAAATTTAAATCAACTTTTTAGCAGTAACACCCTCACATTTTTCATAAAACAAACACATTTTTTTCAGGAATCTACTCTCTGAAACCTAAAACTAATTAAAAAAAACATCTTTCTAGGCATCCACTCTCCCTAATCTTCCAAAAAAAATTTAAATTAACTTATTGAAATATTGCAATCACCCTTATCCAAAAACGATATTTAAATCAACTTTTTAGCAGTAACACACTCACATTTTTCATGAAACAAACACATTTTTTTCAGGAATCTACTCTCTGGAACCTAAAACTAATTTTAAAAAAACATCTTTCTAGGCATCCACTGTCCCTAATCGTGCAAGAAAATTTCAATTGACTTGTTGAAATATTGCAATCACCCTTATTCAAAAACGAAATTTAAATCAACTTTTTAGCAGTAACACCCTCACATTTTTCATAAAACAAACACATTTTTTTCAGGAATCTACTCTCTGAAACCTAATACTAATTTAAAAAAGAAATCTTTCTATGCATCCACTGTCCCTAATCGTGCAAGAAAATTTCAATTGACTTGTTGAAGTATTGCAATCACCCTTATCCAAAAACGAAATTTAAATCAACTTTTTAGCAGTAACACACTCACATTTTTCATAAAACAAACACATTATTTTCAGGAATCTACTCTCTGGAACCTAAAACTAATTTTAAAAAAACATCTTTCTAGGCATCCACTGTCCCTAATCGTGCAAGAAAATTTCAATTGACTTGTTGAAATATTGCAATCACCCTTATCCAAAAAAGAAATTTAAATCAACTTTTTAGCAGTAACACACTCACATTTTTCATAAAACAAACACATTTTTTTCAGGAATCTACTCTGAAACCTAAAACTAATTTAAAAAAAATATCTTTCTAGGCATCCACTGTCCCTAATCGTGCAAGAAAATTTCAATTGACTTGTTGAAGTATTGCAATCACCCTTATCCAAAAACGAAATTTAAATCAACTTTTTAGCAGTAACACCCTCACATTTTTCATAAAACAAAACACATTTTTTTCAGGAATCTACTCTCTGAAACCTAAAACTAATTAAAAAAAACATCTTTCTAGGCATCCACTCTCCCTAATCTTCCAAGAAAATTTCAATTAACTTATTGAAATATTGCAATCACCCTTATCCAAAAACGATATTTAAATCAACTTTTTAGCAGTAACACACTCACATTTTTCATAAAACAAACACATTTTTTTCAGGAATCAACTCTCTGGAACCTAAAACAAATATAAAAAAAACATCTTTCTATGCATCCACTCTCCCTAATCGTGCAAGAAAATTTCAATTAACTTGTTGAAATGATGCATTCACGCTTATCCTGAAACTAAATTTAAATCAACTTTTTTGCAGTAACACACTCACATTTTTCATGAAACAAATAATTTTTTTTTCAGGAATCCACTCTCTGGAACCTATAACGAATTTGTAAAAAACATCTTTCTAGGCATCCACTCTCCCTAATCTTGCAAGAAAATTTCAATTAACTTGTTGAAATATTGCAATCACCCTCATCCAAAAACGATATTTAAATCAACTTTTTTGCAGTAACACACTCACATTTTTCATAAAACAAACACATTTTTTTCAGGAATCTACTCTCTGGAACCTAAAACTAATTAAAAAAAAAATCTTTCTAGGCATCCACTGTCCCTAATCGTGCAAGAAAATTTCAATTGACTTGTTGAAATATTGCAATCACCCTTATCCAAAAATGAAATTTAAATCAACTTTTTAGCAGTAACACACTCATTTTTTTCATAAAACAAACACTTTTTTTTCAGGAATCTACTCTCTGGAACCTAAAACTAATTTAAAAAAACATCTTTCTAGGCATCCACTGTCCCTAATCGTGCAAGAAAATTTCAATTGACTTGTTGAAGTATTGCAATCACCCTTATCCAAAAACGAAATTTAAATCAACTTTTTAGCAGTAACACCCTCACATTTTTCATAAAACAAAACACATTTTTTTCAGGAATCTACTCTCTGAAACCTAAAACTAATTAAAAAAAACATCTTTCTAGGCATCCACTCTCCCTAATCTTCCAAGAAAATTTCAATTAACTTATTGAAATATTGCAATCACCCTTATCCAAAAACGATATTTAAATCAACTTTTTAGCAGTAACACACTCACATTTTTCATAAAACAAACACATTTTTTTCAGGAATCAACTCTCTGGAACCTAAAACAAATATAAAAAAAACATCTTTCTATGCATCCACTCTCCCTAATCGTGCAAGAAAATTTCAATTAACTTGTTGAAATGATGCATTCACGCTTATCCTGAAACTAAATTTAAATCAACTTTTTTGCAGTAACACACTCACATTTTTCATGAAACAAATAATTTTTTTTTCAGGAATCCACTCTCTGGAACCTATAACGAATTTGTAAAAAACATCTTTCTAGGCATCCACTCTCCCTAATCTTGCAAGAAAATTTCAATTAACTTGTTGAAATATTGCAATCACCCTCATCCAAAAACGATATTTAAATCAACTTTTTTGCAGTAACACACTCACATTTTTCATAAAACAAACACATTTTTTTCAGGAATCTACTCTCTGGAACCTAAAACTAATTAAAAAAAAAATCTTTCTAGGCATCCACTGTCCCTAATCGTGCAAGAAAATTTCAATTGACTTGTTGAAATATTGCAATCACCCTTATCCAAAAATGAAATTTAAATCAACTTTTTAGCAGTAACACACTCATTTTTTTCATAAAACAAACACTTTTTTTTCAGGAATCTACTCTCTGGAACCTAAAACTAATTTAAAAAAACATCTTTCTAGGCATCCACTGTCCCTAATCGTGCAAGAAAATTTCAATTGACTTGTTGAAATATTGCAATCACCCTTATTCAAAAACGAAATTTAAATCAACTTTTTAGCAGTAACACCCTCACATTTTTCATAAAACAAACACATTTTTTTCAGGAATCTACTCTCTGAAACCTAAAACTAATTAAAAAAAACATCTTTCTAGGCATCCACTCTCCCTAATCTTCCAAGTAAATTTCAATTAACTTATTGAAATATTGCAATCACCCTTATCCAAAAACGATATTTAAATCAACTTTTTAGCAGTAACACACTCACATTTTTCATAAAACAAACACATTTTTTTCAGGAATCTACTCTCTGGAACCTTAAACAAATTTTAAAAAAACATCTTTCTAGGCATCCACTGTCCCTAATCGTGCAAGAAAATTTCAATTGACTTGTTGAAATATTGCAATCACCCTTATCCAAAAATGAAATTTAAATCAACTTTTTAGCAGTAACACACTCACATTTTTCATAAAACAAACACATTTTTTTCAGGAATCTACTCTCTGGAACCTAAAACTAATTTTAAAAAAACATCTTTCTAGGCATCCATTGTCCCTAATCGTGCAAGAAAATTTCAATTGACTTGTTGAAATATTGCAATCACCCTTATTCAAAAACGAAATTTAAATCAACTTTTTAGCGTAACACCCTCACATTTTTCATAAAACAAACACATTTTTTTCAGGAATCTACTCTCTGAAAACTAATACTAATTTAAAAAAGAAATCTTTCTATGCATCCACTGTCCCTAATCGTGCAAGAAAATTTCAATTGACTTGTTGAAGTATTGCAATCACCCTTATCCAAAAACGAAATTTAAATCAACTTTTTAGCAGTAACACACTCACATTTTTCATAAAACAAACACATTTTTTTCAGGAATCTACTCTCTGGAACCTTAAACAAATTTAAAAAAAACATCTTTCTAGGCATCCACTGTCCCTAATCGTGCAAGAACATTTCAATTGACTTGTTGAAATATTGCAATCACCCTTATCCAAAAATGAAATTTAAATCAACTTTTTAGCAGTAACACACTCACATTTTTCATAAAACAAACACATTTTTTTCAGGAATCTACTCTCTGGAACCTAAAACTAATTTTAAAAAAACATCTTTCTAGGCATCCATTGTCCCTAATCGTGCAATAAAATTTCAATTGACTTGTTGAAATATTGCAATCACCCTTATTCAAAAACGAAATTTAAATCAACTTTTTAGCAGTAACACCCTCACATTTTTCATAAAACAAACACATTTTTTTCAGGAATCTACTCTCTGAAACCTAAAACTAATTAAAAAAAACATCTTTCTAGGCATCCACTCTCCCTAATCTTCCAAAAAAAATTTAAATTAACTTATTGAAATATTGCAATCACCCTTATCCAAAAACGATATTTAAATCAACTTTTTAGCAGTAACACACTCACATTTTTCATGAAACAAACACATTTTTTTCAGGAATCTACTCTCTGGAACCTAAAACTAATTTTAAAAAAACATCTTTCTAGGCATCCACTGTCCCTAATCGTGCAAGAAAATTTCAATTGACTTGTTGAAATATTGCAATCACCCTTATTCAAAAACGAAATTTAAATCAACTTTTTAGCAGTAACACCCTCACATTTTTCATAAAACAAACACATTTTTTTCAGGAATCTACTCTCTGAAACCTAATACTAATTTAAAAAAGAAATCTTTCTATGCATCCACTGTCCCTAATCGTGCAAGAAAATTTCAATTGACTTGTTGAAGTATTGCAATCACCCTTATCCAAAAACGAAATTTAAATCAACTTTTTAGCAGTAACACACTCACATTTTTCATAAAACAAACACATTATTTTCAGGAATCTACTCTCTGGAACCTAAAACTAATTTTAAAAAAACATCTTTCTAGGCATCCACTGTCCCTAATCGTGCAAGAAAATTTCAATTGACTTGTTGAAATATTGCAATCACCCTTATCCAAAAAAGAAATTTAAATCAACTTTTTAGCAGTAACACACTCACATTTTTCATAAAACAAACACATTTTTTTCAGGAATCTACTCTGAAACCTAAAACTAATTTAAAAAAAATATCTTTCTAGGCATCCACTGTCCCTAATCGTGCAAGAAAATTTCAATTGACTTGTTGAAGTATTGCAATCACCCTTATCCAAAAACGAAATTTAAATCAACTTTTTAGCAGTAACACCCTCACATTTTTCATAAAACAAAACACATTTTTTTCAGGAATCTACTCTCTGAAACCTAAAACTAATTAAAAAAAACATCTTTCTAGGCATCCACTCTCCCTAATCTTCCAAGAAAATTTCAATTAACTTATTGAAATATTGCAATCACCCTTATCCAAAAACGATATTTAAATCAACTTTTTAGCAGTAACACACTCACATTTTTCATAAAACAAACACATTTTTTTCAGGAATCAACTCTCTGGAACCTAAAACAAATATAAAAAAAACATCTTTCTATGCATCCACTCTCCCTAATCGTGCAAGAAAATTTCAATTAACTTGTTGAAATGATGCATTCACGCTTATCCTGAAACTAAATTTAAATCAACTTTTTTGCAGTAACACACTCACATTTTTCATGAAACAAATAATTTTTTTTTCAGGAATCCACTCTCTGGAACCTATAACGAATTTGTAAAAAACATCTTTCTAGGCATCCACTCTCCCTAATCTTGCAAGAAAATTTCAATTAACTTGTTGAAATATTGCAATCACCCTCATCCAAAAACGATATTTAAATCAACTTTTTTGCAGTAACACACTCACATTTTTCATAAAACAAACACATTTTTTTCAGGAATCTACTCTCTGGAACCTAAAACTAATTAAAAAAAAAAATCTTTCTAGGCATCCACTGTCCCTAATCGTGCAAGAAAATTTCAATTGACTTGTTGAAATATTGCAATCACCCTTATCCAAAAATGAAATTTAAATCAACTTTTTAGCAGTAACACACTCACATTTTTCATAAAACAAACACATTTTTTTCAGGAATCTACTCTCTGGAACCTAAAACTAATTTAAAAAAAACATCTTTCTAGGCATCCACTGTCCCTAATCGTGCAAGAAAATTTCAATTGACTTGTTGAAATATTGCAATCACCCTTATTCAAAAACGAAATTTAAATCAACTTTTTAGCAGTAACACCCTCACATTTTTCATAAAACAAACACATTTTTTTCAGGAATCTACTCTCTGAAACCTAAAACTAATTAAAAAAAACATCTTTCTAGGCATCCACTCTCCCTAATCTTCCAAGTAAATTTCAATTAACTTATTGAAATATTGCAATCACCCTTATCCAAAAACGATATTTAAATCAACTTTTTAGCAGTAACACACTCACATTTTTCATAAAACAAACACATTTTTTTCAGGAATCTACTCTCTGGAACCTTAAACAAATTTTAAAAAAACATCTTTCTAGGCATCCACTGTCCCTAATCGTGCAAGAAAATGTCAATTGACTTGTTGAAATATTGCAATCACCCTTATCCAAAAATGAAATTTAAATCAACTTTTTAGCAGTAACACACTCACATTTTTCATAAAACAAACACATTTTTTTCAGGAATCTACTCTCTGAAACCTAAAACTAATTAAAAAAAACATCTTTCTAGGCATCCACTCTCCCTAATCTTCCAAGAAAATTTCAATTAACTTATTGAAATATTGCAATCACCCTTATCCAAAAACGATATTTAAATCAACTTTTTAGCAGTAACACACTCACATTTTTCATAAAACAAACACATTTTTTTCAGGAATCTACTCTCTGGAACCTAAAACTAATTTAAAAAAAAGATCTTTCTAGGCATCCACTGTCCCTAATCGTGCAAGAAAATTTCAATTGACTTGTTGAAATATTGCAATCACCCTTATTCAAAAACGAAATTTAAATCAACTTTTTAGCAGTAACACCCTCACATTTTTCATAAAACAAACACATTTTTTTCAGGAATCTACTCTCTCAAACCTAAAACTAATTAAAAAAAACATCTTTCTAGGCATCCACTCTCCCTAATCTTCCAAGAAAATTTCAATTAACTTATTGAAATATTGCAATCACCCTTATCCAAAAACGATATTTAAATCAACTTTTTAGCAGTAACACACTCACATTTTTCATAAAACAAACACATTTTTTTCAGGAATCTACTCTCTGGAACCTAAAACTAATTTAAAAAAAAATCTTTCTAGGCATCCACTGTCCCTAATCGTGCAAGAAAATTTCAATTGACTTGTTGAAATATTGCAATCACCCTTATCCAAAAATGAAATTTAAATCAACTTTTTAGCAGTAACACACTCACATTTTTCATAAAACAAACACATTTTTTTCAGGAATCTACTCTCTGGAACCTAAAACTAATTTAAAAAAAACATCTTTCTAGGCATCCACTGTCCCTAATCGTGCAAGAAAATTTCAATTGACTTGTTGAAATATTGCAATCACCCTTATTCAAAAACGAAATTTAAATCAACTTTTTAGCAGTAACACCCTCACATTTTTCATAAAACAAACACATTTTTTTCAGGAATCTACTCTCTGGAACCTAAAACTAATTTTAAAAAAACATCTTTCTAGGCATCCACTGTCCCTAATCGTGCAGGAAAATTTCAATTGACTTGTTGAAGTATTGCAATCACCCTTATCCAAAAACGAAATTTAAATCAACTTTTTAGCAGTAACACACTCACATTTTTCATAAAACAAACACATTTTTTTTCAGGAATCTACTCTTTGGAACCTAAAACTAATTTTAAAAAAACATCTTTCTAGGCATCCAGTGTCCATAATAGTGCAAGAAAATTTCAATTGACTTCTTGAAATATTGCAATCACCCTTATCCAAAAACGAAATTTAAATCAACTTTTTAGCAGTAACACACTCACATTTTTCATAAAACAAACACATTTTTTTCAGGAATCTACTCTCTGAAACCTAAAACTAATTTTAAAAAAACATCTTTCTATGCATCCACTGTCCCTAATCGTGCAAGAAAATTTCAATTGACTTATTGAAATATTGCAATCACCCTTATTCAAAAACGAAATTTAAATCAACTTTTTAGCAGTAACACCCTCACATTTTCATAAAACAAACACATTTTTTTCAGGAATCTACTCTCTGAAACCTAATACTAATTTAAAAAAGAAATCTTTCTATGCATCCACTGTCCCTAATCGTGCAAGAAAATTTCAATTGACTTGTTGAAGTATTGCAATCACCCTTATCCAAAAACGAAATTTAAATCAACTTTTTAGCAGTAACACACTCACATTTTTCATAAAACAAACACATTTTTTTCAGGAATCTACTCTCTGGAACCTAAAACTAATTTTAAAAAAACATCTTTCTAGGCATCCACTGTCCCTAATCGTGCAAGAAAATTTCAATTGACTTGTTGAAATATTGCAATCACCCTTATCCAAAAACGAAATTTAAATCAACTTTTTAGCAGTAACACACTCACATTTTTCATAAAACAAACACATTTTTTTCAGGAATCTACTCTCTGAAACCTAAAACTAATTTTAAAAAAACATCTCTCCTGGCATCCACTGTCCCTAATCGTGCAAGAAAATTTCAATTGACTTGTTGAAATATTGCAATCACCCTTATCCAAAAACGAAATTTAAATCAACTTTTTAGCAGTAACACACTCACATTTTTCATAAAACAAACACATTTTTTCAGGAATCAACTCTCTGGAACCTAAAACAAATATAAAAAAACATCTTTCTATGCATCCACTCTCCCTAATCGTGCAAAAAAATTTCAATTAACTAGTTGAAATAATGCAATCATGCCTATCCTGAAGCTAAATTTAAATAAACTTTTTAGCAGTAACACACTCATATTTTTCATAAAACAAACACATTTTTTTCAGGAATCAACTCTCTGGAACCTAAAACAAATATAAAAAAAAATCTTTCTATGCATCCACTCTCCCTAATCGTGCAAGAAAATTTGAATTAACTTGTTGAAATGATGCATTCACGCTTATCCTGAAACTAAATTTAAATCAACTTTTTTGCAGTAACACACTCACATTATTCATGAAACAAATAATTTTTTTTTCAGGAATCCACTCTCTGGAACCTATAACGAATTTGTAAAAAACATCTTTCTAGGCATCCACTCTCCCTAATCTTGCAAGAAAATTTCAATTAACTTGTTGAAATATTGCAATCACCCTTATCCAAAAATGAAATTTAAATTAACTTTTTAGCAGTAACACACTCACATTTTTCATAAAACAAACACATTTTTTTCAGGAATCTACTCTCTGGAACCTAAAACAAATTTTTTACAAACATCTTTCTAGGCATCCACTGTCCCTAATCGTGCAAGAAAATTTCAATTGACTTGTTGAAATATTGCAATCACCCTTATCCAAAAATGAAATGTAAATTAACTTTTTAGCAGTAACACACTCACATTTTTCATAAAACAAACAAACAAACAAACACAGTTTTTTTCAGGAATCTACTCTCTGGAACCTAAAACTAATTTTAAAAAAACATCTTTCTAGGCATCCACTGTCCCTAATCGTGCAAGAAAATTTCAATTGACTTGTTGAAATATTGCAATCACTCTTATTCAAAAACGAAATTTAAATCAACTTTTTAGCAGTAACACCCTCACATTTTTCATAAAACAAACACATTTTTTTCAGGAATCTACTCTCTGAAACCTAATACTAATTTAAAAAAGAAATCTTTCTATGCATCCACTGTCCCTAATCGTGCAAGAAAATTTCAATTGACTTGTTGAAGTATTGCAATCACCCTTATCCAAAAATGAAATTTAAATCAACTTTTTAGCAGTAACACTCACATTTTTCATAAAACAAACACATTTTTTTCAGGAATCTACTCTCTGGAACCTAAAACTAATTTTAAAAAAACATCTTTCTAGGCATCCACTGTCCCTAATCGTGCAAGAAAATTTCAATTGACTTGTTGAAATATTGCAATCACCCTTATCCAAAAATGAAATTTAAATCAACTTTTTAGCAGTAACACACTCACATTTTTCATAAAACAAACACATTTTTTTCAGGAATCTACTCTCTGGAACCTAAAACTAATTTTAAAAAAACATCTTTCTAGGCATCCATTGTCCCTAAGCGTGCAAGAAAATTTCAATTGACTTGTTGAAATATTGCAATCACCCTTATTCAAAAACGAAATTTAAATCAACTTTTTAGCAGTAACACCCTCACATTTTTCATAAAACAAACACATTTTTTTCAGGAATCTACTCTCTGAAAACTAATACTAATTTAAAAAAGAAATCTTTCTATGCATCCACTGTCCCTAATTGTGCAAGAAAATTTCAATTGACTTGTTGAAGTATTGCAATCACCCTTATCCAAAAACGAAATTTAAATCAACTTTTTAGCAGTAACACACTCTAATTTTTCATAAAACAAACACATTTTTTTCAGGAATCTACTCTCTGGAACCTAAAACTAATTTAAAAAAAACATCTTTCTAGGCATCCACTGTCCCTAATCGTGCAAGAAAATTTCAATTAACTTGTTGAAATATTGCAATCACCCTTATCCAAAAACGAAATTTAAATCAACTTTTTAGCAGTAACACACTCGCATTTTTCATAAAACAAACACATTTTTTTCAGGAATCTACTCTCTGAAACCTAAAACTAATTTTAAAAAAATATCTTTCTAGGCATCCACTGTCCCTAATCGTGCAAGAAAATTTCAATTGACTTGTTGAAATATTGCAATCACCCTTATTCAAAAACGAAATTTAAATCAACTTTTTAGCAGTAACACCCTCACATTTTTCATAAAACAAACACATTTTTTTCAGGAATCTACTCTCTGAAACCTAAAACTAATTTAAAAAAACATCTTTCTAGGCATCCACTCTCCCTAATCTTCCAAGAAAATTTCAATTAACTTATTGAAATATTGCAATCACCCTTATCCAAAAACGATATTTAAATCAACTTTTTAGCAGTAACACACTCACATTTTTCATAAAACAAACACATTTTTTTCAGGAATCTACTCTCTGGAACCTAAAACTAATTTAAAAAAAACATCTTTCTAGGCATCCACTGTCCCTAATCGTGCAAGAAAATTTCAATTGACTTGTTGAAATATTGCAATCACCCTTATCCAAAAATGAAATTTAAATCAACTTTTTAGCAGTAACACACTCACATTTTTCATAAAACAAACACATTTTTTTCAGGAATCTACTCTCTGGAACCTAAAACTAATTTAAAAAAAAAAATCTTTCTAGGCATCCACTGTCCCTAATCATGCAAGAAAATTTCAATTGACTTGTTGAAATATTGCAATCACCCTTATTCAAAAACGAAATTTAAATCAACTTTTTAGCAGTAACACCCTCACATTTTTCATAAAACAAACACATTTTTTTCAGGAATCTACTCTCTGGAACCTAAAACTAATTTTAAAAAAACATCTTTCTAGGCATCCACTGTCCCTAATCGTGCAGGAAAATTTCAATTGACTTGTTGAAGTATTGCAATCACCCTTATCCAAAAACGAAATTTAAATCAACTTTTTAGCAGTAACACCCTCACATTTTTCATAAAACAAACACATTTTTTTCCGGAATCTACTCACTGAAACCTAATACTAATTTAAAAAAGAAATCTTTCTATGCATCCACTGTCCCTAATCGTGCAAGAAAATTTCAATTGACTTGTTGAAGTATTGCAATCACCCTTATCCAAAAACGAAATTTAAATCAACTTTTTAGCAGTAACACACTCACATTTTTCATAAAACAAACACATTTTTTTCAGGAATCTACTCTCTGGAACCTAAAACTAATTTAAAAAAAACATCTTTCTATGCATCCACTGTCCCTAATCGTGCAAGAAAATTTCAATTGACTTGTTGAAATATTGCAATCACCCTTATCCAAAAATGAAATTTAAATCAACTTTTTAGCAGTAACACACTCACATTTTTCATAAAACAAACACATTTTTTTCAGGAATCTACTCTCTGGAACCTAAAACTAATTTAAAAAAAAAATCTTTCTAGGCATCCACTGTCCCTAATCGTGCAAGAAAATTTCAATTGACTTGTTGAAATATTGCAATCACCCTTATTCAAAAACGAAATTTAAATCAACTTTTTAGCAGTAACACCCTCACATTTTTCATAAAACAAACACATTTTTTTCAGGAATCTACTCTCTGGAACCTAAAACTAATTTTAAAAAAACATCTTTCCAGGCATCCACTGTCCCTAATCGTGCAGGAAAATTTCAATTGACGTGTTGAAGTATTGCAATCACCCTTATCCAAAAACGAAATTTAAATCAACTTTTTAGCAGTAACACCCTCACATTTTTCATAAAACAAACACATTTTTTTCAGGAATCTACTCTCTGAAACCTAATACTAATTTAAAAAAGAAATCTTTCTATGCATCCACTGTCCCTAATCGTGCAAGAAAATTTCAATTGACTTGTTGAAGTATTGCAATCACCCTTATCCAAAAACGAAATTTAAATCAACTTTTTAGCAGTAACACACTCACATTTTTCATAAAACAAACACATTTTTTTCAGGAATCTACTCTCTGGAACCTAAAACTAATTTTAAAAAAACATCTTTCTAGGCATCCACTGTCCCTAATCGTGCAAGAAAATTTCAATTGACTTGTTGAAATATTGCAATCACCCTTATCCAAAAACGAAATTTAAATCAACTTTTTAGCAGTAACACACTCACATTTTTCATAAAACAAACACATTTTTTTCAGGAATCTACTCTCTGAAACCTAAAACTAATTTAAAAAAAACATCTCTCTAGGCATCCACTGTCCCTAATCGTGCAAGAAAATTTCAATTGACTTGTTGAAATATTGCAATCACCCTTATCCAAAAACGAAATTTAAATCAACTTTTTAGCAGTAACACACTCACATTTTTCATAAAACAAACACATTTTTTCAGGAATCAACTCTCTGGAACCTAAAACAAATATAAAAAAAAAATCTTTGTATGCATCCACTCTCCCTAATCGTGCAAGAAAATTTCAATTAACTAGTTGAAATAATGCAATCATGCCTATCCTGAAGCTAAATTTAAATAAACTTTTTAGCAGTAACACACTCATATTTTTCATAAAACAAACACATTTTTTTCAGGAATCAACTCTCTGGAACCTAAAACAAATATAAAAAAAAGATCTTTCTATGCATCCACTCTCCCTAATCGTGCAAGAAAATTTGAATTAACTTGTTGAAATGATGCATTCACGCTTATCCTGAAACTAAATTTAAATCAACTTTTTTGCAGTAACACACTCACATTTTTCATGAAACAAATAATTTTTTTTTCAGGAATCCACTCTCTGGAACCTATAACGAATTTGTAAAAAACATCTTTCTAGGCATCCACTCTCCCTAATCTTGCAAGAAAATTTCAATTAACTTGTTGAAATATTGCAATCACCCTCATCCAAAAACGATATTTAAATCAACTTTTTTGCAGTAACACACTCACATTTTTCATAAAACAAACACATTTTTTTCAGGAATCTACTCTCTGGAACCTAAAACTAATTAAAAAAAAAAATCTTTCTAGGCATCCACTGTCCCTAATCGTGCAAGAAAATTTCAATTGACTTGTTGAAATATTGCAATCACCCTTATCCAAAAATGAAATTTAAATCAACTTTTTAGCAGTAACACACTCACATTTTTCATAAAACAAACACATTTTTTTCAGGAATCTACTCTCTGGAACCTAAAACTAATTTAAAAAAAACATCTTTCTAGGCATCCACTGTCCCTAATCGTGCAAGAAAATTTCAATTGACTTGTTGAAATATTGCAATCACCCTTATTCAAAAACGAAATTTAAATCAACTTTTTAGCAGTAACACCCTCACATTTTTCATAAAACAAACACATTTTTTTCAGGAATCTACTCTCTGAAACCAAAAACTAATTAAAAAAAACATCTTTCTAGGCATCCACTCTCCCTAATCTTCCAAGTAAATTTCAATTAACTTATTGAAATATTGCAATCACCCTTATCCAAAAACGATATTTAAATCAACTTTTTAGCAGTAACACACTCACATTTTTCATAAAACAAACACATTTTTTTCAGGAATCTACTCTCTGGAACCTTAAACAAATTTAAAAAAAACATCTTTCTAGGCATCCACTGTCCCTAATCGTGCAAGAAAATTTCAATTGACTTGTTGAAATATTGCAATCACCCTTATCCAAAAATGAAATTTAAATCAACTTTTTAGCAGTAACACACTCACATTTTTCATAAAACAAACACATTTTTTTCAGGAATCTACTCTCTGGAACCTAAAACTAATTTTAAAAAAACATCTTTCTAGGCATCCATTGTCCCTAATCGTGCAAGAAAATTTCAATTGACTTGTTGAAATATTGCAATCACCCTTATTCAAAAACGAAATTTAAATCAACTTTTTAGCAGTGACACCCTCACATTTTTCATAAAACAAACACATTTTTTTCAGGAATCTACTCTCTGAAAACTAATACTAATTTAAAAAAGAAATCTTTCTATGCATCCACTGTCCCTAATCGTGCAAGAAAATTTCAATTGACTTGTTGAAGTATTGCAATCACCCTTATCCAAAAACGAAATTTAAATCAACTTTTTAGCAGTAACACACTCACATTTTTCATAAAACAAACACATTTTTTTCAGGAATCTACTCTCTGGAACCTTAAACAAATTTAAAAAAAACATCTTTCTAGGCATCCACTGTCCCTAATCGTGCAAGAACATTTCAATTGACTTGTTGAAATATTGCAATCACCCTTATCCAAAAATGAAATTTAAATCAACTTTTTAGCAGTAACACACTCACATTTTTCATAAAACAAACACATTTTTTTCAGGAATCTACTCTCTGGAACCTAAAACTAATTTAAAAAAAACATCTTTCTAGGCATCCATTGTCCCTAATCGTGCAATAAAATTTCAATTGACTTGTTGAAATATTGCAATCACCCTTATTCAAAAACGAAATTTAAATCAACTTTTTAGCAGTAACACCCTCACATTTTTCATAAAACAAACACATTTTTTTCAGGAATCTACTCTCTGAAACCTAAAACTAATTTAAAAAAACATCTTTCTAGGCATCCACTCTCCCTAATCTTCCAAGAAAATTTCAATTAACTTATTGAAATATTGCAATCACCCTTATCCAAAAACGATATTTAAATCAACTTTTTAGCAGTAACACACTCACATTTTTCATAAAACAAACACATTTTTTTCAGGAATCTACTCTCTGGAACCTAAAACTAATTTAAAAAAAAGATCTTTCTAGGCATCCACTGTCCCTAATCGTGCAAGAAAATTTCAATTGACTTGTTGAAATATTGCAATCACCCTTATTCAAAAATGAAATTTAAATCAACTTTTTAGCAGTAACACCCTCACATTTTTCATAAAACAAACACATTTTTTTCAGGAATCTACTCTCTCAAACCTAAAACTAATTAAAAAAAACATCTTTCTAGGCATCCACTCTCCCTAATCTTCCAAGAAAATTTCAATTAACTTATTGAAATATTGCAATCACCCTTATCCAAAAACGATATTTAAATCAACTTTTTAGCAGTAACACACTCACATTTTTCATAAAACAAACACATTTTTTTCAGGAATCTACTCTCTGGAACCTAAAACTAATTTTAAAAAAACATCTTTCTAGGCATCCACTGTCCCTAATCGTGCAAGAAAATTTCAATTGACTTGTTGAAATATTGCAATCACCCTTATCCAAAAACGAAATTTAAATCAACTTTTTAGCAGTAACACACTCACATTTTTCATAAAACAAACACATTTTTTTCAGGAATCTACTCTCTGAAACCTAAAACTAATTTTAAAAAAACATCTCTCTAGGCATCCACTGTCCCTAATCGTGCAAGAAAATTTCAATTGACTTGTTGAAATATTGCAATCACCCTTATCCAAAAACGAAATTTAAATCAACTTTTTAGCAGTAACACACTCACATTTTTCATAAAACAAACACATTTTTTCAGGAATCAACTCTCTGGAACCTAAAACAAATATAAAAAAACATCTTTCTATGCATCCACTCTCCCTAATCGTGCAAAAAAATTTCAATTAACTAGTTGAAATAATGCAATCATGCCTATCCTGAAGCTAAATTTAAATAAACTTTTTAGCAGTAACACACTCATATTTTTCATAAAACAAACACATTTTTTTCAGGAATCAACTCTCTGGAACCTAAAACAAATATAAAAAAAAATCTTTCTATGCATCCACTCTCCCTAATCGTGCAAGAAAATTTGAATTAACTTGTTGAAATGATGCATTCACGCTTATCCTGAAACTAAATTTAAATCAACTTTTTTGCAGTAACACACTCACATTATTCATGAAACAAATCATTTTTTTTTCAGGAATCCACTCTCTGGAACCTATAACGAATTTGTAAAAAACATCTTTCTAGGCATCCACTCTCCCTAATCTTGCAAGAAAATTTCAATTAACTTGTTGAAATATTGCAATCACCCTTATCCAAAAATGAAATTTAAATTAACTTTTTAGCAGTAACACACTCACATTTTTCATAAAACAAACACATTTTTTTCAGGAATCTACTCTCTGGAACCTAAAACAAATTTTTAACAAACATCTTTCTAGGCATCCACTGTCCCTAATCGTGCAAGAAAATTTCAATTGACTTGTTGAAGTATTGCAATCACCCTTATCCAAAAACGAAATTTAAATCAACTTTTTAGCAGTAACACACTCTAATTTTTCATAAAACAAACACATTTTTTTCAGGAATCTACTCTCTGGAACCTAAAACTAATTTAAAAAAAACATCTTTCTAGGCATCCACTGTCCCTAATCGTGCAAGAAAATTTCAATTAACTTGTTGAAATATTGCAATCACCCTTATCCAAAAACGAAATTTAAATCAACTTTTTAGCAGCAACACACTCGCATTTTTCATAAAACAAACACATTTTTTTCAGGAATCTACTCTCTGAAACCTAAAACTAATTTTAAAAAAATATCTTTCTAGGCATCCACTGTCCCTAATCGTGCAAGAAAATTTCAATTGACTTGTTGAAATATTGCAATCACCCTTATTCAAAAACGAAATTTAAATCAACTTTTTAGCAGTAACACCCTCACATTTTTCATAAAACAAACACATTTTTTTCAGGAATCTACTCTCTGAAACCTAAAACTAATTAAAAAAAACATCTTTCTAGGCATCCACTCTCCCTAATCTTCCAAGAAAATTTCAATTAACTTATTGAAATATTGCAATCACCCTTATCCAAAAACGATATTTAAATCAACTTTTTAGCAGTAACACACTCACATTTTTCATAAAACAAACACATTTTTTTCAGGAATCTACTCTCTGGAACCTAAAACTAATTTAAAAAAAACATCTTTCTAGGCATCCACTGTCCCTAATCGTGCAAGAAAATTTCAATTGACTTGTTGAAATATTGCAATCACCCTTATCCAAAAATGAAATTTAAATCAACTTTTTAGCAGTAACACACTCACATTTTTCATAAAACAAACACATTTTTTTCAGGAATCTACTCTCTGGAACCTAAAACTAATTTAAAAAAAAAAATCTTTCTAGGCATCCACTGTCCCTAATCATGCAAGAAAATTTCAATTGACTTGTTGAAATATTACAATCACCCTTATTCAAAAACGAAATTTAAATCAACTTTTTAGCAGTAACACCCTCACATTTTTCATAAAACAAACACATTTTTTTCAGGAATCTACTCTCTGGAACCTAAAACTAATTTTAAAAAAACATCTTTCTAGGCATCCACTGTCCCTAATCGTGCAGGAAAATTTCAATTGACTTGTTGAAGTATTGCAATCACCCTTATCCAAAAACGAAATTTAAATCAACTTTTTAGCAGTAACACCCTCACATTTTTCATAAAACAAACACATTTTTTTCCGGAATCTACTCACTGAAACCTAATACTAATTTAAAAAAGAAATCTTTCTATGCATCCACTGTCCCTAATCGTGCAAGAAAATTTCAATTGACTTGTTGAAGTATTGCAATCACCCTTATCCAAAAACGAAATTTAAATCAACTTTTTAGCAGTAACACACTCACATTTTTCATAAAACAAACACATTTTTTTCAGGAATCTACTCTCTGGAACCTAAAACTAATTTAAAAAAAACATCTTTCTATGCATCCACTGTCCCTAATCGTGCAAGAAAATTTCAATTGACTTGTTGAAATATTGCAATCACCCTTATCCAAAAATGAAATTTAAATCAACTTTTTAGCAGTAACACACTCACATTTTTCATAAAACAAACACATTTTTTTCAGGAATCTACTCTCTGGAACCTAAAACTAATTTAAAAAAAAAATCTTTCTAGGCATCCACTGTCCCTAATCGTGCAAGAAAATTTCAATTGACTTGTTGAAATATTGCAATCACCCTTATTCAAAAACGAAATTTAAATCAACTTTTTAGCAGTAACACCCTCACATTTTTCATAAAACAAACACATTTTTTTCAGGAATCTACTCTCTGGAACCTAAAACTAATTTTAAAAAAACATCTTTCCAGGCATCCACTGTCCCTAATCGTGCAGGAAAATTTCAATTGACGTGTTGAAGTATTGCAATCACCCTTATCCAAAAACGAAATTTAAATCAACTTTTTAGCAGTAACACCCTCACATTTTTCATAAAACAAACACATTTTTTTCAGGAATCTACTCTCTGAAACCTAATACTAATTTAAAAAAGAAATCTTTCTATGCATCCACTGTCCCTAATCGTGCAAGAAAATTTCAATTGACTTGTTGAAGTATTGCAATCACCCTTATCCAAAAACGAAATTTAAATCAACTTTTTAGCAGTAACACACTCACATTTTTCATAAAACAAACACATTTTTTTCAGGAATCTACTCTCTGGAACCTAAAACTAATTTTAAAAAAACATCTTTCTAGGCATCCACTGTCCCTAATCGTGCAAGAAAATTTCAATTGACTTGTTGAAATATTGCAATCACCCTTATCCAAAAACGAAATTTAAATCAACTTTTTAGCAGTAACACACTCACATTTTTCATAAAACAAACACATTTTTTTCAGGAATCTACTCTCTGAAACCTAAAACTAATTTAAAAAAAACATCTCTCTAGGCATCCACTGTCCCTAATCGTGCAAGAAAATTTCAATTGACTTGTTGAAATATTGCAATCACCCTTATCCAAAAACGAAATTTAAATCAACTTTTTAGCAGTAACACACTCACATTTTTCATAAAACAAACACATTTTTTCAGGAATCAACTCTCTGGAACCTAAAACAAATATAAAAAAAAAATCTTTGTATGCATCCACTCTCCCTAATCGTGCAAGAAAATTTCAATTAACTAGTTGAAATAATGCAATCATGCCTA
The DNA here is from genome assembly GCF_964263255.1 of Lissotriton vulgaris. Classification (NCBI taxonomy): domain Eukaryota; kingdom Metazoa; phylum Chordata; class Amphibia; order Caudata; family Salamandridae; genus Lissotriton; species Lissotriton vulgaris. The sequence goes on along the minus strand of NW_028244439.1, from coordinate 968,713 downwards.
TCCTGAAGCTAAATTTAAATAAACTTTTTAGCAGTAACACACTCATATTTTTCATAAAACAAACACATTTTTTTCAGGAATCAACTCTCTGGAACCTAAAACAAATATAAAAAAAAGATCTTTCTATGCATCCACTCTCCCTAATCGTGCAAGAAAATTTGAATTAACTTGTTGAAATGATGCATTCACGCTTATCCTGAAACTAAATTTAAATCAACTTTTTTGCAGTAACACACTCACATTTTTCATGAAACAAATAATTTTTTTTTCAGGAATCCACTCTCTGGAACCTATAACGAATTTGTAAAAAACATCTTTCTAGGCATCCACTCTCCCTAATCTTGCAAGAAAATTTCAATTAACTTGTTGAAATATTGCAATCACCCTCATCCAAAAACGATATTTAAATCAACTTTTTTGCAGTAACACACTCACATTTTTCATAAAACAAACACATTTTTTTCAGGAATCTACTCTCTGGAACCTAAAACTAATTAAAAAAAAAAATCTTTCTAGGCATCCACTGTCCCTAATCGTGCAAGAAAATTTCAATTGACTTGTTGAAATATTGCAATCACCCTTATCCAAAAATGAAATTTAAATCAACTTTTTAGCAGTAACACACTCACATTTTTCATAAAACAAACACATTTTTTTCAGGAATCTACTCTCTGGAACCTAAAACTAATTTAAAAAAAACATCTTTCTAGGCATCCACTGTCCCTAATCGTGCAAGAAAATTTCAATTGACTTGTTGAAATATTGCAATCACCCTTATTCAAAAACGAAATTTAAATCAACTTTTTAGCAGTAACACCCTCACATTTTTCATAAAACAAACACATTTTTTTCAGGAATCTACTCTCTGAAACCAAAAACTAATTAAAAAAAACATCTTTCTAGGCATCCACTCTCCCTAATCTTCCAAGTAAATTTCAATTAACTTATTGAAATATTGCAATCACCCTTATCCAAAAACGATATTTAAATCAACTTTTTAGCAGTAACACACTCACATTTTTCATAAAACAAACACATTTTTTTCAGGAATCTACTCTCTGGAACCTTAAACAAATTTAAAAAAAACATCTTTCTAGGCATCCACTGTCCCTAATCGTGCAAGAAAATTTCAATTGACTTGTTGAAATATTGCAATCACCCTTATCCAAAAATGAAATTTAAATCAACTTTTTAGCAGTAACACACTCACATTTTTCATAAAACAAACACATTTTTTTCAGGAATCTACTCTCTGGAACCTAAAACTAATTTTAAAAAAACATCTTTCTAGGCATCCATTGTCCCTAATCGTGCAAGAAAATTTCAATTGACTTGTTGAAATATTGCAATCACCCTTATTCAAAAACGAAATTTAAATCAACTTTTTAGCAGTGACACCCTCACATTTTTCATAAAACAAACACATTTTTTTCAGGAATCTACTCTCTGAAAACTAATACTAATTTAAAAAAGAAATCTTTCTATGCATCCACTGTCCCTAATCGTGCAAGAAAATTTCAATTGACTTGTTGAAGTATTGCAATCACCCTTATCCAAAAACGAAATTTAAATCAACTTTTTAGCAGTAACACACTCACATTTTTCATAAAACAAACACATTTTTTTCAGGAATCTACTCTCTGGAACCTTAAACAAATTTAAAAAAAACATCTTTCTAGGCATCCACTGTCCCTAATCGTGCAAGAACATTTCAATTGACTTGTTGAAATATTGCAATCACCCTTATCCAAAAATGAAATTTAAATCAACTTTTTAGCAGTAACACACTCACATTTTTCATAAAACAAACACATTTTTTTCAGGAATCTACTCTCTGGAACCTAAAACTAATTTAAAAAAAACATCTTTCTAGGCATCCATTGTCCCTAATCGTGCAATAAAATTTCAATTGACTTGTTGAAATATTGCAATCACCCTTATTCAAAAACGAAATTTAAATCAACTTTTTAGCAGTAACACCCTCACATTTTTCATAAAACAAACACATTTTTTTCAGGAATCTACTCTCTGAAACCTAAAACTAATTTAAAAAAACATCTTTCTAGGCATCCACTCTCCCTAATCTTCCAAGAAAATTTCAATTAACTTATTGAAATATTGCAATCACCCTTATCCAAAAACGATATTTAAATCAACTTTTTAGCAGTAACACACTCACATTTTTCATAAAACAAACACATTTTTTTCAGGAATCTACTCTCTGGAACCTAAAACTAATTTAAAAAAAAGATCTTTCTAGGCATCCACTGTCCCTAATCGTGCAAGAAAATTTCAATTGACTTGTTGAAATATTGCAATCACCCTTATTCAAAAATGAAATTTAAATCAACTTTTTAGCAGTAACACCCTCACATTTTTCATAAAACAAACACATTTTTTTCAGGAATCTACTCTCTCAAACCTAAAACTAATTAAAAAAAACATCTTTCTAGGCATCCACTCTCCCTAATCTTCCAAGAAAATTTCAATTAACTTATTGAAATATTGCAATCACCCTTATCCAAAAACGATATTTAAATCAACTTTTTAGCAGTAACACACTCACATTTTTCATAAAACAAACACATTTTTTTCAGGAATCTACTCTCTGGAACCTAAAACTAATTTTAAAAAAACATCTTTCTAGGCATCCACTGTCCCTAATCGTGCAAGAAAATTTCAATTGACTTGTTGAAATATTGCAATCACCCTTATCCAAAAACGAAATTTAAATCAACTTTTTAGCAGTAACACACTCACATTTTTCATAAAACAAACACATTTTTTTCAGGAATCTACTCTCTGAAACCTAAAACTAATTTTAAAAAAACATCTCTCTAGGCATCCACTGTCCCTAATCGTGCAAGAAAATTTCAATTGACTTGTTGAAATATTGCAATCACCCTTATCCAAAAACGAAATTTAAATCAACTTTTTAGCAGTAACACACTCACATTTTTCATAAAACAAACACATTTTTTCAGGAATCAACTCTCTGGAACCTAAAACAAATATAAAAAAACATCTTTCTATGCATCCACTCTCCCTAATCGTGCAAAAAAATTTCAATTAACTAGTTGAAATAATGCAATCATGCCTATCCTGAAGCTAAATTTAAATAAACTTTTTAGCAGTAACACACTCATATTTTTCATAAAACAAACACATTTTTTTCAGGAATCAACTCTCTGGAACCTAAAACAAATATAAAAAAAAATCTTTCTATGCATCCACTCTCCCTAATCGTGCAAGAAAATTTGAATTAACTTGTTGAAATGATGCATTCACGCTTATCCTGAAACTAAATTTAAATCAACTTTTTTGCAGTAACACACTCACATTATTCATGAAACAAATCATTTTTTTTTCAGGAATCCACTCTCTGGAACCTATAACGAATTTGTAAAAAACATCTTTCTAGGCATCCACTCTCCCTAATCTTGCAAGAAAATTTCAATTAACTTGTTGAAATATTGCAATCACCCTTATCCAAAAATGAAATTTAAATTAACTTTTTAGCAGTAACACACTCACATTTTTCATAAAACAAACACATTTTTTTCAGGAATCTACTCTCTGGAACCTAAAACAAATTTTTAACAAACATCTTTCTAGGCATCCACTGTCCCTAATCGTGCAAGAAAATTTCAATTGACTTGTTGAAGTATTGCAATCACCCTTATCCAAAAACGAAATTTAAATCAACTTTTTAGCAGTAACACACTCTAATTTTTCATAAAACAAACACATTTTTTTCAGGAATCTACTCTCTGGAACCTAAAACTAATTTAAAAAAAACATCTTTCTAGGCATCCACTGTCCCTAATCGTGCAAGAAAATTTCAATTAACTTGTTGAAATATTGCAATCACCCTTATCCAAAAACGAAATTTAAATCAACTTTTTAGCAGCAACACACTCGCATTTTTCATAAAACAAACACATTTTTTTCAGGAATCTACTCTCTGAAACCTAAAACTAATTTTAAAAAAATATCTTTCTAGGCATCCACTGTCCCTAATCGTGCAAGAAAATTTCAATTGACTTGTTGAAATATTGCAATCACCCTTATTCAAAAACGAAATTTAAATCAACTTTTTAGCAGTAACACCCTCACATTTTTCATAAAACAAACACATTTTTTTCAGGAATCTACTCTCTGAAACCTAAAACTAATTAAAAAAAACATCTTTCTAGGCATCCACTCTCCCTAATCTTCCAAGAAAATTTCAATTAACTTATTGAAATATTGCAATCACCCTTATCCAAAAACGATATTTAAATCAACTTTTTAGCAGTAACACACTCACATTTTTCATAAAACAAACACATTTTTTTCAGGAATCTACTCTCTGGAACCTAAAACTAATTTAAAAAAAACATCTTTCTAGGCATCCACTGTCCCTAATCGTGCAAGAAAATTTCAATTGACTTGTTGAAATATTGCAATCACCCTTATCCAAAAATGAAATTTAAATCAACTTTTTAGCAGTAACACACTCACATTTTTCATAAAACAAACACATTTTTTTCAGGAATCTACTCTCTGGAACCTAAAACTAATTTAAAAAAAAAAATCTTTCTAGGCATCCACTGTCCCTAATCATGCAAGAAAATTTCAATTGACTTGTTGAAATATTACAATCACCCTTATTCAAAAACGAAATTTAAATCAACTTTTTAGCAGTAACACCCTCACATTTTTCATAAAACAAACACATTTTTTTCAGGAATCTACTCTCTGGAACCTAAAACTAATTTTAAAAAAACATCTTTCTAGGCATCCACTGTCCCTAATCGTGCAGGAAAATTTCAATTGACTTGTTGAAGTATTGCAATCACCCTTATCCAAAAACGAAATTTAAATCAACTTTTTAGCAGTAACACCCTCACATTTTTCATAAAACAAACACATTTTTTTCCGGAATCTACTCACTGAAACCTAATACTAATTTAAAAAAGAAATCTTTCTATGCATCCACTGTCCCTAATCGTGCAAGAAAATTTCAATTGACTTGTTGAAGTATTGCAATCACCCTTATCCAAAAACGAAATTTAAATCAACTTTTTAGCAGTAACACACTCACATTTTTCATAAAACAAACACATTTTTTTCAGGAATCTACTCTCTGGAACCTAAAACTAATTTAAAAAAAACATCTTTCTATGCATCCACTGTCCCTAATCGTGCAAGAAAATTTCAATTGACTTGTTGAAATATTGCAATCACCCTTATCCAAAAATGAAATTTAAATCAACTTTTTAGCAGTAACACACTCACATTTTTCATAAAACAAACACATTTTTTTCAGGAATCTACTCTCTGGAACCTAAAACTAATTTAAAAAAAAAATCTTTCTAGGCATCCACTGTCCCTAATCGTGCAAGAAAATTTCAATTGACTTGTTGAAATATTGCAATCACCCTTATTCAAAAACGAAATTTAAATCAACTTTTTAGCAGTAACACCCTCACATTTTTCATAAAACAAACACATTTTTTTCAGGAATCTACTCTCTGGAACCTAAAACTAATTTTAAAAAAACATCTTTCCAGGCATCCACTGTCCCTAATCGTGCAGGAAAATTTCAATTGACGTGTTGAAGTATTGCAATCACCCTTATCCAAAAACGAAATTTAAATCAACTTTTTAGCAGTAACACCCTCACATTTTTCATAAAACAAACACATTTTTTTCAGGAATCTACTCTCTGAAACCTAATACTAATTTAAAAAAGAAATCTTTCTATGCATCCACTGTCCCTAATCGTGCAAGAAAATTTCAATTGACTTGTTGAAGTATTGCAATCACCCTTATCCAAAAACGAAATTTAAATCAACTTTTTAGCAGTAACACACTCACATTTTTCATAAAACAAACACATTTTTTTCAGGAATCTACTCTCTGGAACCTAAAACTAATTTTAAAAAAACATCTTTCTAGGCATCCACTGTCCCTAATCGTGCAAGAAAATTTCAATTGACTTGTTGAAATATTGCAATCACCCTTATCCAAAAACGAAATTTAAATCAACTTTTTAGCAGTAACACACTCACATTTTTCATAAAACAAACACATTTTTTTCAGGAATCTACTCTCTGAAACCTAAAACTAATTTTAAAAAAACATCTCTCTAGGCATCCACTGTCCCTAATCGTGCAAGAAAATTTCAATTGACTTGTTGAAATATTGCAATCACCCTTATCCAAAAACGAAATTTAAATCAACTTTTTAGCAGTAACACACTCACATTTTTCATAAAACAAACACATTTTTTCAGGAATCAACTCTCTGGAACCTAAAACAAATATAAAAAAAAAATCTTTGTATGCATCCACTCTCCCTAATCGTGCAAGAAAATTTCAATTAACTAGTTGAAATAATGCAATCATGCCTATCCTGAAGCTAAATTTAAATAAACTTTTTAGCAGTAACACACTCATATTTTTCATAAAACAAACACATTTTTTTCAGGAATCAACTCTCTGGAACCTAAAACAAATATAAAAAAAAGATCTTTCTATGCATCCACTCTCCCTAATCGTGCAAGAAAATTTGAATTAACTTGTTGAAATGATGCATTCACGCTTATCCTGAAACTAAATTTAAATCAACTTTTTTGCAGTAACACACTCACATTTTTCATGAAACAAATAATTTTTTTTTCAGGAATCCACTCTCTGGAACCTATAACGAATTTGTAAAAAACATCTTTCTAGGCATCCACTCTCCCTAATCTTGCAAGAAAATTTCAATTAACTTGTTGAAATATTGCAATCACCCTCATCCAAAAACGATATTTAAATCAACTTTTTTGCAGTAACACACTCACATTTTTCATAAAACAAACACATTTTTTTCAGGAATCTACTCTCTGGAACCTAAAACTAATTAAAAAAAAAAATCTTTCTAGGCATCCACTGTCCCTAATCGTGCAAGAAAATTTCAATTGACTTGTTGAAATATTGCAATCACCCTTATCCAAAAATGAAATTTAAATCAACTTTTTAGCAGTAACACACTCACATTTTTCATAAAACAAACACATTTTTTTCAGGAATCTACTCTCTGGAACCTAAAACTAATTAAAAAAAAACATCTTTCTAGGCATCCACTGTCCCTAATCGTGCAAGAAAATTTCAATTGACTTGTTGAAATATTGCAATCACCCTTATTCAAAAACGAAATTTAAATCAACTTTTTAGCAGTAACACCCTCACATTTTTCATAAAACAAACACATTTTTTTCAGGAATCTACTCTCTGAAACCTAAAACTAATTAAAAAAAACATCTTTCTAGGCATCCACTCTCCCTAATCTTCCAAGTAAATTTCAATTAACTTATTGAAATATTGCAATCACCCTTATCCAAAAACGATATTTAAATCAACTTTTTAGCAGTAACACACTCACATTTTTCATAAAACAAACACATTTTTTTCAGGAATCTACTCTCTGGAACCTTAAACAAATTTTAAAAAAACATCTTTCTAGGCATCCACTGTCCCTAATCGTGCAAGAAAATTTCAATTGACTTGTTGAAATATTGCAATCACCCTTATCCAAAAATGAAATTTAAATCAACTTTTTAGCAGTAACACACTCACATTTTTCATAAAACAAACACATTTTTTTCAGGAATCTACTCTCTGGAACCTAAAACTAATTTTAAAAAAACATCTTTCTAGGCATCCATTGTCCCTAATCGTGCAAGAAAATTTCAATTGACTTGTTGAAATATTGCAATCACCCTTATTCAAAAACGAAATTTAAATCAACTTTTTAGCAGTGACACCCTCACATTTTTCATAAAACAAACACATTTTTTTCAGGAATCTACTCTCTGAAAACTAATACTAATTTAAAAAAGAAATCTTTCTATGCATCCACTGTCCCTAATCGTGCAAGAAAATTTCAATTGACTTGTTGAAGTATTGCAATCACCCTTATCCAAAAACGAAATTTAAATCAACTTTTTAGCAGTAACACACTCACATTTTTCATAAAACAAACACATTTTTTTCAGGAATCTACTCTCTGGAACCTTAAACAAATTTTAAAAAAACATCTTTCTAGGCATCCACTGTCCCTAATCGTGCAAGAACATTTCAATTGACTTGTTGAAATATTGCAATCACCCTTATCCAAAAATGAAATTTAAATCAACTTTTTAGCAGTAACACACTCACATTTTTCATAAAACAAACACATTTTTTTCAGGAATCTACTCTCTGGAACCTAAAACTAATTTAAAAAAAACATCTTTCTAGGCATCCATTGTCCCTAATCGTGCAATAAAATTTCAATTGACTTGTTGAAATATTGCAATCACCCTTATTCAAAAACGAAATTTAAATCAACTTTTTAGCAGTAACACCCTCACATTTTTCATAAAACAAACACATTTTTTTCAGGAATCTACTCTCTGAAACCTAAAACTAATTTAAAAAAACATCTTTCTAGGCATCCACTCTCCCTAATCTTCCAAGAAAATTTCAATTAACTTATTGAAATATTGCAATCACCCTTATCCAAAAACGATATTTAAATCAACTTTTTAGCAGTAACACACTCACATTTTTCATAAAACAAACACATTTTTTTCAGGAATCTACTCTCTGGAACCTAAAACTAATTTAAAAAAAAATCTTTCTAGGCATCCACTGTCCCTAATCGTGCAAGAAAATTTAAATTGACTTGTTGAAATATTGCAATCACCCTTATCCAAAAATGAAATTTAAATCAACTTTTTAGCAGTAACACACTCACATTTTTCATAAAACAAACACATTTTTTTCAGGAATCTACTCTCTGAAACCTAAAACTAATTAAAAAAAACATCTTTCTAGGCATCCACTCTCCCTAATCTTCCAAGTAAATTTCAATTAACTTATTGAAATATTGCAATCACCCTTATCCAAAAACGATATTTAAATCAACTTTTTAGCAGTAACACACTCACATTTTTCATAAAACAAACACATTTTTTTCAGGAATCTACTCTCTGGAACCTTAAACAAATTTTAAAAAAACATCTTTCTAGGCATCCACTGTCCCTAATCGTGCAAGAAAATTTCAATTGACTTGTTGAAATATTGCAATCACCCTTATCCAAAAATGAAATTTAAATCAACTTTTTAGCAGTAACACACTCACATTTTTCATAAAACAAACACATTTTTTTCAGGAATCTACTCTCTGGAACCTAAAACTAATTTTAAAAAAACATCTTTCTAGGCATCCATTGTCCCTAATCGTGCAAGAAAATTTCAATTGACTTGTTGAAATATTGCAATCACCCTTATTCAAAAACGAAATTTAAATCAACTTTTTAGCAGTGACACCCTCACATTTTTCATAAAACAAACACATTTTTTTCAGGAATCTACTCTCTGAAAACTAATACTAATTTAAAAAAGAAATCTTTCTATGCATCCACTGTCCCTAATCGTGCAAGAAAATTTCAATTGACTTGTTGAAGTATTGCAATCACCCTTATCCAAAAACGAAATTTAAATCAACTTTTTAGCAGTAACACACTCACATTTTTCATAAAACAAACACATTTTTTTCAGGAATCTACTCTCTGGAACCTTAAACAAATTTTAAAAAAACATCTTTCTAGGCATCCACTGTCCCTAATCGTGCAAGAACATTTCAATTGACTTGTTGAAATATTGCAATCACCCTTATCCAAAAATGAAATTTAAATCAACTTTTTAGCAGTAACACACTCACATTTTTCATAAAACAAACACATTTTTTTCAGGAATCTACTCTCTGAAACCTAAAACTAATTTTAAAAAAATATCTTTCTAGGCATCCACTGTCCCTAATCGTGCAAGAAAATTTCAATTGACTTGTTGAAATATTGCAATCACCCTTATTCAAAAACGAAATTTAAATCAACTTTTTAGCAGTAACACCCTCACATTTTTCATAAAACAAACACATTTTTTTCAGGAATCTACTCTCTGAAACCTAAAACTAATTAAAAAAAACATCTTTCTAGGCATCCACTCTCCCTAATCTTCCAAGAAAATTTCAATTAACTTATTGAAATATTGCAATCACCCTTATCCAAAAACGATATTTAAATCAACTTTTTAGCAGTAACACACTCACATTTTTCATAAAACAAACACATTTTTTTCAGGAATCTACTCTCTGGAACCTAAAACTAATTTAAAAAAAACATCTTTCTAGGCATCCACTGTCCCTAATCGTGCAAGAAAATTTCAATTGACTTGTTGAAATATTGCAATCACCCTTATCCAAAAATGAAATTTAAATCAACTTTTTAGCAGTAACACACTCACATTTTTCATAAAACAAACACATTTTTTTCAGGAATCTACTCTCTGGAACCTAAAACTAATTTAAAAAAAAAAATCTTTCTAGGCATCCACTGTCCCTAATCATGCAAGAAAATTTCAATTGACTTGTTGAAATATTACAATCACCCTTATTCAAAAACGAAATTTAAATCAACTTTTTAGCAGTAACACCCTCACATTTTTCATAAAACAAACACATTTTTTTCAGGAATCTACTCTCTGGAACCTAAAACTAATTTTAAAAAAACATCTTTCTAGGCATCCACTGTCCCTAATCGTGCAGGAAAATTTCAATTGACTTGTTGAAGTATTGCAATCACCCTTATCCAAAAACGAAATTTAAATCAACTTTTTAGCAGTAACACCCTCACATTTTTCATAAAACAAACACATTTTTTTCCGGAATCTACTCACTGAAACCTAATACTAATTTAAAAAAGAAATCTTTCTATGCATCCACTGTCCCTAATCGTGCAAGAAAATTTCAATTGACTTGTTGAAGTATTGCAATCACCCTTATCCAAAAACGAAATTTAAATCAACTTTTTAGCAGTAACACACTCACATTTTTCATAAAACAAACACATTTTTTTCAGGAATCTACTCTCTGGAACCTAAAACTAATTTAAAAAAAACATCTTTCTATGCATCCACTGTCCCTAATCGTGCAAGAAAATTTCAATTGACTTGTTGAAATATTGCAATCACCCTTATCCAAAAATGAAATTTAAATCAACTTTTTAGCAGTAACACACTCACATTTTTCATAAAACAAACACATTTTTTTCAGGAATCTACTCTCTGGAACCTAAAACTAATTTAAAAAAAAAATCTTTCTAGGCATCCACTGTCCCTAATCGTGCAAGAAAATTTCAATTGACTTGTTGAAATATTGCAATCACCCTTATTCAAAAACGAAATTTAAATCAACTTTTTAGCAGTAACACCCTCACATTTTTCATAAAACAAACACATTTTTTTCAGGAATCTACTCTCTGGAACCTAAAACTAATTTTAAAAAAACATCTTTCCAGGCATCCACTGTCCCTAATCGTGCAGGAAAATTTCAATTGACGTGTTGAAGTATTGCAATCACCCTTATCCAAAAACGAAATTTAAATCAACTTTTTAGCAGTAACACCCTCACATTTTTCATAAAACAAACACATTTTTTTCAGGAATCTACTCTCTGAAACCTAATACTAATTTAAAAAAGAAATCTTTCTATGCATCCACTGTCCCTAATCGTGCAAGAAAATTTCAATTGACTTGTTGAAGTATTGCAATCACCCTTATCCAAAAACGAAATTTAAATCAACTTTTTAGCAGTAACACACTCACATTTTTCATAAAACAAACACATTTTTTTCAGGAATCTACTCTCTGGAACCTAAAACTAATTTTAAAAAAACATCTTTCTAGGCATCCACTGTCCCTAATCGTGCAAGAAAATTTCAATTGACTTGTTGAAATATTGCAATCACCCTTATCCAAAAACGAAATTTAAATCAACTTTTTAGCAGTAACACACTCACATTTTTCATAAAACAAACACATTTTTTTCAGGAATCTACTCTCTGAAACCTAAAACTAATTTAAAAAAAACATCTCTCTAGGCATCCACTGTCCCTAATCGTGCAAGAAAATTTCAATTGACTTGTTGAAATATTGCAATCACCCTTATCCAAAAACGAAATTTAAATCAACTTTTTAGCAGTAACACACTCACATTTTTCATAAAACAAACACATTTTTTCAGGAATCAACTCTCTGGAACCTAAAACAAATATAAAAAAAAAATCTTTGTATGCATCCACTCTCCCTAATCGTGCAAGAAAATTTCAATTAACTAGTTGAAATAATGCAATCATGCCTATCCTGAAGCTAAATTTAAATAAACTTTTTAGCAGTAACACACTCATATTTTTCATAAAACAAACACATTTTTTTCAGGAATCAACTCTCTGGAACCTAAAACAAATATAAAAAAAAGATCTTTCTATGCATCCACTCTCCCTAATCGTGCAAGAAAATTTGAATTAACTTGTTGAAATGATGCATTCACGCTTATCCTGAAACTAAATTTAAATCAACTTTTTTGCAGTAACACACTCACATTTTTCATGAAACAAATAATTTTTTTTTCAGGAATCCACTCTCTGGAACCTATAACGAATTTGTAAAAAACATCTTTCTAGGCATCCACTCTCCCTAATCTTGCAAGAAAATTTCAATTAACTTGTTGAAATATTGCAATCACCCTCATCCAAAAACGATATTTAAATCAACTTTTTTGCAGTAACACACTCACATTTTTCATAAAACAAACACATTTTTTTCAGGAATCTACTCTCTGGAACCTAAAACTAATTAAAAAAAAAAATCTTTCTAGGCATCCACTGTCCCTAATCGTGCAAGAAAATTTCAATTGACTTGTTGAAATATTGCAATCACCCTTATCCAAAAATGAAATTTAAATCAACTTTTTAGCAGTAACACACTCACATTTTTCATAAAACAAACACATTTTTTTCAGGAATCTACTCTCTGGAACCTAAAACTAATTAAAAAAAAACATCTTTCTAGGCATCCACTGTCCCTAATCGTGCAAGAAAATTTCAATTGACTTGTTGAAATATTGCAATCACCCTTATTCAAAAACGAAATTTAAATCAACTTTTTAGCAGTAACACCCTCACATTTTTCATAAAACAAACACATTTTTTTCAGGAATCTACTCTCTGAAACCTAAAACTAATTAAAAAAAACATCTTTCTAGGCATCCACTCTCCCTAATCTTCCAAGTAAATTTCAATTAACTTATTGAAATATTGCAATCACCCTTATCCAAAAACGATATTTAAATCAACTTTTTAGCAGTAACACACTCACATTTTTCATAAAACAAACACATTTTTTTCAGGAATCTACTCTCTGGAACCTTAAACAAATTTTAAAAAAACATCTTTCTAGGCATCCACTGTCCCTAATCGTGCAAGAAAATTTCAATTGACTTGTTGAAATATTGCAATCACCCTTATCCAAAAATGAAATTTAAATCAACTTTTTAGCAGTAACACACTCACATTTTTCATAAAACAAACACATTTTTTTCAGGAATCTACTCTCTGGAACCTAAAACTAATTTTAAAAAAACATCTTTCTAGGCATCCATTGTCCCTAATCGTGCAAGAAAATTTCAATTGACTTGTTGAAATATTGCAATCACCCTTATTCAAAAACGAAATTTAAATCAACTTTTTAGCAGTGACACCCTCACATTTTTCATAAAACAAACACATTTTTTTCAGGAATCTACTCTCTGAAAACTAATACTAATTTAAAAAAGAAATCTTTCTATGCATCCACTGTCCCTAATCGTGCAAGAAAATTTCAATTGACTTGTTGAAGTATTGCAATCACCCTTATCCAAAAACGAAATTTAAATCAACTTTTTAGCAGTAACACACTCACATTTTTCATAAAACAAACACATTTTTTTCAGGAATCTACTCTCTGGAACCTTAAACAAATTTTAAAAAAACATCTTTCTAGGCATCCACTGTCCCTAATCGTGCAAGAACATTTCAATTGACTTGTTGAAATATTGCAATCACCCTTATCCAAAAATGAAATTTAAATCAACTTTTTAGCAGTAACACACTCACATTTTTCATAAAACAAACACATTTTTTTCAGGAATCTACTCTCTGGAACCTAAAACTAATTTAAAAAAAACATCTTTCTAGGCATCCATTGTCCCTAATCGTGCAATAAAATTTCAATTGACTTGTTGAAATATTGCAATCACCCTTATTCAAAAACGAAATTTAAATCAACTTTTTAGCAGTAACACCCTCACATTTTTCATAAAACAAACACATTTTTTTCAGGAATCTACTCTCTGAAACCTAAAACTAATTTAAAAAAACATCTTTCTAGGCATCCACTCTCCCTAATCTTCCAAGAAAATTTCAATTAACTTATTGAAATATTGCAATCACCCTTATCCAAAAACGATATTTAAATCAACTTTTTAGCAGTAACACACTCACATTTTTCATAAAACAAACACATTTTTTTCAGGAATCTACTCTCTGGAACCTAAAACTAATTTAAAAAAAAATCTTTCTAGGCATCCACTGTCCCTAATCGTGCAAGAAAATTTAAATTGACTTGTTGAAATATTGCAATCACCCTTATCCAAAAATGAAATTTAAATCAACTTTTTAGCAGTAACACACTCACATTTTTCATAAAACAAACACATTTTTTTCAGGAATCTACTCTCTGAAACCTAAAACTAATTAAAAAAAACATCTTTCTAGGCATCCACTCTCCCTAATCTTCCAAGTAAATTTCAATTAACTTATTGAAATATTGCAATCACCCTTATCCAAAAACGATATTTAAATCAACTTTTTAGCAGTAACACACTCACATTTTTCATAAAACAAACACATTTTTTTCAGGAATCTACTCTCTGGAACCTTAAACAAATTTTAAAAAAACATCTTTCTAGGCATCCACTGTCCCTAATCGTGCAAGAAAATTTCAATTGACTTGTTGAAATATTGCAATCACCCTTATCCAAAAATGAAATTTAAATCAACTTTTTAGCAGTAACACACTCACATTTTTCATAAAACAAACACATTTTTTTCAGGAATCTACTCTCTGGAACCTAAAACTAATTTTAAAAAAACATCTTTCTAGGCATCCATTGTCCCTAATCGTGCAAGAAAATTTCAATTGACTTGTTGAAATATTGCAATCACCCTTATTCAAAAACGAAATTTAAATCAACTTTTTAGCAGTGACACCCTCACATTTTTCATAAAACAAACACATTTTTTTCAGGAATCTACTCTCTGAAAACTAATACTAATTTAAAAAAGAAATCTTTCTATGCATCCACTGTCCCTAATCGTGCAAGAAAATTTCAATTGACTTGTTGAAGTATTGCAATCACCCTTATCCAAAAACGAAATTTAAATCAACTTTTTAGCAGTAACACACTCACATTTTTCATAAAACAAACACATTTTTTTCAGGAATCTACTCTCTGGAACCTTAAACAAATTTTAAAAAAACATCTTTCTAGGCATCCACTGTCCCTAATCGTGCAAGAACATTTCAATTGACTTGTTGAAATATTGCAATCACCCTTATCCAAAAATGAAATTTAAATCAACTTTTTAGCAGTAACACACTCACATTTTTCATAAAACAAACACATTTTTTTCAGGAATCTACTCTCTGGAACCTAAAACTAATTTAAAAAAAACATCTTTCTAGGCATCCATTGTCCCTAATCGTGCAATAAAATTTCAATTGACTTGTTGAAATATTGCAATCACCCTTATTCAAAAACGAAATTTAAATCAACTTTTTAGCAGTAACACCCTCACATTTTTCATAAAACAAACACATTTTTTTCAGGAATCTACTCTCTGAAACCTAAAACTAATTTAAAAAAACATCTTTCTAGGCATCCACTCTCCCTAATCTTCCAAGAAAATTTCAATTAACTTATTGAAATATTGCAATCACCCTTATCCAAAAACGATATTTAAATCAACTTTTTAGCAGTAACACACTCACATTTTTCATAAAACAAACACATTTTTTTCAGGAATCTACTCTCTGGAACCTAAAACTAATTTAAAAAAAAATCTTTCTAGGCATCCACTGTCCCTAATCGTGCAAGAAAATTTAAATTGACTTGTTGAAATATTGCAATCACCCTTATCCAAAAATGAAATTTAAATCAACTTTTTAGCAGTAACACACTCACATTTTTCATAAAACAAACACATTTTTTTCAGGAATCTACTCTCTGGAACCTAAAACTAATTTAAAAAAAACATCTTTCTAGGCATCCACTGTCCCTAATCGTGCAAGAAAATTTCAATTGACTTGTTGAAATATTGCAATCACCCTTATTCAAAAACGAAATTTAAATCAACTTTTTAGCAGTAACACCCTCACATTTTTCATAAAACAAACACATTTTTTTCAGGAATCTACTCTCTGGAACCTAAAACTAATTTTAAAAAAACATCTTTCTAGGCATCCATTGTCCCTAATCGTGCAGGAAAATTTCAATTGACTTGTTGAAGTATTGCAATCACCCTTATCCAAAAACGAAATTTAAATCAACTTTTTAGCAGTAACACACTCACATTTTTCATAAAACAAACACATTTTTTTTCAGGAATCTACTCTTTGGAACCTAAAACTAATTTTAAAAAAACATCTTTCTAGGCATCCAGTGTCCATAATAGTGCAAGAAAATTTCAATTGACTTGTTGAAATATTGCAATCACCCTTATCCAAAAACGAAATTTAAATCAACTTTTTAGCAGTAACACACTCACATTTTTCATAAAACAAACACATTTTTTTCAGGAATCTACTCTCTGAAACCTAAAACTAATTTTAAAAAAACATCTTTCTATGCATCCACTGTCCCTAATCGTGCAAGAAAATTTCTATTGACTTATTGAAATATTGCAATCACCCTTATTCAAAAACGAAATTTAAATCAACTTTTTAGCAGTAACACCCTCACATTTTCATAAAACAAACACATTTTTTTCAGGAATCTACTCTCTGAAACCTAATACTAATTTAAAAAAGAAATCTTTCTATGCATCCACTGTCCCTAATCGTGCAAGAAAATTTCAATTGACTTGTTGAAGTATTGCAATCACCCTTATCCAAAAACGAAATTTAAATCAACTTTTTAGCAGTAACACACTCACATTTTTCATAAAACAAACACATTTTTTTCAGGAATCTACTCTCTGGAACCTAAAACTGATTTTAAAAAAACATCTTTCTAGGCATCCACTGTCCCTAATCGTGCAAGAAAAGTTCAATTGACTTGTTGAAATATTGCAATCACCCTTATCCAAAAACGAAATTTAAATCAACTTTTTAGCAGTAACACACTCACATTTTTCATAAAACAAACACATTTTTTTCAGGAATCTACTCTCTGAAACCTAAAACTAATTTTAAAAAAACATCTCTCTAGGCATCCACTGTCCCTAATCGTGCAAGAAAATTTCAATTGACTTGTTGAAATATTGCAATCACCCTTATCCAAAAACGAAATTTAAATCAACTTTTTAGCAGTAACACACTCACATTTTTCATAAAACAAACACATTTTTTCAGGAATCAACTCTCTGGAACCTAAAACAAATATAAAAAAACATCTTTCTATGCATCCACTCTCCCTAATCGTGCAAAAAAATTTCAATTAACTAGTTGAAATAATGCAATCATGCCTATCCTGAAGCTAAATTTAAATAAACTTTTTAGCAGTAACACACTCATATTTTTCATAAAACAAACACATTTTTTTCAGGAATCAACTCTCTGGAACCTAAAACAAATATAAAAAAAAATCTTTCTATGCATCCACTCTCCCTAATCGTGCAAGAAAATTTGAATTAACTTGTTGAAATGATGCATTCACGCTTATCCTGAAACTAAATTTAAATCAACTTTTTTGCAGTAACACACTCACATTATTCATGAAACAAATAATTTTTTTTTCAGGAATCCACTCTCTGGAACCTATAACGAATTTGTAAAAAACATCTTTCTAGGCATCCACTCTCCCTAATCTTGCAAGAAAATTTCAATTAACTTGTTGAAATATTGCAATCACCCTTATCCAAAAATGAAATTTAAATTAACTTTTTAGCAGTAACACACTCACATTTTTCATAAAACAAACACATTTTTTTCAGGAATCTACTCTCTGGAACCTAAAACAAATTTTTAACAAACATCTTTCTAGGCATCCACTGTCCCTAATCGTGCAAGAAAATTTCAATTGACTTGTTGAAATATTGCAATCACCCTTATCCAAAAATGAAATTTAAATTAACTTTTTAGCAGTAACACACTCACATTTTTCATAAAACAAACACAGTTTTTTTCAGGAATCTACTCTCTGGAACCTAAAACTAATTTTAAAAAAACATCTTTCTAGGCATCCACTGTCCCTAATCGTGCAAGAAAATTTCAATTGACTTGTTGAAATATTGCAATCACCCTTATTCAAAAACGAAATTTAAATCAACTTTTTAGCAGTAACACCCTCACATTTTTCATAAAACAAACACATTTTTTTCAGGAATCTACTCTCTGAAACCTAATACTAATTTAAAAAAGAAATCTTTCTATGCATCCACTGTCCCTAATCGTGCAAGAAAATTTCAATTGACTTGTTGAAGTATTGCAATCACCCTTATCCAAAAATGAAATTTAAATCAACTTTTTAGCAGTAACACACTCACATTTTTCATAAAACAAACACATTTTTTTCAGGAATCTACTCTCTGGAACCTAAAACTAATTTAAAAAAAACATCTTTCTAGGCATCCACTGTCCCTAATCGTGCAAGAAAATTTCAATTGACTTGTTGAAATATTGCAATCACCCTTATCCAAAAATGAAATTTAAATCAACTTTTTAGCAGTAACACACTCACATTTTTCATAAAACAAACACATTTTTTTCAGGAATCTACTCTCTGGAACCTAAAACTAATTTTAAAAAAACATCTTTCTAGGCATCCATTGTCCCTAAGCGTGCAAGAAAATTTCAATTGACTTGTTGAAATATTGCAATCACCCTTATTCAAAAACGAAATTTAAATCAACTTTTTAGCAGTAACACCCTCACATTTTTCATAAAACAAACACATTTTTTTCAGGAATCTACTCTCTGAAAACTAATACTAATTTAAAAAAGAAATCTTTCTATGCATCCACTGTCCCTAATTGTGCAAGAAAATTTCAATTGACTTGTTGAAGTATTGCAATCACCCTTATCCAAAAACGAAATTTAAATCAACTTTTTAGCAGTAACACACTCTAATTTTTCATAAAACAAACACATTTTTTTCAGGAATCTACTCTCTGGAACCTAAAACTAATTTTAAAAAAACATCTTTCTAGGCATCCACTGTCCCTAATCGTGCAAGAAAATTTCAATTAACTTGTTGAAATATTGCAATCACCCTTATCCAAAAACGAAATTTAAATCAACTTTTTAGCAGTAACACACTCGCATTTTTCATAAAACAAACACATTTTTTTCAGGAATCTACTCTCTGAAACCTAAAACTAATTTTAAAAAAATATCTTTCTAGGCATCCACTGTCCCTAATCGTGCAAGAAAATTTCAATTGACTTGTTGAAATATTGCAATCACCCTTATTCAAAAACGAAATTTAAATCAACTTTTTAGCAGTAACACCCTCACATTTTTCATAAAACAAACACATTTTTTTCAGGAATCTACTCTCTGGAACCTAAAACTAATTTTAAAAAAACATCTTTCTAGGCATCCATTGTCCCTAATCGTGCAAGAAAATTTCAATTGACTTGTTGAAATATTGCAATCACCCTTATTCAAAAACGAAATTTAAATCAACTTTTTAGCAGTGACACCCTCACATTTTTCATAAAACAAACACATTTTTTTCAGGAATCTACTCTCTGAAAACTAATACTAATTTAAAAAAGAAATCTTTCTATGCATCCACTGTCCCTAATCGTGCAAGAAAATTTCAATTGACTTGTTGAAGTATTGCAATCACCCTTATCCAAAAACGAAATTTAAATCAACTTTTTAGCAGTAACACACTCACATTTTTCATAAAACAAACACATTTTTTTCAGGAATCTACTCTCTGGAACCTTAAACAAATTTTAAAAAAACATCTTTCTAGGCATCCACTGTCCCTAATCGTGCAAGAACATTTCAATTGACTTGTTGAAATATTGCAATCACCCTTATCCAAAAATGAAATTTAAATCAACTTTTTAGCAGTAACACACTCACATTTTTCATAAAACAAACACATTTTTTTCAGGAATCTACTCTCTGGAACCTAAAACTAATTTAAAAAAAACATCTTTCTAGGCATCCATTGTCCCTAATCGTGCAATAAAATTTCAATTGACTTGTTGAAATATTGCAATCACCCTTATTCAAAAACGAAATTTAAATCAACTTTTTAGCAGTAACACCCTCACATTTTTCATAAAACAAACACATTTTTTTCAGGAATCTACTCTCTGAAACCTAAAACTAATTTAAAAAAACATCTTTCTAGGCATCCACTCTCCCTAATCTTCCAAGAAAATTTCAATTAACTTATTGAAATATTGCAATCACCCTTATCCAAAAACGATATTTAAATCAACTTTTTAGCAGTAACACACTCACATTTTTCATAAAACAAACACATTTTTTTCAGGAATCTACTCTCTGGAACCTAAAACTAATTTAAAAAAAAGATCTTTCTAGGCATCCACTGTCCCTAATCGTGCAAGAAAATTTCAATTGACTTGTTGAAATATTGCAATCACCCTTATTCAAAAACGAAATTTAAATCAACTTTTTAGCAGTAACACCCTCACATTTTTCATAAAACAAACACATTTTTTTCAGGAATCTACTCTCTCAAACCTAAAACTAATTAAAAAAAACATCTTTCTAGGCATCCACTCTCCCTAATCTTCCAAGAAAATTTCAATTAACTTATTGAAATATTGCAATCACCCTTATCCAAAAACGATATTTAAATCAACTTTTTAGCAGTAACACACTCACATTTTTCATAAAACAAACACATTTTTTTCAGGAATCTACTCTCTGGAACCTAAAACTAATTTAAAAAAAAATCTTTCTAGGCATCCACTGTCCCTAATCGTGCAAGAAAATTTAAATTGACTTGTTGAAATATTGCAATCACCCTTATCCAAAAATGAAATTTAAATCAACTTTTTAGCAGTAACACACTCACATTTTTCATAAAACAAACACATTTTTTTCAGGAATCTACTCTCTGGAACCTAAAACTAATTTAAAAAAAACATCTTTCTAGGCATCCACTGTCCCTAATCGTGAAAGAAAATTTCAATTGACTTGTTGAAATATTGCAATCACCCTTATTCAAAAACGAAATTTAAATCAACTTTTTAGCAGTAACACCCTCACATTTTTCATAAAACAAACACATTTTTTTCAGGAATCTACTCTCTGGAACCTAAAACTAATTTTAAAAAAACATCTTTCTAGGCATCCACTGTCCCTAATCGTGCAGGAAAATTTCAATTGACTTGTTGAAGTATTGCAATCACCCTTATCCAAAAACGAAATTTAAATCAACTTTTTAGCAGTAACACACTCACATTTTTCATAAAACAAACACATTTTTTTTCAGGAATCTACTCTTTGGAACCTAAAACTAATTTTAAAAAAACATCTTTCTAGGCATCCAGTGTCCATAATAGTGCAAGAAAATTTTAATTGACTTGTTGAAATATTGCAATCACCCTTATCCAAAAACGAAATTTAAATCAACTTTTTAGCAGTAACACACTCACATTTTTCATAAAACAAACACATTTTTTTCAGGAATCTACTCTCTGAAACCTAAAACTAATTTTAAAAAAACATCTTTCTATGCATCCACTGTCCCTAATCGTGCAAGAAAATTTCAATTGACTTATTGAAATATTGCAATCACCCTTATTCAAAAACGAAATTTAAATCAACTTTTTAGCAGTAACACCCTCACATTTTCATAAAACAAACACATTTTTTTCAGGAATCTACTCTCTGAAACCTAATACTAATTTAAAAAAGAAATCTTTCTATGCATCCACTGTCCCTAATCGTGCAAGAAAATTTCAATTGACTTGTTGAAGTATTGCAATCACCCTTATCCAAAAACGAAATTTAAATCAACTTTTTAGCAGTAACACACTCACATTTTTCATAAAACAAACACATTTTTTTCAGGAATCTACTCTCTGGAACCTAAAACTAATTTTAAAAAAACATCTTTCTAGGCATCCACTGTCCCTAATCGTGCAAGAAAATTTCAATTGACTTGTTGAAATATTGCAATCACCCTTATCCAAAAACGAAATTTAAATCAACTTTTTAGCAGTAACACACTCACATTTTTCATAAAACAAACACATTTTTTTCAGGAATCTACTCTCTGAAACCTAAAACTAATTTTAAAAAAACATCTCTCTAGGCATCCACTGTCCCTAATCGTGCAAGAAAATTTCAATTGACTTGTTGAAATATTGCAATCACCCTTATCCAAAAACGAAATTTAAATCAACTTTTTAGCAGTAACACACTCACATTTTTCATAAAACAAACACATTTTTTCAGGAATCAACTCTCTGGAACCTAAAACAAATATAAAAAAACATCTTTCTATGCATCCACTCTCCCTAATCGTGCAAAAAAATTTCAATTAACTAGTTGAAATAATGCAATCATGCCTATCCTGAAGCTAAATTTAAATAAACTTTTTAGCAGTAACACACTCATATTTTTCATAAAACAAACACATTTTTTTCAGGAATCAACTCTCTGGAACCTAAAACAAATATAAAAAAAAATCTTTCTATGCATCCACTCTCCCTAATCGTGCAAGAAAATTTGAATTAACTTGTTGAAATGATGCATTCACGCTTATCCTGAAACTAAATTTAAATCAACTTTTTTGCAGTAACACACTCACATTATTCATGAAACAAATAATTTTTTTTTCAGGAATCCACTCTCTGGAACCTATAACGAATTTGTAAAAAACATCTTTCTAGGCATCCACTCTCCCTAATCTTGCAAGAAAATTTCAATTAACTTGTTGAAATATTGCAATCACCCTTATCCAAAAATGAAATTTAAATTAACTTTTTAGCAGTAACACACTCACATTTTTCATAAAACAAACACATTTTTTTCAGGAATCTACTCTCTGGAACCTAAAACAAATTTTTAACAAACATCTTTCTAGGCATCCACTGTCCCTAATCGTGCAAGAAAATTTCAATTGACTTGTTGAAATATTGCAATCACCCTTATCCAAAAATGAAATTTAAATTAACTTTTTAGCAGTAACACACTCACATTTTTCATAAAACAAACACAGTTTTTTTCAGGAATCTACTCTCTGGAACCTAAAACTAATTTTAAAAAAACATCTTTCTAGGCATCCACTGTCCCTAATCGTGCAAGAAAATTTCAATTGACTTGTTGAAATATTGCAATCACCCTTATTCAAAAACGAAATTTAAATCAACTTTTTAGCAGTAACACCCTCACATTTTTCATAAAACAAACACATTTTTTTCAGGAATCTACTCTCTGAAACCTAATACTAATTTAAAAAAGAAATCTTTCTATGCATCCACTGTCCCTAATCGTGCAAGAAAATTTCAATTGACTTGTTGAAGTATTGCAATCACCCTTATCCAAAAATGAAATTTAAATCAACTTTTTAGCAGTAACACACTCACATTTTTCATAAAACAAACACATTTTTTTCAGGAATCTACTCTCTGGAACCTAAAACTAATTTTAAAAAAACATCTTTCTAGGCATCCACTGTCCCTAATCGTGCAAGAAAATTTCAATTGACTTGTTGAAATATTGCAATCACCCTTATCCAAAAATGAAATTTAAATCAACTTTTTAGCAGTAACACACTCACATTTTTCATAAAACAAACACATTTTTTTCAGGAATCTACTCTCTGGAACCTAAAACTAATTTTAAAAAAACATCTTTCTAGGCATCCATTGTCCCTAAGCGTGCAAGAAAATTTCAATTGACTTGTTGAAATATTGCAATCACCCTTATTCAAAAACGAAATTTAAATCAACTTTTTAGCAGTAACACCCTCACATTTTTCATAAAACAAACACATTTTTTCAGGAATCTACTCTCTGAAAACTAATACTAATTTAAAAAAGAAATCTTTCTATGCATCCACTGTCCCTAATTGTGCAAGAAAATTTCAATTGACTTGTTGAAGTATTGCAATCACCCTTATCCAAAAACGAAATTTAAATCAACTTTTTAGCAGTAACACACTCTAATTTTTCATAAAACAAACACATTTTTTTCAGGAATCTACTCTCTGGAACCTAAAACTAATTTTAAAAAAACATCTTTCTAGGCATCCACTGT
The DNA here is from genome assembly GCF_964263255.1 of Lissotriton vulgaris. Lineage (NCBI taxonomy): Eukaryota > Metazoa > Chordata > Amphibia > Caudata > Salamandridae > Lissotriton > Lissotriton vulgaris. The sequence continues at coordinate 944,345 of NW_028244439.1, read as the reverse complement.
CCCTAATCGTGCAAGAAAATTTCAATTAACTTGTTGAAATATTGCAATCACCCTTATCCAAAAACGAAATTTAAATCAACTTTTTAGCAGTAACACACTCGCATTTTTCATAAAACAAACACATTTTTTTCAGGAATCTACTCTCTGAAACCTAAAACTAATTTTAAAAAAATATCTTTCTAGGCATCCACTGTCCCTAATCGTGCAAGAAAATTTCAATTGACTTGTTGAAATATTGCAATCACCCTTATTCAAAAACGAAATTTAAATCAACTTTTTAGCAGTAACACCCTCACATTTTTCATAAAACAAACACATTTTTTTCAGGAATCTACTCTCTGAAACCTAAAACTAATTAAAAAAAACATCTTTCTAGGCATCCACTCTCCCTAATCTTCCAAGAAAATTTCAATTAACTTATTGAAATATTGCAATCACCCTTATCCAAAAACGATATTTAAATCAACTTTTTAGCAGTAACACACTCACATTTTTCATAAAACAAACACATTTTTTTCAGGAATCTACTCTCTGGAACCTAAAACTAATTTAAAAAAAACATCTTTCTAGGCATCCACTGTCCCTAATCGTGCAAGAAAATTTCAATTGACTTGTTGAAATATTGCAATCACCCTTATCCAAAAATGAAATTTAATTCAACTTTTTAGCAGTAACACACTCACATTTTTCATAAAACAAACACATTTTTTTCAGGAATCTACTCTCTGGAACCTAAAACTAATTTAAAAAAAAAATCTTTCTAGGCATCCACTGTCCCTAATCATGCAAGAAAATTTCAATTGACTTGTTGAAATATTGCAATCACCCTTATTCAAAAACGAAATTTAAATCAACTTTTTAGCAGTAACACCCTCACATTTTTCATAAAACAAACACATTTTTTTCAGGAATCTACTCTCTGGAACCTAAAACTAATTTTAAAAAAACATCTTTCTAGGCATCCACTGTCCCTAATCGTGCAGGAAAATTTCAATTGACTTGTTGAAGTATTGCAATCACCCTTATCCAAAAACGAAATTTAAATCAACTTTTTAGCAGTAACACCCTCACATTTTTCATAAAACAAACACATTTTTTTCCGGAATCTACTCACTGAAACCTAATACTAATTTAAAAAAGAAATCTTTCTATGCATCCACTGTCCCTAATCGTGCAAGAAAATTTCAATTGACTTGTTGAAGTATTGCAATCACCCTTATCCAAAAACGAAATTTAAATCAACTTTTTAGCAGTAACACACTCACATTTTTCATAAAACAAACACATTTTTTTCAGGAATCTACTCTCTGGAACCTAAAACTAATTTAAAAAAAACATCTTTCTATGCATCCACTGTCCCTAATCGTGCAAGAAAATTTCAATTGACTTGTTGAAATATTGCAATCACCCTTATCCAAAAATGAAATTTAAATCAACTTTTTAGCAGTAACACACTCACATTTTTCATAAAACAAACACATTTTTTTCAGGAATCTACTCTCTGGAACCTAAAACTAATTTAAAAAAAAAAATCTTTCTAGGCATCCACTGTCCCTAATCGTGCAAGAAAATTTCAATTGACTTGTTGAAATATTGCAATCACCCTTATTCAAAAACGAAATTTAAATCAACTTTTTAGCAGTAACACCCTCACATTTTTCATAAAACAAACACATTTTTTTCAGGAATCTACTCTCTGGAACCTAAAACTAATTTTAAAAAAACATCTTTCTAGGCATCCACTGTCCCTAATCGTGCAGGAAAATTTCAATTGACGTGTTGAAGTATTGCAATCACCCTTATCCAAAAACGAAATTTAAATCAACTTTTTAGCAGTAACACCCTCACATTTTTCATAAAACAAACACATTTTTTTCAGGAATCTACTCTCTGAAACCTAATACTAATTTAAAAAAGAAATCTTTCTATGCATCCACTGTCCCTAATCGTGCAAGAAAATTTCAATTGACTTGTTGAAGTATTGCAATCACCCTTATCCAAAAACGAAATTTAAATCAACTTTTTAGCAGTAACACACTCACATTTTTCATAAAACAAACACATTTTTTTCAGGAATCTACTCTCTGGAACCTAAAACTAATTTTAAAAAAACATCTTTCTAGGCATCCACTGTCCCTAATCGTGCAAGAAAATTTCAATTGACTTGTTGAAATATTGCAATCACCCTTATCCAAAAACGAAATTTAAATCAACTTTTTAGCAGTAACACACTCACATTTTTCATAAAACAAACACATTTTTTTCAGGAATCTACTCTCTGAAACCTAAAACTAATTTAAAAAAAACATCTCTCTAGGCATCCACTGTCCCTAATCGTGCAAGAAAATTTCAATTGACTTGTTGAAATATTGCAATCACCCTTATCCAAAAACGAAATTTAAATCAACTTTTTAGCAGTAACACACTCACATTTTTCATAAAACAAACACATTTTTTCAGGAATCAACTCTCTGGAACCTAAAACAAATATAAAAAAAAAATCTTTGTATGCATCCACTCTCCCTAATCGTGCAAGAAAATTTCAATTAACTAGTTGAAATAATGCAATCATGCCTATCCTGAAGCTAAATTTAAATAAACTTTTTAGCAGTAACACACTCATATTTTTCATAAAACAAACACATTTTTTTCAGGAATCAACTCTCTGGAACCTAAAACAAATATAAAAAAAGATCTTTCTATGCATCCACTCTCCCTAATCGTGCAAGAAAATTTGAATTAACTTGTTGAAATGATGCATTCACGCTTATCCTGAAACTAAATTTAAATCAACTTTTTTGCAGTAACACACTCACATTTTTCATGAAACAAATAATTTTTTTTTCAGGAATCCACTCTCTGGAACCTATAACGAATTTGTAAAAAACATCTTTCTAGGCATCCACTCTCCCTAATCTTGCAAGAAAATTTCAATTAACTTGTTGAAATATTGCAATCACCCTTATCCAAAAACAATATTTAAATCAACTTTTTTGCAGTAACACACTCACATTTTTCATAAAACAAACACATTTTTTTCAGGAATCTACTCTCTGGAACCTAAAACTAATTTTTAAAAAACATCTTTCTAGGCATCCACTGTCCCTAATCGTGCAAGAAAATTTCAATTGACTTGTTGAAATATTGCAATCACCCTTATCCAAAAATGAAATTTAAATTAACTTTTTAGCAGTAACACACTCACATTTTTCATGAAACAAACACATTTTTTTCAGGAATCTACTCTCTGGAACCTAAAACTAATTTTAAAAAAACATCTTTCTAGGCATCCACTGTCCCTAATCGTGCAAGAAAATTTCAATTGACTTATTGAAATATTGCAATCACCCTTATTCAAAAACGAAATTTAAATCAACTTTTTAGCAGTAACACCCTCACATTTTCATAAAACAAACACATTTTTTTCAGGAATCTACTCTCTGAAACCTAATACTAATTTAAAAAAGAAATCTTTCTATGCATCCACTGTCCCTAATCGTGCAAGAAAATTTCAATTGACTTGTTGAAGTATTGCAATCACCCTTATCCAAAAACGAAATTTAAATCAACTTTTTAGCAGTAACACACTCACATTTTTCATAAAACAAACACATTTTTTTCAGGAATCTACTCTCTGGAACCTAAAACTAATTTTAAAAAAACATCTTTCTAGGCATCCACTGTCCCTAATCGTGCAAGAAAATTTCAATTGACTTGTTGAAATATTGCAATCACCCTTATCCAAAAACGAAATTTAAATCAACTTTTTAGCAGTAACACACTCACATTTTTCATAAAACAAACACATTTTTTTCAGGAATCTACTCTCTGAAACCTAAAACTAATTTTAAAAAAACATCTCTCTAGGCATCCACTGTCCCTAATCGTGCAAGAAAATTTCAATTGACTTGTTGAAATATTGCAATCACCCTTATCCAAAAACGAAATTTAAATCAACTTTTTAGCAGTAACACACTCACATTTTTCATAAAACAAACACATTTTTTCAGGAATCAACTCTCTGGAACCTAAAACAAATATAAAAAAACATCTTTCTATGCATCCACTCTCCCTAATCGTGCAAAAAAATTTCAATTAACTAGTTGAAATAATGCAATCATGCCTATCCTGAAGCTAAATTTAAATAAACTTTTTAGCAGTAACACACTCATATTTTTCATAAAACAAACACATTTTTTTCAGGAATCAACTCTCTGGAACCTAAAACAAATATAAAAAAAAATCTTTCTATGCATCCACTCTCCCTAATCGTGCAAGAAAATTTGAATTAACTTGTTGAAATGATGCATTCACGCTTATCCTGAAACTAAATTTAAATCAACTTTTTTGCAGTAACACACTCACATTATTCATGAAACAAATAATTTTTTTTTCAGGAATCCACTCTCTGGAACCTATAACGAATTTGTAAAAAACATCTTTCTAGGCATCCACTCTCCCTAATCTTGCAAGAAAATTTCAATTAACTTGTTGAAATATTGCAATCACCCTTATCCAAAAATGAAATTTAAATTAACTTTTTAGCAGTAACACACTCACATTTTTCATAAAACAAACACATTTTTTTCAGGAATCTACTCTCTGGAACCTAAAACAAATTTTTAACAAACATCTTTCTAGGCATCCACTGTCCCTAATCGTGCAAGAAAATTTCAATTGACTTGTTGAAATATTGCAATCACCCTTATCCAAAAATGAAATTTAAATTAACTTTTTAGCAGTAACACACTCACATTTTTCATAAAACAAACACAGTTTTTTTCAGGAATCTACTCTCTGGAACCTAAAACTAATTTTAAAAAAACATCTTTCTAGGCATCCACTGTCCCTAATCGTGCAAGAAAATTTCAATTGACTTGTTGAAATATTGCAATCACTCTTATTCAAAAACGAAATTTAAATCAACTTTTTAGCAGTAACACCCTCACATTTTTCATAAAACAAACACATTTTTTTCAGGAATCTACTCTCTGAAACCTAATACTAATTTAAAAAAGAAATCTTTCTATGCATCCACTGTCCCTAATCGTGCAAGAAAATTTCAATTGACTTGTTGAAGTATTGCAATCACCCTTATCCAAAAATGAAATTTAAATCAACTTTTTAGCAGTAACACACTCACATTTTTCATAAAACAAACACATTTTTTTCAGGAATCTACTCTCTGGAACCTAAAACTAATTTTAAAAAAACATCTTTCTAGGCATCCACTGTCCCTAATCGTGCAAGAAAATTTCAATTGACTTGTTGAAATATTGCAATCACCCTTATCCAAAAATGAAATTTAAATCAACTTTTTAGCAGTAACACACTCACATTTTTCATAAAACAAACACATTTTTTTCAGGAATCTACTCTCTGGAACCTAAAACTAATTTTAAAAAAACATCTTTCTAGGCATCCATTGTCCCTAAGCGTGCAAGAAAATTTCAATTGACTTGTTGAAATATTGCAATCACCCTTATTCAAAAACGAAATTTAAATCAACTTTTTAGCAGTAACACCCTCACATTTTTCATAAAACAAACACATTTTTTTCAGGAATCTACTCTCTGAAAACTAATACTAATTTAAAAAAGAAATCTTTCTATGCATCCACTGTCCCTAATTGTGCAAGAAAATTTCAATTGACTTGTTGAAGTATTGCAATCACCCTTATCCAAAAACGAAATTTAAATCAACTTTTTAGCAGTAACACACTCTAATTTTTCATAAAACAAACACATTTTTTTCAGGAATCTACTCTCTGGAACCTAAAACTAATTTAAAAAAAACATCTTTCTAGGCATCCACTGTCCCTAATCGTGCAAGAAAATTTCAATTAACTTGTTGAAATATTGCAATCACCCTTATCCAAAAACGAAATTTAAATCAACTTTTTAGCAGTAACACACTCGCATTTTTCATAAAACAAACACATTTTTTTCAGGAATCTACTCTCTGAAACCTAAAACTAATTTTAAAAAAATATCTTTCTAGGCATCCACTGTCCCTAATCGTGCAAGAAAATTTCAATTGACTTGTTGAAATATTGCAATCACCCTTATTCAAAAACGAAATTTAAATCAACTTTTTAGCAGTAACACCCTCACATTTTTCATAAAACAAACACATTTTTTTCAGGAATCTACTCTCTGAAACCTAAAACTAATTAAAAAAACATCTTTCTAGGCATCCACTCTCCCTAATCTTCCAAGAAAATTTCAATTAACTTATTGAAATATTGCAATCACCCTTATCCAAAAACTATATTTAAATCAACTTTTTAGCAGTAACACACTCACATTTTTCATAAAACAAACACATTTTTTTCAGGAATCTACTCTCTGGAACCTAAAACTAATTTAAAAAAAACATCTTTCTAGGCATCCACTGTCCCTAATCGTGCAAGAAAATTTCAATTGACTTGTTGAAATATTGCAATCACCCTTATCCAAAAATGAAATTTAAATCAACTTTTTAGCAGTAACACACTCACATTTTTCATAAAACAAACACATTTTTTTCAGGAATCTACTCTCTGGAACCTAAAACTAATTTAAAAAAAAAAATCTTTCTAGGCATCCACTGTCCCTAATCATGCAAGAAAATTTCAATTGACTTGTTGAAATATTGCAATCACCCTTATTCAAAAACGAAATTTAAATCAACTTTTTAGCAGTAACACCCTCACATTTTTCATAAAACAAACACATTTTTTTCAGGAATCTACTCTCTGGAACCTAAAACTAATTTTAAAAAAACATCTTTCTAGGCATCCACTGTCCCTAATCGTGCAGGAAAATTTCAATTGACTTGTTGAAGTATTGCAATCACCCTTATCCAAAAACGAAATTTAAATCAACTTTTTAGCAGTAACACCCTCACATTTTTCATAAAACAAACACATTTTTTTCCGGAATCTACTCACTGAAACCTAATACTAATTTAAAAAAGAAATCTTTCTATGCATCCACTGTCCCTAATCGTGCAAGAAAATTTCAATTGACTTGTTGAAGTATTGCAATCACCCTTATCCAAAAACGAAATTTAAATCAACTTTTTAGCAGTAACACACTCACATTTTTCATAAAACAAACACATTTTTTTCAGGAATCTACTCTCTGGAACCTAAAACTAATTTAAAAAAAAACATCTTTCTATGCATCCACTGTCCCTAATCGTGCAAGAAAATTTCAATTGACTTGTTGAAATATTGCAATCACCCTTATCCAAAAATGAAATTTAAATCAACTTTTTAGCAGTAACACACTCACATTTTTCATAAAACAAACACATTTTTTTCAGGAATCTACTCTCTGGAACCTAAAACTAATTTTAAAAAAACATCTTTCCAGGCATCCACTGTCCCTAATCGTGCAGGAAAATTTCAATTGACGTGTTGAAGTATTGCAATCACCCTTATCCAAAAACGAAATTTAAATCAACTTTTTAGCAGTAACACCCTCACATTTTTCATAAAACAAACACATTTTTTTCAGGAATCTACTCTCTGAAACCTAATACTAATTTAAAAAAGAAATCTTTCTATGCATCCACTGTCCCTAATCGTGCAAGAAAATTTCAATTGACTTGTTGAAGTATTGCAATCACCCTTATCCAAAAACGAAATTTAAATCAACTTTTTAGCAGTAACACACTCACATTTTTCATAAAACAAACACATTTTTTTCAGGAATCTACTCTCTGGAACCTAAAACTAATTTTAAAAAAACATCTTTCTAGGCATCCACTGTCCCTAATCGTGCAAGAAAATTTCAATTGACTTGTTGAAATATTGCAATCACCCTTATCCAAAAACGAAATTTAAATCAACTTTTTAGCAGTAACACACTCACATTTTTCATAAAACAAACACATTTTTTTCAGGAATCTACTCTCTGAAACCTAAAACTAATTTAAAAAAAACATCTCTCTAGGCATCCACTGTCCCTAATCGTGCAAGAAAATTTCAATTGACTTGTTGAAATATTGCAATCACCCTTATCCAAAAACGAAATTTAAATCAACTTTTTAGCAGTAACACACTCACATTTTTCATAAAACAAACACATTTTTTCAGGAATCAACTCTCTGGAACCTAAAACAAATATAAAAAAAAAATCTTTGTATGCATCCACTCTCCCTAATCGTGCAAGAAAATTTCAATTAACTAGTTGAAATAATGCAATCATGCCTATCCTGAAGCTAAATTTAAATAAACTTTTTAGCAGTAACACACTCATATTTTTCATAAAACAAACACATTTTTTTCAGGAATCAACTCTCTGGAACCTAAAACAAATATAAAAAAAAGATCTTTCTATGCATCCACTCTCCCTAATCGTGCAAGAAAATTTGAATTAACTTGTTGAAATGATGCATTCACGCTTATCCTGAAACTAAATTTAAATCAACTTTTTTGCAGTAACACACTCACATTTTTCATGAAACAAATAATTTTTTTTTCAGGAATCCACTCTCTGGAACCTATAACGAATTTGTAAAAAACATCTTTCTAGGCATCCACTCTCCCTAATCTTGCAAGAAAATTTCAATTAACTTGTTGAAATATTGCAATCACCCTCATCCAAAAACGATATTTAAATCAACTTTTTTGCAGTAACACACTCACATTTTTCATAAAACAAACACATTTTTTTCAGGAATCTACTCTCTGGAACCTAAAACTAATTAAAAAAAACATCTTTCTAGGCATCCACTCTCCCTAATCTTCCAAGTAAATTTCAATTAACTTATTGAAATATTGCAATCACCCTTATCCAAAAACGATATTTAAATCAACTTTTTAGCAGTAACACACTCACATTTTTCATAAAACAAACACATTTTTTTCAGGAATCTACTCTCTGGAACCTTAAACAAATTTTAAAAAAACATCTTTCTAGGCATCCACTGTCCCTAATCGTGCAAGAAAATTTCAATTGACTTGTTGAAATATTGCAATCACCCTTATCCAAAAATGAAATTTAAATCAACTTTTTAGCAGTAACACACTCACATTTTTCATAAAACAAACACATTTTTTTCAGGAATCTACTCTCTGGAACCTAAAACTAATTTTAAAAAAACATCTTTCTAGGCATCCATTGTCCCTAATCGTGCAAGAAAATTTCAATTGACTTGTTGAAATATTGCAATCACCCTTATTCAAAAACGAAATTTAAATCAACTTTTTAGCAGTGACACCCTCACATTTTTCATAAAACAAACACATTTTTTTCAGGAATCTACTCTCTGAAAACTAATACTAATTTAAAAAAGAAATCTTTCTATGCATCCACTGTCCCTAATCGTGCAAGAAAATTTCAATTGACTTGTTGAAGTATTGCAATCACCCTTATCCAAAAACGAAATTTAAATCAACTTTTTAGCAGTAACACACTCACATTTTTCATAAAACAAACACATTTTTTTCAGGAATCTACTCTCTGGAACCTTAAACAAATTTAAAAAAAACATCTTTCTAGGCATCCACTGTCCCTAATCGTGCAAGAACATTTCAATTGACTTGTTGAAATATTGCAATCACCCTTATCCAAAAATGAAATTTAAATCAACTTTTTAGCAGTAACACACTCACATTTTTCATAAAACAAACACATTTTTTTCAGGAATCTACTCTCTGGAACCTAAAACTAATTTAAAAAAAACATCTTTCTAGGCATCCATTGTCCCTAATCGTGCAATAAAATTTCAATTGACTTGTTGAAATATTGCAATCACCCTTATTCAAAAACGAAATTTAAATCAACTTTTTAGCAGTAACACCCTCACATTTTTCATAAAACAAACACATTTTTTTCAGGAATCTACTCTCTGAAACCTAAAACTAATTTAAAAAAACATCTTTCTAGGCATCCACTCTCCCTAATCTTCCAAGAAAATTTCAATTAACTTATTGAAATATTGCAATCACCCTTATCCAAAAACGATATTTAAATCAACTTTTTAGCAGTAACACACTCACATTTTTCATAAAACAAACACATTTTTTTCAGGAATCTACTCTCTGGAACCTAAAACTAATTTAAAAAAAAGATCTTTCTAGGCATCCACTGTCCCTAATCGTGCAAGAAAATTTCAATTGACTTGTTGAAATATTGCAATCACCCTTATTCAAAAACGAAATTTAAATCAACTTTTTAGCAGTAACACCCTCACATTTTTCATAAAACAAACACATTTTTTTCAGGAATCTACTCTCTCAAACCTAAAACTAATTAAAAAAAACATCTTTCTAGGCATCCACTGTCCCTAATCGTGCAAGAAAATTTCAATTGACTTGTTGAAATATTGCAATCACCCTTATTCAAAAACGAAATTTAAATCAACTTTTTAGCAGTAACACCCTCACATTTTTCATAAAACAAACACATTTTTTTCAGGAATCTACTCTCTGGAACCTAAAACTAATTTTAAAAAAACATCTTTCTAGGCATCCACTGTCCCTAATCGTGCAGGAAAATTTCAATTGACTTGTTGAAGTATTGCAATCACCCTTATCCAAAAACGAAATTTAAATCAACTTTTTAGCAGTAACACACTCACATTTTTCATAAAACAAACACATTTTTTTTCAGGAATCTACTCTTTGGAACCTAAAACTAATTTTAAAAAAACATCTTTCTAGGCATCCAGTGTCCATAATAGTGCAAGAAAATTTCAATTGACTTGTTGAAATATTGCAATCACCCTTATCCCAAAACGAAATTTAAATCAACTTTTTAGCAGTAACACACTCACATTTTTCATAAAACAAACACATTTTTTTCAGGAATCTACTCTCTGAAACCTAAAACTAATTTTAAAAAAACATCTTTCTATGCATCCACTGTCCCTAATCGTGCAAGAAAATTTCAATTGACTTATTGAAATATTGCAATCACCCTTATTCAAAAACGAAATTTAAATCAACTTTTTAGCAGTAACACCCTCACATTTTCATAAAACAAACACATTTTTTTCAGGAATCTACTCTCTGAAACCTAATACTAATTTAAAAAAGAAATCTTTCTATGCATCCACTGTCCCTAATCGTGCAAGAAAATTTCAATTGACTTGTTGAAGTATTGCAATCACCCTTATCCAAAAACGAAATTTAAATCAACTTTTTAGCAGTAACACACTCACATTTTTCATAAAACAAACACATTTTTTTCAGGAATCTACTCTCTGGAACCTAAAACTAATTTTAAAAAAACATCTTTCTAGGCATCCACTGTCCCTAATCGTGCAAGAAAATTTCAATTGACTTGTTGAAATATTGCAATCACCCTTATCCAAAAACGAAATTTAAATCAACTTTTTAGCAGTAACACACTCACATTTTTCATAAAACAAACACATTTTTTCAGGAATCAACTCTCTGGAACCTAAAACAAATATAAAAAAACATCTTTCTATGCATCCACTCTCCCTAATCGTGCAAAAAAATTTCAATTAACTAGTTGAAATAATGCAATCATGCCTATCCTGAAGCTAAATTTAAATAAACTTTTTAGCAGTAACACACTCATATTTTTCATAAAACAAACACATTTTTTTCAGGAATCAACTCTCTGGAACCTAAAACAAATATAAAAAAAAATCTTTCTATGCATCCACTCTCCCTAATCGTGCAAGAAAATTTGAATTAACTTGTTGAAATGATGCATTCACGCTTATCCTGAAACTAAATTTAAATCAACTTTTTTGCAGTAACACACTCACATTATTCATGAAACAAATAATTTTTTTTTCAGGAATCCACTCTCTGGAACCTATAACGAATTTGTAAAAAACATCTTTCTAGGCATCCACTCTCCCTAATCTTGCAAGAAAATTTCAATTAACTTGTTGAAATATTGCAATCACCCTTATCCAAAAATGAAATTTAAATTAACTTTTTAGCAGTAACACACTCACATTTTTCATAAAACAAACACATTTTTTTCAGGAATCTACTCTCTGGAACCTAAAACAAATTTTTAACAAACATCTTTCTAGGCATCCACTGTCCCTAATCGTGCAAGAAAATTTCAATTGACTTGTTGAAATATTGCAATCACCCTTATCCAAAAATGAAATTTAAATTAACTTTTTAGCAGTAACACACTCACATTTTTCATAAAACAAACACAGTTTTTTTCAGGAATCTACTCTCTGGAACCTAAAACTAATTTTAAAAAATCATCTTTCTAGGCATCCACTGTCCCTAATCGTGCAAGAAAATTTCAATTGACTTGTTGAAATATTGCAATCACCCTTATTCAAAAACGAAATTTAAATCAACTTTTTAGCAGTAACACCCTCACATTTTTCATAAAACAAACACATTTTTTTCAGGAATCTACTCTCTGAAACCTAATACTAATTTAAAAAAGAAATCTTTCTATGCATCCACTGTCCCTAATCGTGCAAGAAAATTTCAATTGACTTGTTGAAGTATTGCAATCACCCTTATCCAAAAATGAAATTTAAATCAACTTTTTAGCAGTAACACACTCACATTTTTCATAAAACAAACACATTTTTTTCAGGAATCTACTCTCTGGAACCTAAAACTAATTTTAAAAAAACATCTTTCTAGGCATCCACTGTCCCTAATCGTGCAAGAAAATTTCAATTGACTTGTTGAAATATTGCAATCACCCTTATCCAAAAATGAAATTTAAATCAACTTTTTAGCAGTAACACACTCACATTTTTCATAAAACAAACACATTTTTTTCAGGAATCTACTCTCTGGAACCTAAAACTAATTTTAAAAAAACATCTTTCTAGGCATCCATTGTCCCTAAGCGTGCAAGAAAATTTCAATTGACTTGTTGAAATATTGCAATCACCCTTATTCAAAAACGAAATTTAAATCAACTTTTTAGCAGTAACACCCTCACATTTTTCATAAAACAAACACATTTTTTTCAGGAATCTACTCTCTGAAAACTAATACTAATTTAAAAAAGAAATCTTTCTATGCATCCACTGTCCCTAATTGTGCAAGAAAATTTCAATTGACTTGTTGAAGTATTGCAATCACCCTTATCCAAAAACGAAATTTAAATCAACTTTTTAGCAGTAACACACTCTAATTTTTCATAAAACAAACACATTTTTTTCAGGAATCTACTCTCTGGAACCTAAAACTAATTTTAAAAAAACATCTTTCTAGGCATCCACTGTCCCTAATCGTGCAAGAAAATTTCAATTAACTTGTTGAAATATTGCAATCACCCTTATCCAAAAACGAAATTTAAATCAACTTTTTAGCAGTAACACACTCGCATTTTTCATTAAACAAACACATTTTTTTCAGGAATCTACTCTCTGAAACCTAAAACTAATTTTAAAAAAATATCTTTCTAGGCATCCACTGTCCCTAATCGTGCAAGAAAATTTCAATTGACTTGTTGAAATATTGCAATCACCCTTATTCAAAAACGAAATTTAAATCAACTTTTTAGCAGTAACACCCTCACATTTTTCATAAAACAAACACATTTTTTTCAGGAATCTACTCTCTGAAACCTAAAACTAATTAAAAAAAACATCTTTCTAGGCATCCACTCTCCCTAATCTTCCAAGAAAATTTCAATTAACTTATTGAAATATTGCAATCACCCTTATCCAAAAACGATATTTAAATCAACTTTTTAGCAGTAACACACTCACATTTTTCATAAAACAAACACATTTTTTTCAGGAATCTACTCTCTGGAACCTAAAACTAATTTAAAAAAAACATCTTTCTAGGCATCCACTGTCCCTAATCGTGCAAGAAAATTTCAATTGACTTGTTGAAATATTGCAATCACCCTTATCCAAAAATGAAATTTAAATCAACTTTTTAGCAGTAACACACTCACATTTTTCATAAAACAAACACATTTTTTTCAGGAATCTACTCTCTGGAACCTAAAACTAATTTAAAAAAAAAAATCTTTCTAGGCATCCACTGTCCCTAATCATGCAAGAAAATTTCAATTGACTTGTTGAAATATTGCAATCACCCTTATTCAAAAACGAAATTTAAATCAACTTTTTAGCAGTAACACCCTCACATTTTTCATAAAACAAACACATTTTTTTCAGGAATCTACTCTCTGGAACCTAAAACTAATTTTAAAAAAACATCTTTCTAGGCATCCACTGTCCCTAATCGTGCAGGAAAATTTCAATTGACTTGTTGAAGTATTGCAATCACCCTTATCCAAAAACGAAATTTAAATCAACTTTTTAGCAGTAACACCCTCACATTTTTCATAAAACAAACACATTTTTTTCCAGAATCTACTCACTGAAACCTAATACTAATTTAAAAAAGAAATCTTTCTATGCATCCACTGTCCCTAATCGTGCAAGAAAATTTCAATTGACTTGTTGAAGTATTGCAATCACCCTTATCCAAAAACGAAATTTAAATCAACTTTTTAGCAGTAACACACTCACATTTTTCATAAAACAAACACATTTTTTTCAGGAATCTACTCTCTGGAACCTAAAACTAATTTAAAAAAAACATCTTTCTATGCATCCACTGTCCCTAATCGTGCAAGAAAATTTCAATTGACTTGTTGAAATATTGCAATCACCCTTATCCAAAAATGAAATTTAAATCAACTTTTTAGCAGTAACACACTCACATTTTTCATAAAACAAACACATTTTTTTCAGGAATCTACTCTCTGGAACCTAAAACTAATTTTAAAAAAAAAATCTTTCTAGGCATCCACTGTCCCTAATCGTGCAAGAAAATTTCAATTGACTTGTTGAAATATTGCAATCACCCTTATTCAAAAACGAAATTTAAATCAACTTTTTAGCAGTAACACCCTCACATTTTTCATAAAACAAACACATTTTTTTCAGGAATCTACTCTCTGGAACCTAAAACTAATTTTAAAAAAACATCTTTCTAGGCATCCACTGTCCCTAATCGTGCAGGAAAATTTCAATTGACGTGTTGAAGTATTGCAATCACCCTTATCCAAAAACGAAATTTAAATCAACTTTTTAGCAGTAACACCCTCACATTTTTCATAAAACAAACACATTTTTTTCAGGAATCTACTCTCTGAAACCTAATACTAATTTAAAAAAGAAATCTTTCTATGCATCCACTGTCCCTAATCGTGCAAGAAAATTTCAATTGACTTGTTGAAGTATTGCAATCACCCTTATCCAAAAACGAAATTTAAATCAACTTTTTAGCAGTAACACACTCACATTTTTCATAAAACAAACACATTTTTTTCAGGAATCTACTCTCTGGAACCTAAAACTAATTTTAAAAAAACATCTTTCTAGGCATCCACTGTCCCTAATCGTGCAAGAAAATTTCAATTGACTTGTTGAAATATTGCAATCACCCTTATCCAAAAACGAAATTTAAATCAACTTTTTAGCAGTAACACACTCACATTTTTCATAAAACAAACACATTTTTTTCAGGAATCTACTCTCTGAAACCTAAAACTAATTTAAAAAAAACATCTCTCTAGGCATCCACTGTCCCTAATCGTGCAAGAAAATTTCAATTGACTTGTTGAAATATTGCAATCACCCTTATCCAAAAACGAAATTTAAATCAACTTTTTAGCAGTAACACACTCACATTTTTCATAAAACAAACACATTTTTTCAGGAATCAACTCTCTGGAACCTAAAACAAATATAAAAAAAAAATCTTTGTATGCATCCACTCTCCCTAATCGTGCAAGAAAATTTGAATTAACTTGTTGAAATGATGCATTCACGCTTATCCTGAAACTAAATTTAAATCAACTTTTTTGCAGTAACACACTCACATTTTTCATGAAACAAATAATTTTTTTTTCAGGAATCCACTCTCTGGAACCTATAACGAATTTGTAAAAAACATCTTTCTAGGCATCCACTCTCCCTAATCTTGCAAGAAAATTTCAATTAACTTGTTGAAATATTGCAATCACCCTTATCCAAAAACAATATTTCAATCAACTTTTTTGCAGTAACACACTCACATTTTTCATAAAACAAACACATTTTTTTCAGGAATCTACTCTCTGGAACCTAAAACTAATTTTTAAAAAACATCTTTCTAGGCATCCACTGTCCCTAATCGTGCAAGAAAATTTCAATTGACTTGTTGAAATATTGCAATCACCCTTATCCAAAAATGAAATTTAAATTAACTTTTTAGCAGTAACACACTCACATTTTTCATGAAACAAACACATTTTTTTCAGGAATCTACTCTCTGGAACCTAAAACTAATTTTAAAAAAACATCTTTCTAGGCATCCACTGTCCCTAATCGTGCAAGAAAATTTCAATTGACTTGTTGAAATATTGCAATCACCCTTATTCAAAAACGAAATTTAAATCAACTTTTTAGCAGTAACACCCTCACATTTTTCATAAAACAAACACATTTTTTTCAGGAATCTACTCTCTGAAACCTAATACTAATTTAAAAAAGAAATCTTTCTATGCATCCACTGTCCCTAATCGTGCAAGAAAATTTCAATTGACTTGTTGAAGTATTGCAATCACCCTTATCCAAAAACGAAATTTAAATCAACTTTTTAGCAGTAACACACTCACATTTTTCATAAAACAAACACATTTTTTTCAGGAATCTACTCTCTGGAACCTAAAACTAATTTTAAAAAAACATCTTTCTAGGCATCCACTGTCCCTAATCGTGCAAGAAAATTTCAATTGACTTGTTGAAATATTGCAATCACCCTTATCCAAAAAAGAAATTTAAATCAACTTTTTAGCAGTAACACACTCACATTTTTCATAAAACAAACACATTTTTTTCAGGAATCTACTCTGAAACCTAAAACTAATTTAAAAAAAATATCTTTCTAGGCATCCACTGTCCCTAATCGTGCAAGAAAATTTCAATTGACTTGTTGAAGTATTGCAATCACCCTTATCCAAAAACGAAATTTAAATCAACTTTTTAGCAGTAACACCCTCACATTTTTCATAAAACAAAACACATTTTTTTCAGGAATCTACTCTCTGAAACCTAAAACTAATTAAAAAAAACATCTTTCTAGGCATCCACTCTCCCTAATCTTCCAAGAAAATTTCAATTAACTTATTGAAATATTGCAATCACCCTTATCCAAAAACGATATTTAAATCAACTTTTTAGCAGTAACACACTCACATTTTTCATAAAACAAACACATTTTTTTCAGGAATCAACTCTCTGGAACCTAAAACAAATATAAAAAAAACATCTTTCTATGCATCCACTCTCCCTAATCGTGCAAGAAAATTTCAATTAACTTGTTGAAATGATGCATTCACGCTTATCCTGAAACTAAATTTAAATCAACTTTTTTGCAGTAACACACTCACATTTTTCATGAAACAAATAATTTTTTTTTCAGGAATCCACTCTCTGGAACCTATAACAAATTTGTAAAAAACATCTTTCTAGGCATCCACTCTCCCTAATCTTGCAAGAAAATTTCAATTAACTTGTTGAAATATTGCAATCACCCTCATCCAAAAACGATATTTAAATCAACTTTTTTGCAGTAACACACTCACATTTTTCATAAAACAAACACATTTTTTTCAGGAATCTACTCTCTGGAACCTAAAACTAATTAAAAAAAAAAATCTTTCTAGGCATCCACTGTCCCTAATCGTGCAAGAAAATTTCAATTGACTTGTTGAAATATTGCAATCACCCTTATCCAAAAATGAAATTTAAATCAACTTTTTAGCAGTAACACACTCACATTTTTCATAAAACAAACACATTTTTTTCAGGAATCTACTCTCTGGAACCTAAAACTAATTTAAAAAAAACATCTTTCTAGGCATCCACTGTCCCTAATCGTGCAAGAAAATTTCAATTGACTTGTTGAAATATTGCAATCACCCTTATTCAAAAACGAAATTTAAATCAACTTTTTAGCAGTAACACCCTCACATTTTTCATAAAACAAACACATTTTTTTCAGGAATCTACTCTCTGAAACCTAAAACTAATTAAAAAAAACATCTTTCTAGGCATCCACTCTCCCTAATCTTCCAAGTAAATTTCAATTAACTTATTGAAATATTGCAATCACCCTTATCCAAAAACGATATTTAAATCAACTTTTTAGCAGTAACACACTCACATTTTTCATAAAACAAACACATTTTTTTCAGGAATCTACTCTCTGGAACCTTAAACAAATTTTAAAAAAACATCTTTCTAGGCATCCACTGTCCCTAATCGTGCAAGAAAATTTCAATTGACTTGTTGAAATATTGCAATCACCCTTATCCAAAAATGAAATTTAAATCAACTTTTTAGCAGTAACACACTCACATTTTTCATAAAACAAACACATTTTTTTCAGGAATCTACTCTCTGGAACCTAAAACTAATTTTAAAAAAACATCTTTCTAGGCATCCATTGTCCCTAATCGTGCAAGAAAATTTCAATTGACTTGTTGAAATATTGCAATCACCCTTATTCAAAAACGAAATTTAAATCAACTTTTTAGCAGTAACACCCTCACATTTTTCATAAAACAAACACATTTTTTTCAGGAATCTACTCTCTGAAAACTAATACTAATTTAAAAAAGAAATCTTTCTATGCATCCACTGTCCCTAATCGTGCAAGAAAATTTCAATTGACTTGTTGAAGTATTGCAATCACCCTTATCCAAAAACGAAATTTAAATCAACTTTTTAGCAGTAACACACTCACATTTTTCATAAAACAAACACATTTTTTTCAGGAATCTACTCTCTGGAACCTTAAACAAATTTTAAAAAAACATCTTTCTAGGCATCCACTGTCCCTAATCGTGCAAGAACATTTCAATTGACTTGTTGAAATATTGCAATCACCCTTATCCAAAAATGAAATTTAAATCAACTTTTTAGCAGTAACACACTCACATTTTTCATAAAACAAACACATTTTTTTCAGGAATCTACTCTCTGGAACCTAAAACTAATTTTAAAAAAACATCTTTCTAGGCATCCATTGTCCCTAATCGTGCAATAAAATTTCAATTGACTTGTTGAAATATTGCAATCACCCTTATTCAAAAACGAAATTTAAATCAACTTTTTAGCAGTAACACCCTCACATTTTTCATAAAACAAACACATTTTTTTCAGGAATCTACTCTCTGAAACCTAAAACTAATTAAAAAAAACATCTTTCTAGGCATCCACTCTCCCTAATCTTCCAAGAAAATTTCAATTAACTTATTGAAATATTGCAATCACCCTTATCCAAAAACGATATTTAAATCAACTTTTTAGCAGTAACACACTCACATTTTTCATAAAACAAACACATTTTTTTCAGGAATCTACTCTCTGGAACCTAAAACTAATTTAAAAAAAAGATCTTTCTAGGCATCCACTGTCCCTAATCGTGCAAGAAAATTTCAATTGACTTGTTGAAATATTGCAATCACCCTTATTCAAAAACGAAATTTAAATCAACTTTTTAGCAGTAACACCCTCACATTTTTCATAAAACAAACACATTTTTTTCAGGAATCTACTCTCTGAAACCTAAAACTAATTAAAAAAAACATCTTTCTAGGCATCCACTCTCCCTAATCTTCCAAGAAAATTTCAATTAACTTATTGAAATATTGCAATCACCCTTATCCAAAAACGATATTTAAATCAACTTTTTAGCAGTAACACACTCACATTTTTCATAAAACAAACACATTTTTTTCAGGAATCTACTCTCTGGAACCTAAAACTAATTTAAAAAAAAATCTTTCTAGGCCTCCACTGTCCCTAATCGTGCAAGAAAATTTCAATTGACTTGTTGAAATATTGCAATCACCCTTATCCAAAAATGAAATTTAAATCAACTTTTTAGCAGTAACACACTCACATTTTTCATAAAACAAACACATTCTTTTCAGGAATCTACTCTCTGGAACCTAAAACTAATTTAAAAAAAACATCTTTCTAGGCATCCACTGTCCCTAATCGTGCAAGAAAATTTCAATTGACTTGTTGAAATATTGCAATCACCCTTATTCAAAAACGAAATTTAAATCAACTTTTTAGCAGTAACACCCTCACATTTTTCATAAAACAAACACATTTTTTTCAGGAATCTACTCTCTGGAACCTAAAACTAATTTTAAAAAAACATCTTTCTAGGCATCCACTGTCCCTAATCGTGCAGGAAAATTTCAATTGACTTGTTGAAGTATTGCAATCACCCTTATCCAAAAACGAAATTTAAATCAACTTTTTAGCAGTAACACACTCACATTTTTCATAAAACAAACACATTTTTTTTCAGGAATCTACTCTTTGGAACCTAAAACTAATTTTAAAAAAACATCTTTCTAGGCATCCAGTGTCCATAATAGTGCAAGAAAATTTCAATTGACTTGTTGAAATATTGCAATCACCCTTATCCAAAAACGAAATTTAAATCAACTTTTTAGCAGTAACACACTCACATTTTTCATAAAACAAACACATTTTTTTCAGGAATCTACTCTCTGAAACCTAAAACTAATTTAAAAAAAACATCTTTCTATGCATCCACTGTCCCTAATCGTGCAAGAAAATTTCAATTGACTTATTGAAATATTGCAATCACCCTTATTCAAAAACGAAATTTAAATCAACTTTTTAGCAGTAACACCCTCACATTTTCATAAAACAAACACATTTTTTTCAGGAATCTACTCTCTGAAACCTAATACTAATTTAAAAAAGAAATCTTTCTATGCATCCACTGTCCCTAATCGTGCAAGAAAATTTCAATTGACTTGTTGAAGTATTGCAATCACCCTTATCCAAAAACGAAATTTAAATCAACTTTTTAGCAGTAACACACTCACATTTTTCATAAAACAAACACATTTTTTTCAGGAATCTACTCTCTGGAACCTAAAACTAATTTTAAAAAAACATCTTTCTAGGCATCCACTGTCCCTAATCGTGCAAGAAAATTTCAATTGACTTGTTGAAATATTGCAATCACCCTTATCCAAAAACGAAATTTAAATCAACTTTTTAGCAGTAACACACTCACATTTTTCATAAAACAAACACATTTTTTTCAGGAATCTACTCTCTGAAACCTAAAACTAATTTTAAAAAAACATCTCTCTAGGCATCCACTGTCCCTAATCGTGCAAGAAAATTTCAATTGACTTGTTGAAATATTGCAATCACCCTTATCCAAAAACGAAATTTAAATCAACTTTTTAGCAGTAACACACTCACATTTTTCATAAAACAAACACATTATTTTCAGGAATCTACTCTCTGGAACCTAAAACTAATTTTAAAAAAACATCTTTCTAGGCATCCACTGTCCCTAATCGTGCAAGAAAATTTCAATTGACTTGTTGAAATATTGCAATCACCCTTATCCAAAAAAGAAATTTAAATCAACTTTTTAGCAGTAACACACTCACATTTTTCATAAAACAAACACATTTTTTTCAGGAATCTACTCTGAAACCTAAAACTAATTTAAAAAAAATATCTTTCTAGGCATCCACTGTCCCTAATCGTGCAAGAAAATTTCAATTGACTTGTTGAAGTATTGCAATCACCCTTATCCAAAAACGAAATTTAAATCAACTTTTTAGCAGTAACACCCTCACATTTTTCATAAAACAAAACACATTTTTTTCAGGAATCTACTCTCTGAAACCTAAAACTAATTAAAAAAAACATCTTTCTAGGCATCCACTCTCCCTAATCTTCCAAGAAAATTTCAATTAACTTATTGAAATATTGCAATCACCCTTATCCAAAAACGATATTTAAATCAACTTTTTAGCAGTAACACACTCACATTTTTCATAAAACAAACACATTTTTTTCAGGAATCAACTCTCTGGAACCTAAAACAAATATAAAAAAAAACATCTTTCTATGCATCCACTCTCCCTAATCGTGCAAGAAAATTTCAATTAACTTGTTGAAATGATGCATTCACGCTTATCCTGAAACTAAATTTAAATCAACTTTTTTGCAGTAACACACTCACATTTTTCATGAAACAAATAATTTTTTTTTCAGGAATCCACTCTCTGGAACCTATAACAAATTTGTAAAAAACATCTTTCTAGGCATCCACTCTCCCTAATCTTGCAAGAAAATTTCAATTAACTTGTTGAAATATTGCAATCACCCTCATCCAAAAACGATATTTAAATCAACTTTTTTGCAGTAACACACTCACATTTTTCATAAAACAAACACATTTTTTTCAGGAATCTACTCTCTGGAACCTAAAACTAATTAAAAAAAAAAATCTTTCTAGGCATCCACTGTCCCTAATCGTGCAAGAAAATTTCAATTGACTTGTTGAAATATTGCAATCACCCTTATCCAAAAATGAAATTTAAATCAACTTTTTAGCAGTAACACACTCACATTTTTCATAAAACAAACACATTTTTTTCAGGAATCTACTCTCTGGAACCTAAAACTAATTTAAAAAAAACATCTTTCTAGGCATCCACTGTCCCTAATCGTGCAAGAAAATTTCAATTGACTTGTTGAAATATTGCAATCACCCTTATTCAAAAACGAAATTTAAATCAACTTTTTAGCAGTAACACCCTCACATTTTTCATAAAACAAACACATTTTTTTCAGGAATCTACTCTCTGAAACCTAAAACTAATTAAAAAAAACATCTTTCTAGGCATCCACTCTCCCTAATCTTCCAAGTAAATTTCAATTAACTTATTGAAATATTGCAATCACCCTTATCCAAAAACGATATTTAAATCAACTTTTTAGCAGTAACACACTCACATTTTTCATAAAACAAACACATTTTTTTCAGGAATCTACTCTCTGGAACCTTAAACAAATTTTAAAAAAACATCTTTCTAGGCATCCACTGTCCCTAATCGTGCAAGAAAATTTCAATTGACTTGTTGAAATATTGCAATCACCCTTATCCAAAAATGAAATTTAAATCAACTTTTTAGCAGTAACACACTCACATTTTTCATAAAACAAACACATTTTTTTCAGGAATCTACTCTCTGGAACCTAAAACTAATTTTAAAAAAACATCTTTCTAGGCATCCATTGTCCCTAATCGTGCAAGAAAATTTCAATTGACTTGTTGAAATATTGCAATCACCCTTATTCAAAAACGAAATTTAAATCAACTTTTTAGCAGTAACACCCTCACATTTTTCATAAAACAAACACATTTTTTTCAGGAATCTACTCTCTGAAAACTAATACTAATTTAAAAAAGAAATCTTTCTATGCATCCACTGTCCCTAATCGTGCAAGAAAATTTCAATTGACTTGTTGAAGTATTGCAATCACCCTTATCCAAAAACGAAATTTAAATCAACTTTTTAGCAGTAACACACTCACATTTTTCATAAAACAAACACATTTTTTTCAGGAATCTACTCTCTGGAACCTTAAACAAATTTTAAAAAAACATCTTTCTAGGCATCCACTGTCCCTAATCGTGCAAGAACATTTCAATTGACTTGTTGAAATATTGCAATCACCCTTATCCAAAAATGAAATTTAAATCAACTTTTTAGCAGTAACACACTCACATTTTTCATAAAACAAACACATTTTTTTCAGGAATCTACTCTCTGGAACCTAAAACTAATTTTAAAAAAACATCTTTCTAGGCATCCATTGTCCCTAATCGTGCAATAAAATTTCAATTGACTTGTTGAAATATTGCAATCACCCTTATTCAAAAACGAAATTTAAATCAACTTTTTAGCAGTAACACCCTCACATTTTTCATAAAACAAACACATTTTTTTCAGGAATCTACTCTCTGAAACCTAAAACTAATTAAAAAAAACATCTTTCTAGGCATCCACTCTCCCTAATCTTCCAAGAAAATTTCAATTAACTTATTGAAATATTGCAATCACCCTTATCCAAAAACGATATTTAAATCAACTTTTTAGCAGTAACACACTCACATTTTTCATAAAACAAACACATTTTTTTCAGGAATCTACTCTCTGGAACCTAAAACTAATTTAAAAAAAAGATCTTTCTAGGCATCCACTGTCCCTAATCGTGCAAGAAAATTTCAATTGACTTGTTGAAATATTGCAATCACCCTTATTCAAAAACGAAATTTAAATCAACTTTTTAGCAGTAACACCCTCACATTTTTCATAAAACAAACACATTTTTTTCAGGAATCTACTCTCTGAAACCTAAAACTAATTAAAAAAAACATCTTTCTAGGCATCCACTCTCCCTAATCTTCCAAGAAAATTTCAATTAACTTATTGAAATATTGCAATCACCCTTATCCAAAAACGATATTTAAATCAACTTTTTAGCAGTAACACACTCACATTTTTCATAAAACAAACACATTTTTTTCAGGAATCTACTCTCTGGAACCTAAAACTAATTTTAAAAAAAATCTTTCTAGGCCTCCACTGTCCCTAATCGTGCAAGAAAATTTCAATTGACTTGTTGAAATATTGCAATCACCCTTATCCAAAAATGAAATTTAAATCAACTTTTTAGCAGTAACACACTCACATTTTTCATAAAACAAACACATTTTTTTCAGGAATCTACTCTCTGGAACCTAAAACTAATTTAAAAAAAACATCTTTCTAGGCATCCACTGTCCCTAATCGTGCAAGAAAATTTCAATTGACTTGTTGAAATATTGCAATCACCCTTATTCAAAAACGAAATTTAAATCAACTTTTTAGCAGTAACACCCTCACATTTTTCATAAAACAAACACATTTTTTTCAGGAATCTACTCTCTGGAACCTAAAACTAATTTTAAAAAAACATCTTTCTAGGCATCCACTGTCCCTAATCGTGCAGGAAAATTTCAATTGACTTGTTGAAGTATTGCAATCACCCTTATCCAAAAACGAAATTTAAATCAACTTTTTAGCAGTAACACACTCACATTTTTCATAAAACAAACACATTTTTTTTCAGGAATCTACTCTTTGGAACCTAAAACTAATTTTAAAAAAACATCTTTCTAGGCATCCAGTGTCCATAATAGTGCAAGAAAATTTCAATTGACTTGTTGAAATATTGCAATCACCCTTATCCAAAAACGAAATTTAAATCAACTTTTTAGCAGTAACACCCTCACATTTTTCATAAAACAAACACATTTTTTTCAGGAATCTACTCTCTGAAACCTAAAACTAATTAAAAAAAACATCTTTCTAGGCATCCACTCTCCCTAATCTTCCAAGTAAATTTCAATTAACTTATTGAAATATTGCAATCACCCTTATCCAAAAACGATATTTAAATCAACTTTTTAGCAGTAACACACTCACATTTTTCATAAAACAAACACATTTTTTTCAGGAATCTACTCTCTGGAACCTTAAACAAATTTTAAAAAAACATCTTTCTAGGCATCCACTGTCCCTAATCGTGCAAGAAAATTTCAATTGACTTGTTGAAATATTGCAATCACCCTTATCCAAAAATGAAATTTAAATCAACTTTTTAGCAGTAACACACTCACATTTTTCATAAAACAAACACATTTTTTTCAGGAATCTACTCTCTGGAACCTAAAACTAATTTTAAAAAAACATCTTTCTAGGCATCCATTGTCCCTAATTGTGCAAGAAAATTTCAATTGACTTGTTGAAATATTGCAATCACCCTTATTCAAAAACGAAATTTAAATCAACTTTTTAGCAGTAACACCCTCACATTTTTCATAAAACAAACACATTTTTTTCAGGAATCTACTCTCTGAAAACTAATACTAATTTAAAAAAGAAATCTTTCTATGCATCCACTGTCCCTAATCGTGCAAGAAAATTTCAATTGACTTGTTGAAGTATTGCAATCACCCTTATCCAAAAACGAAATTTAAATCAACTTTTTAGCAGTAACACACTCACATTTTTCATAAAACAAACACATTTTTTTCAGGAATCTACTCTCTGGAACCTTAAACAAATTTTAAAAAAACATCTTTCTAGGCATCCACTGTCCCTAATCGTGCAAGAACATTTCAATTGACTTGTTGAAATATTGCAATCACCCTTATCCAAAAATGAAATTTAAATCAACTTTTTAGCAGTAACACACTCACATTTTTCATAAAACAAACACATTTTTTTCAGGAATCTACTCTCTGGAACCTAAAACTAATTTTAAAAAAACATCTTTCTAGGCATCCATTGTCCCTAATCGTGCAATAAAATTTCAATTGACTTGTTGAAATATTGCAATCACCCTTATTCAAAAACGAAATTTAAATCAACTTTTTAGCAGTAACACCCTCACATTTTTCATAAAACAAACACATTTTTTTCAGGAATCTACTCTCTGAAACCTAAAACTAATTAAAAAAAACATCTTTCTAGGCATCCACTCTCCCTAATCTTCCAAGAAAATTTCAATTAACTTATTGAAATATTGCAATCACCCTTATCCAAAAACGATATTTAAATCAACTTTTTAGCAGTAACACACTCACATTTTTCATAAAACAAACACATTTTTTTCAGGAATCTACTCTCTGGAACCTAAAACTAATTTAAAAAAAAGATCTTTCTAGGCATCCACTGTCCCTAATCGTGCAAGAAAATTTCAATTGACTTGTTGAAATATTGCAATCACCCTTATTCAAAAACGAAATTTAAATCAACTTTTTAGCAGTAACACCCTCACATTTTTCATAAAACAAACACATTTTTTTCAGGAATCTACTCTCTGAAACCTAAAACTAATTAAAAAAAACATCTTTCTAGGCATCCACTCTCCCTAATCTTCCAAGAAAATTTCAATTAACTTATTGAAATATTGCAATCACCCTTATCCAAAAACGATATTTAAATCAACTTTTTAGCAGTAACACACTCACATTTTTCATAAAACAAACACATTTTTTTCAGGAATCTACTCTCTGGAACCTAAAACTAATTTTAAAAAAAATCTTTCTAGGCCTCCACTGTCCCTAATCGTGCAAGAAAATTTCAATTGACTTGTTGAAATATTGCAATCACCCTTATCCAAAAATGAAATTTAAATCAACTTTTTAGCAGTAACACACTCACATTTTTCATAAAACAAACACATTTTTTTCAGGAATCTACTCTCTGGAACCTAAAACTAATTTAAAAAAAACATCTTTCTAGGCATCCACTGTCCCTAATCGTGCAAGAAAATTTCAATTGACTTGTTGAAATATTGCAATCACCCTTATTCAAAAACGAAATTTAAATCAACTTTTTAGCAGTAACACCCTCACATTTTTCATAAAACAAACACATTTTTTTCAGGAATCTACTCTCTGGAACCTAAAACTAATTTTAAAAAAACATCTTTCTAGGCATCCACTGTCCCTAATCGTGCAGGAAAATTTCAATTGACTTGTTGAAGTATTGCAATCACCCTTATCCAAAAACGAAATTTAAATCAACTTTTTAGCAGTAACACACTCACATTTTTCATAAAACAAACACATTTTTTTTCAGGAATCTACTCTTTGGAACCTAAAACTAATTTTAAAAAAACATCTTTCTAGGCATCCAGTGTCCATAATAGTGCAAGAAAATTTCAATTGACTTGTTGAAATATTGCAATCACCCTTATCCAAAAACGAAATTTAAATCAACTTTTTAGCAGTAACACACTCACATTTTTCATAAAACAAACACATTTTTTTCAGGAATCTACTCTCTGAAACCTAAAACTAATTTAAAAAAAACATCTTTCTATGCATCCACTGTCCCTAATCGTGCAAGAAAATTTCAATTGACTTATTGAAATATTGCAATCACCCTTATTCAAAAACGAAATTTAAATCAACTTTTTAGCAGTAACACCCTCACATTTTCATAAAACAAACACATTTTTTTCAGGAATCTACTCTCTGAAACCTAATACTAATTTAAAAAAGAAATCTTTCTATGCATCCACTGTCCCTAATCGTGCAAGAAAATTTCAATTGACTTGTTGAAGTATTGCAATCACCCTTATCCAAAAACGAAATTTAAATCAACTTTTTAGCAGTAACACACTCACATTTTTCATAAAACAAACACATTTTTTTCAGGAATCTACTCTCTGGAACCTAAAACTAATTTTAAAAAAACATCTTTCTAGGCATCCACTGTCCCTAATCGTGCAAGAAAATTTCAATTGACTTGTTGAAATATTGCAATCACCCTTATCCAAAAACGAAATTTAAATCAACTTTTTAGCAGTAACACACTCACATTTTTCATAAAACAATCACATTTTTTTCAGGAATCTACTCTCTGAAACCTAAAACTAATTTTAAAAAAACATCTCTCTAGGCATCCACTGTCCCTAATCGTGCAAGAAAATTTCAATTGACTTGTTGAAATATTGCAATCACCCTTATCCAAAAACGAAATTTAAATCAACTTTTTAGCAGTAACACACTCACATTTTTCATAAAACAAACACATTTTTTCAGGAATCAACTCTCTGGAACCTAAAACAAATATAAAAAAACATCTTTCTATGCATCCACTCTCCCTAATCGTGCAAAAAAATTTCAATTAACTAGTTGAAATAATGCAATCATGCCTATCCTGAAGCTAAATTTAAATAAACTTTTTAGCAGTAACACACTCATATTTTTCATAAAACAAACACATTTTTTTCAGGAATCAACTCTCTGGAACCTAAAACAAATATAAAAAAAAATCTTTCTATGCATCCACTCTCCCTAATCGTGCAAGAAAATTTGAATTAACTTGTTGAAATGATGCATTCACGCTTATCCTGAAACTAAATTTAAATCAACATTTTTGCAGTAACACACTCACATTATTCATGAAACAAATAATTTTTTTTTCAGGAATCCACTCTCTGGAACCTATAACGAATTTGTAAAAAACATCTTTCTAGGCATCCACTCTCCCTAATCTTGCAAGAAAATTTCAATTAACTTGTTGAAATATTGCAATCACCCTTATCCAAAAATGAAATTTAAATTAACTTTTTAGCAGTAACACACTCACATTTTTCATAAAACAAACACATTTTTTTCAGGAATCTACTCTCTGGAACCTAAAACAAATTTTTAAAAAACATCTTTCTAGGCATCCACTGTCCCTAATCGTGCAAGAAAATTTCAATTGACTTGTTGAAATATTGCAATCACCCTTATCCAAAAATGAAATTTAAATTAACTTTTTAGCAGTAACACACTCACATTTTTCATAAAACAAACACAGTTTTTTTCAGGAATCTACTCTCTGGAACCTAAAACTAATTTTAAAAAAACATCTTTCTAGGCATCCACTGTCCCTAATCGTGCAAGAAAATTTCAATTGACTTGTTGAAATATTGCAATCACCCTTATTCAAAAACGAAATTTAAATCAACTTTTTAGCAGTAACACCCTCACATTTTTCATAAAACAAACACATTTTTTTCAGGAATCTACTCTCTGAAACCTAATACTAATTTAAAAAAGAAATCTTTCTATGCATCCACTGTCCCTAATTGTGCAAGAAAATTTCAATTGACTTGTTGAAGTATTGCAATCACCCTTATCCAAAAATGAAATTTAAATCAACTTTTTAGCAGTAACACACTCACATTTTTCATAAAACAAACACATTTTTTTCAGGAATCTACTCTCTGGAACCTAAAACTAATTTTAAAAAAACATCTTTCTAGGCATCCACTGTCCCTAATCGTGCAAGAAAATTTCAATTGACTTGTTGAAATATTGCAATCACCCTTATCCAAAAAAGAAATTTAAATCAACTTTTTAGCAGTAACACACTCACATTTTTCATAAAACAAACACATTTTTTTCAGGAATCTACTCTGAAACCTAAAACTAATTTAAAAAAATATCTTTCTAGGCATCCACTGTCCCTAATCGTGCAAGACAATTTCAATTGACTTGTTGAAGTATTGCAATCACCCTTATCCAAAAACGAAATTTAAATCAACTTTTTAGCAGTAACACCCTCACATTTTTCATAAAACAAAACACATTTTTTTCAGGAATCTACTCTCTGAAACCTAAAACTAATTAAAAAAAACATCTTTCTAGGCATCCACTCTCCCTAATCTTCCAAGAAAATTTCAATTAACTTATTGAAATATTGCAATCACCCTTATCCAAAAACGACATTTAAATCAACTTTTTAGCAGTAACACACTCACATTTTTCATAAAACAAACACATTTTTTTCAGGAATCAACTCTCTGGAACCTAAAACAAATATAAAAAAAACATCTTTCTATGCATCCACTCTCCCTAATCGTGCAAGAAAATTTCAATTAACTTGTTGAAATGATGCATTCACGCTTATCCTGAAACTAAATTTAAATCAACTTTTTTGCAGTAACACACTCACATTTTTCATGAAACAAATAATTTTTTTTTCAGGAATCCACTCTCTGGAACCTATAACAAATTTGTAAAAAACATCTTTCTAGGCATCCACTCTCCCTAATCTTGCAAGAAAATTTCAATTAACTTGTTGAAATATTGCAATCACCCTCATCCAAAAACGATATTTAAATCAACTTTTTTGCAGTAACACACTCACATTTTTCATAAAACAAAACATTTTTTTCAGGAATCTACTCTCTGGAACCTAAAACTAATTAAAAAAAAAATCTTTCTAGGCATCCACTGTCCCTAATCGTGCAAGAAAATTTCAATTGACTTGTTGAAATATTGCAATCACCCTTATCCAAAAATGAAATTTAAATCAACTTTTTAGCAGTAACACACTCACATTTTTCATAAAACAAACACATTTTTTTCAGGAATCTACTCTCTGGAACCTAAAACTAATTTAAAAAAAACATCTTTCTAGGCATCCACTGTCCCTAATCGTGCAAGAAAATTTCAATTGACTTGTTGAAATATTGCAATCACCCTTATTCAAAAACGAAATTTAAATCAACTTTTTAGCAGTAACACCCTCACATTTTTCATAAAACAAACACATTTTTTTCAGGAATCTACTCTCTGAAACCTAAAACTAATTAAAGAAAAAATCTTTCTAGGCATCCACTCTCCCTAATCTTCCAAGTAAATTTCAATTAACTTATTGAAATATTGCAATCACCCTTATCCAAAAACGATATTTAAATCAACTTTTTAGCAGTAACACACTCACATTTTTCATAAAACAAACACATTTTTTTCAGGAATCTACTCTCTGGAACCTTAAACAAATTTTAAAAAAACATCTTTCTAGGCATCCACTGTCCCTAATCGTGCAAGAAAATTTCAATTGACTTGTTGAAATATTGCAATCACCCTTATTCAAAAACGAAATTTAAATCAACTTTTTAGCAGTAACACCCTCACATTTTTCATAAAACAAACACATTTTTTTCAGGAATCTACTCTCTGAAACCTAAAACTAATTAAAAAAAACATCTTTCTAGGCATCCACTCTCCCTAATCTTCCAAGAAAATTTCAATTAACTTATTGAAATATTGCAATCACCCTTATCCAAAAACGATATTTAAATCAACTTTTTAGCAGTAACACCCTCACATTTTTCATAAAACAAACACATTTTTTTCAGGAATCTACTCTCTGAAACCTAAAACTAATTAAAAAAAACATCTTTCTAGGCATCCACTCTCCCTAATCTTCCAAGAAAATTTCAATTAACTTATTGAAATATTGCAATCACCCTTATCCAAAAACGATATTTAAATCAACTTTTTAGCAGTAACACACTCACATTTTTCATAAAACAAACACATTTTTTTCAGGAATCTACTCTCTGGAACCTAAAACTAATTTAAAAAAAAATCTTTCTAGGCATCCACTGTCCCTAATCGTGCAAGAAAATTTCAATTGACTTGTTGAAATATTGCAATCACCCTTATCCAAAAATGAAATTTAAATCAACTTTTTAGCAGTAACACACTCACATTTTTCATAAAACAAACACATTTTTTTCAGGAATCTACTCTCTGGAACCTAAAACTAATTTAAAAAAAACATCTTTCTAGGCATCCACTGTCCCTAATCGTGCAAGAAAATTTCAATTGACTTGTTGAAATATTGCAATCACCCTTATTCAAAAACGAAATTTAAATCAACTTTTTAGCAGTAACACCCTCACATTTTTCATAAAACAAACACATTTTTTTCAGGAATCTACTCTCTGGAACCTAAAACTAATTTAAAAAAAACATCTTTCTAGGCATCCACTGTCCCTAATCGTGCAGGAAAATTTCAATTGACTTGTTGAAGTATTGCAATCACCCTTATCCAAAAACGAAATTTAAATCAACTTTTTAGCAGTAACACACTCACATTTTTCATAAAACAAACACATTTTTTTTCAGGAATCTACTCTTTGGAACCTAAAACTAATTTTAAAAAAACATCTTTCTAGGCATCCAGTGTCCATAATAGTGCAAGAAAATTTCAATTGACTTGTTGAAATATTGCAATCACCCTTATCCAAAAACGAAATTTAAATCAACTTTTTAGCAGTAACACACTCACATTTTTCATAAAACAAACACATTTTTTTCAGGAATCTACTCTCTGAAACCTAAAACTAATTTAAAAAAAATATCTTTCTATGCATCCACTGTCCCTAATCGTGCAAGAAAATTTCAATTGACTTATTGAAATATTGCAATCACCCTTATTCAAAAACGAAATTTAAATCAACTTTTTAGCAGTAACACCCTCACATTTTCATAAAACAAACACATTTTTTTCAGGAATCTACTCTCTGAAACCTAATACTAATTTAAAAAAGAAATCTTTCTATGCATCCACTGTCCCTAATCGTGCAAGAAAATTTCAATTGACTTGTTGAAGTATTGCAATCACCCTTATCCAAAAACGAAATTTAAATCAACTTTTTAGCAGTAACACACTCACATTTTTCATAAAACAAACACATTTTTTTCAGGAATCTACTCTCTGGAACCTAAAACTAATTTTAAAAAAACATCTTTCTAGGCATCCACTGTCCCTAATCGTGCAAGAAAATTTCAATTGACTTGTTGAAATATTGCAATCACCCTTATCCAAAAACGAAATTTAAATCAACTTTTTAGCAGTAACACACTCACATTTTTCATAAAACAAACACATTTTTTTCAGGAATCTACTCTCTGAAACCTAAAACTAATTTTAAAAAAACATCTCTCTAGGCATCCACTGTCCCTAATCGTGCAAGAAAATTTCAATTGACTTGTTGAAATATTGCAATCACCCTTATCCAAAAACGAAATTTAAATCAACTTTTTAGCAGTAACACACTCACATTTTTCATAAAACAAACACATTTTTTCAGGAATCAACTCTCTGGAACCTAAAACAAATATAAAAAAACATCTTTCTATGCATCCACTCTCCCTAATCGTGCAAAAAAATTTCAATTAACTAGTTGAAATAATGCAATCATGCCTATCCTGAAGCTAAATTTAAATAAACTTTTTAGCAGTAACACACTCATATTTTTCATAAAACAA
The DNA here is from genome assembly GCF_964263255.1 of Lissotriton vulgaris. NCBI lineage: Eukaryota > Metazoa > Chordata > Amphibia > Caudata > Salamandridae > Lissotriton > Lissotriton vulgaris. Next base: position 910,888 of record NW_028244439.1, on the reverse strand, counting down.
ACACATTTTTTTCAGGAATCAACTCTCTGGAACCTAAAACAAATATAAAAAAAAATCTTTCTATGCATCCACTCTCCCTAATCGTGCAAGAAAATTTGAATTAACTTGTTGAAATGATGCATTCACGCTTATCCTGAAACTAAATTTAAATCAACATTTTTGCAGTAACACACTCACATTATTCATGAAACAAATAATTTTTTTTTCAGGAATCCACTCTCTGGAACCTATAACGAATTTGTAAAAAACATCTTTCTAGGCATCCACTCTCCCTAATCTTGCAAGAAAATTTCAATTAACTTGTTGAAATATTGCAATCACCCTTATCCAAAAATGAAATTTAAATTAACTTTTTAGCAGTAACACACTCACATTTTTCATAAAACAAACACATTTTTTTCAGGAATCTACTCTCTGGAACCTAAAACAAATTTTTAAAAAACATCTTTCTAGGCATCCACTGTCCCTAATCGTGCAAGAAAATTTCAATTGACTTGTTGAAATATTGCAATCACCCTTATCCAAAAATGAAATTTAAATTAACTTTTTAGCAGTAACACACTCACATTTTTCATAAAACAAACACAGTTTTTTTCAGGAATCTACTCTCTGGAACCTAAAACTAATTTTAAAAAAACATCTTTCTAGGCATCCACTGTCCCTAATCGTGCAAGAAAATTTCAATTGACTTGTTGAAATATTGCAATCACCCTTATTCAAAAACGAAATTTAAATCAACTTTTTAGCAGTAACACCCTCACATTTTTCATAAAACAAACACATTTTTTTCAGGAATCTACTCTCTGAAACCTAATACTAATTTAAAAAAGAAATCTTTCTATGCATCCACTGTCCCTAATCGTGCAAGAAAATTTCAATTGACTTGTTGAAGTATTGCAATCACCCTTATCCAAAAATGAAATTTAAATCAACTTTTTAGCAGTAACACACTCACATTTTTCATAAAACAAACACATTTTTTTCAGGAATCTACTCTCTGGAACCTAAAACTAATTTAAAAAAAACATCTTTCTAGGCATCCACTGTCCCTAATCGTGCAAGAAAATTTCAATTGACTTGTTGAAATATTGCAATAACCCTTATCCAAAAACGAAATTTAAATCAACTTTTTAGCAGTAACACACTCACATTTTTCATAAAACAAACACATTTTTTTCAGGAATCTACTCTCTGAAACCTAAAACTAATTTTAAAAAAATATCTTTCTAGGCATCCACTGTCCCTAATCGTGCAAGAAAATTTCAATTGACTTGTTGAAATATTGCAATCACCCTTATTCAAAAACGAAATTTAAATCAACTTTTTAGCAGTAACACCCTCACATTTTTCATAAAACAAACACATTTTTTTCAGGAATCTACTCTCTGAAACCTAAAACTAATTAAAAAAAAACATCTTTCTAGGCATCCACTCTCCCTAATCTTCCAAGAAAATTTCAATTAACTTGTTGAAATATTGCAATCACCCTTATCCAAAAACGATATTTAAATCAACTTTTTAGCAGTAACACACTCACATTTTTCATAAAACAAACACATTTTTTTCAGGAATCTACTCTCTGGAACCTAAAACTAATTTTAAAAAAACATCTTTCTAGGCATCCACTGTCCCTAATCGTGCAAGAAAATTTCAATTGACTTGTTGAAATATTGCAATCACCCTTATCCAAAAATGAAATTTAAATCAACTTTTTAGCAGTAACACACTCACATTTTTCATAAAACAAACACATTTTTTTCAGGAATCTACTCTCTGGAACCTAAAACTAATTTTAAAAAAACATCTTTCTAGGCATCCACTGTCCCTAATCGTGCAAGAAAATTTCAATTGACTTGTTGAAATATTGCAATCACCCTTATTCAAAAACGAAATTTAAATCAACTTTTTAGCAGTAACACCCTCACATTTTTCATAAAACACACACATTTTTTTCAGGAATCTACTCTCTGGAACCTAAAACTAATTTAAAAAAAACATCTTTCTAGGCATCCACTGTCCCTAATCGTGCAAGAAAATTTCAATTGACTTGTTGAAGTATTGCAATCACCCTTATCCAAAAACGAAATTTAAATCAACTTTTTAGCAGTAACACACTCACATTTTTCATAAAACAAACACATTTTTTTTCAGGAATCTACTCTCTGGAACCTAAAACTAATTTTAAAAAAACATCTTTCTAGGCATCCACTGTCCCTAATCGTGCAACAAAATTTCAATTGACTTATTGAAATATTGCAATCACCCTTATTCAAAAACGAAATTTAAATCAACTTTTTAGCAGTAACACCCTCACATTTTTCATAAAACAAACAAATTTTTTTCAGGAATCTACTCTGTGAAACCTAATACTAATTTAAAAAAGATATCTTTCTATGCATCCACTCTCCCTAATCGTGCAAGAAATTTTCAATTGACTTGTTGAAATATTGCAATCACCCTTATTCAAAAACGAAATTTAAATCAACTTTTTAGCAGTAACACCCTCACATTTTTCATAAAACAAACACATTTTTTTCAGGAATCTACTCTCTGAAACCTAAAACTAATTAAAAAAAACATCTTTCTAGGCATCCACTCTCCCTAATCTTCCAAGAAAATTTCAATTAACTTATTGAAATATTGCAATCACCCTTATCCAAAAACGATATTTAAATCAACTTTTTAGCAGTAACACACTCACATTTTTCATAAAACAAACACATTTTTTTCAGGAATCTACTCTCTGGAACCTAAAACTAATTTTAAAAAAACATCTTTCTAGGCATCCACTGTCCCTAATCGTGCAAGAAAATTTCAATTGACTTGTTGAAATATTGCAATCACCCTTATCCAAAAATGAAATTTAAATCAACTTTTTAGCAGTAACACACTCACATTTTTCATAAAACAAACACATTTTTTTCAGGAATCTACTCTCTGGAACCTAAAACTAATTTAAAAAAACATCTTTCTAGGCATCCACTGTCCCTAATCGTGCAAGAAAATTTCAATTGACTTGTTGAAGTATTGCAATCACCCTTATCCAAAAACGAAATTTAAATCAACTTTTTAGCAGTAACACACTCACATTTTTCATAAAACAAACACATTTTTTTTCAGGAATCTACTCTCTGGAACCTAAAACTAATTTTAAAAAAACATCTTTCTAGGCATCCACTGTCCCTAATCGTGCAAGAAAATTTCAATTGACTTATTGAAATATTGCAATCACCCTTACTCAAAAACGAAATTTAAATCAACTTTTTAGCAGTAACACCCTCACATTTTTCATAAAACAAACACATTTTTTTCAGGAATCTACTCTCTGGAACCTAAAACTAATTTTTAAAAAACATCTTTCTAGGCATCCACTGTCCCTAATCGTGCAGGAAAATTTCAATTGACTTGTTGAAGTATTGCAATCACCCTTATCCAAAAACGAAATTTAAATCAACTTTTTAGCAGTAACACCCTCACATTTTTCATAAAACAAACACATTTTTTTCAGGAATCTACTCTCTGAAACCTAATACTAATTTAAAAAAGAAATCTTTCTATGCATCCACTGTCCCTAATCGTGCAAGAAAATTTCAATTGACTTGTTGAAGTATTGCAATCACCCTTATCCAAAAACGAAATTTAAATCAACTTTTTAGCAGTAACACACTCACATTTTTCATAAAACAAACACATTTTTTTCAGGAATCTACTCTCTGGAACCTAAAACTAATTTTAAAAAAACATCTTTCTAGGCATCCACTGTCCCTAATCGTGCAAGAAAATTTCAATTGACTTGTTGAAATATTGCAATCACCCTTATCCAAAAACGAAATTTAAATCAACTTTTTAGCAGTAACACACTCACATTTTTCATAAAACAAACACATTTTTTTCAGGAATCTACTCTCTGAAACCTAAAACTAATTTAAAAAAAACATCTCTCTAGGCATCCACTGTCCCTAATCGTGCAAGAAAATTTCAATTGACTTGTTGAAATATTGCAATCACCCTTATCCAAAAACGAAATTTAAATCAACTTTTTAGCAGTAACACACTCACATTTTTCATAAAACAAACACATTTTTTCAGGAATCAACTCTCTGGAACCTAAAACAAATATAAAAAAAAATCTTTGTATGCATCCACTCTCCCTAATCGTGCAAGACAATTTCAATTAACTAGTTGAAATAATGCAATCATGCCTATCCTGAAGCTAAATTTAAATAAACTTTTTAGCAGTAACACACTCATATTTTTCATAAAACAAACACATTTTTTTCAGGAATCAACTCTCTGGAACCTAAAACAAATATAAAAAAAAGATCTTTCTATGCATCCACTCTCCCTAATCGTGCAAGAAAATTTGAATTAACTTGTTGAAATGATGCATTCACGCTTATCCTGAAACTAAATTTAAATCAACTTTTTTGCAGTAACACACTCACATTTTTCATGAAACAAATAATTTTTTTTTCAGGAATCCACTCTCTGGAACCTATAACGAATTTGTAAAAAACATCTTTCTAGGCATCCACTCTCCCTAATCTTGCAAGAAAATTTCAATTAACTTGTTGAAATATTGCAATCACCCTTATCCAAAAACAATATTTAAATCAACTTTTTTGCAGTAACACACTCACATTTTTCATAAAACAAACACATTTTTTTCAGGAATCTACTCTCTGGAACCTAAAACTAATTTTTAAAAAACATCTTTCTAGGCATCCACTGTCCCTAATCGTGCAAGAAAATTTCAATTGACTTGTTGAAATATTGCAATCACCCTTATCCAAAAATGAAATTTAAATTAACTTTTTAGCAGTAACACACTCACATTTTTCATGAAACAAACACATTTTTTTCAGGAATCTACTCTCTGGAACCTAAAACTAATTTTAAAAAAACATCTTTCTAGGCATCCACTGTCCCTAATCGTGCAAGAAAATTTCAATTGACTTGTTGAAATATTGCAATCACCCTTATTCAAAAACGAAATTTAAATCAACTTTTTAGCAGTAACACCCTCACATTTTTCATAAAACAAACACATTTTTTTCAGGAATCTACTCTCTGAAACCTAATACTAATTAAAAAAAAAATCTTTCTAGGCATCCACTCTCCCTAATCTTCCAAGAAAATTTCAATTAACTTGTTGAAATATTGCAATCACCCTTATCCAAAAACGATATTTAAATCAACTTTTTAGCAGTAACACACTCACATTTTTCATAAAACAAACACATTTTTTTCAGGAATCTACTCTCTGGAACCTAAAACTAATTTTAAAAAAACATCTTTCTAGGCATCCACTGTCCCTAATCGTGCAAGAAAATTTCAATTGACTTGTTGAAATATTGCAATCACCCTTATCCAAAAATGAAATTTAAATCAACTTTTTAGCAGTAACACACTCACATTTTTCATAAAACAAACACATTTTTTTCAGGAATCTACTCTCTGGAACCTAAAACTAATTTTAAAAAAACATCTTTCTAGGCATCCACTGTCCCTAATCGTGCAAGAAAATTTCAATTGACTTGTTGAAATATTGCAATCACCCTTATTCAAAAACGAAATTTAAATCAACTTTTTAGCAGTAACACCCTCACATTTTTCATGAAACAAACACATTTTTTTCAGGAATCTACTCTCTGGAACCTAAAACTAATTTGAAAAAAACATCTTTCTAGGCATCCACTGTCCCTAATCGTGCAAGAAAATTTCAATTGACTTGTTGAAGTATTGCAATCACCCTTATCCAAAAACGAAATTTAAATCAACTTTTTAGCAGTAACACACTCACATTTTTCATAAAACAAACACATTTTTTTTCAGGAATCTACTCTCTGGAACCTAAAACTAATTTTAAAAAAACATCTTTCTAGGCATCCACTGTCCCTAATCGTGCAACAAAATTTCAATTGACTTATTGAAATATTGCAATCACCCTTATTCAAAAACGAAATTTAAATCAACTTTTTAGCAGTAACACCCTCACATTTTTCATAAAACAAACAAATTTTTTTCAGGAATCTACTCTGTGAAACCTAATACTAATTTAAAAAAGATATCTTTCTATGCATCCACTCTCCCTAATCGTGCAAGAAATTTTCAATTGACTTGTTGAAATATTGCAATCACCCTTATTCAAAAACGAAATTTAAATCAACTTTTTAGCAGTAACACCCTCACATTTTTCATAAAACAAACACATTTTTTTCAGGAATCTACTCTCTGAAACCTAAAACTAATTAAAAAAAACATTTTTCTAGGCATCCACTCTCCCTAATCTTCCAAGAAAATTTCAATTAACTTATTGAAATATTGCAATCACCCTTATCCAAAAACGAAATTTAAATCAACTTTTTAGCAGTAACACACTCACATTTTTCATAAAACAAACACATTTTTTTCAGGAATCTACTCTCTGGAACCTAAAACTAATTTTAAAAAAACATCTTTCTAGGCATCCACTGTCCCTAATCGTGCAAGAAAATTTCAATTGACTTGTTGAAATATTGCAATCACCCTTATCCAAAAATGAAATTTAAATCAACTTTTTAGCAGTAACACACTCACATTTTTCATAAAACAAACAAATTTTTTTCAGGAATCTACTCTCTGGAACCTAAAACTAATTTAAAAAAACATCTTTCTAGGCATCCACTGTCCCTAATCGTGCAAGAAAATTTCAATTGACTTGTTGAAGTATTGCAATCACCCTTATCCAAAAACGAAATTTAAATCAACTTTTTAGCAGTAACACACCCACATTTTTCATAAAACAAACACATTTTTTTTCAGGAATCTACTCTCTGGAACCTAAAACTAATTTTAAAAAAACATCTTTCTAGGCATCCACTGTCCCTAATCGTGCAAGAAAATTTCAATTGACTTATTGAAATATTGCAATCACCCTTATTCAAAAACGAAATTTAAATCAACTTTTTAGCAGTAACACCCTCACATTTTTCATAAAACAAACACATTTTTTTCAGGAATCTACTCTCTGGAACCTAAAACTAATTTTAAAAAAACATCTCTCTAGGCATCCACTGTCCCTAATCGTGCAAGAAAATTTCAATTGACTTGTTGAAATATTGCAATCACCCTTATCCAAAAACGAAATTTAAATCAACTTTTTAGCAGTAACACACTCACATTTTTCATAAAACAAACACATTTTTTCAGGAATCAACTCTCTGGAACCTAAAACAAATATAAAAAAAAAATCTTTGTATGCATCCACTCTCCCTAATCGTGCAAGAAAATTTCAATTAACTAGTTGAAATAATGCAATCATGCCTATCCTGAAGCTAAATTTAAATAAACTTTTTAGCAGTAACACACTCATATTTTTCATAAAACAAACACATTTTTTTCAGGAATCAACTCTCTGGAACCTAAAACAAATATAAAAAAAAGATCTTTCTATGCATCCACTCTCCCTAATCGTGCAAGAAAATTTGAATTAACTTGTTGAAATGATGCATTCACGCTTATCCTGAAACTAAATTTAAATCAACTTTTTTGCAGTAACACACTCACATTTTTCATGAAACAAATAATTTTTTTTTTCAGGAATCCACTCTCTGGAACCTATAACGAATTTGTAAAAAACATCTTTCTAGGCATCCACTCTCCCTAATCTTGCAAGAAAATTTCAATTAACTTGTTGAAATATTGCAATCACCCTTATCCAAGAACAATATTTAAATCAACTTTTTTGCAGTAACACACTCACATTTTTCATAAAACAAACACATTTTTTTCAGGAATCTACTCTCTGGAACCTAAAACTAATTTTTAAAAAACATCTTTCTAGGCATCCACTGTCCCTAATCGTGCAAGAAAATTTCAATTGACTTGTTGAAATATTGCAATCACCCTTATCCAAAAATGAAATTTAAATTAACTTTTTAGCAGTAACACACTCACATTTTTCATGAAACAAACACATTTTTTTCAGGAATCTACTCTCTGGAACCTAAAACTAATTTTAAAAAAACATCTTTCTAGGCATCCACTGTCCCTAATCGTGCAAGAAAATTTCAATTGACTTGTTGAAATATTGCAATCACCCTTATTCAAAAACGAAATTTAAATCAACTTTTTAGCAGTAACACCCTCACATTTTTCATAAAACAAACACATTTTTTTCAGGAATCTACTCTCTGAAACCTAATACTAATTTAAAAAAGAAATCTTTCTATGCATCCACTGTCCCTAATCGTGCCTGAAAATTTCAATTGACTTGTTGAAGTATTGCAATCACCCTTATCCAAAAACGAAATTTAAATCAACTTTTTAGCAGTAACACACTCACATTTTTCATAAAACAAACACATTATTTTCAGGAATCTACTCTCTGGAACCTAAAACTAATTTTAAAAAAACATCTTTCTAGGCATCCACTGTCCCTAATCGTGCAAGAAAATTTCAATTGACTTGTTGAAATATTGCAATCACCCTTATCCAAAAAAGAAATTTAAATCAACTTTTTAGCAGTAACACACTCACATTTTTCATAAAACAAACACATTTTTTTCAGGAATCTACTCTGAAACCTAAAACTAATTTAAAAAAAATATCTTTCTAGGCATCCACTGTCCCTAATCGTGCAAGAAAATTTCAATTGACTTGTTGAAGTATTGCAATCACCCTTATCCAAAAACGAAATTTAAATCAACTTTTTAGCAGTAACACCCTCACATTTTTCATAAAACAAAACACATTTTTTTCAGGAATCTACTCTCTGAAACCTAAAACTAATTAAAAAAAACATCTTTCTAGGCATCCACTCTCCCTAATCTTCCAAGAAAATTTCAATTAACTTATTGAAATATTGCAATCACCCTTATCCAAAAACGATATTTAAATCAACTTTTTAGCAGTAACACACTCACATTTTTCATAAAACAAACACATTTTTTTCAGGAATCAACTCTCTGGAACCTAAAACAAATATAAAAAAACATCTTTCTATGCATCCACTCTCCCTAATCGTGCAAGAAAATTTCAATTAACTTGTTGAAATGATGCATTCACGCTTATCCTGAAACTAAATTTAAATCAACTTTTTTGCAGTAACACACTCACATTTTTCATGAAACAAATAATTTTTTTTTCAGGAATCCACTCTCTGGAACCTATAACGAATTTGTAAAAAACATCTTTCTAGGCATCCACTCTCCCTAATCTTGCAAGAAAATTTCAATTAACTTGTTGAAATATTGCAATCACCCTCATCCAAAAACGATATTTAAATCAACTTTTTTGCAGTAACACACTCACATTTTTCATAAAACAAACACATTTTTTTCAGGAATCTACTCTCTGGAACCTAAAACTAATTAAAAAAAAAAATCTTTCTAGGCATCCACTGTCCCTAATCGTGCAAGAAAATTTCAATTGACTTGTTGAAATATTGCAATCACCCTTATCCAAAAATGAAATTTAAATCAACTTTTTAGCAGTAACACACTCACATTTTTCATAAAACAAACACATTTTTTTCAGGAATCTACTCTCTGGAACCTAAAACTAATTTAAAAAAAAGATCTTTCTAGGCATCCACTGTCCCTAATCGTGCAAGAAAATTTCAATTGACTTGTTGAAATATTGCAATCACCCTTATTCAAAAACGAAATTTAAATCAACTTTTTAGCAGTAACACCCTCACATTTTTCATAAAACAAACACATTTTTTTCAGGAATCTACTCTCTGAAACCTAAAACTAATTAAAAAAAACATCTTTCTAGGCATCCACTCTCCCTAATCTTCCAAGTAAATTTCAATTAACTTATTGAAATATTGCAATCACCCTTATCCAAAAACGATATTTAAATCAACTTTTTAGCAGTAACACACTCACATTTTTCATAAAACAAACACATTTTTTTCAGGAATCTACTCTCTGGAACCTTAAACAAATTTTAAAAAAACATCTTTCTAGGCATCCACTGTCCCTAATCGTGCAAGAAAATTTCAATTGACTTGTTGAAATATTGCAATCACCCTTATCCAAAAATGAAATTTAAATCAACTTTTTAGCAGTAACACACTCACATTTTTCATAAAACAAACACATTTTTTTCAGGAATCTACTCTCTGGAACCTAAAACTAATTTTAAAAAAACATCTTTCTAGGCATCCATTGTCCCTAATCGTGCAAGAAAATTTCAATTGACTTGTTGAAATATTGCAATCACCCTTATTCAAAAATGAAATTTAAATCAACTTTTTAGCAGTAACACCCTCACATTTTTCATAAAACAAACACATTTTTTTCAGGAATCTACTCTCTGAAAACTAATACTAATTTAAAAAAGAAATCTTTCTATGCATCCACTGTCCCTAATCGTGCAAGAAAATTTCAATTGACTTGTTGAAGTATTGCAATCACCCTTATCCAAAAACGAAATTTAAATCAACTTTTTAGCAGTAACACACTCACATTTTTCATAAAACAAACACATTTTTTTCAGGAATCTACTCTCTGGAACCTTAAACAAATTTAAAAAAAACATCTTTCTAGGCATCCACTGTCCCTAATCGTGCAAGAACATTTCAATTGACTTGTTGAAATATTGCAATCACCCTTATCCAAAAATGAAATTTAAATCAACTTTTTAGCAGTAACACACTCACATTTTTCATAAAACAAACACATTTTTTTCAGGAATCTACTCTCTGGAACCTAAAACTAATTTAAAAAAAAGATCTTTCTAGGCATCCACTGTCCCTAATCGTGCAAGAAAATTTCAATTGACTTGTTGAAATATTGCAATCACCCTTATTCAAAAACGAAATTTAAATCAACTTTTTAGCAGTAACACCCTCACATTTTTCATAAAACAAACACATTTTTTTCAGGAATCTACTCTCTGAAACCTAAAACTAATTAAAAAAAACATCTTTCTAGGCATCCACTCTCCCTAATCTTCCAAGAAAATCTCAATTAACTTATTGAAATATTGCAATCACCCTTATCCAAAAACGATATTTAAATCAACTTTTTAGCAGTAACACACTCACATTTTTCATAAAACAAACACATTTTTTTCAGGAATCTACTCTCTGGAACCTAAAACTAATTTAAAAAAAAATCTTTCTAGGCATCCACTGTCCCTAATCGTGCAAGAAAATTTCAATTGACTTGTTGAAATATTGCAATCACCCTTATCCAAAAATGAAATTTAAATCAACTTTTTAGCAGTAACACACTCACATTTTTCATAAAACAAACACATTTTTTTCAGGAATCTACTCTCTGGAACCTAAAACTAATTTTAAAAAAACATCTTTCTAGGCATCCACTGTCCCTAATCGTGCAAGAAAATTTCAATTGACTTGTTGAAATATTGCAATCACCCTTATTCAAAAACGAAATTTAAATCAACTTTTTAGCAGTAACACCCTCACATTTTTCATAAAACAAACACATTTTTTTCAGGAATCTACTCTCTGGAACCTAAAACTAATTTTAAAAAAACATCTTTCTAGGCATCCACTGTCCCTAATCGTGCAGGAAAATTTCAATTGACTTGTTGAAGTATTGCAATCACCCTTATCCAAAAACGAAATTTAAATCAACTTTTTAGCAGTAACACACTCACATTTTTCATAAAACAAACACATTTTTTTTCAGGAATCTACTCTTTGGAACCTAAAACTAATTTTAAAAAAACATCTTTCTAGGCATCCAGTGTCCATAATAGTGCAAGAAAATTTCAATTGACTTGTTGAAATATTGCAATCACCCTTATCCAAAAACGAAATTTAAATCAACTTTTTAGCAGTAACACACTCACATTTTTCATAAAACAAACACATTTTTTTCAGGAATCTACTCTCTGAAACCTAAAACTAATTTAAAAAAAACATCTTTCTATGCATCCACTGTCCCTAATCGTGCAAGAAAATTTCAATTGACTTATTGAAATATTGCAATCACCCTTATTCAAAAACGAAATTTAAATCAACTTTTTAGCAGTAACACCCTCACATTTTCATAAAACAAACACATTTTTTTCAGGAATCTACTCTCTGAAACCTAATACTAATTTAAAAAAGAAATCTTTCTATGCATCCACTGTCCCTAATCGTGCAAGAAAATTTCAATTGACTTGTTGAAGTATTGCAATCACCCTTATCCAAAAACGAAATTTAAATCAACTTTTTAGCAGTAACACACTCACATTTTTCATAAAACAAACACATTTTTTTCAGGAATCTACTCTCTGGAACCTAAAACTAATTTTAAAAAAACATCTTTCTAGGCATCCACTGTCCCTAATCGTGCAAGAAAATTTCAATTGACTTGTTGAAATATTGCAATCACCCTTATCCAAAAACGAAATTTAAATCAACTTTTTAGCAGTAACACACTCACATTTTTCATAAAACAAACACATTTTTTTCAGGAATCTACTCTCTGAAACCTAAAACTAATTTTAAAAAAACATCTCTCTAGGCATCCACTGTCCCTAATCGTGCAAGAAAATTTCAATTGACTTGTTGAAATATTGCAATCACCCTTATCCAAAAACGAAATTTAAATCAACTTTTTAGCAGTAACACACTCACATTTTTCATAAAACAAACACATTTTTTCAGGAATCAACTCTCTGGAACCTAAAACAAATATAAAAAAACATCTTTCTATGCATCCACTCTCCCTAATCGTGCAAAAAAATTTCAATTAACTAGTTGAAATAATGCAATCATGCCTATCCTGAAGCTAAATTTAAATAAACTTTTTAGCAGTAACACACTCATATTTTTCATAAAACAAACACATTTTTTTCAGGAATCAACTCTCTGGAACCTAAAACAAATATAAAAAAAAATCTTTCTATGCATCCACTCTCCCTAATCGTGCAAGAAAATTTGAATTAACTTGTTGAAATGATGCATTCACGCTTATCCTGAAACTAAATTTAAATCAACTTTTTTGCAGTAACACACTCACATTTTTCATGAAACAAATAATTTTTTTTTCAGGAATCCACTCTCTGGAACCTATAACGAATTTGTAAAAAACATCTTTCTAGGCATCCACTCTCCCTAATCTTGCAAGAAAATTTCAATTAACTTGTTGAAATATTGCAATCACCCTTATCCAAAAATGAAATTTAAATTAACTTTTTAGCAGTAACACACTCACATTTTTCATAAAACAAACACAGTTTTTTTCAGGAATCTACTCTCTGGAACCTAAAACTAATTTTAAAAAAACATCTTTCTAGGCATCCACTGTCCCTAATCGTGCAAGAAAATTTCAATTGACTTGTTGAAATATTGCAATCACCCTTATTCAAAAACGAAATTTAAATCAACTTTTTAGCAGTAACACCCTCACATTTTTCATAAAACAAACACATTTTTTTCAGGAATCTACTCTCTGAAACCTAATACTAATTTAAAAAAGAAATCTTTCTATGCATCCACTGTCCCTAATCGTGCAAGAAAATTTCAATTGACTTGTTGAAGTATTGCAATCACCCTTATCCAAAAATGAAATTTAAATCAACTTTTTAGCAGTAACACACTCACATTTTTCATAAAACAAACACATTTTTTTCAGGAATCTACTCTCTGGAACCTAAAACTAATTTTAAAAAAACATCTTTCTAGGCATCCACTGTCCCTAATCGTGCAAGAAAATTTCAATTGACTTGTTGAAATATTGCAATAACCCTTATCCAAAAACGAAATTTAAATCAACTTTTTAGCAGTAACACACTCACATTTTTCATAAAACAAACACATTTTTTTCAGGAATCTACTCTCTGAAACCTAAAACTAATTTTAAAAAAATATCTTTCTATGCATCCACTGTCCCTAATCGTGCAAGAAAATTTCAATTGACTTATTGAAATATTGCAATCACCCTTATTCAAAAACGAAATTTAAATCAACTTTTTAGCAGTAACACCCTCACATTTTCATAAAACAAACACATTTTTTTCAGGAATCTACTCTCTGAAACCTAAAACTAATTTTAAAAAAACATCTCTCTAGGCATCCACTGTCCCTAATCGTGCAAGAAAATTTCAATTGACTTGTTGAAATATTGCAATCACCCTTATCCAAAAACGAAATTTAAATCAACTTTTTAGCAGTAACACACTCACATTTTTCATAAAACAAACACATTTTTTCAGGAATCAACTCTCTGGAACCTAAAACAAATATAAAAAAACATCTTTCTATGCATCCACTCTCCCTAATCGTGCAAAAAAATTTCAATTAACTAGTTGAAATAATGCAATCATGCCTATCCTGAAGCTAAATTTAAATAAACTTTTTAGCAGTAACACACTCATATTTTTCATAAAACAAACACATTTTTTTCAGGAATCAACTCTCTGGAACCTAAAACAAATATAAAAAAAAATCTTTCTATGCATCCACTCTCCCTAATCGTGCAAGAAAATTTGAATTAACTTGTTGAAATGATGCATTCACGCTTATCCTGAAACTAAATTTAAATCAACATTTTTGCAGTAACACACTCACATTATTCATGAAACAAATAATTTTTTTTTCAGGAATCCACTCTCTGGAACCTATAACGAATTTGTAAAAAACATCTTTCTAGGCATCCACTCTCCCTAATCTTGCAAGAAAATTTCAATTAACTTGTTGAAATATTGCAATCACCCTTATCCAAAAATGAAATTTAAATTAACTTTTTAGCAGTAACACACTCACATTTTTCATAAAACAAACACATTTTTTTCAGGAATCTACTCTCTGGAACCTAAAACAAATTTTTAAAAAACATCTTTCTAGGCATCCACTGTCCCTAATCGTGCAAGAAAATTTCAATTGACTTGTTGAAATATTGCAATCACCCTTATCCAAAAATGAAATTTAAATTAACTTTTTAGCAGTAACACACTCACATTTTTCATAAAACAAACACAGTTTTTTTCAGGAATCTACTCTCTGGAACCTAAAACTAATTTTAAAAAAACATCTTTCTAGGCATCCACTGTCCCTAATCGTGCAAGAAAATTTCAATTGACTTGTTGAAATATTGCAATCACCCTTATTCAAAAACGAAATTTAAATCAACTTTTTAGCAGTAACACCCTCACATTTTTCATAAAACAAACACATTTTTTTCAGGAATCTACTCTCTGAAACCTAATACTAATTTAAAAAAGAAATCTTTCTATGCATCCACTGTCCCTAATCGTGCAAGAAAATTTCAATTGACTTGTTGAAGTATTGCAATCACCCTTATCCAAAAATGAAATTTAAATCAACTTTTTAGCAGTAACACACTCACATTTTTCATAAAACAAACACATTTTTTTCAGGAATCTACTCTCTGGAACCTAAAACTAATTTTAAAAAAACATCTTTCTAGGCATCCACTGTCCCTAATCGTGCAAGAAAATTTCAATTGACTTGTTGAAATATTGCAATAACCCTTATCCAAAAACGAAATTTAAATCAACTTTTTAGCAGTAACACACTCACATTTTTCATAAAACAAACACATTTTTTTCAGGAATCTACTCTCTGAAACCTAAAACTAATTTTAAAAAAATATCTTTCTAGGCATCCACTGTCCCTAATCGTGCAAGAAAATTTCAATTGACTTGTTGAAATATTGCAATCACCCTTATTCAAAAACGAAATTTAAATCAACTTTTTAGCAGTAACACCCTCACATTTTTCATAAAACAAACACATTTTTTTCAGGAATCTACTCTCTGAAACCTAAAACTAATTAAAAAAAACATCTTTCTAGGCATCCACTCTCCCTAATCTTCCAAGAAAATTTCAATTAACTTGTTGAAATATTGCAATCACCCTTATCCAAAAACGATATTTAAATCAACTTTTTAGCAGTAACACACTCACATTTTTCATAAAACAAACACATTTTTTTCAGGAATCTACTCTCTGGAACCTAAAACTAATTTTAAAAAAACATCTTTCTAGGCATCCACTGTCCCTAATCGTGCAAGAAAATTTCAATTGACTTGTTGAAATATTGCAATCACCCTTATCCAAAAATGAAATTTAAATCAACTTTTTAGCAGTAACACACTCACATTTTTCATAAAACAAACACATTTTTTTCAGGAATCTACTCCCTGGAACCTAAAACTAATTTTAAAAAAACATCTTTCTAGGCATCCACTGTCCCTAATCGTGCAAGAAAATTTCAATTGACTTGTTGAAATATTGCAATCACCCTTATTCAAAAACGAAATTTAAATCAACTTTTTAGCAGTAACACCCTCACATTTTTCATAAAACACACACATTTTTTTCAGGAATCTACTCTCTGGAACCTAAAACTAATTTGAAAAAAACATCTTTCTAGGCATCCACTGTCCCTAATCGTGCAAGAAAATTTCAATTGACTTGTTGAAGTATTGCAATCACCCTTATCCAAAAACGAAATTTAAATCAACTTTTTAGCAGTAACACACTCACATTTTTCATAAAACAAACACATTTTTTTTCAGGAATCTACTCTCTGGAACCTAAAACTAATTTAAAAAAAACATCTTTCTAGGCATCCACTGTCCCTAATCGTGCAACAAAATTTCAATTGACTTATTGAAATATTGCAATCACCCTTATTCAAAAACGAAATTTAAATCAACTTTTTAGCAGTAACACCCTCACATTTTTCATAAAACAAACAAATTTTTTTCAGGAATCTACTCTGTGAAACCTAATACTAATTTAAAAAAGATATCTTTCTATGCATCCACTCTCCCTAATCGTGCAAGAAATTTTCAATTGACTTGTTGAAATATTGCAATCACCCTTATTCAAAAACGAAATTTAAATCAACTTTTTAGCAGTAACACCCTCACATTTTTCATAAAACAAACACATTTTTTTCAGGAATCTACTCTCTGAAACCTAAAACTAATTAAAAAAAACATCTTTCTAGGCATCCACTCTCCCTAATCTTCCAAGAAAATTTCAATTAACTTATTGAAATATTGCAATCACCCTTATCCAAAAACGATATTTAAATCAACTTTTTAGCAGTAACACACTCACATTTTTCATAAAACAAACACATTTTTTTCAGGAATCTACTCTCTGGAACCTAAAACTAATTTTAAAAAAACATCTTTCTAGGCATCCACTGTCCCTAATCGTGCAAGAAAATTTCAATTGACTTGTTGAAATATTGCAATCACCCTTATCCAAAAATGAAATTTAAATTAACTTTTTAGCAGTAACACACTCACATTTTTCATAAAACAAACACAGTTTTTTTCAGGAATCTACTCTCTGGAACCTAAAACTAATTTTAAAAAAACATCTTTCTAGGCATCCACTGTCCCTAATCGTGCAAGAAAATTTCAATTGACTTGTTGAAATATTGCAATCACCCTTATTCAAAAACGAAATTTAAATCAACTTTTTAGCAGTAACACCCTCACATTTTTCATAAAACAAACACATTTTTTTCAGGAATCTACTCTCTGAAACCTAATACTAATTTAAAAAAGAAATCTTTCTATGCATCCACTGTCCCTAATCGTGCAAGAAAATTTCAATTGACTTATTGAAATATTGCAATCACCCTTATCCAAAAACGATATTTAAATTAACTTTTTAGCAGTAACACACTCACATTTTTCATAAAACAAACACATTTTTTTCAGGAATCTACTCTCTGGAACCTAAAACTAATTTTAAAAAAATATCTTTCTAGGCATCCACTGTCCCTAATCGTGCAAGAAAATTTCAATTGACTTGTTGAAATATTGCAATCACCCTTATTCAAAAACGAAATTTAAATCAACTTTTTAGCAGTAACACCCTCACATTTTTCATAAAACAAACACATTTTTTTCAGGAATCTACTCTCTGAAACCTAAAACTAATTAAAAAAAAACATCTTTCTAGGCATCCACTCTCCCTAATCTTCCAAGAAAATTTCAATTAACTTGTTGAAATATTGCAATCACCCTTATCCAAAAACGATATTTAAATCAACTTTTTAGCAGTAACACACTCACATTTTTCATAAAACAAACACATTTTTTTCAGGAATCTACTCTCTGGAACCTAAAACTAATTTTAAAAAAACATCTTTCTAGGCATCCACTGTCCCTAATCGTGCAAGAAAATTTCAATTGACTTGTTGAAATATTGCAATCACCCTTATCCAAAAATGAAATTTAAATCAACTTTTTAGCAGTAACACACTCACATTTTTCATAAAACAAACACATTTTTTTCAGGAATCTACTCTCTGGAACCTAAAACTAATTTTAAAAAAACATCTTTCTAGGCATCCACTGTCCCTAATCGTGCAAGAAAATTTCAATTGACTTGTTGAAATATTGCAATCACCCTTATTCAAAAACGAAATTTAAATCAACTTTTTAGCAGTAACACCCTCACATTTTTCATAAAACACACACATTTTTTTCAGGAATCTACTCTCTGGAACCTAAAACTAATTTGAAAAAAACATCTTTCTAGGCATCCACTGTCCCTAATCGTGCAAGAAAATTTCAATTGACTTGTTGAAGTATTGCAATCACCCTTATCCAAAAACGAAATTTAAATCAACTTTTTAGCAGTAACACACTCACATTTTTCATAAAACAAACACATTTTTTTTCAGGAATCTACTCTCTGGAACCTAAAACTAATTTTAAAAAAACATCTTTCTAGGCATCCACTGTCCCTAATCGTGCAACAAAATTTCAATTGACTTATTGAAATATTGCAATCACCCTTATTCAAAAACGAAATTTAAATCAACTTTTTAGCAGTAACACCCTCACATTTTTCATAAAACAAACACATTTTTTTCAGGAATCTACTCTGTGAAACCTAATACTAATTTAAAAAAGATATCTTTCTATGCATCCACTCTCCCTAATCGTGCAAGAAATTTTCAATTGACTTGTTGAAATATTGCAATCACCCTTATTCAAAAACGAAATTTAAATCAACTTTTTAGCAGTAACACCCTCACATTTTTCATAAAACAAACACATTTTTTTCAGGAATCTACTCTCTGAAACCTAAAACTAATTAAAAAAAACATCTTTCTAGGCATCCACTCTCCCTAATCTTCCAAGAAAATTTCAATTAACTTATTGAAATATTGCAATCACCCTTATCCAAAAACGATATTTAAATCAACTTTTTAGCAGTAACACACTCACATTTTTCATAAAACAAACACATTTTTTTCAGGAATCTACTCTCTGGAACCTAAAACTAATTTTAAAAAAACATCTTTCTAGGCATCCACTGTCCCTAATCGTGCAAGAAAATTTCAATTGACTTGTTGAAATATTGCAATCACCCTTATCCAAAAATGAAATTTAAATCAACTTTTTAGCAGTAACACACTCACATTTTTCATAAAACAAACACATTTTTTTCAGGAATCTACTCTCTGGAACCTAAAACTAATTTAAAAAAACATCTTTCTAGGCATCCACTGTCCCTAATCGTGCAAGAAAATTTCAATTGACTTGTTGAAGTATTGCAATCACCCTTATCCAAAAAACGAAATTTAAATCAACTTTTTAGCAGTAACACACTCACATTTTTCATAAAACAAACACATTTTTTTTCAGGAATCTACTCTCTGGAACCTAAAACTAATTTTAAAAAAACATCTTTCTAGGCATCCACTGTCCCTAATCGTGCAAGAAAATTTCAATTGACTTATTGAAATATTGCAATCACCCTTATTCAAAAACGAAATTTAAATCAACTTTTTAGCAGTAACACCCTCACATTTTTCATAAAACAAACACATTTTTTTCAGGAATCTACTCTCTGGAACCTAAAACTAATTTAAAAAAAACATCTTTCTAGGCATCCACTGTCCCTAATCGTGCAGGAAAATTTCAATTGACTTGTTGAAGTATTGCAATCACCCTTATCCAAAAACGAAATTTAAATCAACTTTTTAGCAGTAACACCCTCACATTTTTCATAAAACAAACACATTTTTTTCAGGAATCTACTCTCTGAAACCTAATACTAATTTAAAAAAGAAATCTTTCTATGCATCCACTGTCCCTAATCGTGCAAGAAAATTTCAATTGACTTGTTGAAGTATTGCAATCACCCTTATCCAAAAACGAAATTTAAATCAACTTTTTAGCAGTAACACACTCACATTTTTCATAAAACAAACACATTTTTTTCAGGAATCTACTCTCTGGAACCTAAAACTAATTTTAAAAAAACATCTTTCTAGGCATCCACTGTCCCTAATCGTGCAAGAAAATTTCAATTGACTTGTTGAAATATTGCAATCACCCTTATCCAAAAACGAAATTTAAATCAACTTTTTAGCAGTAACACACTCACATTTTTCATAAAACAAAAACATTTTTTTCAGGAATCTACTCTCTGAAACCTAAAACTAATTTAAAAAAAACATCTCTCTAGGCATCCACTGTCCCTAATCGTGCAAGAAAATTTCAATTGACTTGTTGAAATATTGCAATCACCATTATCCAAAAACGAAATTTAAATCAACTTTTTAGCAGTAACACACTCACATTTTTCATAAAACAAACACATTTTTTCAGGAATCAACTCTCTGGAACCTAAAACAAATATAAAAAAAAAATCTTTGTATGCATCCACTCTCCCTAATCGTGCAAGAAAATTTCAATTAACTAGTTGAAATAATGCAATCATGCCTATCCTGAAGCTAAATTTAAATAAACTTTTTAGCAGTAACACACTCATATTTTTCATAAAACAAACACATTTTTTTCAGGAATCAACTCTCTGGAACCTAAAACAAATATAAAAAAAAGATCTTTCTATGCATCCACTCTCCCTAATCGTGCAAGAAAATTTGAATTAACTTGTTGAAATGATGCATTCACGCTTATCCTGAAACTAAATTTAAATCAACTTTTTTGCAGTAACACACTCACATTTTTCATGAAACAAATAATTTTTTTTTTCAGGAATCCACTCTCTGGAACCTATAACGAATTTGTAAAAAACATCTTTCTAGGCATCCACTCTCCCTAATCTTGCAAGAAAATTTCAATTAACTTGTTGAAATATTGCAATCACCCTTATCCAAAAACAATATTTAAATCAACTTTTTTGCAGTAACACACTCACATTTTTCATAAAACAAACACATTTTTTTCAGGAATCTACTCTCTGGAACCTAAAACTAATTTTTAAAAAACATCTTTCTAGGCATCCACTGTCCCTAATCGTGCAAGAAAATTTCAATTGACTTGTTGAAATATTGCAATCACCCTTATCCAAAAATGAAATTTAAATTAACTTTTTAGCAGTAACACACTCACATTTTTCATGAAACAAACACATTTTTTTCAGGAATCTACTCTCTGGAACCTAAAACTAATTTTAAAAAAACATCTTTCAAGGCATCCACTGTCCCTAATCGTGCAAGAAAATTTCAATTGACTTGTTGAAATATTGCAATCACCCTTATTCAAAAACGAAATTTAAATCAACTTTTTAGCAGTAACACCCTCACATTTTTCATAAAACAAACACATTTTTTTCAGGAATCTACTCTCTGAAACCTAATACTAATTAAAAAAAAACATCTTTCTAGACATCCACTCTCCCTAATCTTCCAAGAAAATTTCAATTAACTTGTTGAAATATTGCAATCACCCTTATCCAAAAACGATATTTAAATCAACTTTTTAGCAGTAACACACTCACATTTTTCATAAAACAAACACATTTTTTTCAGGAATCTACTCTCTGGAACCTAAAACTAATTTTAAAAAAATATCTTTCTAGGCATCCACTGTCCCTAATCGTGCAGGAAAATTTCAATTGACTTGTTGAAATATTGCAATCACCCTTATCCAAAAATGAAATTTAAATCAACTTTTTAGCAGTAACACACTCACATTTTTCATAAAACAAACACATTTTTTTCAGGAATCTACTCTCTGGAACCTAAAACTAATTTTAAAAAAACATCTTTCTAGGCATCCACTGTCCCTAATCGTGCAAGAAAATTTCAATTGACTTGTTGAAATATTGCAATCACCCTTATTCAAAAACGAAATTTAAATCAACTTTTTAGCAGTAACACCCTCACATTTTTCATAAAACAAACACATTTTTTTCAGGAATCTACTCTCTGGAACCTAAAACTAATTTGAAAAAAACATCTTTCTAGGCATCCACTGTCCCTAATCGTGCAAGAAAATTTCAATTGACTTGTTGAAGTATTGCAATCACCCTTATCCAAAAACGAAATTTAAATCAACTTTTTAGCAGTAACACACTCACATTTTTCATAAAACAAACACATTTTTTTTCAGGAATCTACTCTCAGGAACCTAAAACTAATTTTAAAAAAACATCTTTCTAGGTATCCACTGTCCCTAATCGTGCAACAAAATTTCAATTGACTTATTGAAATATTGCAATCACCCTTATTCAAAAACGAAATTTAAATCAACTTTTTAGCAGTAACACCCTCACATTTTTCATAAAACAAACAAATTTTTTTCAGGAATCTACTCTGTGAAACCTAATACTAATTTAAAAAAGATATCTTTCTATGCATCCACTCTCCCTAATCGTGCAAGAAATTTTCAATTGACTTGTTGAAATATTGCAATCACCCTTATTCAAAAACGAAATTTAAATCAACTTTTTAGCAGTAACACCCTCACATTTTTCATAAAACAAACACATTTTTTTCAGGAATCTACTCTCTGAAACCTAAAACTAATTAAAAAAAACATCTTTCTAGGCATCCTCTCTCCCTAATCTTCCAAGAAAATTTCAATTAACTTATTGAAATATTGCAATCACCCTTATCCAAAAACGATATTTAAATCAACTTTTTAGCAGTAACACACTCACATTTTTCATAAAACAAACACATTTTTTTCAGGAATCTACTCTCTGGAACCTAAAACTAATTTTAAAAAAACATCTTTCTAGGCATCCACTGTCCCTAATCGTGCAAGAAAATTTCAATTGACTTGTTGAAATATTGCAATCACCCTTATCCAAAAATGAAATTTAAATCAACTTTTTAGCAGTAACACACTCACATTTTTCATAAAACAAACACATTTTTTTCAGGAATCTACTCTCTGGAACCTAAAACTAATTTAAAAAAACATCTTTCTAGGCATCCACTGTCCCTAATCGTGCAAGAAAATTTCAATTGACTTGTTGAAGTATTGCAATCACCCTTATCCAAAAAACGAAATTTAAATCAACTTTTTAGCAGTAACACACTCACATTTTTCATAAAACAAACACATTTTTTTTCAGGAATCTACTCTCTGGAACCTAAAACTAATTTTAAAAAAACATCTTTCTAGGCATCCACTGTCCCTAATCGTGCAAGAAAATTTCAATTGACTTATTGAAATATTGCAATCACCCTTATTCAAAAACGAAATTTAAATCAACTTTTTAGCAGTAACACCCTCACATTTTTCATAAAACAAACACATTTTTTTCAGGAATCTACTCTCTGGAACCTAAAACTAATTTTAAAAAAACATCTTTCTAGGCATCCACTGTCCCTAATCGTGCAGGAAAATTTCAATTGACTTGTTGAAGTATTGCAATCACCCTTATCCAAAAACGAAATTTAAATCAACTTTTTAGCAGTAACACCCTCACATTTTTCATAAAACAAACACATTTTTTTCAGGAATCTACTCTCTGAAACCTAATACTAATTTAAAAAAGAAATCTTTCTATGCATCCACTGTCCCTAATCGTGCAAGAAAATTTCAATTGACTTGTTGAAGTATTGCAATCACCCTTATCCAAAAACGAAATTTAAATCAACTTTTTAGCAGTAACACACTCACATTTTTCATAAAACAAACACATTTTTTTCAGGAATCTACTCTCTGGAACCTAAAACTAATTTTAAAAAAACATCTTTCTAGGCATCCACTGTCCCTAATCGTGCAAGAAAATTTCAATTGACTTGTTGAAATATTGCAATCACCCTTATCCAAAAACGAAATTTAAATCAACTTTTTAGCAGTAACACACTCACATTTTTCATAAAACAAAAACATTTTTTTCAGGAATCTACTCTCTGAAACCTAAAACTAATTTAAAAAAAACATCTCTCTAGGCATCCACTGTCCCTAATCGTGCAAGAAAATTTCAATTGACTTGTTGAAATATTGCAATCACCATTATCCAAAAACGAAATTTAAATCAACTTTTTAGCAGTAACACACTCACATTTTTCATAAAACAAACACATTTTTTCAGGAATCAACTCTCTGGAACCTAAAACAAATATAAAAAAAAAATCTTTGTATGCATCCACTCTCCCTAATCGTGCAAGAAAATTTCAATTAACTAGTTGAAATAATGCAATCATGCCTATCCTGAAGCTAAATTTAAATAAACTTTTTAGCAGTAACACACTCATATTTTTCATAAAACAAACACATTTTTTTCAGGAATCAACTCTCTGGAACCTAAAACAAATATAAAAAAAAGATCTTTCTATGCATCCACTCTCCCTAATCGTGCAAGAAAATTTGAATTAACTTGTTGAAATGATGCATTCACGCTTATCCTGAAACTAAATTTAAATCAACTTTTTTGCAGTAACACACTCACATTTTTCATGAAACAAATAATTTTTTTTTTCAGGAATCCACTCTCTGGAACCTATAACGAATTTGTAAAAAACATCTTTCTAGGCATCCACTCTCCCTAATCTTGCAAGAAAATTTCAATTAACTTGTTGAAATATTGCAATCACCCTTATCCAAAAACAATATTTAAATCAACTTTTTTGCAGTAACACACTCACATTTTTCATAAAACAAACACATTTTTTTCAGGAATCTACTCTCTGGAACCTAAAACTAATTTTTAAAAAACATCTTTCTAGGCATCCACTGTCCCTAATCGTGCAAGAAAATTTCAATTGACTTGTTGAAATATTGCAATCACCCTTATCCAAAAATGAAATTTAAATTAACTTTTTAGCAGTAACACACTCACATTTTTCATGAAACAAACACATTTTTTTCAGGAATCTACTCTCTGGAACCTAAAACTAATTTTAAAAAAACATCTTTCAAGGCATCCACTGTCCCTAATCGTGCAAGAAAATTTCAATTGACTTGTTGAAATATTGCAATCACGCTTATTCAAAAACGAAATTTAAATCAACTTTTTAGCAGTAACACCCTCACATTTTTCATAAAACAAACACATTTTTTTCAGGAATCTACTCTCTGAAACCTAATACTAATTAAAAAAAAACATCTTTCTAGGCATCCACTCTCCCTAATCTTCCAAGAAAATTTCAATTAACTTGTTGAAATATTGCAATCACCCTTATCCAAAAACGATATTTAAATCAACTTTTTAGCAGTAACACACTCACATTTTTCATAAAACAAACACATTTTTTTCAGGAATCTACTCTCTGGAACCTAAAACTAATTTTAAAAAAATATCTTTCTAGGCATCCACTGTCCCTAATCGTGCAGGAAAATTTCAATTGACTTGTTGAAATATTGCAATCACCCTTATCCAAAAATGAAATTTAAATCAACTTTTTAGCAGTAACACACTCACATTTTTCATAAAACAAACACATTTTTTTCAGGAATCTACTCTCTGGAACCTAAAACTAATTTTAAAAAAACATCTTTCTAGGCATCCACTGTCCCTAATCGTGCAAGAAAATTTCAATTGACTTGTTGAAATATTGCAATCACCCTTATTCAAAAACGAAATTTAAATCAACTTTTTAGCAGTAACACCCTCACATTTTTCATAAAACAAACACATTTTTTTCAGGAATCTACTCTCTGGAACCTAAAACTAATTTGAAAAAAACATCTTTCTAGGCATCCACTGTCCCTAATCGTGCAAGAAAATTTCAATTGACTTGTTGAAGTATTGCAATCACCCTTATCCAAAAACGAAATTTAAATCAACTTTTTAGCAGTAACACACTCACATTTTTCATAAAACAAACACATTTTTTTTCAGGAATCTACTCTCAGGAACCTAAAACTAATTTTAAAAAAACATCTTTCTAGGTATCCACTGTCCCTAATCGTGCAACAAAATTTCAATTGACTTATTGAAATATTGCAATCACCCTTATTCAAAAACGAAATTTAAATCAACTTTTTAGCAGTAACACCCTCACATTTTTCATAAAACAAACAAATTTTTTTCAGGAATCTACTCTGTGAAACCTAATACTAATTTAAAAAAGATATCTTTCTATGCATCCACTCTCCCTAATCGTGCAAGAAATTTTCAATTGACTTGTTGAAATATTGCAATCACCCTTATTCAAAAACGAAATTTAAATCAACTTTTTAGCAGTAACACCCTCACATTTTTCATAAAACAAACACATTTTTTTCAGGAATCTACTCTCTGAAACCTAAAACTAATTAAAAAAAACATCTTTCTAGGCATCCACTCTCCCTAATCTTCCAAGAAAATTTCAATTAACTTATTGAAATATTGCAATCACCCTTATCCAAAAACGATATTTAAATCAACTTTTTAGCAGTAACACACTCACATTTTTCATAAAACAAACACATTTTTTTCAGGAATCTACTCTCTGGAACCTAAAACTAATTTAAAAAAAACATCTTTCTAGGCATCCACTGTCCCTAATCGTGCAAGAAAATTTCAATTGACTTGTTGAAATATTGCAATCACCCTTATCCAAAAATGAAATTTAAATCAACTTTTTAGCAGTAACACACTCACATTTTTCATAAAACAAACACATTTTTTTCAGGAATCTACTCTCTGGAACCTAAAACTAATTTAAAAAAACATCTTTCTAGGCATCCACTGTCCCTAATCGTGCAAGAAAATTTCAATTGACTTGTTGAAGTATTGCAATCACCCTTATCCAAAAACGAAATTTAAATCAACTTTTTAGCAGTAACACACTCACATTTTTCATAAAACAAACACATTTTTTTTCAGGAATCTACTCTCTGGAACCTAAAACTAATTTTAAAAAAACATCTTTCTAGGCATCCACTGTCCCTAATCGTGCAAGAAAATTTCAATTGACTTATTGAAATATTGCAATCACCCTTATTCAAAAACGAAATTTAAATCAACTTTTTAGCAGGAACACCCTCACATTTTTCATAAAACAAACACATTTTTTTCAGGAATCTACTCTCTGGAACCTAAAACTAATTTTAAAAAAACATCTTTCTAGGCATCCACTGTCCCTAATCGTGCAGGAAAATTTCAATTGACTTGTTGAAGTATTGCAATCACCCTTATCCAAAAACGAAATTTAAATCAACTTTTTAGCAGTAACACCCTCACATTTTTCATAAAACAAACACATTTTTTTCAGGAATCTACTCTCTGAAACCTAATACTAATTTAAAAAAGAAATCTTTCTATGCATCCACTGTCCCTAATCGTGCAAGAAAATTTCAATTGACTTGTTGAAGTATTGCAATCACCCTTATCCAAAAACGAAATTTAAATCAACTTTTTAGCAGTAACACACTCACATTTTTCATAAAACAAACACATTTTTTCAGGAATCTACTCTCTGGAACCTAAAACTAATTTTAAAAAAACATCTTTCTAGGCATCCACTGTCCCTAATCGTGCAAGAAAATTTCAATTGACTTGTTGAAATATTGCAATCACCCTTATCCAAAAACGAAATTTAAATCAACTTTTTAGCAGTAACACACTCACATTTTTCATAAAACAAACACATTTTTTTCAGGAATCTACTCTCTGAAACCTAAAACTAATTTAAAAAAAACATCTCTCTAGGCATCCACTGTCCCTAATCGTGCAAGAAAATTTCAATTGACTTGTTGAAATATTGCAATCACCCTTATCCAAAAACGAAATTTAAATCAACTTTTTAGCAGTAACACACTCACATTTTTCATAAAACAAACACATTTTTTCAGGAATCAACTCTCTGGAACCTAAAACAAATATAAAAAAAAAATCTTTGTATGCATCCACTCTCCCTAATCGTGCAAGAAAATTTCAATTAACTAGTTGAAATAATGCAATCATGCCTATCCTGAAGCTAAATTTAAATAAACTTTTTAGCAGTAACACACTCATATTTTTCATAAAACAAACACATTTTTTTCAGGAATCAACTCTCTGGAACCTAAAACAAATATAAAAAAAAGATCTTTCTATGCATCCACTCTCCCTAATCGTGCAAGAAAATTTGAATTAACTTGTTGAAATGATGCATTCACGCTTATCCTGAAACTAAATTTAAATCAACTTTTTTGCAGTAACACACTCACATTTTTCATGAAACAAATAATTTTTTTTTTCAGGAATCCACTCTCTGGAACCTATAACGAATTTGTAAAAAACATCTTTCTAGGCATCCACTCTCCCTAATCTTGCAAGAAAATTTCAATTAACTTGTTGAAATATTGCAATCACCCTTATCCAAAAACAATATTTAAATCAACTTTTTTGCAGTAACACACTCACATTTTTCATAAAACAAACACATTTTTTTCAGGAATCTACTCTCTGGAACCTAAAACTAATTTTTAAAAAACATCTTTCTAGGCATCCACTGTCCCTAATCGTGCAAGAAAATTTCAATTGACTTGTTGAAATATTGCAATCACCCTTATCCAAAAATGAAATTTAAATTAACTTTTTAGCAGTAACACACTCACATTTTTCATGAAACAAACACATTTTTTTCAGGAATCTACTCTCTGGAACCTAAAACTAATTTTAAAAAAACATCTTTCTAGGCATCCACTGTCCCTAATCGTGCAAGAAAATTTCAATTGACTTGTTGAAATATTGCAATCACCCTTATTCAAAAACGAAATTTAAATCAACTTTTTAGCAGTAACACCCTCACATTTTTCATAAAACAAACACATTTTTTTCAGGAATCTACTCTCTGAAACCTAATACTAATTTAAAAAAGAAATCTTTCTATGCATCCACTGTCCCTAATCGTGCCTGAAAATTTCAATTGACTTGTTGAAGTATTGCAATCACCCTTATCCAAAAACGAAATTTAAATCAACTTTTTAGCAGTAACACACTCACATTTTTCATAAAACAAACACATTATTTTCAGGAATCTACTCTCTGGAACCTAAAACTAATTTTAAAAAAACATCTTTCTAGGCATCCACTGTCCCTAATCGTGCAAGAAAATTTCAATTGACTTGTTGAAATATTGCAATCACCCTTATCCAAAAAAGAAATTTAAATCAACTTTTTAGCAGTAACACACTCACATTTTTCATGAAACAAACACATTTTTTTCAGGAATCTACTCTGAAACCTAAAACTAATTTAAAAAAAATATCTTTCTAGGCATCCACTGTCCCTAATCGTGCAAGAAAATTTCAATTGACTTGTTGAAGTATTGCAATCACCCTTATCCAAAAACGAAATTTAAATCAACTTTTTAGCAGTAACACCCTCACATTTTTCATAAAACAAAACACATTTTTTTCAGGAATCTACTCTCTGAAACCTAAAACTAATTAAAAAAAACATCTTTCTAGGCATCCACTCTCCCTAATCTTCCAAGAAAATTTCAATTAACTTATTGAAATATTGCAATCACCCTTATCCAAAAACGATATTTAAATCAACTTTTTAGCAGTAACACACTCACATTTTTCATAAAACAAACACATTTTTTTCAGGAATCAACTCTCTGGAACCTAAAACAAATATAAAAAAAACATCTTTCTATGCATCCACTCTCCCTAATCGTGCAAGAAAATTTCAATTAACTTGTTGAAATGATGCATTCACGCTTATCCTGAAACTAAATTTAAATCAACTTTTTTGCAGTAACACACTCACATTTTTCATGAAACAAATAATTTTTTTTTCAGGAATCCACTCTCTGGAACCTATAACGAATTTGTAAAAAACATCTTTCTAGGCATCCACTCTCCCTAATCTTGCAAGAAAATTTCAATTAACTTGTTGAAATATTGCAATCACCCTCATCCAAAAACGATATTTAAATCAACTTTTTTGCAGTAACACACTCACATTTTTCATAAAACAAACACATTTTTTTCAGGAATCTACTCTCTGGAACCTAAAACTAATTAAAAAAAAAATCTTTCTAGGCATCCACTGTCCCTAATCGTGCAAGAAAATTTCAATTGACTTGTTGAAATATTGCAATCACCCTTATCCAAAAATGAAATTTAAATCAACTTTTTAGCAGTAACACACTCACATTTTTCATAAAACAAACACATTTTTTTCAGGAATCTACTCTCTGGAACCTAAAACTAATTTAAAAAAAACATCTTTCTAGGCATCCACTGTCCCTAATCGTGCAAGAAAATTTCAATTGACTTGTTGAAATATTGCAATCACCCTTATTCAAAAACGAAATTTAAATCAACTTTTTAGCAGTAACACCCTCACATTTTTCATAAAACAAACACATTTTTTTCAGGAATCTACTCTCTGAAACCTAAAACTAATTAAAAAAAACATCTTTCTAGGCATCCACTCTCCCTAATCTTCCAAGTAAATTTCAATTAACTTATTGAAATATTGCAATCACCCTTATCCAAAAACGATATTTAAATCAACTTTTTAGCAGTAACACACTCACATTTTTCATAAAACAAACACATTTTTTTCAGGAATCTACTCTCTGGAACCTTAAACAAATTTTAAAAAAACATCTTTCTAGGCATCCACTGTCCCTAATCGTGCAAGAAAATTTCAATTGACTTGTTGAAATATTGCAATCACCCTTATCCAAAAATGAAATTTAAATCAACTTTTTAGCAGTAACACACTCACATTTTTCATAAAACAAACACATTTTTTTCAGGAATCTACTCTCTGGAACCTAAAACTAATTTTAAAAAAACATCTTTCTAGGCATCCATTGTCCCTAATCGTGCAAGAAAATTTCAATTGACTTGTTGAAATATTGCAATCACCCTTATTCAAAAATGAAATTTAAATCAACTTTTTAGCAGTAACACCCTCACATTTTTCATAAAACAAACACATTTTTTTCAGGAATCTACTCTCTGAAAACTAATACTAATTTAAAAAAGAAATCTTTCTATGCATCCACTGTCCCTAATCGTGCAAGAAAATTTCAATTGACTTGTTGAAGTATTGCAATCACCCTTATCCAAAAACGAAATTTAAATCAACTTTTTAGCAGTAACACACTCACATTTTTCATAAAACACATTTTTTTCAGGAATCTACTCTCTGGAACCTTAAACAAATTTAAAAAAAAACATCTTTCTAGGCATCCACTGTCCCTAATCGTGCAAGAACATTTCAATTGACTTGTTGAAATATTGCAATCACCCTTATCCAAAAATGAAATTTAAATCAACTTTTTAGCAGTAACACACTCACATTTTTCATAAAACAAACACATTTTTTTCAGGAATCTACTCTCTGGAACCTAAAACTAATTTAAAAAAAAGATCTTTCTAGGCATCCACTGTCCCTAATCGTGCAAGAAAATTTCAATTGACTTGTTGAAATATTGCAATCACCCTTATTCAAAAACGAAATTTAAATCAACTTTTTAGCAGTAACACCCTCACATTTTTCATAAAACAAACACATTTTTTTCAGGAATCTACTCTCTGAAACCTAAAACTAATTAAAAAAAACATCTTTCTAGGCATCCACTCTCCCTAATCTTCCAAGAAAATCTCAATTAACTTATTGAAATATTGCAATCACCCTTATCCAAAAACGATATTTAAATCAACTTTTTAGCAGTAACACACTCACATTTTTCATAAAACAAACACATTTTTTTCAGGAATCTACTCTCTGGAACCTAAAACTAATTTAAAAAAAAATCTTTCTAGGCATCCACTGTCCCTAATCGTGCAAGAAAATTTCAATTGACTTGTTGAAATATTGCAATCACCCTTATCCAAAAATGAAATTTAAATCAACTTTTTAGCAGTAACACACTCACATTTTTCATAAAACAAACACATTTTTTTCAGGAATCTACTCTCTGGAACCTAAAACTAATTTAAAAAAAACATCTTTCTAGGCATCCACTGTCCCTAATCGTGCAAGAAAATTTCAATTGACTTGTTGAAATATTGCAATCACCCTTATTCAAAAACGAAATTTAAATCAACTTTTTAGCAGTAACACCCTCACATTTTTCATAAAACAAACACATTTTTTTCAGGAATCTACTCTCTGGAACCTAAAACTAATTTTAAAAAAACATCTTTCTAGGCATCCACTGTCCCTAATCGTGCAGGAAAATTTCAATTGACTTGTTGAAGTATTGCAATCACCCTTATCTAAAAACGAAATTTAAATCAACTTTTTAGCAGTAACACACTCACATTTTTCATAAAACAAACACATTTTTTTTCAGGAATCTACTCTTTGGAACCTAAAACTAATTTTAAAAAAACATCTTTCTAGGCATCCAGTGTCCATAATAGTGCAAGAAAATTTCAATTGACTTGTTGAAATATTGCAATCACCCTTATCCAAAAACGAAATTTAAATCAACTTTTTAGCAGTAACACACTCACATTTTTCATAAAACAAACACATTTTTTTCAGGAATCTACTCTCTGAAACCTAAAACTAATTTTAAAAAAACATCTTTCTATGCATCCACTGTCCCTAATCGTGCAAGAAAATTTCAATTGACTTATTGAAATATTGCAATCACCCTTATTCAAAAACGAAATTTAAATCAACTTTTTAGCAGTAACACCCTCACATTTTCATAAAACAAACACATTTTTTTCAGGAATCTACTCTCTGAAACCTAATACTAATTTAAAAAAGAAATCTTTCTATGCATCCACTGTCCCTAATCGTGCAAGAAAATTTCAATTGACTTGTTGAAGTATTGCAATCACCCTTATCCAAAAACGAAATTTAAATCAACTTTTTAGCAGTAACACACTCACATTTTTCATAAAACAAACACATTTTTTTCAGGAATCTACTCTCTGGAACCTAAAACTAATTTTAAAAAAACATCTTTCTAGGCATCCACTGTCCCTAATCGTGCAAGAAAATTTCAATTGACTTGTTGAAATATTGCAATCACCCTTATCCAAAAACGAAATTTAAATCAACTTTTTAGCAGTAACACACTCACATTTTTCATAAAACAAACACATTTTTTTCAGGAATCTACTCTCTGAAACCTAAAACTAATTTTAAAAAAACATCTCTCTAGGCATCCACTGTCCCTAATCGTGCAAGAAAATTTCAATTGACTTGTTGAAATATTGCAATCACCCTTATCCAAAAACGAAATTTAAATCAACTTTTTAGCAGTAACACACTCACATTTTTCATAAAACAAACACATTTTTTCAGGAATCAACTCTCTGGAACCTAAAACAAATATAAAAAAACATCTTTCTATGCATCCACTCTCCCTAATCGTGCAAAAAAATTTCAATTAACTAGTTGAAATAATGCAATCATGCCTATCCTGAAGCTAAATTTAAATAAACTTTTTAGCAGTAACACACTCATATTTTTCATAAAACAAACACATTTTTTTCAGGAATCAACTCTCTGGAACCTAAAACAAATATAAAAAAAAATCTTTCTATGCATCCACTCTCCCTAATCGTGCAAGAAAATTTGAATTAACTTGTTGAAATGATGCATTCACGCTTATCCTGAAACTAAATTTAAATCAACTTTTTTGCAGTAACACACTCACATTTTTCATGAAACAAATAATTTTTTTTTCAGGAATCCACTCTCTGGAACCTATAACGAATTTGTAAAAAACATCTTTCTAGGCATCCACTCTCCCTAATCTTGCAAGAAAATTTCAATTAACTTGTTGAAATATTGCAATCACCCTTATCCAAAAATGAAATTTAAATTAACTTTTTAGCAGTAACACACTCACATTTTTCATAAAACAAACACAGTTTTTTTCAGGAATCTACTCTCTGGAACCTAAAACTAATTTTAAAAAAACATCTTTCTAGGCATCCACTGTCCCTAATCGTGCAAGAAAATTTCAATTGACTTGTTGAAATATTGCAATCACCCTTATTCAAAAACGAAATTTAAATCAACTTTTTAGCAGTAACACCCTCACATTTTTCATAAAACAAACACATTTTTTTCAGGAATCTACTCTCTGAAACCTAAAACTAATTAAAAAAAAACATCTTTCTAGGCATCCACTCTCCCTAATCTTCCAAGAAAATTTCAATTAACTTGTTGAAATATTGCAATCACCCTTATCCAAAAACGATATTTAAATCAACTTTTTAGCAGTAACACACTCACATTTTTCATAAAACAAACACATTTTTTTCAGGAATCTACTCTCTGGAACCTAAAACTAATTTTAAAAAAACATCTTTCTAGGCATCCACTGTCCCTAATCGTGCAAGAAAATTTCAATTGACTTGTTGAAATATTGCAATCACCCTTATCCAAAAATGAAATTTAAATCAACTTTTTAGCAGTAACACACTCACATTTTTCATAAAACAAACACATTTTTTTCAGGAATCTACTCTCTGGAACCTAAAACTAATTTTAAAAAAACATCTTTCTAGGCATCCACTGTCCCTAATCGTGCAAGAAAATTTCAATTGACTTGTTGAAATATTGCAATCACCCTTATTCAAAAACGAAATTTAAATCAACTTTTTAGCAGTAACACCCTCACATTTTTCATAAAACAAACACATTTTTTTCAGGAATCTACTCTCTGGAACCTAAAACTAATTTGAAAAAAACATCTTTCTAGGCATCCACTGTCCCTAATCGTGCAAGAAAATTTCAATTGACTTGTTGAAGTATTGCAATCACCCTTATCCAAAAACGAAATTTAAATCAACTTTTTAGCAGTAACACACTCACATTTTTCATAAAACAAACACATTTTTTTTCAGGAATCTACTCTCTGGAACCTAAAACTAATTTTAAAAAAACATCTTTCTAGGCATCCACTGTCCCTAATCGTGCAACAAAATTTCAATTGACTTATTGAAATATTGCAATCACCCTTATTCAAAAACGAAATTTAAATCAACTTTTTAGCAGTAACACCCTCACATTTTTCATAAAACAAACAATTTTTTTTCAGGAATCTACTCTGTGAAACCTAATACTAATTTAAAAAAGATATCTTTCTATGCATCCACTCTCCCTAATCGTGCAAGAAATTTTCAATTGACTTGTTGAAATATTGCAATCACCCTTATTCAAAAACGAAATTTAAATCAACTTTTTAGCAGTAACACCCTCACATTTTTCATAAAACAAACACATTTTTTTCAGGAATCTACTCTCTGAAACCTAAAACTAATTAAAAAAAACATCTTTCTAGGCATCCACTCTCCCTAATCTTCCAAGAAAATTTCAATTAACTTATTGAAATATTGCAATCACCCTTATCCAAAAACGATATTTAAATCAACTTTTTAGCAGTAACACACTCACATTTTTCATAAAACAAACACATTTTTTTCAGGAATCTACTCTCTGGAACCTAAAACTAATTTTAAAAAAACATCTTTCTAGGCATCCACTGTCCCTAATCGTGCAAGAAAATTTCAATTGACTTGTTGAAATATTGCAATCACCCTTATCCAAAAATGAAATTTAAATCAACTTTTTAGCAGTAACACACTCACATTTTTCATAAAACAAACACATTTTTTTCAGGAATCTACTCTCTGGAACCTAAAACTAATTTAAAAAAACATCTTTCTAGGCATCCACTGTCCCTAATCGTGCAAGAAAATTTCAATTGACTTGTTGAAATATTGCAATCACCCTTATTCAAAAACGAAATTTAAATCAACTTTTTAGCAGTAACACCCTCACATTTTTCATAAAACAAACACATTTTTTTCAGGAATCTACTCTCTGGAACCTAAAACTAATTTGAAAAAAACATCTTTCTAGGCATCCACTGTCCCTAATCGTGCAAGAAAATTTCAATTGACTTGTTGAAGTATTGCAATCACCCTTATCCAAAAACGAAATTTAAATCAACTTTTTAGCAGTAACACACTCACATTTTTCATAAAACAAACACATTTTTTTTCAGGAATCTACTCTCTGGAACCTAAAACTAATTTTAAAAAAACATCTTTCTAGGCATCCACTGTCCCTAATCGTGCAAGAAAATTTCAATTGACTTATTGAAATATTGCAATCACCCTTATTCAAAAACGAAATTTAAATCAACTTTTTAGCAGTAACACCCTCACATTTTTCATAAAACAAACACATTTTTTTCAGGAATCTACTCTCTGGAACCTAAAACTAATTTTAAAAAAACATCTTTCTAGGCATCCACTGTCCCTAATCGTGCAGGAAAATTTCAATTGACTTGTTGAAGTATTGCAATCACCCTTATCCAAAAACGAAATTTAAATCAACTTTTTAGCAGTAACACCCTCACATTTTTCATAAAACAAACACATTTTTTTCAGGAATCTACTCTCTGAAACCTAATACTAATTTAAAAAAGAAATCTTTCTATGCATCCACTGTCCCTAATCGTGCAAGAAAATTTCAATTGACTTGTTGAAGTATTGCAATCACCCTTATCCAAAAACGAAATTTAAATCAACTTTTTAGCAGTAACACACTCACATTTTTCATAAAACAAACACATTTTTTTCAGGAATCTACTCTCTGGAACCTAAAACTAATTTTAAAAAAACATCTTTCTAGGCATCCACTGTCCCTAATCGTGCAAGAAAATTTCAATTGACTTGTTGAAATATTGCAATCACCCTTATCCAAAAACGAAATTTAAATCAACTTTTTAGCAGTAACACACTCACATTTTTCATAAAACAAACACATTTTTTTCAGGAATCTACTCTCTGAAACCTAAAACTAATTTAAAAAAAACATCTCTCTAGGCATCCACTGTCCCTAATCGTGCAAGAAAAGTTCAATTGACTTGTTGAAATATTGCAATCACCCTTATCCAAAAACGAAATTTAAATCAACTTTTTAGCAGTAACACACTCACATTTTTCATAAAACAAACACATTTTTTCAGGAATCAACTCTCTGGAACCTAAAACAAATATAAAAAAAAAATCTTTGTATGCATCCACTCTCCCTAATCGTGCAAGAAAATTTCAATTAACTAGTTGAAATAATGCAATCATGCCTATCCTGAAGCTAAATTTAAATAAACTTTTTAGCAGTAACACACTCATATTTTTCATAAAACAAACAAATTTTTTTCAGGAATCAACTCTCTGGAACCTAAAACAAATATAAAAAAAAGATCTTTCTATGCATCCACTCTCCCTAATCGTGCAAGAAAATTTGAATTAACTTGTTGAAATGATGCATTCACGCTTATCCTGAAACTAAATTTAAATCAACTTTTTTGCAGTAACACACTCACATTTTTCATGAAACAAATAATTTTTTTTTCAGGAATCCACTCTCTGGAACCTATAACGAATTTGTAAAAAACATCTTTCTAGGCATCCACTCTCCCTAATCTTGCAAGAAAATTTCAATTAACTTGTTGAAATATTGCAATCACCCTTATCCAAAAACAATATTTAAATCAACTTTTTTGCAGTAACACACTCACATTTTTCATAAAACAAACACATTTTTTTCAGGAATCTACTCTCTGGAACCTAAAACTAATTTTTAAAAAACATCTTTCTAGGCATCCACTGTCCCTAATCGTGCAAGAAAATTTCAATTGACTTGTTGAAATATTGCAATCACCCTTATCCAAAAATGAAATTTAAATTAACTTTTTAGCAGTAACACACTCACATTTTTCATGAAACAAACACATTTTTTTCAGGAATCTACTCTCTGGAACCTAAAACTAATTTTAAAAAAACATCTTTCTAGGCATCCACTGTCCCTAATCGTGCAAGAAAATTTCAATTGACTTGTTGAAATATTGCAATCACCCTTATTCAAAAACGAAATTTAAATCAACTTTTTAGCAGTAACACCCTCACATTTTTCATAAAACAAACACATTTTTTTCAGGAATCTACTCTCTGAAACCTAATACTAATTTAAAAAAGAAATCTTTCTGTGCATCCACTGTCCCTAATCGTGCAAGAAAATTTCAATTGACTTGTTGAAGTATTGCAATCACCCTTATCCAAAAACGAAATTTAAATCAACTTTTTAGCAGTAACACACTCACATTTTTCATAAAACAAACACATTTTTTTCAGGAATCTACTCTCTGAAACCTAAAACTAATTTAAAAAAAACATCTCTCTAGGCATCCACTGTCCCTAATCGTGCAAGAAAATTTCAATTGACTTGTTGAAGTATTGCAATCACCCTTATCCAAAAACGAAATTTAAATCAACTTTTTAGCAGTAACACACTCACATTTTTCATAAAACAAACACATTTTTTTTCAGGAATCTACTCTCTGGAACCTAAAGCTAATTTTAAAAAAACATCTTTCTAGGCATCCACTGTCCCTAATCGTGCAACAAAATTTCAATTGACTTATTGAAATATTGCAATCACCCTTATTCAAAAACGAAATTTAAATCAACTTTTTAGCAGTAACACCCTCACATTTTTCATAAAACAAACAATTTTTTTTCAGGAATCTACTCTGTGAAACCTAATACTAATTTAAAAAAGATATCTTTCTATGCATCCACTCTCCCTAATCGTGCAAGAAATTTTCAATTGACTTGTTGAAATATTGCAATCACCCTTATTCAAAAACGAAATTTAAATCAACTTTTTAGCAGTAACACCCTCACATTTTTCATAAAACAAACACATTTTTTTCAGGAATCTACTCTCTGAAACCTAAAACTAATTAAAAAAAACATCTTTCTAGGCATCCACTCTCCCTAATCTTCCAAGAAAATTTCAATTAACTTATTGAAATATTGCAATCACCCTTATCCAAAAACGATATTTAAATCAACTTTTTAGCAGTAACACACTCACATTTTTCATAAAACAAACACATTTTTTTCAGGAATCTACTCTCTGGAACCTAAAACTAATTTTAAAAAAACATCTTTCTAGGCATCCACTGTCCCTAATCGTGCAAGAAAATTTCAATTGACTTGTTGAAATATTGCAATCACCCTTATCCAAAAATGAAATTTAAATCAACTTTTTAGCAGTAACACACTCACATTTTTCATAAAACAAACACATTTTTTTCAGGAATCTACTCTCTGGAACCTAAAACTAATTTAAAAAAACATCTTTCTAGGCATCCACTGTCCCTAATCGTGCAAGAAAATTTCAATTGACTTGTTGAAATATTGCAATCACCCTTATTCAAAAACGAAATTTAAATCAACTTTTTAGCAGTAACACCCTCACATTTTTCATAAAACAAACACATTTTTTTCAGGAATCTACTCTCTGGAACCTAAAACTAATTTGAAAAAAACATCTTTCTAGGCATCCACTGTCCCTAATCGTGCAAGAAAATTTCAATTGACTTGTTGAAGTATTGCAATCACCCTTATCCAAAAACGAAATTTAAATCAACTTTTTAGCAGTAACACACTCACATTTTTCATAAAACAAACACATTTTTTTTCAGGAATCTACTCTCTGGAACCTAAAACTAATTTTAAAAAAACCTCTTTCTAGGCATCCACTGTCCCTAATCGTGCAAGAAAATTTCAATTGACTTATTGAAATATTGCAATCACCCTTATTCAAAAACGAAATTTAAATCAACTTTTTAGCAGTAACACCCTCACATTTTTCATAAAACAAACACATTTTTTTCAGGAATCTACTCTCTGGAACCTAAAACTAATTTTAAAAAAACATCTTTCTAGGCATCCACTGTCCCTAATCGTGCAGGAAAATTTCAATTGACTTGTTGAAGTATTGCAATCACCCTTATCCAAAAACGAAATTTAAATCAACTTTTTAGCAGTAACACCCTCACATTTTTCATAAAACAAACACATTTTTTTCAGGAATCTACTCTCTGAAACCTAATACTAATTTAAAAAAGAAATCTTTCTATGCATCCACTGTCCCTAATCGTGCAAGAAAATTTCAATTGACTTGTTGAAGTATTGCAATCACCCTTATCCAAAAACGAAATTTAAATCAACTTTTTAGCAGTAACACACTCACATTTTTCATAAAACAAACACATTTTTTTCAGGAATCTACTCTCTGGAACCTAAAACTAATTTTAAAAAAACATCTTTCTAGGCATCCACTGTCCCTAATCGTGCAAGAAAATTTCAATTGACTTGTTGAAATATTGCAATCACCCTTATCCAAAAACGAAATTTAAATCAACTTTTTAGCAGTAACACACTCACATTTTTCATAAAACAAACACATTTTTTTCAGGAATCTACTCTCTGAAACCTAAAACTAATTTAAAAAAAAATCTCTCTAGGCATCCACTGTCCCTAATCGTGCAAGAAAATTTCAATTGACTTGTTGAAATATTGCAATCACCCTTATCCAAAAACGAAATTTAAATCAACTTTTTAGCAGTAACACACTCACATTTTTCATAAAACAAACACATTTTTTCAGGAATCAACTCTCTGGAACCTAAAACAAATATAAAAAAAAATCTTTGTATGCATCCACTCTCCCTAATCGTGCAAGAAAATTTCAATTAACTAGTTGAAATAATGCAATCATGCCTATCCTGAAGCTAAATTCAAATAAACTTTTTAGCAGTAACACACTCATATTTTTCATAAAACAAACACATTTTTTTCAGGAATCAACTCTCTGGAACCTAAAACAAATATAAAAAAAAGATCTTTCTATGCATCCACTCTCCCTAATCGTGCAAGAAAATTTGAATTAACTTGTTGAAATGATGCATTCACGCTTATCCTGAAACTAAATTTAAATCAACTTTTTTGCAGTAACACACTCACATTTTTCATGAAACAAATAATTTTTTTTTCAGGAATCCACTCTCTGGAACCTATAACGAATTTGTAAAAAACATCTTTCTAGGCATCCACTCTCCCTAATCTTGCAAGAAAATTTCAATTAACTTGTTGAAATATTGCAATCACCCTTATCCAAAAACAATATTTAAATCAACTTTTTTGCAGTAACACACTCACATTTTTCATAAAACAAACACATTTTTTTCAGGAATCTACTCTCTGGAACCTAAAACTAATTTTTAAAAAACATCTTTCTAGGCATCCACTGTCCCTAATCGTGCAAGAAAATTTCAATTGACTTGTTGAAATATTGCAATCACCCTTATCCAAAAATGAAATTTAAATTAACTTTTTAGCAGTAACACACTCACATTTTTCATGAAACAAACACATTTTTTTCAGGAATCTACTCTCTGGAACCTAAAACTAATTTTAAAAAAACATCTTTCTAGGCATCCACTGTCCCTAATCGTGCAAGAAAATTTCAATTGACTTGTTGAAATATTGCAATCACCCTTATTCAAAAACGAAATTTAAATCAACTTTTTAGCAGTAACACCCTCACATTTTTCATAAAACAAACACATTTTTTTCAGGAATCTACTCTCTGAAACCTAATACTAATTTAAAAAAGAAATCTTTCTATGCATCCACTGTCCCTAATCGTGCAAGAAAATTTCAATTGACTTGTTGAAGTATTGCAATCACCCTTATCCAAAAACGAAATTTAAATCAACTTTTTAGCAGTAACACACTCACATTTTTCATAAAACAAACACATTATTTTCAGGAATCTACTCTCTGGAACCTAAAACTAATTTTAAAAAAACATCTTTCTATGCATCCACTGTCCCTAATCGTGCAAGAAAATTTCAATTGACTTGTTGAAATATTGCAATCACCCTTATCCAAAAAAGAAATTTAAATCAACTTTTTAGCAGTAACACACTCACATTTTTCATAAAACAAACACATTTTTTTCAGGAATCTACTCTGAAACCTAAAACTAATTTAAAAAAAATATCTTTCTAGGCATCCACTGTCCCTAATCGTGCAAGAAAATTTCAATTGACTTGTTGAAGTATTGCAATCACCCTTATCCAAAAACGAAATTTAAATCAACTTTTTAGCAGTAACACCCTCACATTTTTCATAAAACAAAACACATTTTTTTCAGGAATCTACTCTCTGAAACCTAAAACTAAT
Source organism: Lissotriton vulgaris (assembly GCF_964263255.1). Taxonomy (NCBI): domain Eukaryota; kingdom Metazoa; phylum Chordata; class Amphibia; order Caudata; family Salamandridae; genus Lissotriton; species Lissotriton vulgaris. The sequence goes on along the minus strand of NW_028244439.1, from coordinate 868,762 downwards.
TAAAAAAAACATCTTTCTAGGCATCCACTCTCCCTAATCTTCCAAGAAAATTTCAATTAACTTATTGAAATATTGCAATCACCCTTATCCAAAAACGATATTTAAATCAACTTTTTAGCAGTAACACACTCACATTTTTCATAAAACAAACACATTTTTTTCAGGAATCAACTCTCTGGAACCTAAAACAAATATAAAAAAAACATCTTTCTATGCATCCACTCTCCCTAATCGTGCAAGAAAATTTCAATTAACTTGTTGAAATGATGCATTCACGCTTATCCTGAAACTAAATTTAAATCAACTTTTTTGCAGTAACACACTCACATTTTTCATGAAACAAATAATTTTTTTTTCAGGAATCCACTCTCTGGAACCTATAACGAATTTGTAAAAAACATCTTTCTAGGCATCCACTCTCCCTAATCTTGCAAGAAAATTTCAATTAACTTGTTGAAATATTGCAATCACCCTCATCCAAAAACGATATTTAAATCAACTTTTTTGCAGTAACACACTCACATTTTTCATAAAACAAACACATTTTTTTCAGGAATCTACTCTCTGGAACCTAAAACTAATTAAAAAAAAAAATCTTTCTAGGCATCCACTGTCCCTAATCGTGCAAGAAAATTTCAATTGACTTGTTGAAATATTGCAATCACCCTTATCCAAAAATGAAATTTAAATCAACTTTTTAGCAGTAACACACTCACATTTTTCATAAAACAAACACATTTTTTTCAGGAATCTACTCTCTGGAACCTAAAACTAATTTAAAAAAAACATCTTTCTAGGCATCCACTGTCCCTAATCGTGCAAGAAAATTTCAATTGACTTGTTGAAATATTGCAATCACCCTTATTCAAAAACGAAATTTAAATCAACTTTTTAGCAGTAACACCCTCACATTTTTCATAAAACAAACACATTTTTTTCAGGAATCTACTCTCTGAAACCTAAAACTAATTAAAAAAAACATCTTTCTAGGCATCCACTCTCCCTAATCTTCCAAGTAAATTTCAATTAACTTATTGAAATATTGCAATCACCCTTATCCAAAAACGATATTTAAATCAACTTTTTAGCAGTAACACACTCACATTTTTCATAAAACAAACACATTTTTTTCAGGAATCTACTCTCTGGAACCTTAAACAAATTTTAAAAAAACATCTTTCTAGGCATCCACTGTCCCTAATCGTGCAAGAAAATTTCAATTGACTTGTTGAAATATTGCAATCACCCTTATCCAAAAATGAAATTTAAATCAACTTTTTAGCAGTAACACACTCACATTTTTCATAAAACAAACACATTTTTTTCAGGAATCTACTCTCTGGAACCTAAAACTAATTTTAAAAAAACATCTTTCTAGGCATCCATTGTCCCTAATCGTGCAAGAAAATTTCAATTGACTTGTTGAAATATTGCAATCACCCTTATTCAAAAACGAAATTTAAATCAACTTTTTAGCAGTAACACCCTCACATTTTTCATAAAACAAACACATTTTTTTCAGGAATCTACTCTCTGAAAACTAATACTAATTTAAAAAAGAAATCTTTCTATGCATCCACTGTCCCTAATCGTGCAAGAAAATTTCAATTGACTTGTTGAAGTATTGCAATCACCCTTATCCAAAAACGAAATTTAAATCAACTTTTTAGCAGTAACACACTCACATTTTTCATAAAACAAACACATTTTTTTCAGGAATCTACTCTCTGGAACCTTAAACAAATTTAAAAAAAACATCTTTCTAGGCATCCACTGTCCCTAATCGTGCAAGAACATTTCAATTGACTTGTTGAAATATTGCAATCACCCTTATCCAAAAATGAAATTTAAATCAACTTTTTAGCAGTAACACACTCACATTTTTCATAAAACAAACACATTTTTTTCAGGAATCTACTCTCTGGAACCTAAAACTAATTTAAAAAAAAGATCTTTCTAGGCATCCACTGTCCCTAATCGTGCAAGAAAATTTCAATTGACTTGTTGAAATATTGCAATCACCCTTATTCAAAAACGAAATTTAAATCAACTTTTTAGCAGTAACACCCTCACATTTTTCATAAAACAAACACATTTTTTTCAGGAATCTACTCTCTGAAACCTAAAACTAATTAAAAAAAACATCTTTCTAGGCATCCACTCTCCCTAATCTTCCAAGAAAATCTCAATTAACTTATTGAAATATTGCAATCACCCTTATCCAAAAACGATATTTAAATCAACTTTTTAGCAGTAACACACTCACATTTTTCATAAAACAAACACATTTTTTTCAGGAATCTACTCTCTGGAACCTAAAACTAATTTAAAAAAAATCTTTCTAGGCACCCACTGTCCCTAATCGTGCAAGAAAATTTCAATTGACTTGTTGAAATATTGCAATCACCCTTATCCAAAAATGAAATTTAAATCAACTTTTTAGCAGTAACACACTCACATTTTTCATAAAACAAACACATTTTTTTCAGGAATCTACTCTCTGGAACCTAAAACTAATTTAAAAAAAACATCTTTCTAGGCATCCACTGTCCCTAATCGTGCAAGAAAATTTCAATTGACTTGTTGAAATATTGCAATCACCCTTATTCAAAAACGAAATTTAAATCAACTTTTTAGCAGTAACACCCTCACATTTTTCATAAAACAAACACATTTTTTTCAGGAATCTACTCTCTGGAACCTAAAACTAATTTTAAAAAAACATCTTTCTAGGCATCCACTGTCCCTAATCGTGCAGGAAAATTTCAATTGACTTGTTGAAGTATTGCAATCACCCTTATCCAAAAACGAAATTTAAATCAACTTTTTAGCAGTAACACACTCACATTTTTCATAAAACAAACACATTTTTTTTCAGGAATCTACTCTTTGGAACCTAAAACTAATTTTAAAAAAAAATTCTTTCTAGGCATCCAGTGTCCATAATAGTGCAAGAAAATTTCAATTGACTTGTTGAAATATTGCAATCACCCTTATCCAAAAACGAAATTTAAATCAACTTTTTAGCAGTAACACACTCACATTTTTCATAAAACAAACACATTTTTTTCAGGAATCTACTCTCTGAAACCTAAAACTAATTTAAAAAAAACATCTTTCTATGCATCCACTGTCCCTAATCGTGCAAGAAAATTTCAATTGACTTATTGAAATATTGCAATCACCCTTATTCAAAAACGAAATTTAAATCAACTTTTTAGCAGTAACACCCTCACATTTTCATAAAACAAACACATTTTTTTCAGGAATCTACTCTCTGAAACCTAATACTAATTTAAAAAAGAAATCTTTCTATGCATCCACTGTCCCTAATCGTGCAAGAAAATTTCAATTGACTTGTTGAAGTATTGCAATCACCCTTATCCAAAAACGAAATTTAAATCAACTTTTTAGCAGTAACACACTCACATTTTTCATAAAACAAACACATTTTTTTCAGGAATCTACTCTCTGGAACCTAAAACTAATTTTAAAAAAACATCTTTCTAGGCATCCACTGTCCCTAATCGTGCAAGAAAATTTCAATTGACTTGTTGAAATATTGCAATCACCCTTATCCAAAAACGAAATTTAAATCAACTTTTTAGCAGTAACACACTCACATTTTTCATAAAACAAACACATTTTTTTCAGGAATCTACTCTCTGAAACCTAAAACTAATTTTAAAAAAACATCTCTCTAGGCATCCACTGTCCCTAATCGTGCAAGAAAATTTCAATTGACTTGTTGAAATATTGCAATCACCCTTATCCAAAAACGAAATTTAAATCAACTTTTTAGCAGTAACACACTCACATTTTTCATGAAACAAACACATTTTTTCAGGAATCAACTCTCTGGAACCTAAATCAAATATAAAAAAACATCTTTCTATGCATCCACTCTCCCTAATCGTGCAAAAAAATTTCAATTAACTAGTTGAAATAATGCAATCATGCCTATCCTGAAGCTAAATTTAAATAAACTTTTTAGCAGTAACACACTCATATTTTTCATAAAACAAACACATTTTTTTCAGGAATCAACTCTCTGGAACCTAAAACAAATATAAAAAAAAATCTTTCTATGCATCCACTCTCCCTAATCGTGCAAGAAAATTTGAATTAACTTGTTGAAATGATGCATTCACGCTTATCCTGAAACTAAATTTAAATCAACTTTTTTGCAGTAACACACTCACATTTTTCATGAAACAAATAATTTTTTTTTCAGGAATCCACTCTCTGGAACCTATAACGAATTTGTAAAAAACATCTTTCTAGGCATCCACTCTCCCTAATCTTGCAAGAAAATTTCAATTAACTTGTTGAAATATTGCAATCACCCTTATCCAAAAATGAAATTTAAATTAACTTTTTAGCAGTAACACACTCACATTTTTCATAAAACAAACACAGTTTTTTTCAGGAATCTACTCTCTGGAACCTAAAACTAATTTTAGAAAAACATCTTTCTAGGCATCCACTGTCCCTAATCGTGCAAGAAAATTTCAATTGACTTGTTGAAATATTGCAATCACCCTTATTCAAAAACGAAATTTAAATCAACTTTTTAGCAGTAACACCCTCACATTTTTCATAAAACAAACACATTTTTTTCAGGAATCTACTCTCTGAAACCTAATACTAATTTAAAAAAGAAATCTTTCTATGCATCCACTGTCCCTAATCGTGCAAGAAAATTTCAATTGACTTGTTGAAGTATTGCAATCACCCTTATCCAAAAATGAAATTTAAATCAACTTTTTAGCAGTAACACACTCACATTTTTCATAAAACAAACACATTTTTTTCAGGAATCTACTCTCTGGAACCTAAAACTAATTTTAAAAAAACATCTTTCTAGGCATCCACTGTCCCTAATCGTGCAAGAAAATTTCAATTGACTTGTTGAAATATTGCAATAACCCTTATCCAAAAACGAAATTTAAATCAACTTTTTAGCAGTAACACACTCACATTTTTCATAAAACAAACACATTTTTTTCAGGAATCTACTCTCTGAAACCTAAAACTAATTTTAAAAAAATATCTTTCTAGGCATCCACTGTCCCTAATCGTGCAAGAAAATTTCAATTGACTTGTTGAAATATTGCAATCACCCTTATTCAAAAACGAAATTTAAATCAACTTTTTAGCAGTAACACCCTCACATTTTTCATAAAACAAACACATTTTTTTCAGGAATCTACTCTCTGAAACCTAAAACTAATTAAAAAAAAACATCTTTCTAGGCATCCACTCTCCCTAATCTTCCAAGAAAATTTCAATTAACTTGTTGAAATATTGCAATCACCCTTATCCAAAAACGATATTTAAATCAACTTTTTAGCAGTAACACACTCACATTTTTCATAAAACAAACACATTTTTTTCAGGAATCTACTCTCTGGAACCTAAAACTAATTTTAAAAAAACATCTTTCTAGGCATCCACTGTCCCTAATCGTGCAGGAAAATTTCAATTGACTTGTTGAAATATTGCAATCACCCTTATCCAAAAATGAAATTTAAATCAACTTTTTAGCAGTAACACACTCACATTTTTCATAAAACAAACACATTTTTTTCAGGAATCTACTCTCTGGAACCTAAAACTAATTTTAAAAAAACATCTTTCTAGGCATCCACTGTCCCTAATCGTGCAAGAAAATTTCAATTGACTTGTTGAAATATTGCAATCACCCTTATTCAAAAACGAAATTTAAATCAACTTTTTAGCAGTAACACCCTCACATTTTTCATAAAACAAACACATATTTTTCAGGAATCTACTCTCTGGAACCTAAAACTAATTTGAAAAAAACATCTTTCTAGGCATCCACTGTCCCTAATCGTGCAAGAAAATTTCAATTGACTTGTTGAAGTATTGCAATCACCCTTATCCAAAAACGAAATTTAAATCAACTTTTTAGCAGTAACACACTCACATTTTTCATAAAACAAACACATTTTTTTTCAGGAATCTACTCTCTGGAACCTAAAACTAATTTTAAAAAAACATCTTTCTAGGCATCCACTGTCCCTAATCGTGCAACAAAATTTCAATTGACTTATTGAAATATTGCAATCACCCTTATTCAAAAATGAAATTTAAATCAACTTTTTAGCAGTAACACCCTCACATTTTTCATAAAACAAACAATTTTTTTTCAGGAATCTACTCTGTGAAACCTAATACTAATTTAAAAAAGATATCTTTCTATGCATCCACTCTCCCTAATCGTGCAAGAAATTTTCAATTGACTTGTTGAAATATTGCAATCACCCTTATTCAAAAACGAAATTTAAATCAACTTTTTAGCAGTAACACCCTCACATTTTTCATAAAACAAACACATTTTTTTCAGGAATCTACTCTCTGAAACCTAAAACTAATTAAAAAAAACATCTTTCTAGGCATCCACTCTCCCTAATCTTCCAAGAAAATTTCAATTAACTTATTGAAATATTGCAATCACCCTTATCCAAAAACGATATTTAAATCAACTTTTTAGCAGTAACACACTCACATTTTTCATAAAACAAACACATTTTTTTCAGGAATCTACTCTCTGGAACCTAAAACTAATTTAAAAAAAACATCTTTCTAGGCATCCACTGTCCCTAATCGTGCAAGAAAATTTCAATTGACTTGTTGAAATATTGCAATCACCCTTATCCAAAAATGAAATTTAAATCAACTTTTTAGCAGTAACACACTCACATTTTTCATAAAACAAACACATTTTTTTCAGGAATCTACTCTCTGGAACCTAAAACTAATTTAAAAAAACATCTTTCTAGGCATCCACTGTCCCTAATCGTGCAAGAAAATTTCAATTGACTTGTTGAAATATTGCAATCACCCTTATTCAAAAACGAAATTTAAATCAACTTTTTAGCAGTAACACCCTCACATTTTTCATAAAACAAACACATTTTTTTCAGGAATCTACTCTCTGGAACCTAAAACTAATTTGAAAAAAACATCTTTCTAGGCATCCACTGTCCCTAATCGTGCAAGAAAATTTCAATTGACTTGTTGAAGTATTGCAATCACCCTTATCCAAAAACGAAATTTAAATCAACTTTTTAGCAGTAACACACTCACATTTTTCATAAAACAAACACATTTTTTTTCAGGAATCTACTCTCTGGAACCTAAAACTAATTTTAAAAAAACATCTTTCTAGGCATCCACTGTCCCTAATCGTGCAAGAAAATTTCAATTGACTTATTGAAATATTGCAATCACCCTTATTCAAAAACGAAATTTAAATCAACTTTTTAGCAGTAACACCCTCACATTTTTCATAAAACAAACACATTTTTTTCAGGAATCTACTCTCTGGAACCTAAAACTAATTTTAAAAAAACATCTTTCTAGGCATCCACTGTCCCTAATCGTGCAGGAAAATTTCAATTGACTTGTTGAAGTATTGCAATCACCCTTATCCAAAAACGAAATTTAAATCAACTTTTTAGCAGTAACACCCTCACATTTTTCATAAAACAAACACATTTTTTTCAGGAATCTACTCTCTGAAACCTAATACTAATTTAAAAAAGAAATCTTTCTATGCATCCACTGTCCCTAATCGTGCAAGAAAATTTCAATTGACTTGTTGAAGTATTGCAATCACCCTTATCCAAAAACGAAATTTAAATCAACTTTTTAGCAGTAACACACTCACATTTTTCATAAAACAAACACATTTTTTTCAGGAATCTACTCTCTGGAACCTAAAACTAATTTTAAAAAAACATCTTTCTAGGCATCCACTGTCCCTAATCGTGCAAGAAAATTTCAATTGACTTGTTGAAATATTGCAATCACCCTTATCCAAAAAAGAAATTTAAATCAACTTTTTAGCAGTAACACACTCACATTTTTCATAAAACAAACACATTTTTTTCAGGAATCTACTCTCTGAAACCTAAAACTAATTTAAAAAAAACATCTCTCTAGGCATCCACTGTCCCTAATCGTGCAAGAAAATTTCAATTGACTTGTTGAAATATTGCAATCACCCTTATCCAAAAACGAAATTTAAATCAACTTTTTAGCAGTAACACACTCACATTTTTCATAAAACAAACACATTTTTTCAGGAATCAACTCTCTGGAACCTAAAACAAATATAAAAAAAAAATCTTTGTATGCATCCACTCTCCCTAATCGTGCAAGAAAATTTCAATTAACTAGTTGAAATAATGCAATCATGCCTATCCTGAAGCTAAATTTAAATAAACTTTTTAGCAGTAACACACTCATATTTTTCATAAAACAAACACATTTTTTTCAGGAATCAACTCTCTGGAACCTAAAACAAATATAAAAAAAAGATCTTTCTATGCATCCACTCTCCCTAATCGTGCAAGAAAATTTGAATTAACTTGTTGAAATGATGCATTCACGCTTATCCTGAAACTAAATTTAAATCAACTTTTTTGCAGTAACACACTCACATTTTTCATGAAACAAATAATTTTTTTTTCAGGAATCCACTCTCTGGAACCTATAACGAATTTGTAAAAAACATCTTTCTAGGCATCCACTCTCCCTAATCTTGCAAGAAAATTTCAATTAACTTGTTGAAATATTGCAATCACCCTTATCCAAAAACAATATTTAAATCAACTTTTTTGCAGTAACACACTCACATTTTTCATAAAACAAACACATTTTTTTCAGGAATCTACTCTCTGGAACCTAAAACTAATTTTTAAAAAACATCTTTCTAGGCATCCACTGTCCCTAATCGTGCAAGAAAATTTCAATTGACTTGTTGAAATATTGCAATCACCCTTATCCAAAAATGAAATTTAAATTAACTTTTTAGCAGTAACACACTCACATTTTTCATGAAACAAACACATTTTTTTCAGGAATCTACTCTCTGGAACCTAAAACTAATTTTAAAAAAACATCTTTCTAGGCATCCACTGTCCCTAATCGTGCAAGAAAATTTCAATTGACCTGTTGAAATATTGCAATCACCCTTATTCAAAAACGAAATTTAAATCAACTTTTTAGCAGTAACACCCTCACATTTTTCATAAAACAAACACATTTTTTTCAGGAATCTACTCTCTGAAACCTAATACTAATTTAAAAAAGAAATCTTTCTATGCATCCACTGTCCCTAATCGTGCAAGAAAATTTCAATTGACTTGTTGAAGTATTGCAATCACCCTTATCCAAAAACGAAATTTAAATCAACTTTTTAGCAGTAACACACTCACATTTTTCATAAAACAAACACATTATTTTCAGGAATCTACTCTCTGGAACCTAAAACTAATTTTAAAAAAACATCTTTCTAGGCATCCACTGTCCCTAATCGTGCAAGAAAATTTCAATTGACTTGTTGACATATTGCAATCACCCTTATCCAAAAAAGAAATTTAAATCAACTTTTTAGCAGTAACACACTCACATTTTTCATAAAACAAACACATTTTTTTCAGGAATCTACTCTGAAACCTAAAACTAATTTAAAAAAAATATCTTTCTAGGCATCCACTGTCCCTAATCGTGCAAGAAAATTTCAATTGACTTGTTGAAGTATTGCAATCACCCTTATCCAAAAACGAAATTTAAATCAACTTTTTAGCAGTAACACCCTCACATTTTTCATAAAACAAAACACATTTTTTTCAGGAATCTACTCTCTGAAACCTAAAACTAATTAAAAAAAACATCTTTCTAGGCATCCACTCTCCCTAATCTTCCAAGAAAATTTCAATTAACTTATTGAAATATTGCAATCACCCTTATCCAAAAACGATATTTAAATCAACTTTTTAGCAGTAACACACTCACATTTTTCATAAAACAAACACATTTTTTTCAGGAATCAACGCTCTGGAACCTAAAACAAATATAAAAAAACATCTTTCTATGCATCCACTCTCCCTAATCGTGCAAGAAAATTTCAATTAACTTGTTGAAATGATGCATTCACGCTTATCCTGAAACTAAATTTAAATCAACTTTTTTGCAGTAACACACTCACATTTTTCATGAAACAAATAATTTTTTTTCAGGAATCCACTCTCTGGAACCTATAACGAATTTGTAAAAAACATCTTTCTAGGCATCCACTCTCCCTAATCTTGCAAGAAAATTTCAATTAACTTGTTGAAATATTGCAATCACCCTCATCCAAAAACGATATTTAAATCAACTTTTTTGCAGTAACACACTCACATTTTTCATAAAACAAACACATTTTTTTCAGGAATCTACTCTCTGGAACCTAAAAATAATTTAAAAAAAAAATCTTTCTAGGCATCCACTGTCCCTAATCGTGCAAGAAAATTTCAATTGACTTGTTGAAATATTGCAATCACCCTTATCCAAAAATGAAATTTAAATCAACTTTTTAGCAGTAACACACTCACATTTTTCATAAAACAAACACATTTTTTTCAGGAATCTACTCTCTGGAACCTAAAACTAATTTAAAAAAAACATCTTTCTAGGCATCCACTGTCCCTAATCGTGCAAGAAAATTTCAATTGACTTGTTGAAATATTGCAATCACCCTTATTCAAAAACGAAATTTAAATCAACTTTTTAGCAGTAACACCCTCACATTTTTCATAAAACAAACACATTTTTTTCAGGAATCTACTCTCTGAAACCTAAAACTAATTAAAAAAAACATCTTTCTAGGCATCCACTCTCCCTAATCTTCCAAGTAAATTTCAATTAACTTATTGAAATATTGCAATCACCCTTATCCAAAAACGATATTTAAATCAACTTTTTAGCAGTAACACACTCACATTTTTCATAAAACAAACACATTTTTTTCAGGAATCTACTCTCTGGAACCTTAAACAAATTTTAAAAAAACATCTTTCTAGGCATCCACTGTCCCTAATCGTGCAAGAAAATTTCAATTGACTTGTTGAAATATTGCAATCACCCTTATCCAAAAATGAAATTTAAATCAACTTTTTAGCAGTAACACACTCACATTTTTCATAAAACAAACACATTTTTTTCAGGAATCTACTCTCTGGAACCTAAAACTAATTTTAAAAAAACATCTTTCTAGGCATCCATTGTCCCTAATCGTGCAAGAAAATTTCAATTGACTTGTTGAAATATTGCAATCACCCTTATTCAAAAACGAAATTTAAATCAACTTTTTAGCAGTAACACCCTCACATTTTTCATAAAACAAACACATTTTTTTCAGGAATCTACTCTCTGAAAACTAATACTAATTTAAAAAAGAAATCTTTCTATGCATCCACTGTCCCTAATCGTGCAAGAAAATTTCAATTGACTTGTTGAAGTATTGCAATCACCCTTATCCAAAAACGAAATTTAAATCAACTTTTTAGCAGTAACACACTCACATTTTTCATAAAACAAACACATTTTTTTCAGGAATCTACTCTCTGGAACCTTAAACAAATTTTAAAAAAACATCTTTCTAGGCATCCACTGTCCCTAATCGTGCAAGAACATTTCAATTGACTTGTTGAAATATTGCAATCACCCTTATCCAAAAATGAAATTTAAATCAACTTTTTAGCAGTAACACACTCACATTTTTCATAAAACAAACACATTTTTTTCAGGAATCTACTCTCTGGAACCTAAAACTAATTTTAAAAAAACATCTTTCTAGGCATCCATTGTCCCTAATCGTGCAATAAAATTTCAATTGACTTGTTGAAATATTGCAATCACCCTTATTCAAAAACGAAATTTAAATCAACTTTTTAGCAGTAACACCCTCACATTTTTCATAAAACAAACACATTTTTTTCAGGAATCTACTCTCTGGAACCTAAAACTAATTTTAAAAAAACATCTTTCTAGGCATCCATTGTCCCTAATCGTGCAAGAAAATTTCAATTGACTTGTTGAAATATTGCAATCACCCTTATTCAAAAACGAAATTTAAATCAACTTTTTAGCAGTAACACCCTCACATTTTTCATAAAACAAACACATTTTTTTCAGGAATCTACTCTCTGAAACCTAATACTAATTTAAAAAAGAAATCTTTCTATGCATCCACTGTCCCTAATCGTGCAAGAAAATGTCAATTGACTTGTTGAAGTATTGCAATCACCCTTATCCAAAAACGAAATTTAAATCAACTTTTTAGCAGTAACACCCTCACATTTTTCATAAAACAAACACATTTTTTTCAGGAATCTACTCTCTGAAAACTAATACTAATTTAAAAAAGAAATCTTTCTATGCATCCACTGTCCCTAATCGTGCAAGAAAATTTCAATTGACTTGTTGAAGTATTGCAATCACCCTTATCCAAAAACGAAATTTAAATCAACTTTTTAGCAGTAACACACTCACATTTTTCATAAAACAAACACATTTTTTTCAGGAATCTACTCTCTGAAACCTAAAACTAATTTAAAAAAAAGATCTTTCTAGGCATCCACTGTCCCTAATCGTGCAAGAAAATTTCAATTGACTTGTTGAAATATTGCAATCACCCTTATTCAAAAACGAAATTTAAATCAACTTTTTAGCAGTAACACCCTCACATTTTTCATAAAACAAACACATTTTTTTCAGGAATCTACTCTCTAAAACCTAAAACTAATTAAAAAAAACATCTTTCTAGGCATCCACACTCCCTAATCTTCCAAGAAAATCTCAATTAACTTATTGAAATATTGCAATCACCCTTATCCAAAAACGATATTTAAATCAACTTTTTAGCAGTAACACACTCACATTTTTCATAAAACAAACACATTTTTTTCAGGAATCTACTCTCTGGAACCTAAAACTAATTTAAAAAAAAATCTTTCTAGGCATCCACTGTCCCTAATCGTGCAAGAAAATTTCAATTGACTTGTTGAAATATTGCAATCACCCTTATCCAAAAATGAAATTTAAATCAACTTTTTAGCAGTAACACACTCACATTTTTCATAAAACAAACACATTTTTTTCAGGAATCTACTCTCTGGAACCTAAAACTAATTTAAAAAAAACATCTTTCTAGGCATCCACTGTCCCTAATCGTGCAAGAAAATTTCAATTGACTTGTTGAAATATTGCAATCACCCTTATTCAAAAACGAAATTTAAATCAACTTTTTAGCAGTAACACCCTCACATTTTTCATAAAACAAACACATTTTTTTCAGGAATCTACTCTCTGGAACCTAAAACTAATTTTAAAAAAACATCTTTCTAGGCATCCACTGTCCCTAATCGTGCAGGAAAATTTCAATTGACTTGTTGAAGTATTGCAATCACCCTTATCCAAAAACGAAATTTAAATCAACTTTTTAGCAGTAACACACTCACATTTTTCATAAAACAAACACATTTTTTTCAGGAATCTACTCTCTGGAACCTAAAACTAATTTAAAAAAAACATCTTTCTAGGCATCCACTGTCCCTAATCGTGCAGGAAAATTTCAATTGACTTGTTGAAGTATTGCAATCACCCTTATCCAAAAACGAAATTTAAATCAACTTTTTAGCAGTAACACACTCACATTTTTCATAAAACAAACACATTTTTTTTCAGGAATCTACTCTTTGGAACCTAAAACTAATTTTAAAAAAACATCTTTCTAGGCATCCAGTGTCCATAATAGTGCAAGAAAATTCCAATTGACTTGTTGAAATATTGCAATCACCCTTATCCAAAAACGAAATTTAAATCAACTTTTTAGCAGTAACACACTCACATTTTTCATAAAACAAACACATTTTTTTCAGGAATCTACTCTCTGAAACCTAAAACTAATTTAAAAAAAACATCTTTCTATGCATCCACTGTCCCTAATCGTGCAAGAAAATTTCAATTGACTTATTGAAATATTGCAATCACCCTTATTCAAAAACGAAATTTAAATCAACTTTTTAGCAGTAACACCCTCACATTTTCATAAAACAAACACATTTTTTTCAGGAATCTACTCTCTGAAACCTAATACTAATTTAAAAAAGAAATCTTTCTATGCATCCACTGTCCCTAATCGTGCAAGAAAATTTCAATTGACTTGTTGAAGTATTGCAATCACCCTTATCCAAAAACGAAATTTAAATCAACTTTTTAGCAGTAACACACTCACATTTTTCATAAAACAAACACATTTTTTTCAGGAATCTACTCTCTGGAACCTAAAACTAATTTTAAAAAAACATCTTTCTAGGCATCCACTGTCCCTAATCGTGCAAGAAAATGTCAATTGACTTGTTGAAATATTGCAATCACCCTTATCCAAAAACGAAATTTAAATCAACTTTTTAGCAGTAACACACTCACATTTTTCATAAAACAAACACATTTTTTTCAGGAATCTACTCTCTGAAACCTAAAACTAATTTTAAAAAAACATCTCTCTAGGCATCCACTGTCCCTAATCGTGCAAGAAAATTTCAATTGACTTGTTGAAATATTGCAATCACCCTTATCCAAAAACGAAATTTAAATCAACTTTTTAGCAGTAACACACTCACATTTTTCATAAATCAAACACATTTTTTCAGGAATCAACTCTCTGGAACCTAAAACAAATATAAAAAAACATCTTTCTATGCATCCACTCTCCCTAATCGTGCAAAAAAATTTCAATTAACTAGTTGAAATAATGCAATCATGCCTATCCTGAAGCTAAATTTAAATAAACTTTTTAGCAGTAACACACTCATATTTTTCATAAAACAAACACATTTTTTTCAGGAATCAACTCTCTGGAACCTAAAACAAATATAAAAAAAAATCTTTCTATGCATCCACTCTCCCTAATCGTGCAAGAAAATTTGAATTAACTTGTTGAAATGATGCATTCACGCTTATCCTGAAACTAAATTTAAATCAACTTTTTTGCAGTAACACACTCACATTTTTCATGAAACAAATATTTTTTTTTTCAGGAATCCACTCTCTGGAACCTATAACGAATTTGTAAAAAACATCTTTCTAGGCATCCACTCTCCCTAATCTTGCAAGAAAATTTCAATTAACTTGTTGAAATATTGCAATCACCCTTATCCAAAAATGAAATTTAAATTAACTTTTTAGCAGTAACACACTCACATTTTTCATAAAACAAACACAGTTTTTTTCAGGAATCTACTCTCTGGAACCTAAAACTAATTTTAAAAAAACATCTTTCTAGGCATCCACTGTCCCTAATCGTGCAAGAAAATTTCAATTGACTTGTTGAAATATTGCAATCACCCTTATTCAAAAACGAAATTTAAATCAACTTTTTAGCAGTAACACCCTCACATTTTTCATAAAAAAAAAACACATTTTTTTCAGGAATCTACTCTCTGAAACCTAATACTAATTTAAAAAAGAAATCTTTCTATGCATCCACTGTCCCTAATCGTGCAAGAAAATTTCAATTGACTTGTTGAAGTATTGCAATCACCCTTATCCAAAAATGAAATTTAAATCAACTTTTTAGCAGTAACACACTCACATTTTTCATAAAACAAACACATTTTTTTCAGGAATCTACTCTCTGGAACCTAAAACTAATTTTAAAAAAACATCTTTCTAGGCATCCACTGTCCCTAATCGTGCAAGAAAATTTCAATTGACTTGTTGAAATATTGCAATAACCCTTATCCAAAAACGAAATTTAAATCAACTTTTTAGCAGTAACACACTCACATTTTTCATAAAACAAACACATTTTTTTCAGGAATCTACTCTCTGAAACCTAAAACTAATTTTAAAAAAATATCTTTCTAGGCATCCACTGTCCCTAATCGTGCAAGAAAATTTCAATTGACTTGTTGAAATATTGCAATCACCCTTATTCAAAAACGAAATTTAAATCAACTTTTTAGCAGTAACACCCTCACATTTTTCAAAAAACAAACACATTTTTTTCAGGAATCTACTCTCTGAAACCTAAAACTAATTAAAAAAAAACATCTTTCTAGGCATCCACTCTCCCTAATCTTCCAAGAAAATTTCAATTAACTTGTTGAAATATTGCAATCACCCTTATCCAAAAACGATATTTAAATCAACTTTTTAGCAGTAACACACTCACATTTTTCATAAAACAAACACATTTTTTTCAGGAATCTACTCTCTGGAACCTAAAACTAATTTTAAAAAAACATCTTTCTAGGCATCCACTGTCCCTAATCGTGCAAGAAAATTTCAATTGACTTTTTGAAATATTGCAATCACCCTTATCCAAAAATGAAATTTAAATCAACTTTTTAGCAGTAACACACTCACATTTTTCATAAAACAAACACATTTTTTTCAGGAATCTACTCTCTGGAACCTAAAACTAATTTTAAAAAAACATCTTTCTAGGCATCCACTGTCCCTAATCGTGCAAGAAAATTTCAATTGACTTGTTGAAATATTGCAATCACCCTTATTCAAAAACGAAATTTAAATCAACTTTTTAGCAGTAACACCCTCACATTTTTCATAAAACAAACACATTTTTTTCAGGAATCTACTCTCTGGAACCTAAAACTAATTTGAAAAAAACATCTTTCTAGGCATCCACTGTCCCTAATCGTGCAAGAAAATTTCAATTGACTTGTTGAAGTATTGCAATCACCCTTATCCAAAAACGAAATTTAAATCAACTTTTTAGCAGTAACACACTCACATTTTTCATAAAACAAACACATTTTTTTTCAGGAATCTACTCTCTGGAACCTAAAACTAATTTTAAAAAAACATCTTTCTAGGCATCCACTGTCCCTAATCGTGCAACAAAATTTCAATTGACTTATTGAAATATTGCAATCACCCTTATTCAAAAACGAAATTTAAATCAACTTTTTAGCAGTAACACCCTCACATTTTTCATAAAACAAACAATTTTTTTTCAGGAATCTACTCTGTGAAACCTAATACTAATTTAAAAAAGATATCTTTCTATGCATCCACTCTCCCTAATCGTGCAAGAAATTTTCAATTGATTTGTTGAAATATTGCAATCACCCTTATTCAAAAACGAATTTTAAATCAACTTTTTAGCAGTAACACCCTCACATTTTTCATAAAACAAACACATTTTTTTCAGGAATCTACTCTCTGAAACCTAAAACTAATTAAAAAAAACATCTTTCTAGGCATCCACTCTCCCTAATCTTCCAAGAAAATTTCAATTAACTTATTGAAATATTGCAATCACCCTTATCCAAAAACGATATTTAAATCAACTTTTTAGCAGTAACACACTCACATTTTTCATAAAACAAACACATTTTTTTCAGGAATCTACTCTCTGGAACCTAAAACTAATTTTAAAAAAACATCTTTCTAGGCATCCACTGTCCCTAATCATGCAAGAAAATTTCAATTGACTTGTTGAAATATTGCAATCACCCTTATCCAAAAATGAAATTTAAATCAACTTTTTAGCAGTAACACACTCACATTTTTCATAAAACAAACACATTTTTTTCAGGAATCTACTCTCTGGAACCTAAAACTAATTTAAAAAAACATCTTTCTAGGCATCCACTGTCCCTAATCGTGCAAGAAAATTTCAATTGACTTGTTGAAATATTGCAATCACCCTTATTCAAAAACGAAATTTAAATCAACTTTTTAGCAGTAACACCCTCACATTTTTCATAAAACAAACACATTTTTTTCAGGAATCTACTCTCTGGAACCTAAAACTAATTTGAAAAAAACATCTTTCTAGGCATCCACTGTCCCTAATCGTGCAAGAAAATTTCAATTGACTTGTTGAAGTATTGCAATCACCCTTATCCAAAAACGAAATTTAAATCAACTTTTTAGCAGTAACACACTCACATTTTTCATAAAACAAACACATTTTTTTTCAGGAATCTACTCTCTGGAATCTAAAACTAATTTTAAAAAAACATCTTTCTAGGCATCCACTGTCCCTAATCGTGCAAGAAAATTTCAATTGACTTATTGAAATATTGCAATCACCCTTATTCAAAAACGAAATTTAAATCAACTTTTTAGCAGTAACACCCTCACATTTTTCATAAAACAAACACATTTTTTTCAGGAATCTACTCTCTGGAACCTAAAACTAATTTTAAAAAAACATCTTTCTAGGCATCCACTGTCCCTAATCGTGCAGGAAAATTTCAATTGACTTGTTGAAGTATTGCAATCACCCTTATCCAAAAACGAAATTTAAATCAACTTTTTAGCAGTAACACCCTCACATTTTTCATAAAACAAACACATTTTTTTCAGGAATCTACTCTCTGAAACCTAATACTAATTTAAAAAAGAAATCTTTCTATGCATCCACTGTCCCTAATCGTGCAAGAAAATTTCAATTGACTTGTTGAAGTATTGCAATCACCCTTATCCAAAAACGAAATTTAAATCAACTTTTTAGCAGTAACACACTCACATTTTTCATAAAACAAACACATTTTTTTCAGGAATCTACTCTCTGGAACCTAAAACTAATTTTAAAAAAACATCTTTCTAGGCATCCACTGTCCCTAATCGTGCAAGAAAATTTCAATTGACTTGTTGAAATATTGCAATCACCCTTATCCAAAAACGAAATTTAAATCAACTTTTTAGCAGTAACACCCTCACATTTTTCATAAAACAAACACATTTTTTTCAGGAATCTACTCTCTGGAACCTAAAACTAATTTGAAAAAAACATCTTTCTAGGCATCCACTGTCCCTAATCGTGCAAGAAAATTTCAATTGACTTGTTGAAGTATTGCAATCACCCTTATCCAAAAACGAAATTTAAATCAACTTTTTAGCAGTAACACACTCACATTTTTCATAAAACAAACACATTTTTTTTCAGGAATCTACTCTCTGGAACCTAAAACTAATTTTAAAAAAACATCTTTCTAGGCATCCACTGTCCCTAATCGTGCAACAAAATTTCAATTGACTTATTGAAATATTGCAATCACCCTTATTCAAAAACGAAATTTAAATCAACTTTTTAGCAGTAACACCCTCACATTTTTCATAAAACAAACAATTTTTTTTCAGGAATCTACTCTGTGAAACCTAATACTAATTTAAAAAAGATATCTTTCTATGCATCCACTCTCCCTAATCGTGCAAGAAATTTTCAATTGACTTGTTGAAATATTGCAATCACCCTTATCCAAAAATGAAATTTAAATCAACTTTTTAGCAGTAACACACTCACATTTTTCATAAAACAAACACATTTTTTTCAGGAATCTACTCTCTGGAACCTAAAACTAATTTAAAAAAAACATCTTTCTAGGCATCCACTGTCCCTAATCGTGCAAGAAAATTTCAATTGACTTGTTGAAATATTGCAATCACCCTTATTCAAAAACGAAATTTAAATCAACTTTTTAGCAGTAACACCCTCACATTTTTCATAAAACAAACACATTTTTTTCAGGAATCTACTCTCTGGAACCTAAAACTAATTTTAAAAAAACATCTTTCTAGGCATCCACTGTCCCTAATCGTGCAGGAAAATTTCAATTGACTTGTTGAAGTATTGCAATCACCCTTATCCAAAAACGAAATTTAAATCAACTTTTTAGCAGTAACACACTCACATTTTTCATAAAACAAACACATTTTTTTCAGGAATCTACTCTCTGGAACCTAAAACTAATTTAAAAAAAAGATCTTTCTAGGCATCCACTGTCCCTAATCGTGCAAGAAAATTTCAATTGACTTGTTGAAATATTGCAATCACCCTTATTCAAAAACGAAATTTAAATCAACTTTTTAGCAGTAACACCCTCACATTTTTCATAAAACAAACACATTTTTTTCAGGAATCTACTCTCTGGAACCTAAAACTAATTTTAAAAAAACATCTTTCTAGGCATCCACTGTCCCTAATCGTGCAGGAAAATTTCAATTGACTTGTTGAAGTATTGCAATCACCCTTATCCAAAAACGAAATTTAAATCAACTTTTTAGCAGTAACACACTCACATTTTTCATAAAACAAACACATTTTTTTTCAGGAATCTACTCTTTGGAACCTAAAACTAATTTTAAAAAAACATCTTTCTAGGCATCCAGTGTCCATAATAGTGCAAGAAAATTTCAATTGACTTGTTGAAATATTGCAATCACCCTTATCCAAAAACGAAATTTAAATCAACTTTTTAGCAGTAACACACTCACATTTTTCATAAAACAAACACATTTTTTTCAGGAATCTACTCTCTGAAACCTAAAACTAATTTAAAAAAAACATCTTTCTATGCATCCACTGTCCCTAATCGTGCAGGAAAATTTCAATTGACTTATTGAAATATTGCAATCACCCTTATTCAAAAACGAAATTTAAATCAACTTTTTAGCAGTAACACCCTCACATTTTCATAAAACAAACACATTTTTTTCAGGAATCTACTCTCTGAAACCTAATACTAATTTAAAAAAGAAATCTTTCTATGCATCCACTGTCCCTAATCGTGCAAGAAAATTTCAATTGACTTGTTGAAGTATTGCAATCACCCTTATCCAAAAACGAAATTTAAATCAACTTTTTAGCAGTAACACACTCACATTTTTCATAAAACAAACACATTTTTTTCAGGAATCTACTCTCTGGAACCTAAAACTAATTTTAAAAAAACATCTTTCTAGGCATCCACTGTCCCTAATCGTGCAAGAAAATGTCAATTGACTTGTTGAAATATTGCAATCACCCTTATCCAAAAACGAAATTTAAATCAACTTTTTAGCAGTAACACACTCACATTTTTCATAAAACAAACACATTTTTTTCAGGAATCTACTCTCTGGAACCTTAAACAAATTTTAAAAAAACATCTTTCTAGGCATCCACTGTCCCTAATCGTGCAAGAACATTTCAATTGACTTGTTGAAATATTGCAATCACCCTTATCCAAAAATGAAATTTAAATCAACTTTTTAGCAGTAACACACTCACATTTTTCATAAAACAAACACATTTTTTTCAGGAATCTACTCTCTGGAACCTAAAACTAATTTTAAAAAAACATCTTTCTAGGCATCCATTGTCCCTAATCGTGCAATAAAATTTCAATTGACTTGTTGAAATATTGCAATCACCCTTATTCAAAAACGAAATTTAAATCAACTTTTTAGCAGTAACACCCTCACATTTTTCATAAAACAAACACATTTTTTTCAGGAATCTACTCTCTGGAACCTAAAACTAATTTTAAAAAAACATCTTTCTAGGCATCCATTGTCCCTAATCGTGCAAGAAAATTTCAATTGACTTGTTGAAATATTGCAATCACCCTTATTCAAAAACGAAATTTAAATCAACTTTTTAGCAGTAACACCCTCACATTTTTCATAAAACAAACACATTTTTTTCAGGAATCTACTCTCTGAAACCTAATACTAATTTAAAAAAGAAATCTTTCTATGCATCCACTGTCCCTAATCGTGCAAGAAAATGTCAATTGACTTGTTGAAGTATTGCAATCACCCTTATCCAAAAACGAAATTTAAATCAACTTTTTAGCAGTAACACCCTCACATTTTTCATAAAACAAACACATTTTTTTCAGGAATCTACTCTCTGAAAACTAATACTAATTTAAAAAAGAAATCTTTCTATGCATCCACTGTCCCTAATCGTGCAAGAAAATTTCAATTGACTTGTTGAAGTATTGCAATCACCCTTATCCAAAAACGAAATTTAAATCAACTTTTTAGCAGTAACACACTCACATTTTTCATAAAACAAACACATTTTTTTCAGGAATCTACTCTCTGGAACCTAAAACTAATTTAAAAAAAAGATCTTTCTAGGCATCCACTGTCCCTAATCGTGCAAGAAAATTTCAATTGACTTGTTGAAATATTGCAATCACCCTTATTCAAAAACGAAATTTAAATCAACTTTTTAGCAGTAACACCCTCACATTTTTCATAAAACAAACACATTTTTTTCAGGAATCTACTCTCTGAAACCTAAAACTAATTAAAAAAAACATCTTTCTAGGCATCCACTCTCCCTAATCTTCCAAGAAAATCTCAATTAACTTATTGAAATATTGCAATCACCCTTATCCAAAAACGATATTTAAATCAACTTTTTAGCAGTAACACACTCACATTTTTCATAAAACAAACACATTTTTTTCAGGAATCTACTCTCTGGAACCTAAAACTAATTTAAAAAAAAATCTTTCTAGGCATCCACTGTCCCTAATCGTGCAAGAAAATTTCAATTGACTTGTTGAAATATTGCAATCACCCTTATCCAAAAATGAAATTTAAATCAACTTTTTAGCAGTAACACACTCACATTTTTCATAAAACAAACACATTTTTTTCAGGAATCTACTCTCTGGAACCTAAAACTAATTTAAAAAAAACATCTTTCTAGGCATCCACTGTCCCTAATCGTGCAAGAAAATTTCAATTGACTTGTTGAAATATTGCAATCACCCTTATTCAAAAACGAAATTTAAATCAACTTTTTAGCAGTAACACCCTCACATTTTTCATAAAACAAACACATTTTTTTCAGGAATCTACTCTCTGGAACCTAAAACTAATTTTAAAAAAACATCTTTCTAGGCATCCACTGTCCCTAATCGTGCAGGAAAATTTCAATTGACTTGTTGAAGTATTGCAATCACCCTTATCCAAAAACGAAATTTAAATCAACTTTTTAGCAGTAACACACTCACATTTTTCATAAAACAAACACATTTTTTTCAGGAATCTACTCTCTGGAACCTAAAACTAATTTAAAAAAAACATCTTTCTAGGCATCCACTGTCCCTAATCGTGCAGGAAAATTTCAATTGACTTGTTGAAGTATTGCAATCACCCTTATCCAAAAACGAAATTTAAATCAACTTTTTAGCAGTAACACACTCACATTTTTCATAAAACAAACACATTTTTTTTCAGGAATCTACTCTTTGGAACCTAAAACTAATTTTAAAAAAACATCTTTCTAGGCATCCAGTGTCCATAATAGTGCAAGAAAATTTCAATTGACTTGTTGAAATATTGCAATCACCCTTATCCAAAAACGAAATTTAAATCAACTTTTTAGCAGTAACACACTCACATTTTTCATAAAACAAACACATTTTTTTCAGGAATCTACTCTCTGAAACCTAAAACTAATTTAAAAAAAACATCTTTCTATGCATCCACTGTCCCTAATCGTGCAAGAAAATTTCAATTGACTTATTGAAATATTGCAATCACCCTTATTCAAAAACGAAATTTAAATCAACTTTTTAGCAGTAACACCCTCACATTTTCATAAAACAAACACATTTTTTTCAGGAATCTACTCTCTGAAACCTAATACTAATTTAAAAAAGAAATCTTTCTATGCATCCACTGTCCCTAATCGTGCAAGAAAATTTCAATTGACTTGTTGAAGTATTGCAATCACCCTTATCCAAAAACGAAATTTAAATCAACTTTTTAGCAGTAACACACTCACATTTTTCATAAAACAAACACATTTTTTTCAGGAATCTACTCTCTGGAACCTAAAACTAATTTTAAAAAAACATCTTTCTAGGCATCCACTGTCCCTAATCGTGCAAGAAAATGTCAATTGACTTGTTGAAATATTGCAATCACCCTTATCCAAAAACGAAATTTAAATCAACTTTTTAGCAGTAACACACTCACATTTTTCATAAAACAAACACATTTTTTTCAGGAATCTACTCTCTGAAACCTAAAACTAATTTTAAAAAAACATCTCTCTAGGCATCCACTGTCCCTAATCGTGCAAGAAAATTTCAATTGACTTGTTGAAATATTGCAATCACCCTTATCCAAAAACGAAATTTAAATCAACTTTTTAGCAGTAACACACTCACATTTTTCATAAAACAAACACATTTTTTCAGGAATCAACTCTCTGGAACCTAAAACAAATATAAAAAAACATCTTTCTATGCATCCACTCTCCCTAATCGTGCAAAAAAATTTCAATTAACTAGTTGAAATAATGCAATCATGCCTATCCTGAAGCTAAATTTAAATAAACTTTTTAGCAGTAACACACTCATATTTTTCATAAAACAAACACATTTTTTTCAGGAATCAACTCTCTGGAACCTAAAACAAATATAAAAAAAAATCTTTCTATGCATCCACTCTCCCTAATCGTGCAAGAAAATTTGAATTAACTTGTTGAAATGATGCATTCACGCTTATCCTGAAACTAAATTTAAATCAACTTTTTTGCAGTAACACACTCACATTTTTCATGAAACAAATATTTTTTTTTTCAGGAATCCACTCTCTGGAACCTATAACGAATTTGTAAAAAACATCTTTCTAGGCATCCACTCTCCCTAATCTTGCAAGAAAATTTCAATTAACTTGTTGAAATATTGCAATCACCCTTATCCAAAAATGAAATTTAAATTAACTTTTTAGCAGTAACACACTCACATTTTTCATAAAACAAACACAGTTTTTTTCAGGAATCTACTCTCTGGAACCTAAAACTAATTTTAAAAAAACATCTTTCTAGGCATCCACTGTCCCTAATCGTGCAAGAAAATTTCAATTGACTTGTTGAAATATTGCAATCACCCTTATTCAAAAACGAAATTTAAATCAACTTTTTAGCAGTAACACCCTCACATTTTTCATAAAAAAAAAACACATTTTTTTCAGGAATCTACTCTCTGAAACCTAATACTAATTTAAAAAAGAAATCTTTCTATGCATCCACTGTCCCTAATCGTGCAAGAAAATTTCAATTGACTTGTTGAAGTATTGCAATCACCCTTATCCAAAAATGAAATTTAAATCAACTTTTTAGCAGTAACACACTCACATTTTTCATAAAACAAACACATTTTTTTCAGGAATCTACTCTCTGGAACCTAAAACTAATTTTAAAAAAACATCTTTCTAGGCATCCACTGTCCCTAATCGTGCAAGAAAATTTCAATTGACTTGTTGAAATATTGCAATAACCCTTATCCAAAAACGAAATTTAAATCAACTTTTTAGCAGTAACACACTCACATTTTTCATAAAACAAACACATTTTTTTCAGGAATCTACTCTCTGAAACCTAAAACTAATTTTAAAAAAATATCTTTCTAGGCATCCACTGTCCCTAATCGTGCAAGAAAATTTCAATTGACTTGTTGAAATATTGCAATCACCCTTATTCAAAAACGAAATTTAAATCAACTTTTTAGCAGTAACACCCTCACATTTTTCAAAAAACAAACACATTTTTTTCAGGAATCTACTCTCTGAAACCTAAAACTAATTAAAAAAAAACATCTTTCTAGGCATCCACTCTCCCTAATCTTCCAAGAAAATTTCAATTAACTTGTTGAAATATTGCAATCACCCTTATCCAAAAACGATATTTAAATCAACTTTTTAGCAGTAACACACTCACATTTTTCATAAAACAAACACATTTTTTTCAGGAATCTACTCTCTGGAACCTAAAACTAATTTTAAAAAAACATCTTTCTAGGCATCCACTGTCCCTAATCGTGCAAGAAAATTTCAATTGACTTTTTGAAATATTGCAATCACCCTTATCCAAAAATGAAATTTAAATCAACTTTTTAGCAGTAACACACTCACATTTTTCATAAAACAAACACATTTTTTTCAGGAATCTACTCTCTGGAACCTAAAACTAATTTTAAAAAAACATCTTTCTAGGCATCCACTGTCCCTAATCGTGCAAGAAAATTTCAATTGACTTGTTGAAATATTGCAATCACCCTTATTCAAAAACGAAATTTAAATCAACTTTTTAGCAGTAACACCCTCACATTTTTCATAAAACAAACACATTTTTTTCAGGAATCTACTCTCTGGAACCTAAAACTAATTTGAAAAAAACATCTTTCTAGGCATCCACTGTCCCTAATCGTGCAAGAAAATTTCAATTGACTTGTTGAAGTATTGCAATCACCCTTATCCAAAAACGAAATTTAAATCAACTTTTTAGCAGTAACACACTCACATTTTTCATAAAACAAACACATTTTTTTTCAGGAATCTACTCTCTGGAACCTAAAACTAATTTTAAAAAAACATCTTTCTAGGCATCCACTGTCCCTAATCGTGCAACAAAATTTCAATTGACTTATTGAAATATTGCAATCACCCTTATTCAAAAACGAAATTTAAATCAACTTTTTAGCAGTAACACCCTCACATTTTTCATAAAACAAACAATTTTTTTTCAGGAATCTACTCTGTGAAACCTAATACTAATTTAAAAAAGATATCTTTCTATGCATCCACTCTCCCTAATCGTGCAAGAAATTTTCAATTGACTTGTTGAAATATTGCAATCACCCTTATTCAAAAACGAATTTTAAATCAACTTTTTAGCAGTAACACCCTCACATTTTTCATAAAACAAACACATTTTTTTCAGGAATCTACTCTCTGAAACCTAAAACTAATTAAAAAAAACATCTTTCTAGGCATCCACTCTCCCTAATCTTCCAAGAAAATTTCAATTAACTTATTGAAATATTGCAATCACCCTTATCCAAAAACGATATTTAAATCAACTTTTTAGCAGTAACACACTCACATTTTTCATAAAACAAACACATTTTTTTCAGGAATCTACTCTCTGGAACCTAAAACTAATTTTAAAAAAACATCTTTCTAGGCATCCACTGTCCCTAATCATGCAAGAAAATTTCAATTGACTTGTTGAAATATTGCAATCACCCTTATCCAAAAATGAAATTTAAATCAACTTTTTAGCAGTAACACACTCACATTTTTCATAAAACAAACACATTTTTTTCAGGAATCTACTCTCTGGAACCTAAAACTAATTTAAAAAAACATCTTTCTAGGCATCCACTGTCCCTAATCGTGCAAGAAAATTTCAATTGACTTGTTGAAATATTGCAATCACCCTTATTCAAAAACGAAATTTAAATCAACTTTTTAGCAGTAACACCCTCACATTTTTCATAAAACAAACACATTTTTTTCAGGAATCTACTCTCTGGAACCTAAAACTAATTTGAAAAAAACATCTTTCTAGGCATCCACTGTCCCTAATCGTGCAAGAAAATTTCAATTGACTTGTTGAAGTATTGCAATCACCCTTATCCAAAAACGAAATTTAAATCAACTTTTTAGCAGTAACACACTCACATTTTTCATAAAACAAACACATTTTTTTTCAGGAATCTACTCTCTGGAATCTAAAACTAATTTTAAAAAAACATCTTTCTAGGCATCCACTGTCCCTAATCGTGCAAGAAAATTTCAATTGACTTATTGAAATATTGCAATCACCCTTATTCAAAAACGAAATTTAAATCAACTTTTTAGCAGTAACACCCTCACATTTTTCATAAAACAAACACATTTTTTTCAGGAATCTACTCTCTGGAACCTAAAACTAATTTTAAAAAAACATCTTTCTAGGCATCCACTGTCCCTAATCGTGCAGGAAAATTTCAATTGACTTGTTGAAGTATTGCAATCACCCTTATCCAAAAACGAAATTTAAATCAACTTTTTAGCAGTAACACCCTCACATTTTTCATAAAACAAACACATTTTTTTCAGGAATCTACTCTCTGAAACCTAATACTAATTTAAAAAAGAAATCTTTCTATGCATCCACTGTCCCTAATCGTGCAAGAAAATTTCAATTGACTTGTTGAAGTATTGCAATCACCCTTATCCAAAAACGAAATTTAAATCAACTTTTTAGCAGTAACACACTCACATTTTTCATAAAACAAACACATTTTTTTCAGGAATCTACTCTCTGGAACCTAAAACTAATTTTAAAAAAACATCTTTCTAGGCATCCACTGTCCCTAATCGTGCAAGAAAATTTCAATTGACTTGTTGAAATATTGCAATCACCCTTATCCAAAAACGAAATTTAAATCAACTTTTTAGCAGTAACACCCTCACATTTTTCATAAAACAAACACATTTTTTTCAGGAATCTACTCTCTGGAACCTAAAACTAATTTGAAAAAAACATCTTTCTAGGCATCCACTGTCCCTAATCGTGCAAGAAAATTTCAATTGACTTGTTGAAGTATTGCAATCACCCTTATCCAAAAACGAAATTTAAATCAACTTTTTAGCAGTAACACACTCACATTTTTCATAAAACAAACACATTTTTTTTCAGGAATCTACTCTCTGGAACCTAAAACTAATTTTAAAAAAACATCTTTCTAGGCATCCACTGTCCCTAATCGTGCAACAAAATTTCAATTGACTTATTGAAATATTGCAATCACCCTTATTCAAAAACGAAATTTAAATCAACTTTTTAGCAGTAACACCCTCACATTTTTCATAAAACAAACAATTTTTTTTCAGGAATCTACTCTGTGAAACCTAATACTAATTTAAAAAAGATATCTTTCTATGCATCCACTCTCCCTAATCGTGCAAGAAATTTTCAATTGACTTGTTGAAATATTGCAATCACCCTTATCCAAAAATGAAATTTAAATCAACTTTTTAGCAGTAACACACTCACATTTTTCATAAAACAAACACATTTTTTTCAGGAATCTACTCTCTGGAACCTAAAACTAATTTAAAAAAAACATCTTTCTAGGCATCCACTGTCCCTAATCGTGCAAGAAAATTTCAATTGACTTGTTGAAATATTGCAATCACCCTTATTCAAAAACGAAATTTAAATCAACTTTTTAGCAGTAACACCCTCACATTTTTCATAAAACAAACACATTTTTTTCAGGAATCTACTCTCTGGAACCTAAAACTAATTTTAAAAAAACATCTTTCTAGGCATCCACTGTCCCTAATCGTGCAGGAAAATTTCAATTGACTTGTTGAAGTATTGCAATCACCCTTATCCAAAAACGAAATTTAAATCAACTTTTTAGCAGTAACACACTCACATTTTTCATAAAACAAACACATTTTTTTCAGGAATCTACTCTCTGAAAACTAATACTAATTTAAAAAAGAAATCTTTCTATGCATCCACTGTCCCTAATCGTGCAAGAAAATTTCAATTGACTTGTTGAAGTATTGCAATCACCCTTATCCAAAAACGAAATTTAAATCAACTTTTTAGCAGTAACACACTCACATTTTTCATAAAACAAACACATTTTTTTCAGGAATCTACTCTCTGGAACCTAAAACTAATTTAAAAAAAAGATCTTTCTAGGCATCCACTGTCCCTAATCGTGCAAGAAAATTTCAATTGACTTGTTGAAATATTGCAATCACCCTTATTCAAAAACGAAATTTAAATCAACTTTTTAGCAGTAACACCCTCACATTTTTCATAAAACAAACACATTTTTTTCAGGAATCTACTCTCTGAAACCTAAAACTAATTAAAAAAAACATCTTTCTAGGCATCCACTCTCCCTAATCTTCCAAGAAAATCTCAATTAACTTATTGAAATATTGCAATCACCCTTATCCAAAAACGATATTTAAATCAACTTTTTAGCAGTAACACACTCACATTTTTCATAAAACAAACACATTTTTTTCAGGAATCTACTCTCTGGAACCTAAAACTAATTTAAAAAAAAATCTTTCTAGGCATCCACTGTCCCTAATCGTGCAAGAAAATTTCAATTGACTTGTTGAAATATTGCAATCACCCTTATCCAAAAATGAAATTTAAATCAACTTTTTAGCAGTAACACACTCACATTTTTCATAAAACAAACACATTTTTTTCAGGAATCTACTCTCTGGAACCTAAAACTAATTTAAAAAAAACATCTTTCTAGGCATCCACTGTCCCTAATCGTGCAAGAAAATTTCAATTGACTTGTTGAAATATTGCAATCACCCTTATTCAAAAACGAAATTTAAATCAACTTTTTAGCAGTAACACCCTCACATTTTTCATAAAACAAACACATTTTTTTCAGGAATCTACTCTCTGGAACCTAAAACTAATTTTAAAAAAACATCTTTCTAGGCATCCACTGTCCCTAATCGTGCAGGAAAATTTCAATTGACTTGTTGAAGTATTGCAATCACCCTTATCCAAAAACGAAATTTAAATCAACTTTTTAGCAGTAACACACTCACATTTTTCATAAAACAAACACATTTTTTTCAGGAATCTACTCTCTGGAACCTAAAACTAATTTAAAAAAAACATCTTTCTAGGCATCCACTGTCCCTAATCGTGCAGGAAAATTTCAATTGACTTGTTGAAGTATTGCAATCACCCTTATCCAAAAACGAAATTTAAATCAACTTTTTAGCAGTAACACACTCACATTTTTCATAAAACAAACACATTTTTTTTCAGGAATCTACTCTTTGGAACCTAAAACTAATTTTAAAAAAACATCTTTCTAGGCATCCAGTGTCCATAATAGTGCAAGAAAATTTCAATTGACTTGTTGAAATATTGCAATCACCCTTATCCAAAAACGAAATTTAAATCAACTTTTTAGCAGTAACACACTCACATTTTTCATAAAACAAACACATTTTTTTCAGGAATCTACTCTCTGAAACCTAAAACTAATTTAAAAAAAACATCTTTCTATGCATCCACTGTCCCTAATCGTGCAAGAAAATTTCAATTGACTTATTGAAATATTGCAATCACCCTTATTCAAAAACGAAATTTAAATCAACTTTTTAGCAGTAACACCCTCACATTTTCATAAAACAAACACATTTTTTTCAGGAATCTACTCTCTGAAACCTAATACTAATTTAAAAAAGAAATCTTTCTATGCATCCACTGTCCCTAATCGTGCAAGAAAATTTCAATTGACTTGTTGAAGTATTGCAATCACCCTTATCCAAAAACGAAATTTAAATCAACTTTTTAGCAGTAACACACTCACATTTTTCATAAAACAAACACATTTTTTTCAGGAATCTACTCTCTGGAACCTAAAACTAATTTTAAAAAAACATCTTTCTAGGCATCCACTGTCCCTAATCGTGCAAGAAAATGTCAATTGACTTGTTGAAATATTGCAATCACCCTTATCCAAAAACGAAATTTAAATCAACTTTTTAGCAGTAACACACTCACATTTTTCATAAAACAAACACATTTTTTTCAGGAATCTACTCTCTGAAACCTAAAACTAATTTTAAAAAAACATCTCTCTAGGCATCCACTGTCCCTAATCGTGCAAGAAAATTTCAATTGACTTGTTGAAATATTGCAATCACCCTTATCCAAAAACGAAATTTAAATCAACTTTTTAGCAGTAACACACTCACATTTTTCATAAAACAAACACATTTTTTCAGGAATCAACTCTCTGGAACCTAAAACAAATATAAAAAAACATCTTTCTATGCATCCACTCTCCCTAATCGTGCAAAAAAATTTCAATTAACTAGTTGAAATAATGCAATCATGCCTATCCTGAAGCTAAATTTAAATAAACTTTTTAGCAGTAACACACTCATATTTTTCATAAAACAAACACATTTTTTTCAGGAATCAACTCTCTGGAACCTAAAACAAATATAAAAAAAAATCTTTCTATGCATCCACTCTCCCTAATCGTGCAAGAAAATTTGAATTAACTTGTTGAAATGATGCATTCACGCTTATCCTGAAACTAAATTTAAATCAACTTTTTTGCAGTAACACACTCACATTTTTCATGAAACAAATATTTTTTTTTTCAGGAATCCACTCTCTGGAACCTATAACGAATTTGTAAAAAACATCTTTCTAGGCATCCACTCTCCCTAATCTTGCAAGAAAATTTCAATTAACTTGTTGAAATATTGCAATCACCCTTATCCAAAAATGAAATTTAAATTAACTTTTTAGCAGTAACACACTCACATTTTTCATAAAACAAACACAGTTTTTTTCAGGAATCTACTCTCTGGAACCTAAAACTAATTTTAAAAAAACATCTTTCTAGGCATCCACTGTCCCTAATCGTGCAAGAAAATTTCAATTGACTTGTTGAAATATTGCAATCACCCTTATTCAAAAACGAAATTTAAATCAACTTTTTAGCAGTAACACCCTCACATTTTTCATAAAAAAAAAACACATTTTTTTCAGGAATCTACTCTCTGAAACCTAATACTAATTTAAAAAAGAAATCTTTCTATGCATCCACTGTCCCTAATCGTGCAAGAAAATTTCAATTGACTTGTTGAAGTATTGCAATCACCCTTATCCAAAAATGAAATTTAAATCAACTTTTTAGCAGTAACACACTCACATTTTTCATAAAACAAACACATTTTTTTCAGGAATCTACTCTCTGGAACCTAAAACTAATTTTAAAAAAACATCTTTCTAGGCATCCACTGTCCCTAATCGTGCAAGAAAATTTCAATTGACTTGTTGAAATATTGCAATAACCCTTATCCAAAAACGAAATTTAAATCAACTTTTTAGCAGTAACACACTCACATTTTTCATAAAACAAACACATTTTTTTCAGGAATCTACTCTCTGAAACCTAAAACTAATTTTAAAAAAATATCTTTCTAGGCATCCACTGTCCCTAATCGTGCAAGAAAATTTCAATTGACTTGTTGAAATATTGCAATCACCCTTATTCAAAAACGAAATTTAAATCAACTTTTTAGCAGTAACACCCTCACATTTTTCAAAAAACAAACACATTTTTTTCAGGAATCTACTCTCTGAAACCTAAAACTAATTAAAAAAAAACATCTTTCTAGGCATCCACTCTCCCTAATCTTCCAAGAAAATTTCAATTAACTTGTTGAAATATTGCAATCACCCTTATCCAAAAACGATATTTAAATCAACTTTTTAGCAGTAACACACTCACATTTTTCATAAAACAAACACATTTTTTTCAGGAATCTACTCTCTGGAACCTAAAACTAATTTTAAAAAAACATCTTTCTAGGCATCCACTGTCCCTAATCGTGCAAGAAAATTTCAATTGACTTTTTGAAATATTGCAATCACCCTTATCCAAAAATGAAATTTAAATCAACTTTTTAGCAGTAACACACTCACATTTTTCATAAAACAAACACATTTTTTTCAGGAATCTACTCTCTGGAACCTAAAACTAATTTTAAAAAAACATCTTTCTAGGCATCCACTGTCCCTAATCGTGCAAGAAAATTTCAATTGACTTGTTGAAATATTGCAATCACCCTTATTCAAAAACGAAATTTAAATCAACTTTTTAGCAGTAACACCCTCACATTTTTCATAAAACAAACACATTTTTTTCAGGAATCTACTCTCTGGAACCTAAAACTAATTTGAAAAAAACATCTTTCTAGGCATCCACTGTCCCTAATCGTGCAAGAAAATTTCAATTGACTTGTTGAAGTATTGCAATCACCCTTATCCAAAAACGAAATTTAAATCAACTTTTTAGCAGTAACACACTCACATTTTTCATAAAACAAACACATTTTTTTTCAGGAATCTACTCTCTGGAACCTAAAACTAATTTTAAAAAAACATCTTTCTAGGCATCCACTGTCCCTAATCGTGCAACAAAATTTCAATTGACTTATTGAAATATTGCAATCACCCTTATTCAAAAACGAAATTTAAATCAACTTTTTAGCAGTAACACCCTCACATTTTTCATAAAACAAACAATTTTTTTTCAGGAATCTACTCTGTGAAACCTAATACTAATTTAAAAAAGATATCTTTCTATGCATCCACTCTCCCTAATCGTGCAAGAAATTTTCAATTGACTTGTTGAAATATTGCAATCACCCTTATTCAAAAACGAATTTTAAATCAACTTTTTAGCAGTAACACCCTCACATTTTTCATAAAACAAACACATTTTTTTCAGGAATCTACTCTCTGAAACCTAAAACTAATTAAAAAAAACATCTTTCTAGGCATCCACTCTCCCTAATCTTCCAAGAAAATTTCAATTAACTTATTGAAATATTGCAATCACCCTTATCCAAAAACGATATTTAAATCAACTTTTTAGCAGTAACACACTCACATTTTTCATAAAACAAACACATTTTTTTCAGGAATCTACTCTCTGGAACCTAAAACTAATTTTAAAAAAACATCTTTCTAGGCATCCACTGTCCCTAATCATGCAAGAAAATTTCAATTGACTTGTTGAAATATTGCAATCACCCTTATCCAAAAATGAAATTTAAATCAACTTTTTAGCAGTAACACACTCACATTTTTCATAAAACAAACACATTTTTTTCAGGAATCTACTCTCTGGAACCTAAAACTAATTTAAAAAAACATCTTTCTAGGCATCCACTGTCCCTAATCGTGCAAGAAAATTTCAATTGACTTGTTGAAATATTGCAATCACCCTTATTCAAAAACGAAATTTAAATCAACTTTTTAGCAGTAACACCCTCACATTTTTCATAAAACAAACACATTTTTTTCAGGAATCTACTCTCTGGAACCTAAAACTAATTTGAAAAAAACATCTTTCTAGGCATCCACTGTCCCTAATCGTGCAAGAAAATTTCAATTGACTTGTTGAAGTATTGCAATCACCCTTATCCAAAAACGAAATTTAAATCAACTTTTTAGCAGTAACACACTCACATTTTTCATAAAACAAACACATTTTTTTTCAGGAATCTACTCTCTGGAATCTAAAACTAATTTTAAAAAAACATCTTTCTAGGCATCCACTGTCCCTAATCGTGCAAGAAAATTTCAATTGACTTATTGAAATATTGCAATCACCCTTATTCAAAAACGAAATTTAAATCAACTTTTTAGCAGTAACACCCTCACATTTTTCATAAAACAAACACATTTTTTTCAGGAATCTACTCTCTGGAACCTAAAACTAATTTTAAAAAAACATCTTTCTAGGCATCCACTGTCCCTAATCGTGCAGGAAAATTTCAATTGACTTGTTGAAGTATTGCAATCACCCTTATCCAAAAACGAAATTTAAATCAACTTTTTAGCAGTAACACCCTCACATTTTTCATAAAACAAACACATTTTTTTCAGGAATCTACTCTCTGAAACCTAATACTAATTTAAAAAAGAAATCTTTCTATGCATCCACTGTCCCTAATCGTGCAAGAAAATTTCAATTGACTTGTTGAAGTATTGCAATCACCCTTATCCAAAAACGAAATTTAAATCAACTTTTTAGCAGTAACACACTCACATTTTTCATAAAACAAACACATTTTTTTCAGGAATCTACTCTCTGGAACCTAAAACTAATTTTAAAAAAACATCTTTCTAGGCATCCACTGTCCCTAATCGTGCAAGAAAATTTCAATTGACTTGTTGAAATATTGCAATCACCCTTATCCAAAAACGAAATTTAAATCAACTTTTTAGCAGTAACACCCTCACATTTTTCATAAAACAAACACATTTTTTTCAGGAATCTACTCTCTGGAACCTAAAACTAATTTGAAAAAAACATCTTTCTAGGCATCCACTGTCCCTAATCGTGCAAGAAAATTTCAATTGACTTGTTGAAGTATTGCAATCACCCTTATCCAAAAACGAAATTTAAATCAACTTTTTAGCAGTAACACACTCACATTTTTCATAAAACAAACACATTTTTTTTCAGTAATCTACTCTCTGGAACCTAAAACTAATTTTAAAAAAACATATTTCTAGGCATCCACTGTCCCTAATCGTGCAACAAAATTTCAATTGACTTATTGAAATATTGCAATCACCCTTATTCAAAAACGAAATTTAAATCAACTTTTTAGCAGTAACACCCTCACATTTTTCATAAAACAAACAATTTTTTTTCAGGAATCTACTCTGTGAAACCTAATACTAATTTAAAAAAGATATCTTTCTATGCATCCACTCTCCCTAATCGTGCAAGAAATTTTCAATTGACTTGTTGAAATATTGCAATCACCCTTATCCAAAAATGAAATTTAAATCAACTTTTTAGCAGTAACACACTCACATTTTTCATAAAACAAACACATTTTTTTCAGGAATCTACTCTCTGGAACCTAAAACTAATTTAAAAAAAACATCTTTCTAGGCATCCACTGTCCCTAATCGTGCAAGAAAATTTCAATTGACTTGTTGAAATATTGCAATCACCCTTATTCAAAAACGAAATTTAAATCAACTTTTTAGCAGTAACACCCTCACATTTTTCATAAAACAAACACATTTTTTTCAGGAATCTACTCTCTGGAACCTAAAACTAATTTTAAAAAAACATCTTTCTAGGCATCCACTGTCCCTAATCGTGCAGGAAAATTTCAATTGACTTGTTGAAGTATTGCAATCACCCTTATCCAAAAACGAAATTTAAATCAACTTTTTAGCAGTAACACACTCACATTTTTCATAAAACAAACACATTTTTTTCAGGAATCTACTCTCTGGAACCTAAAACTAATTTAAAAAAAACATCTTTCTAGGCATCCACTGTCCCTAATCGTGCAAGAAAATTTCAATTGACTTGTTGAAATATTGCAATCACCCTTATTCAAAAACGAAATTTAAATCAACTTTTTAGCAGTAACACCCTCACATTTTTCATAAAACAAACACATTTTTTTCAGGAATCTACTCTCTGGAACCTAAAACTAATTTTAAAAAAACATCTTTCTAGGCATCCACTGTCCCTAATCGTGCAGGAAAATTTCAATTGACTTGTTGAAGTATTGCAATCACCCTTATCCAAAAACGAAATTTAAATCAACTTTTTAGCAGTAACACACTCACATTTTTCATAAAACAAACACATTTTTTTTCAGGAATCTACTCTTTGGAACCTAAAACTAATTTTAAAAAAACATCTTTCTAGGCATCCAGTGTCCATAATAGTGCAAGAAAATTTCAATTGACTTGTTGAAATATTGCAATCACCCTTATCCAAAAACGAAATTTAAATCAACTTTTTAGCAGTAACACACTCACATTTTTCATAAAACAAACACATTTTTTTCAGGAATCTACTCTCTGAAACCTAAAACTAATTTAAAAAAAACATCTTTCTATGCATCCACTGTCCCTAATCGTGCAGGAAAATTTCAATTGACTTATTGAAATATTGCAATCACCCTTATTCAAAAACGAAATTTAAATCAACTTTTTAGCAGTAACACCCTCACATTTTCATAAAACAAACACATTTTTTTCAGGAATCTACTCTCTGAAACCTAATACTAATTTAAAAAAGAAATCTTTCTATGCATCCACTGTCCCTAATCGTGCAAGAAAATTTCAATTGACTTGTTGAAGTATTGCAATCACCCTTATCCAAAAACGAAATTTAAATCAACTTTTTAGCAGTAACACACTCACATTTTTCATAAAACAAACACATTTTTTTCAGGAATCTACTCTCTGGAACCTAAAACTAATTTTAAAAAAACATCTTTCTAGGCATCCACTGTCCCTAATCGTGCAAGAAAATGTCAATTGACTTGTTGAAATATTGCAATCACCCTTATCCAAAAACGAAATTTAAATCAACTTTTTAGCAGTAACACACTCACATTTTTCATAAAACAAACACATTTTTTTCAGGAATCTACTCTCTGAAACCTAAAACTAATTTTAAAAAAACATCTCTCTAGGCATCCACTGTCCCTAATCGTGCAAGAAAATTTCAATTGACTTGTTGAAATATTGCAATCACCCTTATCCAAAAACGAAATTTAAATCAACTTTTTAGCAGTAACACACTCACATTTTTCATAAAACAAACACATTTTTTCAGGAATCAACTCTCTGGAACCTAAAACAAATATAAAAAAACATCTTTCTATGCATCCACTCTCCCTAATCGTGCAAAAAAATTTCAATTAACTAGTTGAAATAATGCAATCATGCCTATCCTGAAGCTAAATTGAAATAAACTTTTTAGCAGTAACACACTCATATTTTTCATAAAACAAACACATTTTTTTCAGGAATCAACTCTCTGGAACCTAAAACAAATATAAAAAAAAATCTTTCTATGCATCCACTCTCCCTAATCGTGCAAGAAAATTTGAATTAACTTGTTGAAATGATGCATTCACGCTTATCCTGAAACTAAATTTAAATCAACTTTTTTGCAGTAACACACTCACATTTTTCATGAAACAAATAATTTTTTTTCAGGAATCCACTCTCTGGAACCTATAACGAATTTGTAAAAAACATCTTTCTAGGCATCCACTCTCCCTAATCTTGCAAGAAAATTTCAATTAACTTGTTGAAATATTGCAATCACCCTTATCCAAAAATGAAATTTAAATTAACTTTTTAGCAGTAACACACTCACATTTTTCATAAAACAAACACAGTTTTTTTCAGGAATCTACTCTCTGGAACCTAAAACTAATTTTAAAAAAACATCTTTCTAGGCATCCACTGTCCCTAATCGTGCAAGAAAATTTCAATTGACTTGTTGAAATATTGCAATCACCCTTATTCAAAAACGAAATTTAAATCAACTTTTTAGCAGTAACACCCTCACATTTTTCATAAAACAAACACATTTTTTTCAGGAATCTACTCTCTGAAACCTAATACTAATTTAAAAAAGAAATCTTTCTATGCATCCACTGTCCCTAATCGTGCAAGAAAATTTCAATTGACTTGTTGAAGTATTGCAATCACCCTTATCCAAAAATGAAATTTAAATCAACTTTTTAGCAGTAACACACTCACATTTTTCATAAAACAAACACATTTGTTTCAGGAATCTACTCTCTGGAACCTAAAACTAATTTTAAAAAAACATCTTTCTAGGCATCCACTGTCCCTAATCGTGCAAGAAAATTTCAATTGACTTGTTGAAATATTGCAATAACCCTTACCCAAAATGAAATTTAAATCAACTTTTTAGCAGTAACACACTCACATTTTTCATAAAACAAACACATTTTTTTCAGGAATCTACTCTCTGAAACCTAAAACTAATTTTAAAAAAATATCTTTCTAGGCATCCACTGTCCCTAATCGTGCAAGAAAATTTCAATTGACTTGTTGAAATATTGCAATCACCCTTATTCAAAAACGAAATTTAAATCAACTTTTTAGCAGTAACACCCTCACATTTTTCAAAAAACAAACACATTTTTTTCAGGAATCTACTCTCTGAAACCTAAAACTAATTAAAAAAAAACATCTTTCTAGGCATCCACTCTCCCTAATCTTCCAAGAAAATTTCAATTAACTTGTTGAAATATTGCAATCACCCTTATCCAAAAACGATATTTAAATCAACTTTTTAGCAGTAACACACTCACATTTTTCATAAAACAAACACATTTTTTTCAGGAATCTACTCTCTGGAACCTAAAACTAATTTTAAAAAAACATCTTTCTAGGCATCCACTGTCCCTAATCGTGCAAGAAAATTTCAATTGACTTGTTGAAATATTGCAATCACCCTTATCCAAAAATGAAATTTAAATCAACTTTTTAGCAGTAACACACTCACATTTTTCATAAAACAAACACATTTTTTTCAGGAATCTACTCTCTGGAACCTAAAACTAATTTTAAAAAAACATCTTTCTAGGCATCCACTGTCCCTAATCGTGCAAGAAAATTTCAATTGACTTGTTGAAATATTGCAATCACCCTTATTCAAAAACGAAATTTAAATCAACTTTTTAGCAGTAACACCCTCACATTTTTCATAAAACAAACACATTTTTTTCAGGAATCTACTCTCTGGAACCTAAAACTAATTTGAAAAAAACATCTTTCTAGGCATCCACTGTCCCTAATCGTGCAAGAAAATTTCAATTGACTTGTTGAAGTATTGCAATCACCCTTATCCAAAAACGAAATTTAAATCAACTTTTTAGCAGTAACACACTCACATTTTTCATAAAACAAACACATTTTTTTTCAGGAATCTACTCTCTGGAACCTAAAACTAATTTTAAAAAAACATCTTTCTAGGCATCCACTGTCCCTAATCGTGCAACAAAATTTCAATTGACTTATTGAAATATTGCAATCACCCTTATTCAAAAACGAAATTTAAATCAACTTTTTAGCAGTAACACCCTCACATTTTTCATAAAACAAACAATTTTTTTTCAGGAATCTACTCTGTGAAACCTAATACTAATTTAAAAAAGATATCTTTCTATGCATCCACTCTCCCTAATCGTGCAAGAAATTTTCAATCGACTTGTTGAAATATTGCAATCACCCTTATTCAAAAACGAAATTTAAATCAACTTTTTAGCAGTAACACCCTCACATTTTTCATAAAACAAACACATTTTTTTCAGGAATCTACTCTCTGAAACCTAAAACTAATTAAAAAAAACATCTTTCTAGGCATCCACTCTCCCTAATCTTCCAAGAAAATTTCAATTAACTTATTGAAATATTGCAATCACCCTTATCCAAAAACGATATTTAAATCAACTTTTTAGCAGTAACACACTCACATTTTTCATAAAACAAACACATTTTTTTCAGGAATCTACTCTCTGGAACCTAAAACTAATTTTAAAAAAACATCTTTCTAGGCATCCACTGTCCCTAATCATGCAAGAAAATTTCAATTGACTTGTTGAAATATTGCAATCACCCTTATCCAAAAATGAAATTTAAATCAACTTTTTAGCAGTAACACACTCACATTTTTCATAAAACAAACACATTTTTTTCAGGAATCTACTCTCTGGAACCTAAAACTAATTTAAAAAAACATCTTTCTAGGCATCCACTGTCCCTAATCGTGCAAGAAAATTTCAATTGACTTGTTGAAATATTGCAATCACCCTTATTCAAAAACGAAATTTAAATCAACTTTTTAGCAGTAACACCCTCACATTTTTCATAAAACAAACACATTTTTTTCAGGAATCTACTCTCTGGAACCTAAAACTAATTTGAAAAAAACATCTTTCTAGGCATCCACTGTCCCTAATCGTGCAAGAAAATTTCAATTGACTTGTTGAAGTATTGCAATCACCCTTATCCAAAAACGAAATTTAAATCAACTTTTTAGCAGTAACACACTCACATTTTTCATAAAACAAACACATTTTTTTTCAGGAATCTACTCTCTGGAACCTAAAACTAATTTTAAAAAAACATCTTTCTAGGCATCCACTGTCCCTAATCGTGCAAGAAAATTTCAATTGACTTATTGAAATATTGCAATCACCCTTATTCAAAAACGAAATTTAAATCAACTTTTTAGCAGTAACACCCTCACATTTTTCATAAAACAAACACATTTTTTTCAGGAATCTACTCTCTGGAACCTAAAACTAATTTTAAAAAAACATCTTTATAGGCATCCACTGTCCCTAATCGTGCAGGAAAATTTCAATTGACTTGTTGAAGTATTGCAATCACCCTTATCCAAAAACGAAATTTAAATCAACTTTTTAGCAGTAACACCCTCACATTTTTCATAAAACAAACACATTTTTTTCAGGAATCTACTCTCTGAAACCTAATACTAATTTAAAAAAGAAATCTTTCTATGCATCCACTGTCCCTAATCGTGCAAGAAAATTTCAATTGACTTGTTGAAGTATTGCAATCACCCTTATCCAAAAACGAAATTTAAATCAACTTTTTAGCAGTAACACACTCACATTTTTCATAAAACAAACACATTTTTTTCAGGAATCTACTCTCTGGAACCTAAAACTAATTTTAAAAAAACATCTTTCTAGGCATCCACTGTCCCTAATCGTGCAAGAAAATTTCAATTGACTTGTTGAAATATTGCAATCACCCTTATCCAAAAACGAAATTTAAATCAACTTTTTAGCAGTAACACCCTCACATTTTTCATAAAACAAACACATTTTTTTCAGGAATCTACTCTCTGGAACCTAAAACTAATTTGAAAAAAACATCTTTCTAGGCATCCACTGTCCCTAATCGTGCAAGAAAATTTCAATTGACTTGTTGAAGTATTGCAATCACCCTTATCCAAAAACGAAATTTAAATCAACTTTTTAGCAGTAACACACTCACATTTTTCATAAAACAAACACATTTTTTTTCAGGAATCTACTCTCTGGAACCTAAAACTAATTTTAAAAAAACATCTTTCTAGGCATCCACTGTCCCTAATCGTGCAACAAAATTTCAATTGACTTATTGAAATATTGCAATCACCCTTATTCAAAAACGAAATTTAAATCAACTTTTTAGCAGTAACACCCTCACATTTTTCATAAAACAAACAATTTTTTTTCAGGAATCTACTCTGTGAAACCTAATACTAATTTAAAAAAGATATCTTTCTATGCATCCACTCTCCCTAATCGTGCAAGAAATTTTCAATTGACTTGTTGAAATATTGCAATCACCCTTATTCAAAAACGAAATTTAAATCAACTTTTTAGCAGTAACACCCTCACATTTTTCATAAAACAAACACATTTTTTTCAGGAATCTACTCTCTGAAACCTAAAACTAATTAAAAAAAACATCTTTCTAGGCATCCACTCTCCCTAATCTTCCAAGAAAATTTCAATTAACTTATTGAAATATTGCAATCACCCTTATCCAAAAACGATATTTAAATCAACTTTTTAGCAGTAACACACTCACATTTTTCATAAAACAAACACATTTTTTTCAGGAATCTACTCTCTGGAACCTAAAACTAATTTTAAAAAAACATCTTTCTAGGCATCCACTGTCCCTAATCATGCAAGAAAATTTCAATTGACTTGTTGAAATATTGCAATCACCCTTATCCAAAAATGAAATTTAAATCAACTTTTTAGCAGTAACACACTCACATTTTTCATAAAACAAACACATTTTTTTCAGGAATCTACTCTCTGGAACCTAAAACTAATTTAAAAAAACATCTTTCTAGGCATCCACTGTCCCTAATCGTGCAAGAAAATTTCAATTGACTTGTTGAAATATTGCAATCACCCTTATTCAAAAACGAAATTTAAATCAACTTTTTAGCAGTAACACCCTCACATTTTTCATAAAACAAACACATTTTTTTCAGGAATCTACTCTCTGGAACCTAAAACTAATTTGAAAAAAACATCTTTCTAGGCATCCACTGTCCCTAATCGTGCAAGAAAATTTCAATTGACTTGTTGAAGTATTGCAATCACCCTTATCCAAAAACGAAATTTAAATCAACTTTTTAGCAGTAACACACTCACATTTTTCATAAAACAAACACATTTTTTTTCAGGAATCTACTCTCTGGAACCTAAAACTAATTTTAAAAAAACATCTTTCTAGGCATCCACTGTCCCTAATCGTGCAAGAAAATTTCAATTGACTTATTGAAATATTGCAATCACCCTTATTCAAAAACGAAATTTAAATCAACTTTTTAGCAGTAACACCCTCACATTTTTCATAAAACAAACACATTTTTTTCAGGAATCTACTCTCTGGAACCTAAAACTAATTTTAAAAAAACATCTTTCTAGGCATCCACTGTCCCTAATCGTGCAGGAAAATTTCAATTGACTTGTTGAAGTATTGCAATCACCCTTATCCAAAAACGAAATTTAAATCAACTTTTTAGCAGTAACACCCTCACATTTTTCATAAAACAAACACATTTTTTTCAGGAATCTACTCTCTGAAACCTAATACTAATTTAAAAAAGAAATATTTCTATGCATCCACTGTCCCTAATCGTGCAAGAAAATTTCAATTGACTTGTTGAAGTATTGCAATCACCCTTATCCAAAAACGAAATTTAAATCAACTTTTTAGCAGTAACACACTCACATTTTTCATAAAACAAACACATTTTTTTCAGGAATCTACTCTCTGGAACCTAAAACTAATTTTAAAAAAACATCTTTCTAGGCATCCACTGTCCCTAATCGTGCAAGAAAATTTCAATTGACTTGTTGAAATATTGCAATCACCCTTATCCAAAAACGAAATTTAAATCAACTTTTTAGCAGTAACACACTCACATTTTTCATAAAACAAACACATTTTTTTCAGGAATCTACTCTCTGAAACCTAAAACTAATTTAAAAAAAACATCTCTCTAGGCATCCACTGTCCCTAATCGTGCAAGAAAATTTCAATTGACTTGTTGAAATATTGCAATCACCCTTATCCAAAAACGAAATTTAAATCAACTTTTTAGCAGTAACACACTCACATTTTTCATAAAACAAACACATTTTTTCAGGAATCAACTCTCTGGAACCTAAAACAAATATAAAAAAAAAATCTTTGTATGCATCCACTCTCCCTAATCGTGCAAGAAAATTTCAATTAACTAGTTGAAATAATGGAATCATGCCTATCCTGAAGCTAAATTTAAATAAACTTTTTAGCAGTAACACACTCATATTTTTCATAAAACAAACACATTTTTTTCAGGAATCAACTCTCTGGAACCTAAAACAAATATAAAAAAAAGATCTTTCTATGCATCCACTCTCCCTAATCGTGCAAGAAAATTTGAATTAACTTGTTGAAATGATGCATTCACGCTTATCCTGAAACTAAATTTAAATCAACTTTTTTGCAGTAACACACTCACATTTTTCATGAAACAAATAATTTTTTTTTCAGGAATCCACTCTCTGGAACCTATAACGAATTTGTAAAAAACATCTTTCTAGGCATCCACTCTCCCTAATCTTGCAAGAAAAT
Organism: Lissotriton vulgaris; assembly: GCF_964263255.1. Lineage (NCBI taxonomy): Eukaryota > Metazoa > Chordata > Amphibia > Caudata > Salamandridae > Lissotriton > Lissotriton vulgaris. The sequence continues at coordinate 824,295 of NW_028244439.1, read as the reverse complement.
TTCAATTAACTTGTTGAAATATTGCAATCACCCTTATCCAAAAACAATATTTAAATCAACTTTTTTGCAGTAACACACTCACATTTTTCATAAAACAAACACATTTTTTTCAGGAATCTACTCTCTGGAACCTAAAACTAATTTTTAAAAAGCATCTTTCTAGGCATCCACTGTCCCTAATCGTGCAAGAAAATTTCAATTGACTTGTTGAAATATTGCAATCACCCTTATCCAAAAATGAAATTTAAATTAACTTTTTAGCAGTAACACACTCACATTTTTCATGAAACAAACACATTTTTTTCAGGAATCTACTCTCTGGAACCTAAAACTAATTTTAAAAAAACATCTTTCTAGGCATCCACTGTCCCTAATCGTGCAAGAAAATTTCAATTGACTTGTTGAAATATTGCAATCACCCTTATTCAAAAACGAAATTTAAATCAACTTTTTAGCAGTAACACCCTCACATTTTTCATAAAACAAACACATTTTTTTCAGGAATCTACTCTCTGAAACCTAATACTAATTTAAAAAAGAAATCTTTCTATGCATCCACTGTCCCTAATCGTGCAAGAAAATTTCAATTGACTTGTTGAAGTATTGCAATCACCCTTATCCAAAAACGAAATTTAAATCAACTTTTTAGCAGTAACACACTCACATTTTTCATAAAACAAACACATTATTTTCAGGAATCTACTCTCTGGAACCTAAAACTAATTTTAAAAAAACATCTTTCTAGGCATCCACTGTCCCTAATCGTGCAAGAAAATTTCAATTGACTTGTTGAAATATTGCAATCACCCTTATCCAAAAAAGAAATTTAAATCAACTTTTTAGCAGTAACACACTCACATTTTTCATAAAACAAACACATTTTTTTCAGGAATCTACTCTGAAACCTAAAACTAATTAAAAAAAAATATCTTTCTAGGCATCCACTGTCCCTAATCGTGCAAGAAAATTTCAATTGACTTGTTGAAGTATTGCAATCACCCTTATCCAAAAACGAAATTTAAATCAACTTTTTAGCAGTAACACCCTCACATTTTTCATAAAACAAAACACATTTTTTTCAGGAATCTACTCTCTGAAACCTAAAACTAATTAAAAAAAACATCTTTCTAGGCATCCACTCTCCCTAATCTTCCAAGAAAATTTCAATTAACTTATTGAAATATTGCAATCACCCTTATCCAAAAACGATATTTAAATCAACTTTTTAGCAGTAACACACTCACATTTTTCATAAAACAAACACATTTTTTTCAGGAATCAACTCTCTGGAACCTAAAACAAATATAAAAAAAACATCTTTCTATGCATCCACTCTCCCTAATCGTGCAAGAAAATTTCAATTAACTTGTTGAAATGATGCATTCACGCTTATCCTGAAAGTAATTTAAATCAACTTTTTTGCAGTAACACACTCACATTTTTCATGAAACAAATAATTTTTTTTTCAGGAATCCACTCTCTGGAACCTATAACGAATTTGTAAAAAACATCTTTCTAGGCATCCACTCTCCCTAATCTTCCAAGTAAATTTCAATTAACTTATTGAAATATTGCAATCACCCTTATCCAAAAACGATATTTAAATCAACTTTTTAGCAGTAACACACTCACATTTTTCATAAAACAAACACATTTTTTTCAGGAATCTACTCTCTGGAACCTTAAACAAATTTTAAAAAAACATCTTTCTAGGCATCCACTGTCCCTAATCGTGCAAGAAAATTTCAATTGACTTGTTGAAATATTGCAATCACCCTTATCCAAAAATGAAATTTAAATCAACTTTTTAGCAGTAACACACTCACATTTTTCATAAAACAAACACATTTTTTTCAGGAATCTACTCTCTGGAACCTAAAACTAATTTTAAAAAAACATCTTTCTAGGCATCCATTGTCCCTAATCGTGCAAGAAAATTTCAATTGACTTGTTGAAATATTGCAATCACCCTTATTCAAAAATGAAATTTAAATCAACTTTTTAGCAGTAACACCCTCACATTTTTCATAAAACAAACACATTTTTTTCAGGAATCTACTCTCTGAAAACTAATACTAATTTAAAAAAGAAATCTTTCTATGCATCCACTGTCCCTAATCGTGCAAGAAAATTTCAATTGACTTGTTGAAGTATTGCAATCACCCTTATCCAAAAACGAAATTTAAATCAACTTTTTAGCAGTAACACACTCACATTTTTCATAAAACAAACACATTTTTTTCAGGAATCTACTCTCTGGAACCTTAAACAAATTTAAAAAAAACATCTTTCTAGGCATCCACTGTCCCTAATCGTGCAAGAACATTTCAATTGACTTGTTGAAATATTGCAATCACCCTTATCCAAAAATGAAATTTAAATCAACTTTTTAGCAGTAACACACTCACATTTTTCATAAAACAAACACATTTTTTTCAGGAATCTACTCTCTGGAACCTAAAACTAATTTAAAAAAAAGATCTTTCTAGGCATCCACTGTCCCTAATCGTGCAAGAAAATTTCAATTGACTTGTTGAAATATTGCAATCACCCTTATTCAAAAACGAAATTTAAATCAACTTTTTAGCAGTAACACCCTCACATTTTTCATAAAACAAACACATTTTTTTCAGGAATCTACTCTCTGAAACCTAAAACTAATTAAAAAAAACATCTTTCTAGGCATCCACTCTCCCTAATCTTCCAAGAAAATCTCAATTAACTTATTGAAATATTGCAATCACCCTTATCCAAAAACGATATTTAAATCAACTTTTTAGCAGTAACACACTCACATTTTTCATAAAACAAACACATTTTTTTCAGGAATCTACTCTCTGGAACCTAAAACTAATTTAAAAAAAAATCTTTCTAGGCATCCACTGTCCCTAATCGTGAAAGAAAATTTCAATTGACTTGTTGAAGTATTGCAATCACCCTTATCCAAAAACGAAATTTAAATCAACTTTTTAGCAGTAACACACTCACATTTTTCATAAAACAAACACATTTTTTTTCAGGAATCTACTCTCTGGAACCTAAAACTAATTTTAAAAAAACATCTTTCTAGGCATCCACTGTCCCTAATCGTGCAAGAAAATTTCAATTGACTTATTGAAATATTGCAATCACCCTTATTCAAAAACGAAATTTAAATCAACTTTTTAGCAGTAACACCCTCACATTTTTCATAAAACAAACACATTTTTTTCAGGAATCTACTCTCTGGAACCTAAAACTAATTTTAAAAAAACATCTTTCTAGGCATCCACTGTCCCTAATCGTGCAGGAAAATTTCAATTGACTTGTTGAAGTATTGCAATCACCCTTATCCAAAAACGAAATTTAAATCAACTTTTTAGCAGTAACACCCTCACATTTTTCATAAAACAAACACATTTTTTTCAGGAATCTACTCTCTGAAACCTAATACTAATTTAAAAAAGAAATCTTTCTATGCATCCACTGTCCCTAATCGTGCAAGAAAATTTCAATTGACTTGTTGAAGTATTGCAATCACCCTTATCCAAAAACGAAATTTAAATCAACTTTTTAGCAGTAACACACTCACATTTTTCATAAAACAAACACATTTTTTTCAGGAATCTACTCTCTGGAACCTAAAACTAATTTTAAAAAAACATCTTTCTAGGCATCCACTGTCCCTAATCGTGCAAGAAAATTTCAATTGACTTGTTGAAATATTGCAATCACCCTTATCCAAAAACGAAATTTAAATCAACTTTTTAGCAGTAACACCCTCACATTTTTCATAAAACAAACACATTTTTTTCAGGAATCTACTCTCTGGAACCTAAAACTAATTTGAAAAAAACATCTTTCTAGGCATCCACTGTCCCTAATCGTGCAAGAAAATTTCAATTGACTTGTTGAAGTATTGCAATCACCCTTATCCAAAAACGAAATTTAAATCAACTTTTTAGCAGTAACACACTCACATTTTTCATAAAACAAACACATTTTTTTTCAGGAATCTACTCTCTGGAACCTAAAACTAATTTTAAAAAAACATCTTTCTAGGCATCCACTGTCCCTAATCGTGCAACAAAATTTCAATTGACTTATTGAAATATTGCAATCACCCTTATTCAAAAACGAAATTTAAATCAACTTTTTAGCAGTAACACCCTCACATTTTTCATAAAACAAACAATTTTTTTTCAGGAATCTACTCTGTGAAACCTAATACTAATTTAAAAAAGATATCTTTCTATGCATCCACTCTCCCTAATCGTGCAAGAAATTTTCAATTGACTTGTTGAAATATTGCAATCACCCTTATTCAAAAACGAAATTTAAATCAACTTTTTAGCAGTAACACCCTCACATTTTTCATAAAACAAACACATTTTTTTCAGGAATCTACTCTCTGAAACCTAAAACTAATTAAAAAAAACATCTTTCTAGGCATCCACTCTCCCTAATCTTCCAAGAAAATTTCAATTAACTTATTGAAATATTGCAATCACCCTTATCCAAAAACGATATTTAAATCAACTTTTTAGCAGTAACACACTCACATTTTTCATAAAACAAACACATTTTTTTCAGGAATCTACTCTCTGGAACCTAAAACTAATTTTAAAAAAACATCTTTCTAGGCATCCACTGTCCCTAATCATGCAAGAAAATTTCAATTGACTTGTTGAAATATTGCAATCACCCTTATCCAAAAATGAAATTTAAATCAACTTTTTAGCAGTAACACACTCACATTTTTCATAAAACAAACACATTTTTTTCAGGAATCTACTCTCTGGAACCTAAAACTAATTTAAAAAAACATCTTTCTAGGCATCCACTGTCCCTAATCGTGCAAGAAAATTTCAATTGACTTGTTGAAATATTGCAATCACCCTTATTCAAAAACGAAATTTAAATCAACTTTTTAGCAGTAACACCCTCACATTTTTCATAAAACAAACACATTTTTTTCAGGAATCTACTCTCTGGAACCTAAAACTAATTTGAAAAAAACATCTTTCTAGGCATCCACTGTCCCTAATCGTGCAAGAAAATTTCAATTGACTTGTTGAAGTATTGCAATCACCCTTATCCAAAAACGAAATTTAAATCAACTTTTTAGCAGTAACACACTCACATTTTTCATAAAACAAACACATTTTTTTTCAGGAATCTACTCTCTGAAACCTAAAACTAATTTTAAAAAAACATCTTTCTAGGCATCCACTGTCCCTAATCGTGCAAGAAAATTTCAATTGACTTATTGAAATATTGCAATCACCCTTATTCAAAAACGAAATTTAAATCAACTTTTTAGCAGTAACACCCTCACATTTTTCATAAAACAAACACATTTTTTTCAGGAATCTACTCTCTGGAACCTAAAACTAATTTTAAAAAAACATCTTTCTAGGCATCCACTGTCCCTAATCGTGCAGGAAAATTTCAATTGACTTGTTGAAGTATTGCAATCACCCTTATCCAAAAACGAAATTTAAATCAACTTTTTAGCAGTAACACCCTCACATTTTTCATAAAACAAACACATTTTTTTCAGGAATCTACTCTCTGAAACCTAATACTAATTTAAAAAAGAAATCTTTCTATGCATCCACTGTCCCTAATCGTGCAAGAAAATTTCAATTGACTTGTTGAAGTATTGCAATCACCCTTATCCAAAAACGAAATTTAAATCAACTTTTTAGCAGTAACACACTCACATTTTTCATAAAACAAACACATTTTTTTCAGGAATCTACTCTCTGGAACCTAAAACTAATTTTTAAAAAACATCTTTCTAGGCATCCACTGTCCCTAATCGTGCAAGAAAATTTCAATTGACTTGTTGAAATATTGCAATCACCCTTATCCAAAAACGAAATTTAAATCAACTTTTTAGCAGTAACACACTCACATTTTTCATAAAACAAACACATTTTTTTCAGGAATCTACTCTCTGAAACCTAAAACTAATTTAAAAAAAACATCTCTCTAGGCATCCACTGTCCCTAATCGTGCAAGAAAATTTCAATTGACTTGTTGAAATATTGCAATCACCCTTATCCAAAAACGAAATTTAAATCAACTTTTTAGCAGTAACACACTCACATTTTTCATAAAACAAACACATTTTTTCAGGAATCAACTCTCTGGAACCTAAAACAAATATAAAAAAAAAATCTTTGTATGCATCCACTCTCCCTAATCGTGCAAGAAAATTTCAATTAACTAGTTGAAATAATGCAATCATGCCTATCCTGAAGCTAAATTTAAATAAACTTTTTAGCAGTAACACACTCATATTTTTCATAAAACAAACACATTTTTTTCAGGAATCAACTCTCTGGAACCTAAAACAAATATAAAAAAAAGATCTTTCTATGCATCCACTCTCCCTAATCGTGCAAGAAAATTTGAATTAACTTGTTGAAATGATGCATTCACGCTTATCCTGAAACTAAATTTAAATCAACTTTTTTGCAGTAACACACTCACATTTTTCATGAAACAAATAATTTTTTTTTCAGGAATCCACTCTCTGGAACCTATAACGAATTTGTAAAAAACATCTTTCTAGGCATCCACTCTCCCTAATCTTGCAAGAAAATTTCAATTAACTTGTTGAAATATTGCAATCACCCTTATCCAAAAACAATATTTAAATCAACTTTTTTGCAGTAACACACTCACATTTTTCATAAAACAAACACATTTTTTTCAGGAATCTACTCTCTGGAACCTAAAACTAATTTTTAAAAAACATCTTTCTAGGCATCCACTGTCCCTAATCGTGCAAGAAAATTTCAATTGACTTGTTGAAATATTGCAATCACCCTTATCCAAAAATGAAATTTAAATTAACTTTTTAGCAGTAACACACTCACATTTTTCATGAAACAAACACATTTTTTTCAGGAATCTACTCTCTGGAACCTAAAACTAATTTTAAAAAAACATCTTTCTAGGCATCCACTGTCCCTAATCGTGCAAGAAAATTTCAATTGACTTGTTGAAATATTGCAATCACCCTTATTCAAAAACGAAATTTAAATCAACTTTTTAGCAGTAACACCCTCACATTTTTCATAAAACAAACACATTTTTTTCAGGAATCTACTCTCTGAAACCTAATACTAATTTAAAAAAGAAATCTTTCTATGCATCCACTGTCCCTAATCGTGCAAGAAAATTTCAATTGACTTGTTGAAGTATTGCAATCACCCTTATCCAAAAACGAAATTTAAATCAACTTTTTAGCAGTAACACACTCACATTTTTCATAAAACAAACACATTATTTTCAGGAATCTACTCTCTGGAACCTAAAACTAATTTTAAAAAAACATCTTTCTAGGCATCCACTGTCCCTAATCGTGCAAGAAAATTTCAATTGACTTGTTGAAATATTGCAATCACCCTTATCCAAAAAAGAAATTTAAATCAACTTTTTAGCAGTAACACACTCACATTTTTCATAAAACAAACACATTTTTTTCAGGAATCTACTCTGAAACCTAAAACTAATTAAAAAAAAATATCTTTCTAGGCATCCACTGTCCCTAATCGTGCAAGAAAATTTCAATTGACTTGTTGAAGTATTGCAATCACCCTTATCCAAAAACGAAATTTAAATCAACTTTTTAGCAGTAACACCCTCACATTTTTCATAAAACAAAACACATTTTTTTCAGGAATCTACTCTCTGAAACCTAAAACTAATTAAAAAAAACATCTTTCTAGGCATCCACTCTCCCTAATCTTCCAAGAAAATTTCAATTAACTTATTGAAATATTGCAATCACCCTTATCCAAAAACGATATTTAAATCAACTTTTTAGCAGTAACACACTCACATTTTTCATAAAACAAACACATTTTTTTCAGGAATCAACTCTCTGGAACCTAAAACAAATATAAAAAAAACATCTTTCTATGCATCCACTCTCCCTAATCGTGCAAGAAAATTTCAATTAACTTGTTGAAATGATGCATTCACGCTTATCCTGAAAGTAATTTAAATCAACTTTTTTGCAGTAACACACTCACATTTTTCATGAAACAAATAATTTTTTTTTCAGGAATCCACTCTCTGGAACCTATAACGAATTTGTAAAAAACATCTTTCTAGGCATCCACTCTCCCTAATCTTGCAAGAAAATTTCAATTAACTTGTTGAAATATTGCAATCACCCTCATCCAAAAACGATATTTAAATCAACTTTTTTGCAGTAACACACTCACATTTTTCATAAAACAAACACATTTTTTTCAGGAATCTACTCTCTGGAACCTAAAACTAATTAAAAAAAAAAATCTTTCTAGGCATCCACTGTCCCTAATCGTGCAAGAAAATTTCAATTGACTTGTTGAAATATTGCAATCACCCTTATCCAAAAATGAAATTTAAATCAACTTTTTAGCAGTAACACACTCACATTTTTCATAAAACAAACACATTTTTTTCAGGAATCTACTCTCTGGAACCTAAAACTAATTTAAAAAAAACATCTTTCTAGGCATCCACTGTCCCTAATCGTGCAAGAAAATTTCAATTGACTTGTTGAAATATTGCAATCACCCTTATTCAAAAACGAAATTTAAATCAACTTTTTAGCAGTAACACCCTCACATTTTTCATAAAACAAACAATTTTTTTTCAGGAATCTACTCTGTGAAACCTAATACTAATTTAAAAAAGATATCTTTCTATGCATCCACTCTCCCTAATCGTGCAAGAAATTTTCAATTGACTTGTTGAAATATTGCAATCACCCTTATTCAAAAACGAAATTTAAATCAACTTTTTAGCAGTAACACCCTCACATTTTTCATAAAACAAACACATTTTTTTCAGGAATCTACTCTCTGAAACCTAAAACTAATTAAAAAAAACATCTTTCTAGGCATCCACTCTCCCTAATCTTCCAAGAAAATTTCAATTAACTTATTGAAATATTGCAATCACCCTTATCCAAAAACGATATTTAAATCAACTTTTTAGCAGTAACACACTCACATTTTTCATAAAACAAACACATTTTTTTCAGGAATCTACTCTCTGGAACCTAAAACTAATTTTAAAAAAACATCTTTCTAGGCATCCACTGTCCCTAATCATGCAAGAAAATTTCAATTGACTTGTTGAAATATTGCAATCACCCTTATCCAAAAATGAAATTTAAATCAACTTTTTAGCAGTAACACACTCACATTTTTCATAAAACAAACACATTTTTTTCAGGAATCTACTCTCTGGAACCTAAAACTAATTTAAAAAAACATCTTTCTAGGCATCCACTGTCCCTAATCGTGCAAGAAAATTTCAATTGACTTGTTGAAATATTGCAATCACCCTTATTCAAAAACGAAATTTAAATCAACTTTTTAGCAGTAACACCCTCACATTTTTCATAAAACAAACACATTTTTTTCAGGAATCTACTCTCTGGAACCTAAAACTAATTTGAAAAAAACATCTTTCTAGGCATCCACTGTCCCTAATCGTGCAAGAAAATTTCAATTGACTTGTTGAAGTATTGCAATCACCCTTATCCAAAAACGAAATTTAAATCAACTTTTTAGCAGTAACACACTCACATTTTTCATAAAACAAACACATTTTTTTTCAGGAATCTACTCTCTGGAACCTAAAACTAATTTTAAAAAAACATCTTTCTAGGCATCCACTGTCCCTAATCGTGCAAGAAAATTTCAATTGACTTATTGAAATATTGCAATCACCCTTATTCAAAAACGAAATTTAAATCAACTTTTTAGCAGTAACACCCTCACATTTTTCATAAAACAAACACATTTTTTTCAGGAATCTACTCTCTGGAACCTAAAACTAATTTTAAAAAAACATCTTTCTAGGCATCCACTGTCCCTAATCGTGCAGGAAAATTTCAATTGACTTGTTGAAGTATTGCAATCACCCTTATCCAAAAACGAAATTTAAATCAACTTTTTAGCAGTAACACCCTCACATTTTTCATAAAACAAACACATTTTTTTCAGGAATCTACTCTCTGAAACCTAATACTAATTTAAAAAAGAAATCTTTCTATGCATCCACTGTCCCTAATCGTGCAAGAAAATTTCAATTGACTTGTTGAAGTATTGCAATCACCCTTATCCAAAAACGAAATTTAAATCAACTTTTTAGCAGTAACACACTCACATTTTTCATAAAACAAACACATTTTTTTCAGGAATCTACTCTCTGGAACCTAAAACTAATTTTTAAAAAACATCTTTCTAGGCATCCACTGTCCCTAATCGTGCAAGAAAATTTCAATTGACTTGTTGAAATATTGCAATCACCCTTATCCAAAAACGAAATTTAAATCAACTTTTTAGCAGTAACACACTCACATTTTTCATAAAACAAACACATTTTTTTCAGGAATCTACTCTCTGAAACCTAAAACTAATTTAAAAAAAACATCTCTCTAGGCATCCACTGTCCCTAATCGTGCAAGAAAATTTCAATTGACTTGTTGAAATATTGCAATCACCCTTATCCAAAAACGAAATTTAAATCAACTTTTTAGCAGTAACACACTCACATTTTTCATAAAACAAACACATTTTTTCAGGAATCAACTCTCTGGAACCTAAAACAAATATAAAAAAAAAATCTTTGTATGCATCCACTCTCCCTAATCGTGCAAGAAAATTTCAATTAACTAGTTGAAATAATGCAATCATGCCTATCCTGAAGCTAAATTTAAATAAACTTTTTAGCAGTAACACACTCATATTTTTCATAAAACAAACACATTTTTTTCAGGAATCAACTCTCTGGAACCTAAAACAAATATAAAAAAAAGATCTTTCTATGCATCCACTCTCCCTAATCGTGCAAGAAAATTTGAATTAACTTGTTGAAATGATGCATTCACGCTTATCCTGAAACTAAATTTAAATCAACTTTTTTGCAGTAACACACTCACATTTTTCATGAAACAAATAATTTTTTTTTCAGGAATCCACTCTCTGGAACCTATAACGAATTTGTAAAAAACATCTTTCTAGGCATCCACTCTCCCTAATCTTGCAAGAAAATTTCAATTAACTTGTTGAAATATTGCAATCACCCTTATCCAAAAACAATATTTAAATCAACTTTTTTGCAGTAACACACTCACATTTTTCATAAAACAAACGCATTTTTTTCAGGAATCTACTCTCTGGAACCTAAAACTAATTTTTAAAAAACATCTTTCTAGGCATCCACTGTCCCTAATCGTGCAAGAAAATTTCAATTGACTTGTTGAAATATTGCAATCACCCTTATCCAAAAATGAAATTTAAATTAACTTTTTAGCAGTAACACACTCACATTTTTCATGAAACAAACACATTTTTTTCAGGAATCTACTCTCTGGAACCTAAAACTAATTTTAAAAAAACATCTTTCTAGGCATCCACTGTCCCTAATCGTGCAAGAAAATTTCAATTGACTTGTTGAAATATTGCAATCACCCTTATTCAAAAACGAAATTTAAATCAACTTTTTAGCAGTAACACCCTCACATTTTTCATAAAACAAACACATTTTTTTCAGGAATCTACTCTCTGAAACCTAATACTAATTTAAAAAAGAAATCTTTCTATGCATCCACTGTCCCTAATCGTGCAAGAAAATTTCAATTGACTTGTTGAAGTATTGCAATCACCCTTATCCAAAAACGAAATTTAAATCAACTTTTTAGCAGTAACACACTCACATTTTTCATAAAACAAACACATTATTTTCAGGAATCTACTCTCTGGAACCTAAAACTAATTTTAAAAAAACATCTTTCTAGGCATCCACTGTCCCTAATCGTGCAAGAAAATTTCAATTGACTTGTTGAAATATTGCAATCACCCTTATCCAAAAAAGAAATTTAAATCAACTTTTTAGCAGTAACACACTCACATTTTTCATAAAACAAACACATTTTTTTCAGGAATCTACTCTGAAACCTAAAACTAATTAAAAAAAAATATCTTTCTAGGCATCCACTGTCCCTAATCGTGCAAGAAAATTTCAATTGACTTGTTGAAGTATTGCAATCACCCTTATCCAAAAACGAAATTTAAATCAACTTTTTAGCAGTAACACCCTCACATTTTTCATAAAACAAAACACATTTTTTTCAGGAATCTACTCTCTGAAACCTAAAACTAATTAAAAAAAACATCTTTCTAGGCATCCACTCTCCCTAATCTTCCAAGAAAATTTCAATTAACTTATTGAAATATTGCAATCACCCTTATCCAAAAACGATATTTAAATCAACTTTTTAGCAGTAACACACTCACATTTTTCATAAAACAAACACATTTTTTTCAGGAATCAACTCTCTGGAACCTAAAACAAATATAAAAAAAACATCTTTCTATGCATCCACTCTCCCTAATCGTGCAAGAAAATTTCAATTAACTTGTTGAAATGATGCATTCACGCTTATCCTGAAAGTAATTTAAATCAACTTTTTTGCAGTAACACACTCACATTTTTCATGAAACAAATAATTTTTTTTTCAGGAATCCACTCTCTGGAACCTATAACGAATTTGTAAAAAACATCTTTCTAGGCATCCACTCTCCCTAATCTTGCAAGAAAATTTCAATTAACTTGTTGAAATATTGCAATCACCCTCATCCAAAAACGATATTTAAATCAACTTTTTTGCAGTAACACACTCACATTTTTCATAAAACAAACACATTTTTTTCAGGAATCTACTCTCTGGAACCTAAAACTAATTAAAAAAAAAAATCTTTCTAGGCATCCACTGTCCCTAATCGTGCAAGAAAATTTCAATTGACTTGTTGAAATATTGCAATCACCCTTATCCAAAAATGAAATTTAAATCAACTTTTTAGCAGTAACACACTCACATTTTTCATAAAACAAACACATTTTTTTCAGGAATCTACTCTCTGGAACCTAAAACTAATTTAAAAAAAACATCTTTCTAGGCATCCACTGTCCCTAATCGTGCAAGAAAATTTCAATTGACTTGTTGAAATATTGCAATCACCCTTATTCAAAAACGAAATTTAAATCAACTTTTTAGCAGTAACACCCTCACATTTTTCATAAAACAAACACATTTTTTTCAGGAATCTACTCTCTGAAACCTAAAACTAATTAAAAAAAACATCTTTCTAGGCATCCACTCTCCCTAATCTTCCAAGTAAATTTCAATTAACTTATTGAAATATTGCAATCACCCTTATCCAAAAACGATATTTAAATCAACTTTTTAGCAGTAACACACTCACATTTTTCATAAAACAAACACATTTTTTTCAGGAATCTACTCTCTGGAACCTTAAACAAATTTTAAAAAAACATCTTTCTAGGCATCCACTGTCCCTAATCGTGCAAGAAAATTTCAATTGACTTGTTGAAATATTGCAATCACCCTTATCCAAAAATGAAATTTAAATCAACTTTTTAGCAGTAACACACTCACATTTTTCATAAAACAAACACATTTTTTTCAGGAATCTACTCTCTGGAACCTAAAACTAATTTTAAAAAAACATCTTTCTAGGCATCCATTGTCCCTAATCGTGCAAGAAAATTTCAATTGACTTGTTGAAATATTGCAATCACCCTTATTCAAAAATGAAATTTAAATCAACTTTTTAGCAGTAACACCCTCACATTTTTCATAAAACAAACACATTTTTTTCAGGAATCTACTCTCTGAAAACTAATACTAATTTAAAAAAGAAATCTTTCTATGCATCCACTGTCCCTAATCGTGCAAGAAAATTTCAATTGACTTGTTGAAGTATTGCAATCACCCTTATCCAAAAACGAAATTTAAATCAACTTTTTAGCAGTAACACACTCACATTTTTCATAAAACAAACACATTTTTTTCAGGAATCTACTCTCTGGAACCTTAAACAAATTTAAAAAAAAGATCTTTCTAGGCATCCACTGTCCCTAATCGTGCAAGAACATTTCAATTGACTTGTTGAAATATTGCAATCACCCTTATCCAAAAATGAAATTTAAATCAACTTTTTAGCAGTAACACACTCACATTTTTCATAAAACAAACACATTTTTTTCAGGAATCTACTCTCTGGAACCTAAAACTAATTTAAAAAAAAGATCTTTCTAGGCATCCACTGTCCCTAATCGTGCAAGAAAATTTCAATTGACTTGTTGAAATATTGCAATCACCCTTATTCAAAAACGAAATTTAAATCAACTTTTTAGCAGTAACACCCTCACATTTTTCATAAAACAAACACATTTTTTTCAGGAATCTACTCTCTGAAACCTAAAACTAATTAAAAAAAACATCTTTCTAGGCATCCACTCTCCCTAATCTTCCAAGAAAATCTCAATTAACTTATTGAAATATTGCAATCACCCTTATCCAAAAACGATATTTAAATCAACTTTTTAGCAGTAACACACTCACATTTTTCATAAAACAAACACATTTTTTTCAGGAATCTACTCTCTGGAACCTAAAACTAATTTAAAAAAAAATCTTTCTAGGCATCCACTGTCCCTAATCGTGCAAGAAAATTTCAATTGACTTGTTGAAATATTGCAATCACCCTTATCCAAAAATGAAATTTAAATCAACTTTTTAGCAGTAACACACTCACATTTTTCATAAAACAAACACATTTTTTTCAGGAATCTACTCTCTGGAACCTAAAACTAATTTTAAAAAAACATCTTTCTAGGCATCCACTGTCCCTAATCGTGCAAGAAAATTTCAATTGACTTGTTGAAATATTGCAATCACCCTTATTCAAAAACGAAATTTAAATCAACTTTTTAGCAGTAACACCCTCACATTTTTCATAAAACAAACACATTTTTTTCAGGAATCTACTCTCTGGAACCTAAAACTAATTTTAAAAAAACATCTTTCTAGGCATCCACTGTCCCTAATCGTGCAGGAAAATTTCAATTGACTTGTTGAAGTATTGCAATCACCCTTATCCAAAAACGAAATTTAAATCAACTTTTTAGCAGTAACACACTCACATTTTTCATAAAACAAACACATTTTTTTTCAGGAATCTACTCTTTGGAACCTAAAACTAATTTTAAAAAAACATCTTTCTAGGCATCCAGTGTCCATAATAGTGCAAGAAAATTTCAATTGACTTGTTGAAATATTGCAATCACCCTTATCCAAAAACGAAATTTAAATCAACTTTTTAGCAGTAACACACTCACATTTTTCATAAAACAAACACATTTTTTTCAGGAATCTACTCTCTGAAACCTAAAACTAATTTAAAAAAAACATCTTTCTATGCATCCACTGTCCCTAATCGTGCAAGAAAATTTCAATTGACTTATTGAAATATTGCAATCACCCTTATTCAAAAACGAAATTTAAATCAACTTTTTAGCAGTAACACCCTCACATTTTCATAAAACAAACACATTTTTTTCAGGAATCTACTCTCTGAAACCTAATACTAATTTAAAAAAGAAATCTTTCTATGCATCCACTGTCCCTAATCGTGCAAGAAAATTTCAATTGACTTGTTGAAGTATTGCAATCACCCTTATCCAAAAACGAAATTTAAATCAACTTTTTAGCAGTAACACACTCACATTTTTCATAAAACAAACACATTTTTTTCAGGAATCTACTCTCTGGAACCTAAAACTAATTTTAAAAAAACATCTTTCTAGGCATCCACTGTCCCTAATCGTGCAAGAAAATTTCAATTGACTTGTTGAAATATTGCAATCACCCTTATCCAAAAACGAAATTTAAATCAACTTTTTAGCAGTAACACACTCACATTTTTCATAAAACAAACACATTTTTTTCAGGAATCTACTCTCTGAAACCTAAAACTAATTTTAAAAAAACATCTCTCTAGGCATCCACTGTCCCTAATCGTGCAAGAAAATTTCAATTGACTTGTTGAAATATTGCAATCACCCTTATCCAAAAACGAAATTTAAATCAACTTTTTAGCAGTAACACACTCACATTTTTCATAAAACAAACACATTTTTTCAGGAATCAACTCTCTGGAACCTAAAACAAATATAAAAAAACATCTTTCTATGCATCCACTCTCCCTAATCGTGCAAAAAAATTTCAATTAACTAGTTGAAATAATGCAATCATGCCTATCCTGAAGCTAAATTTAAATAAACTTTTTAGCAGTAACACACTCATATTTTTCATAAAACAAACACATTTTTTTCAGGAATCAACTCTCTGGAACCTAAAACAAATATAAAAAAAAATCTTTCTATGCATCCACTCTCCCTAATCGTGCAAGAAAATTTGAATTAACTTGTTGAAATGATGCATTCACGCTTATCCTGAAACTAAATTTAAATCAACTTTTTTGCAGTAACACACTCACATTTTTCATGAAACAAATAATTTTTTTTTCAGGAATCCACTCTCTGGAACCTATAACGAATTTGTAAAAAACATCTTTCTAGGCATCCACTCTCCCTAATCTTGCAAGAAAATTTCAATTAACTTGTTGAAATATTGCAATCACCCTTATCCAAAAATGAAATTTAAATTAACTTTTTAGCAGTAACACACTCACATTTTTCATAAAACAAACACAGTTTTTTTCAGGAATCTACTCTCTGGAACCTAAAACTAATTTTAAAAAAACATCTTTCTAGGCATCCACTGTCCGTAATCGTGCAAGAAAATTTCAATTGACTTGTTGAAATATTGCAATCACCCTTATTCAAAAACGAAATTTAAATCAACTTTTTAGCAGTAACACCCTCACATTTTTCATAAAACAAACACATTTTTTTCAGGAATCTACTCTCTGAAACCTAATACTAATTTAAAAAAGAAATCTTTCTATGCATCCACTGTCCCTAATCGTGCAAGAAAATTTCAATTGACTTGTTGAAGTATTGCAATCACCCTTATCCAAAATTGAAATTTAAATCAACTTTTTAGCAGTAACACACTCACATTTTTCATAAAACAAACACATTTTTTTCAGGAATCTACTCTCTGGAACCTAAAACTAATTTTAAAAAAACATCTTTCTAGGCATCCACTGTCCCTAATCGTGCAAGAAAATTTCAATTGACTTGTTGAAATATTGCAATAACCCTTATCCAAAAACGAAATTTAAATCAACTTTTTAGCAGTAACACACTCACATTTTTCATAAAACAAACACATTTTTTTCAGGAATCTACTCTCTGAAACCTAAAACTAATTTTAAAAAAATATCTTTCTATGCATCCACTGTCCCTAATCGTGCAAGAAAATTTCAATTGACTTATTGAAATATTGCAATCACCCTTATTCAAAAACGAAATTTAAATCAACTTTTTAGCAGTAACACCCTCACATTTTCATAAAACAAACACATTTTTTTCAGGAATCTACTCTCTGAAACCTAAAACTAATTTTAAAAAAACATCTCTCTAGGCATCCACTGTCCCTAATCGTGCAAGAAAATTTCAATTGACTTGTTGAAATATTGCAATCACCCTTATCCAAAAACGAAATTTAAATCAACTTTTTAGCAGTAACACACTCACATTTTTCATAAAACAAACACATTTTTTCAGGAATCAACTCTCTGGAACCTAAAACAAATATAAAAAAACATCTTTCTATGCATCCACTCTCCCTAATCGTGCAAAAAAATTTCAATTAACTAGTTGAAATAATGCAATCATGCCTATCCTGAAGCTAAATTTAAATAAACTTTTTAGCAGTAACACACTCATATTTTTCATAAAACAAACACATTTTTTTCAGGAATCAACTCTCTGGAACCTAAAACAAATATAAAAAAAAATCTTTCTATGCATCCACTCTCCCTAATCGTGCAAGAAAATTTGAATTAACTTGTTGAAATGATGCATTCACGCTTATCCTGAAACTAAATTTAAATCAACATTTTTGCAGTAACACACTCACATTATTCATGAAACAAATAATTTTTTTTTCAGGAATCCACTCTCTGGAACCTATAACGAATTTGTAAAAAACATCTTTCTAGGCATCCACTCTCCCTAATCTTGCAAGAAAATTTCAATTAACTTGTTGAAATATTGCAATCACCCTTATCCAAAAATGAAATTTAAATTAACTTTTTAGCAGTAACACACTCACATTTTTCATAAAACAAACACATTTTTTTCAGGAATCTACTCTCTGGAACCTAAAACAAATTTTTAAAAAACATCTTTCTAGGCATCCACTGTCCCTAATCGTGCAAGAAAATTTCAATTGACTTGTTGAAATATTGCAATCACCCTTATCCAAAAATGAAATTTAAATTAACTTTTTAGCAGTAACACACTCACATTTTTCATAAAACAAACACAGTTTTTTTCAGGAATCTACTCTCTGGAACCTAAAACTAATTTTAAAAAAACATCTTTCTAGGCATCCACTGTCCCTAATCGTGCAAGAAAATTTCAATTGACTTGTTGAAATATTGCAATCACCCTTATTCAAAAACGAAATTTAAATCAACTTTTTAGCAGTAACACCCTCACATTTTTCATAAAACAAACACATTTTTTTCAGGAATCTACTCTCTGAAACCTAATACTAATTTAAAAAAGAAATCTTTCTATGCATCCACTGTCCCTAATCGTGCAAGAAAATTTCAATTGACTTGTTGAAGTATTGCAATCACCCTTATCCAAAAATGAAATTTAAATCAACTTTTTAGCAGTAACACACTCACATTTTTCATAAAACAAACACATTTTTTTCAGGAATCTACTCTCTGGAACCTAAAACTAATTTTAAAAAAACATCTTTCTAGGCATCCACTGTCCCTAATCGTGCAAGAAAATTTCAATTGACTTGTTGAAATATTGCAATAACCCTTATCCAAAAACGAAATTTAAATCAACTTTTTAGCAGTAACACACTCACATTTTTCATAAAACAAACACATTTTTTTCAGGAATCTACTCTCTGAAACCTAAAACTAATTAAAAAAAAATATCTTTCTAGGCATCCACTGTCCCTAATCGTGCAAGAAAATTTCAATTGACTTGTTGAAATATTGCAATCACCCTTATTCAAAAACGAAATTTAAATCAACTTTTTAGCAGTAACACCCTCACATTTTTCATAAAACAAACACATTTTTTTCAGGAATCTACTCTCTGAAACCTAAAACTAATTAAAAAAAACATCTTTCTAGGCATCCACTCTCCCTAATCTTCCAAGAAAATTTCAATTAACTTGTTGAAATATTGCAATCACCCTTATCCAAAAACGATATTTAAATCAACTTTTTAGCAGTAACACACTCACATTTTTCATAAAACAAACACATTTTTTTCAGGAATCTACTCTCTGGAACCTAAAACTAATTTTAAAAAAACATCTTTCTAGGCATCCACTGTCCCTAATCGTGCAAGAAAATTTCAATTGACTTGTTGAAATATTGCAATCACCCTTATCCAAAAATGAAATTTAAATCAACTTTTTAGCAGTAACACACTCACATTTTTCATAAAACAAACACATTTTTTTCAGGAATCTACTCTCTGGAACCTAAAACTAATTTTAAAAAAACATCTTTCTAGGCATCCACTGTCCCTAATCGTGCAAGAAAATTTCAATTGACTTGTTGAAATATTGCAATCACCCTTATTCAAAAACGAAATTTAAATCAACTTTTTAGCAGTAACACCCTCACATTTTTCATAAAACACACACATTTTTTTCAGGAATCTACTCTCTGGAACCTAAAACTAATTTGAAAAAAACATCTTTCTAGGCATCCACTGTCCCTAATCGTGCAAGAAAATTTCAATTGACTTGTTGAAGTATTGCAATCACCCTTATCCAAAAACGAAATTTAAATCAACTTTTTAGCAGTAACACACTCACATTTTTCATAAAACAAACACATTTTTTTTCAGGAATCTACTCTCTGGAACCTAAAACTAATTTTAAAAAAACATCTTTCTAGGCATCCACTGTCCCTAATCGTGCAACAAAATTTCAATTGACTTATTGAAATATTGCAATCACCCTTATTCAAAAACGAAATTTAAATCAACTTTTTAGCAGTAACACCCTCACATTTTTCATAAAACAAACAAATTTTTTTCAGGAATCTACTCTGTGAAACCTAATACTAATTTAAAAAAGATATCTTTCTATGCATCCACTCTCCCTAATCGTGCAAGAAATTTTCAATTGACTTGTTGAAATATTGCAATCACCCTTATTCAAAAACGAAATTTAAATCAACTTTTTAGCAGTAACACCCTCACATTTTTCATAAAACAAACACATTTTTTTCAGGAATCTACTCTCTGAAACCTAAAACTAATTAAAAAAAACATCTTTCTAGGCATCCACTCTCCCTAATCTTCCAAGAAAATTTCAATTAACTTATTGAAATATTGCAATCACCCTTATCCAAAAATGATATTTAAATCAACTTTTTAGCAGTAACACACTCACATTTTTCATAAAACAAACACATTTTTTTCAGGAATCTACTCTCTGGAACCTAAAACTAATTTTAAAAAAACATCTTTCTAGGCATCCACTGTCCCTAATCGTGCAAGAAAATTTCAATTGACTTGTTGAAATATTGCAATCACCCTTATCCAAAAATGAAATTTAAATTAACTTTTTAGCAGTAACACACTCACATTTTTCATAAAACAAACACAGTTTTTTTCAGGAATCTACTCTCTGGAACCTAAAACTAATTTTAAAAAAACATCTTTCTAGGCATCCACTGTCCCTAATCGTGCAAGAAAATTTCAATTGACTTGTTGAAATATTGCAATCACCCTTATTCAAAAACGAAATTTAAATCAACTTTTTAGCAGTAACACCCTCACATTTTTCATAAAACAAACACATTTTTTTCAGGAATCTACTCTCTGAAACCTAATACTAATTTAAAAAAGAAATCTTTCTATGCATCCACTGTCCCTAATCGTGCAAGAAAATTTCAATTGACTTGTTGAAGTATTGCAATCACCCTTATCCAAAAATGAAATTTAAATCAACTTTTTAGCAGTAACACACTCACATTTTTCATAAAACAAACACATTTTTTTCAGGAATCTACTCTCTGGAACCTAAAACTAATTTTAAAAAAACATCTTTCTAGGCATCCACTGTCCCTAATCGTGCAAGAAAATTTCAATTGACTTGTTGAAATATTGCAATAACCCTTATCCAAAAACGAAATTTAAATCAACTTTTTAGCAGTAACACACTCACATTTTTCATAAAACAAACACATTTTTTTCAGGAATCTACTCTCTGAAACCTAAAACTAATTTTAAAAAAATATCTTTCTAGGCATCCACTGTCCCTAATCGTGCAAGAAAATTTCAATTGACTTGTTGAAATATTGCAATCACCCTTATTCAAAAACGAAATTTAAATCAACTTTTTAGCAGTAACACCCTCACATTTTTCATAAAACAAACACATTTTTTTCAGGAATCTACTCTCTGAAACCTAAAACTAATTAAAAAAAACATCTTTCTAGGCATCCACTCTCCCTAATCTTCCAAGAAAATTTCAATTAACTTGTTGAAATATTGCAATCACCCTTATCCAAAAACGATATTTAAATCAACTTTTTAGCAGTAACACACTCACATTTTTCATAAAACAAACACATTTTTTTCAGGAATCTACTCTCTGGAACCTAAAACTAATTTTAAAAAAACATCTTTCTAGGCATCCACTGTCCCTAATCGTGCAAGAAAATTTCAATTGACTTGTTGAAATATTGCAATCACCCTTATCCAAAAATGAAATTTAAATCAACTTTTTAGCAGTAACACACTCACATTTTTCATAAAACAAACACATTTTTTTCAGGAATCTACTCTCTGGAACCTAAAACTAATTTTAAAAAAACATCTTTCTATGCATCCACTCTCCCTAATCGTGCAAGAAAATTTCAATTAACTTGTTGAAATGATGCATTCACGCTTATCCTGAAAGTAATTTAAATCAACTTTTTTGCAGTAACACACTCACATTTTTCATGAAACAAATAATTTTTTTTTCAGGAATCCACTCTCTGGAACCTATAACGAATTTGTAAAAAACATCTTTCTAGGCATCCACTCTCCCTAATCTTGCAAGAAAATTTCAATTAACTTGTTGAAATATTGCAATCACCCTCATCCAAAAACGATATTTAAATCAACTTTTTTGCAGTAACACACTCACATTTTTCATAAAACAAACACATTTTTTTCAGGAATCTACTCTCTGGAACCTAAAACTAATTAAAAAAAAAATCTTTCTAGGCATCCACTGTCCCTAATCGTGCAAGAAAATTTCAATTGACTTGTTGAAATATTGCAATCACCCTTATCCAAAAATGAAATTTAAATCAACTTTTTAGCAGTAACACACTCACATTTTTCATAAAACAAACACATTTTTTTCAGGAATCTACTCTCTGGAACCTAAAACTAATTTAAAAAAAACATCTTTCTAGGCATCCACTGTCCCTAATCGTGCAAGAAAATTTCAATTGACTTGTTGAAATATTGCAATCACCCTTATTCAAAAACGAAATTTAAATCAACTTTTTAGCAGTAACACCCTCACATTTTTCATAAAACAAACACATTTTTTTCAGGAATCTACTCTCTGAAACCTAAAACTAATTAAAAAAAACATCTTTCTAGGCATCCACTCTCCCTAATCTTCCAAGTAAATTTCAATTAACTTATTGAAATATTGCAATCACCCTTATCCAAAAACGATATTTAAATCAACTTTTTAGCAGTAACACACTCACATTTTTCATAAAACAAACACATTTTTTTCAGGAATCTACTCTCTGGAACCTTAAACAAATTTTAAAAAAACATCTTTCTAGGCATCCACTGTCCCTAATCGTGCAAGAAAATTTCAATTGACTTGTTGAAATATTGCAATCACCCTTATCCAAAAATGAAATTTAAATCAACTTTTTAGCAGTAACACACTCACATTTTTCATAAAACAAACACATTTTTTTCAGGAATCTACTCTCTGGAACCTAAAACTAATTTTAAAAAAACATCTTTCTAGGCATCCATTGTCCCTAATCGTGCAAGAAAATTTCAATTGACTTGTTGAAATATTGCAATCACCCTTATTCAAAAATGAAATTTAAATCAACTTTTTAGCAGTAACACCCTCACATTTTTCATAAAACAAACACATTTTTTTCAGGAATCTACTCTCTGAAAACTAATACTAATTTAAAAAAGAAATCTTTCTATGCATCCACTGACCCTAATCGTGCAAGAAAATTTCAATTGACTTGTTGAAGTATTGCAATCACCCTTATCCAAAAACGAAATTTAAATCAACTTTTTAGCAGTAACACACTCACATTTTTCATAAAACAAACACATTTTTTTCAGGAATCTACTCTCTGGAACCTTAAACAAATTTAAAAAAAACATCTTTCTAGGCATCCACTGTCCCTAATCGTGCAAGAACATTTCAATTGACTTGTTGAAATATTGCAATCACCCTTATCCAAAAATGAAATTTAAATCAACTTTTTAGCAGTAACACACTCACATTTTTCATAAAACAAACACATTTTTTTCAGGAATCTACTCTCTGGAACCTAAAACTAATATAAAAAAAAGATCTTTCTAGGCATCCACTGTCCCTAATCGTGCAAGAAAATTTCAATTGACTTGTTGAAATATTGCAATCACCCTTATTCAAAAACGAAATTTAAATCAACTTTTTAGCAGTAACACCCTCACATTTTTTATAAAACAAACACATTTTTTTCAGGAATCTACTCTCTGAAACCTAAAACTAATTAAAAAAAACATCTTTCTAGGCATCCACTCTCCCTAATCTTCCAAGAAAATCTCAATTAACTTATTGAAATATTGCAATCACCCTTATCCAAAAACGATATTTAAATCAACTTTTTAGCAGTAACACACTCACATTTTTCATAAAACAAACACATTTTTTTCAGGAATCTACTCTCTGGAACCTAAAACTAATTTTAAAAAAAATCTTTCTAGGCATCCACTGTCCCTAATCGTGCAAGAAAATTTCAATTGACTTGTTGAAATATTGCAATCACCCTTATCCAAAAATGAAATTTAAATCAACTTTTTAGCAGTAACACACTCACATTTTTCATAAAACAAACACATTTTTTTCAGGAATCTACTCTCTGGAACCTAAAACTAATTTTAAAAAAACATCTTTCTAGGCATCCACTGTCCCTAATCGTGCAAGAAAATTTCAATTGACTTGTTGAAATATTGCAATCACCCTTATTCAAAAACGAAATTTAAATCAACTTTTTAGCAGTAACACCCTCACATTTTTCATAAAACAAACACATTTTTTTCAGGAATCTACTCTCTGGAACCTAAAACTAATTTTAAAAAAACATCTTTCTAGGCATCCACTGTCCCTAATCGTGCAGGAAAATTTCAATTGACTTGTTGAAGTATTGCAATCACCCTTATCCAAAAACGAAATTTAAATCAACTTTTTAGCAGTAACACACTCACATTTTTCATAAAACAAACACATTTTTTTTCAGGAATCTACTCTTTGGAACCTAAAACTAATTTTAAAAAAACATCTTTCTAGGCATCCAGTGTCCATAATAGTGCAAGAAAATTTCAATTGACTTGTTGAAATATTGCAATCACCCTTATCCAAAAACGAAATTTAAATCAACTTTTTAGCAGTAACACACTCACATTTTTCATAAAACAAACACATTTTTTTCAGGAATCTACTCTCTGAAACCTAAAACTAATTTAAAAAAAACATCTTTCTATGCATCCACTGTCCCTAATCGTGCAAGAAAATTTCAATTGACTTATTGAAATATTGCAATCACCCTTATTCAAAAACGAAATTTAAATCAACTTTTTAGCAGTAACACCCTCACATTTTCATAAAACAAACACATTTTTTTCAGGAATCTACTCTCTGAAACCTAATACTAATTTAAAAAAGAAATCTTTCTATGCATCCACTGTCCCTAATCGTGCAAGAAAATTTCAATTGACTTGTTGAAGTATTGCAATCACCCTTATCCAAAAACGAAATTTAAATCAACTTTTTAGCAGTAACACACTCACATTTTTCATAAAACAAACACATTTTTTTCAGGAATCTACTCTCTGGAACCTAAAACTAATTTTAAAAAAACATCTTTCTAGGCATCCACTGTCCCTAATCGTGCAAGAAAATTTCAATTGACTTGTTGAAATATTGCAATCACCCTTATCCAAAAACGAAATTTAAATCAACTTTTTAGCAGTAACACACTCACATTTTTCATAAAACAAACACATTTTTTTCAGGAATCTACTCTCTGAAACCTAAAACTAATTTTAAAAAAACATCTCTCTAGGCATCCACTGTCCCTAATCGTGCAAGAAAATTTCAATTGACTTGTTGAAATATTGCAATCACCCTTATCCAAAAACGAAATTTAAATCAACTTTTTAGCAGTAACACACTCACATTTTTCATAAAACAAACACATTTTTTCAGGAATCAACTCTCTGGAACCTAAAACAAATATAAAAAAACATCTTTCTATGCATCCACTCTCCCTAATCGTGCAAAAAAATTTCAATTAACTAGTTGAAATAATGCAATCATGCCTATCCTGAAGCTAAATTTAAATAAACTTTTTAGCAGTAACACACTCATATTTTTCATAAAACAAACACATTTTTTTCAGGAATCAACTCTCTGGAACCTAAAACAAATATAAAAAAAAATCTTTCTATGCATCCACTCTCCCTAATCGTGCAAGAAAATTTGAATTAACTTGTTGAAATGATGCATTCACGCTTATCCTGAAACTAAATTTAAATCAACTTTTTTGCAGTAACACACTCACATTTTTCATGAAACAAATAATTTTTTTTTCAGGAATCCACTCTCTGGAACCTATAACGAATTTGTAAAAAACATCTTTCTAGGCATCCACTCTCCCTAATCTTGCAAGAAAATTTCAATTAACTTGTTGAAATATTGCAATCACCCTTATCCAAAAATGAAATTTAAATTAACTTTTTAGCAGTAACACACTCACATTTTTCATAAAACAAACACAGTTTTTTTCAGGAATCTACTCTCTGGAACCTAAAACTAATTTTAAAAAAACATCTTTCTAGGCATCCACTGTCCGTAATCGTGCAAGAAAATTTCAATTGACTTGTTGAAATATTGCAATCACCCTTATTCAAAAACGAAATTTAAATCAACTTTTTAGCAGTAACACCCTCACATTTTTCATAAAACAAACACATTTTTTTCAGGAATCTACTCTCTGAAACCTAATACTAATTTAAAAAAGAAATCTTTCTATGCATCCACTGTCCCTAATCGTGCAAGAAAATTTCAATTGACTTGTTGAAGTATTGCAATCACCCTTATCCAAAAATGAAATTTAAATCAACTTTTTAGCAGTAACACACTCACATTTTTCATAAAACAAACACATTTTTTTCAGGAATCTACTCTCTGGAACCTAAAACTAATTTTAAAAAAACATCTTTCTAGGCATCCACTGTCCCTAATCGTGCAAGAAAATTTCAATTGACTTGTTGAAATATTGCAATAACCCTTATCCAAAAACGAAATTTAAATCAACTTTTTAGCAGTAACAAACTCACATTTTTCATAAAACAAACACATTTTTTTCAGGAATCTACTCTCTGAAACCTAAAACTAATTTTAAAAAAATATCTTTCTATGCATCCACTGTCCCTAATCGTGCAAGAAAATTTCAATTGACTTATTGAAATATTGCAATCACCCTTATTCAAAAACGAAATTTAAATCAACTTTTTAGCAGTAACACCCTCACATTTTCATAAAACAAACACATTTTTTTCAGGAATCTACTCTCTGAAACCTAAAACTAATTTTAAAAAAACATCTCTCTAGGCATCCACTGTCCCTAATCGTGCAAGAAAATTTCAATTGACTTGTTGAAATATTGCAATCACCCTTATCCAAAAACGAAATTTAAATCAACTTTTTAGCAGTAACACACTCACATTTTTCATAAAACAAACACATTTTTTCAGGAATCAACTCTCTGGAACCTAAAACAAATATAAAAAAACATCTTTCTATGCATCCACTCTCCCTAATCGTGCAAAAAAATTTCAATTAACTAGTTGAAATAATGCAATCATGCCTATCCTGAAGCTAAATTTAAATAAACTTTTTAGCAGTAACACACTCATATTTTTCATAAAACAAACACATTTTTTTCAGGAATCAACTCTCTGGAACCTAAAACAAATATAAAAAAAAATCTTTCTATGCATCCACTCTCCCTAATCGTGCAAGAAAATTTGAATTAACTTGTTGAAATGATGCATTCACGCTTATCCTGAAACTAAATTTAAATCAACATTTTTGCAGTAACACACTCACATTATTCATGAAACAAATAATTTTTTTTTCAGGAATCCACTCTCTGGAACCTATAACGAATTTGTAAAAAACATCTTTCTAGGCATCCACTCTCCCTAATCTTGCAAGAAAATTTCAATTAACTTGTTGAAATATTGCAATCACCCTTATCCAAAAATGAAATTTAAATTAACTTTTTAGCAGTAACACACTCACATTTTTCATAAAACAAACACATTTTTTTCAGGAATCTACTCTCTGGAACCTAAAACAAATTTTTAAAAAACATCTTTCTAGGCATCCACTGTCCCTAATCGTGCAAGAAAATTTCAATTGACTTGTTGAAATATTGCAATCACCCTTATCCAAAAATGAAATTTAAATTAACTTTTTAGCAGTAACACACTCACATTTTTCATAAAACAAACACAGTTTTTTTCAGGAATCTACTCTCTGGAACCTAAAACTAATTTTAAAAAAACATCTTTCTAGGCATCCACTGTCCCTAATCGTGCAAGAAAATTTCAATTGACTTGTTGAAATATTGCAATCACCCTTATTCAAAAACGAAATTTAAATCAACTTTTTAGCAGTAACACCCTCACATTTTTCATAAAACAAACACATTTTTTTCAGGAATCTACTCTCTGAAACCTAATACTAATTTAAAAAAGAAATCTTTCTATGCATCCACTGTCCCTAATCGTGCAAGAAAATTTCAATTGACTTGTTGAAGTATTGCAATCACCCTTATCCAAAAATGAAATTTAAATCAACTTTTTAGCAGTAACACACTCACATTTTTCATAAAACAAACACATTTTTTTCAGGAATCTACTCTCTGGAACCTAAAACTAATTTTAAAAAAACATCTTTCTAGGCATCCACTGTCCCTAATCGTGCAAGAAAATTTCAATTGACTTGTTGAAATATTGCAATAACCCTTATCCAAAAACGAAATTTAAATCAACTTTTTAGCAGTAACACACTCACATTTTTCATAAAACAAACACATTTTTTTCAGGAATCTACTCTCTGAAACCTAAAACTAATTTAAAAAAAATATCTTTCTAGGCATCCACTGTCCCTAATCGTGCAAGAAAATTTCAATTGACTTGTTGAAATATTGCAATCACCCTTATTCAAAAACGAAATTTAAATCAACTTTTTAGCAGTAACACCCTCACATTTTTCATAAAACAAACACATTTTTTTCAGGAATCTACTCTCTGAAACCTAAAACTAATTAAAAAAAACATCTTTCTAGGCATCCACTCTCCCTAATCTTCCAAGAAAATTTCAATTAACTTGTTGAAATATTGCAATCACCCTTATCCAAAAACGATATTTAAATCAACTTTTTAGCAGTAACACACTCACATTTTTCATAAAACAAACACATTTTTTTCAGGAATCTACTCTCTGGAACCTAAAACTAATTTTAAAAAAACATCTTTCTAGGCATCCACTGTCCCTAATCGTGCAAGAAAATTTCAATTGACTTGTTGAAATATTGCAATCACCCTTATCCAAAAATGAAATTTAAATCAACTTTTTAGCAGTAACACACTCACATTTTTCATAAAACAAACACATTTTTTTCAGGAATCTACTCTCTGGAACCTAAAACTAATTTTAAAAAAACATCTTTCTAGGCATCCACTGTCCCTAATCGTGCAAGAAAATTTCAATTGACTTGTTGAAATATTGCAATCACCCTTATTCAAAAACGAAATTTAAATCAACTTTTTAGCAGTAACACCCTCACATTTTTCATAAAACACACACATTTTTTTCAGGAATCTACTCTCTGGAACCTAAAACTAATTTGAAAAAAACATCTTTCTAGGCATCCACTGTCCCTAATCGTGCAAGAAAATTTCAATTGACTTGTTGAAGTATTGCAATCACCCTTATCCAAAAACGAAATTTAAATCAACTTTTTAGCAGTAACACACTCACATTTTTCATAAAACAAACACATTTTTTTTCAGGAATCTACTCTCTGGAACCTAAAACTAATTTTAAAAAAACATCTTTCTAGGCATCCACTGTCCCTAATCGTGCAACAAAATTTCAATTGACTTATTGAAATATTGCAATCACCCTTATTCAAAAACGAAATTTAAATCAACTTTTTAGCAGTAACACCCTCACATTTTTCATAAAACAAACACATTTTTTTCAGGAATCTACTCTGTGAAACCTAATACTAATTTAAAAAAGATATCTTTCTATGCATCCACTCTCCCTAATCGTGCAAGAAATTTTCAATTGACTTGTTGAAATATTGCAATCACCCTTATTCAAAAACGAAATTTAAATCAACTTTTTAGCAGTAACACCCTCACATTTTTCATAAAACAAACACATTTTTTTCAGGAATCTACTCTCTGAAACCTAAAACTAATTAAAAAAAACATCTTTCTAGGCATCCACTCTCCCTAATCTTCCAAGAAAATTTCAATTAACTTATTGAAATATTGCAATCACCCTTATCCAAAAATGATATTTAAATCAACTTTTTAGCAGTAACACACTCACATTTTTCATAAAACAAACACATTTTTTTCAGGAATCTACTCTCTGGAACCTAAAACTAATTTTAAAAAAACATCTTTCTAGGCATCCACTGTCCCTAATCGTGCAAGAAAATTTCAATTGACTTGTTGAAATATTGCAATCACCCTTATCCAAAAATGAAATTTAAATTAACTTTTTAGCAGTAACACACTCACATTTTTCATAAAACAAACACAGTTTTTTTCAGGAATCTACTCTCTGGAACCTAAAACTAATTTTAAAAAAACATCTTTCTAGGCATCCACTGTCCCTAATCGTGCAAGAAAATTTCAATTGACTTGTTGAAATATTGCAATCACCCTTATTCAAAAACTAAATTTAAATCAACTTTTTAGCAGTAACACCCTCACATTTTTCATAAAACAAACACATTTTTTTCAGGAATCTACTCTCTGAAACCTAATACTAATTTAAAAAAGAAATCTTTCTATGCATCCACTGTCCCTAATCGTGCAAGAAAATTTCAATTGACTTGTTGAAGTATTGCAATCACCCTTATCCAAAAATGAAATTTAAATCAACTTTTTAGCAGTAACACACTCACATTTTTCATAAAACAAACACATTTTTTTCAGGAATCTACTCTCTGGAACCTAAAACTAATTTTAAAAAAACATCTTTCTAGGCATCCACTGTCCCTAATCGTGCAAGAAAATTTCAATTGACTTGTTGAAATATTGCAATAACCCTTATCCAAAAACGAAATTTAAATCAACTTTTTAGCAGTAACACACTCACATTTTTCATAAAACAAACACATTTTTTTCAGGAATCTACTCTCTGAAACCTAAAACTAATTTTAAAAAAATATCTTTCTAGGCATCCACTGTCCCTAATCGTGCAAGAAAATTTCAATTGACTTGTTGAAATATTGCAATCACCCTTATTCAAAAACGAAATTTAAATCAACTTTTTAGCAGTAACACCCTCACATTTTTCATAAAACAAACACATTTTTTTCAGGAATCTACTCTCTGAAACCTAAAACTAATTAAAAAAAAACATCTTTCTAGGCATCCACTCTCCCTAATCTTCCAAGAAAATTTCAATTAACTTGTTGAAATATTGCAATCACCCTTATCCAAAAACGATATTTAAATCAACTTTTTAGCAGTAACACACTCACATTTTTCATAAAACAAACACATTTTTTTCAGGAATCTACTCTCTGGAACCTAAAACTAATTTTAAAAAAACATCTTTCTAGGCATCCACTGTCCCTAATCGTGCAAGAAAATTTCAATTGACTTGTTGAAATATTGCAATCACCCTTATCCAAAAATGAAATTTAAATCAACTTTTTAGCAGTAACACACTCACATTTTTCATAAAACAAACACATTTTTTTCAGGAATCTACTCTCTGGAACCTAAAACTAATTTTAAAAAAACATCTTTCTAGGCATCCACTGTCCCTAATCGTGCAAGAAAATTTCAATTGACTTGTTGAAATATTGCAATCACCCTTATTCAAAAACGAAATTTAAATCAACTTTTTAGCAGTAACACCCTCACATTTTTCATAAAACACACACATTTTTTTCAGGAATCTACTCTCTGGAACCTAAAACTAATTTGAAAAAAACATCTTTCTAGGCATCCACTGTCCCTAATCGTGCAAGAAAATTTCAATTGACTTGTTGAAGTATTGCAATCACCCTTATCCAAAAACGAAATTTAAATCAACTTTTTAGCAGTAACACACTCACATTTTTCATAAAACAAACACATTTTTTTTCAGGAATCTACTCTCTGGAACCTAAAACTAATTTTAAAAAAACATCTTTCTAGGCATCCACTGTCCCTAATCGTGCAACAAAATTTCAATTGACTTATTGAAATATTGCAATCACCCTTATTCAAAAACGAAATTTAAATCAACTTTTTAGCAGTAACACCCTCACATTTTTCATAAAACAAACAAATTTTTTTCAGGAATCTACTCTGTGAAACCTAATACTAATTTAAAAAAGATATCTTTCTATGCATCCACTCTCCCTAATCGTGCAAGAAATTTTCAATTGACTTGTTGAAATATTGCAATCACCCTTATTCAAAAACGAAATTTAAATCAACTTTTTAGCAGTAACACCCTCACATTTTTCATAAAACAAACACATTTTTTTCAGGAATCTACTCTCTGAAACCTAAAACTAATTAAAAAAAACATCTTTCTAGGCATCCACTCTCCCTAATCTTCCAAGAAAATTTCAATTAACTTATTGAAATATTGCAATCACCCTTATCCAAAAACGATATTTAAATCAACTTTTTAGCAGTAACACACTCACATTTTTCATAAAACAAACACATTTTTTTCAGGAATCTACTCTCTGGAACCTAAAACTAATTTTAAAAAAACATCTTTCTAGGCATCCACTGTCCCTAATCGTGCAAGAAAATTTCAATTGACTTGTTGAAATATTGCAATCACCCTTATCCAAAAATGAAATTTAAATCAACTTTTTAGCAGTAACACACTCACATTTTTCATAAAACAAACACATTTTTTTCAGGAATCTACTCTCTGGAACCTAAAACTAATTTAAAAAAACATCTTTCTAGGCATCCACTGTCCCTAATCGTGCAAGAAAATTTCAATTGACTTGTTGAAGTATTGCAATCACCCTTATCCAAAAAACGAAATTTAAATCAACTTTTTAGCAGTAACACACTCACATTTTTCATAAAACAAACACATTTTTTTTCAGGAATCTACTCTCTGGAACCTAAAACTAATTTTAAAAAAACATCTTTCTAGGCATCCACTGTCCCTAATCGTGCAAGAAAATTTCAATTGACTTATTGAAATATTGCAATCACCCTTATTCAAAAACGAAATTTAAATCAACTTTTTAGCAGTAACACCCTCACATTTTTCATAAAACAAACACATTTTTTTCAGGAATCTACTCTCTGGAACCTAAAACTAATTTTAAAAAAACATCTTTCTAGGCATCCACTGTCCCTAATCGTGCAGGAAAATTTCAATTGACTTGTTGAAGTATTGCAATCACCCGTATCCAAAAACGAAATTTAAATCAACTTTTTAGCAGTAACACCCTCACATTTTTCATAAAACAAACACATTTTTTTCAGGAATCTACTCTCTGAAACCTAATACTAATTTAAAAAAGAAATCTTTCTATGCATCCACTGTCCCTAATCGTGCAAGAAAATTTCAATTGACTTGTTGAAGTATTGCAATCACCCTTATCCAAAAACGAAATTTAAATCAACTTTTTAGCAGTAACACACTCACATTTTTCATAAAACAAACACATTTTTTTCAGGAATCTACTCTCTGGAACCTAAAACTAATTTTAAAAAAACATCTTTCTAGGCATCCACTGTCCCTAATCGTGCAAGAAAATTTCAATTGACTTGTTGAAATATTGCAATCACCCTTATCCAAAAACGAAATTTAAATCAACTTTTTAGCAGTAACACACTCACATTTTTCATAAAACAAACACATTTTTTTCAGGAATCTACTCTCTGAAACCTAAAACTAATTTAAAAAAAACATCTCTCTAGGCATCCACTGTCCCTAATCGTGCAAGAAAATTTCAATTGACTTGTTGAAATATTGCAATCACCATTATCCAAAAACGAAATTTAAATCAACTTTTTAGCAGTAACACACTCACATTTTTCATAAAACAAACACATTTTTTCAGGAATCAACTCTCTGGAACCTAAAACAAATATAAAAAAAAAATCTTTGTATGCATCCACTCTCCCTAATCGTGCAAGAAAATTTCAATTAACTAGTTGAAATAATGCAATCATGCCTATCCTGAAGCTAAATTTAAATAAACTTTTTAGCAGTAACACACTCATATTTTTCATAAAACAAACACATTTTTTTCAGGAATCAACTCTCTGGAACCTAAAACAAATATAAAAAAAAGATCTTTCTATGCATCCACTCTCCCTAATCGTGCAAGAAAATTTGAATTAACTTGTTGAAATGATGCATTCACGCTTATCCTGAAACTAAATTTAAATCAACTTTTTTGCAGTAACACACTCACATTTTTCATGAAACAAATAATTTTTTTTTTCAGGAATCCACTCTCTGGAACCTATAACGAATTTGTAAAAAACATCTTTCTAGGCATCCACTCTCCCTAATCTTGCAAGAAAATTTCAATTAACTTGTTGAAATATTGCAATCACCCTTATCCAAAAACAATATTTAAATCAACTTTTTTGCAGTAACACACTCACATTTTTCATAAAACAAACACATTTTTTTCAGGAATCTACTCTCTGGAACCTAAAACTAATTTTTAAAAAACATCTTTCTAGGCATCCACTGTCCCTAATCGTGCAAGAAAATTTCAATTGACTTGTTGAAATATTGCAATCACCCTTATCCAAAAATGAAATTTAAATTAACTTTTTAGCAGTAACACACTCACATTTTTCATGAAACAAACACATTTTTTTCAGGAATCTACTCTCTGGAACCTAAAACTAATTTTAAAAAAACATCTTTCAAGGCATCCACTGTCCCTAATCGTGCAAGAAAATTTCAATTGACTTGTTGAAATATTGCAATCACCCTTATTCAAAAACGAAATTTAAATCAACTTTTTAGCAGTAACACCCTCACATTTTTCATAAAACAAACACATTTTTTTCAGGAATCTACTCTCTGAAACCTAATACTAATTAAAAAAAAACATCTTTCTAGGCATCCACTCTCCCTAATCTTCCAAGAAAATTTCAATTAACTTGTTGAAATATTGCAATCACCCTTATCCAAAAACGATATTTAAATCAACTTTTTAGCAGTAACACACTCACATTTTTCATAAAACAAACACATTTTTTTCAGGAATCTACTCTCTGGAACCTAAAACTAATTTTAAAAAAACATCTTTCTAGGCATCCACTGTCCCTAATCGTGCAGGAAAATTTCAATTGACTTGT
This sequence comes from Lissotriton vulgaris, assembly GCF_964263255.1. Classification (NCBI taxonomy): domain Eukaryota; kingdom Metazoa; phylum Chordata; class Amphibia; order Caudata; family Salamandridae; genus Lissotriton; species Lissotriton vulgaris. The sequence continues at coordinate 789,381 of NW_028244439.1, read as the reverse complement.
TGAAATATTGCAATCACCCTTATCCAAAAATGAAATTTAAATCAACTTTTTAGCAGTAACACACTCACATTTTTCATAAAACAAACACATTTTTTTCAGGAATCTACTCTCTGGAACCTAAAACTAATTTTAAAAAAACATCTTTCTAGGCATCCACTGTCCCTAATCGTGCAAGAAAATTTCAATTGACTTGTTGAAATATTGCAATCACCCTTATTCAAAAACGAAATTTAAATCAACTTTTTAGCAGTAACACCCTCACATTTTTCATAAAACAAACACATTTTTTTCAGGAATCTACTCTCTGGAACCTAAAACTAATTTGATAAAAACATCTTTCTAGGCATCCACTGTCCCTAATCGTGCAAGAAAATTTCAATTGACTTGTTGAAGTATTGCAATCACCCTTATCCAAAAACGAAATTTAAATCAACTTTTTAGCAGTAACACACTCATATTTTTCATAAAACAAACACATTTTTTTCAGGAATCAACTCTCTGGAACCTAAAACAAATATAAAAAAAAGATCTTTCTATGCATCCACTCTCCCTAATCGTGCAAGAAAATTTGAATTAACTTGTTGAAATGATGCATTCACGCTTATCCTGAAACTAAATTTAAATCAACTTTTTTGCAGTAACACACTCACATTTTTCATGAAACAAATAATTTTTTTTTTCAGGAATCCACTCTCTGGAACCTATAACGAATTTGTAAAAAACATCTTTCTAGGCATCCACTCTCCCTAATCTTGCAAGAAAATTTCAATTAACTTGTTGAAATATTGCAATCACCCTTATCCAAAAACAATATTTAAATCAACTTTTTTGCAGTAACACACTCACATTTTTCATAAAACAAACACATTTTTTTCAGGAATCTACTCTCTGGAACCTAAAACTAATTTTTAAAAAACATCTTTCTAGGCATCCACTGTCCCTAATCGTGCAAGAAAATTTCAATTGACTTGTTGAAATATTGCAATCACCCTTATCCAAAAATGAAATTTAAATTAACTTTTTAGCAGTAACACACTCACATTTGTCATGAAACAAACACATTTTTTTCAGGAATCTACTCTCTGGAACCTAAAACTAATTTTAAAAAAACATCTTTCTAGGCATCCACTGTCCCTAATCGTGCAAGAAAATTTCAATTGACTTGTTGAAATATTGCAATCACCCTTATTCAAAAATGAAATTTAAATCAACTTTTTAGCAGTAACACCCTCACATTTTTCATAAAACAAACACATTTTTTTCAGGAATCTACTCTCTGAAACCTAATACTAATTTAAAAAAGAAATCTTTCTATGCATCCACTGTCCCTAATCGTGCCTGAAAATTTCAATTGACTTGTTGAAGTATTGCAATCACCCTTATCCAAAAACGAAATTTAAATCAACTTTTTAGCAGTAACACACTCACATTTTTCATAAAACAAACACATTATTTTCAGGAATCTACTCTCTGGAACCTAAAACTAATTTTAAAAAAACATCTTTCTAGGCATCCACTGTCCCTAATCGTGCAAGAAAATTTCAATTGACTTGTTGAAATATTGCAATCACCCTTATCCAAAAAAGAAATTTAAATCAACTTTTTAGCAGTAACACACTCACATTTTTCATAAAACAAACACATTTTTTTCAGGAATCTACTCTGAAACCTAAAACTAATTTAAAAAAAATATCTTTCTAGGCATCCACTGTCCCTAATCGTGCAAGAAAATTTCAATTGACTTGTTGAAGTATTGCAATCACCCTTATCCAAAAACGAAATTTAAATCAACTTTTTAGCAGTAACACCCTCACATTTTTCATAAAACAAAACACATTTTTTTCAGGAATCTACTCTCTGAAACCTAAAACTAATTAAAAAAAACATCTTTCTAGGCATCCACTCTCCCTAATCTTCCAAGAAAATTTCAATTAACTTATTGAAATATTGCAATCACCCTTATCCAAAAACGATATTTAAATCAACTTTTTAGCAGTAACACACTCACATTTTTCATAAAACAAACACATTTTTTTCAGGAATCAACTCTCTGGAACCTAAAACAAATATAAAAAAAACATCTTTCTATGCATCCACTCTCCCTAATCGTGCAAGAAAATTTCAATTAACTTGTTGAAATGATGCATTCACGCTTATCCTGAAACTAAATTTAAATCAACTTTTTTGCAGTAACACACTCACATTTTTCATGAAACAAATAATTTTTTTTTTTAGGAATCCACTCTCTGGAACCTATAACGAATTTGTAAAAAACATCTTTCTAGGCATCCACTCTCCCTAATCTTGCAAGAAAATTTCAATTAACTTGTTGAAATATTGCAATCACCCTCATCCAAAAACGATATTTAAATCAACTTTTTTGCAGTAACACACTCACATTTTTCATAAAACAAACACATTTTTTTCAGGAATCTACTCTCTGGAACCTAAAACTAATTAAAAAAAAAATCTTTCTAGGCATCCACTGTCCCTAATCGTGCAAGAAAATTTCAATTGACTTGTTGAAATATTGCAATCACCCTTATCCAAAAATGAAATTTAAATCAACTTTTTAGCAGTAACACACTCACATTTTTCATAAAACAAACACATTTTTTTCAGGAATCTACTCTCTGGAACCTAAAACTAATTTAAAAAAAACATCTTTCTAGGCATCCACTGTCCCTAATCGTGCAAGAAAATTTCAATTGACTTGTTGAAATATTGCAATCACCCTTATTCAAAAACGAAATTTAAATCAACTTTTTAGCAGTAACACCCTCACATTTTTCATAAAACAAACACATTTTTTTCAGGAATCTACTCTCTGAAACCTAAAACTAATTAAAAAAAACATCTTTCTAGGCATCCACTCTCCCTAATCTTCCAAGTAAATTTCAATTAACTTATTGAAATATTGCAATCACCCTTATCCAAAAACGATATTTAAATCAACTTTTTAGCAGTAACACACTCACATTTTTCATAAAACAAACACATTTTTTTCAGGAATCTACTCTCTGGAACCTTAAACAAATTTTAAAAAAACATCTTTCTAGGCATCCACTGTCCCTAATCGTGCAAGAAAATTTCAATTGACTTGTTGAAATATTGCAATCACCCTTATCCAAAAATGAAATTTAAATCAACTTTTTAGCAGTAACACACTCACATTTTTCATAAAACAAACACATTTTTTTCAGGAATCTACTCTCTGGAACCTAAAACTAATTTTAAAAAAACATCTTTCTAGGCATCCATTGTCCCTAATCGTGCAAGAAAATTTCAATTGACTTGTTACAATATTGCAATCACCCTTATTCAAAAATGAAATTTAAATCAACTTTTTAGCAGTAACACCCTCACATTTTTCATAAAACAAACACATTTTTTTCAGGAATCTACTCTCTGAAAACTAATACTAATTTAAAAAAGAAATCTTTCTATGCATCCACTGTCCCTAATCGTGCAAGAAAATTTCAATTGACTTGTTGAAGTATTGCAATCACCCTTATCCAAAAACGAAATTTAAATCAACTTTTTAGCAGTAACACACTCACATTTTTCATAAAACAAACACATTTTTTTCAGGAATCTACTCTCTGGAACCTTAAACAAATTTAAAAAAAACATCTTTCTAGGCATCCACTGTCCCTAATCGTGCAAGAACATTTCAATTGACTTGTTGAAATATTGCAATCACCCTTATCCAAAAATGAAATTTAAATCAACTTTTTAGCAGTAACACACTCACATTTTTCATAAAACAAACACATTTTTTTCAGGAATCTACTCTCTGGAACCTAAAACTAATTTAAAAAAAAGATCTTTCTAGGCATCCACTGTCCCTAATCGTGCAAGAAAATTTCAATTGACTTGTTGAAATATTGCAATCACCCTTATTCAAAAACGAAATTTAAATCAACTTTTTAGCAGTAACACCCTCACATTTTTCATAAAACAAACACATTTTTTTCAGGAATCTACTCTCTGAAACCTAAAACTAATTAAAAAAAACATCTTTCTAGGCATCCACTCTCCCTAATCTTCCAAGAAAATCTCAATTAACTTATTGAAATATTGCAATCACCCTTATCCAAAAACGATATTTAAATCAACTTTTTAGCAGTAACACACTCACATTTTTCATAAAACAAACACATTTTTTTCAGGAATCTACTCTCTGGAACCTAAAACTAATTTAAAAAAAAATCTTTCTAGGCATCCACTGTCCCTAATCGTGCAAGAAAATTTCAATTGACTTGTTGAAATATTGCAATCACCCTTATCCAAAAATGAAATTTAAATCAACTTTTTAGCAGTAACACACTCACATTTTTCATAAAACAAACACATTTTTTTCAGGAATCTACTCTCTGGAACCTAAAACTAATTTAAAAAAAACATCTTTCTAGGCATCCACTGTCCCTAATCGTGCAAGAAAATTTCAATTGACTTGTTGAAATATTGCAATCACCCTTATTCAAAAACGAAATTTAAATCAACTTTTTAGCAGTAACACCCTCACATTTTTCATAAAACAAACACATTTTTTTCAGGAATCTACTCTCTGGAACCTAAAACTAATTTTAAAAAAACATCTTTCTAGGCATCCACTGTCCCTAATCGTGCAGGAAAATTTCAATTGACTTGTTGAAGTATTGCAATCACCCTTATCCAAAAACGAAATTTAAATCAACTTTTTAGCAGTAACACACTCACATTTTTCATAAAACAAACACATTTTTTTTCAGGAATCTACTCTTTGGAACCTAAAACTAATTTTAAAAAAACATCTTTCTAGGCATCCAGTGTCCATAATAGTGCAAGAAAATTTCAATTGACTTGTTGAAATATTGCAATCACCCTTATCCAAAAACGAAATTTAAATCAACTTTTTAGCAGTAACACACTCACATTTTTCATAAAACAAACACATTTTTTTCAGGAATCTACTCTCTGAAACCTAAAACTAATTTTAAAAAAACATCTTTCTATGCATCCACTGTCCCTAATCGTGCAAGAAAATTTCAATTGACTTATTGAAATATTGCAATCACCCTTATTCAAAAACGAAATTTAAATCAACTTTTTAGCAGTAACACCCTCACATTTTCATAAAACAAACACATTTTTTTCAGGAATCTACTCTCTGAAACCTAATACTAATTTAAAAAAGAAATCTTTCTATGCATCCACTGTCCCTAATCGTGCAAGAAAATTTCAATTGACTTGTTGAAGTATTGCAATCACCCTTATCCAAAAACGAAATTTAAATCAACTTTTTAGCAGTAACACACTCACATTTTTCATAAAACAAACACATTTTTTTCAGGAATCTACTCTCTGGAACCTAAAACTAATTTTAAAAAAACATCTTTCTAGGCATCCACTGTCCCTAATCGTGCAAGAAAATTTCAATTGACTTGTTGAAATATTGCAATCACCCTTATCCAAAAACGAAATTTAAATCAACTTTTTAGCAGTAACACACTCACATTTTTCATAAAACAAACACATTTTTTTCAGGAATCTACTCTCTGAAACCTAAAACTAATTTTAAAAAAACATCTCTCTAGGCATCCACTGTCCCTAATCGTGCAAGAAAATTTCAATTGACTTGTTGAAATATTGCAATCACCCTTATCCAAAAACGAAATTTAAATCAACTTTTTAGCAGTAACACACTCACATTTTTCATAAAACAAACACATTTTTTCAGGAATCAACTCTCTGGAACCTAAAACAAATATAAAAAAACATCTTTCTATGCATCCACTCTCCCTAATCGTGCAAAAAAATTTCAATTAACTAGTTGAAATAATGCAATCATGCCTATCCTGAAGCTAAATTTAAATAAACTTTTTAGCAGTAACACACTCATATTTTTCATAAAACAAACACATTTTTTTCAGGAATCAACTCTCTGGAACCTAAAACAAATATAAAAAAAATCTTTCTATGCATCCACTCTCCCTAATCGTGCAAGAAAATTTGAATTAACTTGTTGAAATGATGCATTCACGCTTATCCTGAAACTAAATTTAAATCAACTTTTTTGCAGTAACACACTCACATTTTTCATGAAACAAATAATTTTTTTTTCAGGAATCCACTCTCTGGAACCTATAACGAATTTGTAAAAAACATCTTTCTAGGCATCCACTCTCCCTAATCTTGCAAGAAAATTTCAATTAACTTGTTGAAATATTGCAATCACCCTTATCCAAAAATGAAATTTAAATTAACTTTTTAGCAGTAACACACTCACATTTTTCATAAAACAAACACAGTTTTTTTCAGGAATCTACTCTCTGGAACCTAAAACTAATTTTAAAAAAACATCTTTCTAGGCATCCACTGTCCCTAATCGTGCAAGAAAATTTCAATTGACTTGTTGAAATATTGCAATCACCCTTATTCAAAAACGAAATTTAAATCAACTTTTTAGCAGTAACACCCTCACATTTTTCATAAAACAAACACATTTTTTTCAGGAATCTACTCTCTGAAACCTAATACTAATTTAAAAAAGAAATCTTTCTATGCATCCACTGTCCCTAATCGTGCAAGAAAATTTCAATTGACTTGTTGAAGTATTGCAATCACCCTTATCCAAAAATGAAATTTAAATCAACTTTTTAGCAGTAACACACTCACATTTTTCATAAAACAAACACATTTTTTTCAGGAATCTACTCTCTGGAACCTAAAACTAATTTTAAAAAAACATCTTTCTAGGCATCCACTGTCCCTAATCGTGCAAGAAAATTTCAATTGACTTGTTGAAATATTGCAATAACCCTTATCCAAAAACGAAATTTAAATCAACTTTTTAGCAGTAACACACTCACATTTTTCATAAAACAAACACATTTTTTTCAGGAATCTACTCTCTGAAACCTAAAACTAATTTTAAAAAAATATCTTTCTAGGCATCCACTGTCCCTAATCGTGCAAGAAAATTTCAATTGACTTGTTGAAATATTGCAATCACCCTTATTCAAAAACGAAATTTAAATCAACTTTTTAGCAGTAACACCCTCACATTTTTCATAAAACAAACACATTTTTTTCAGGAATCTACTCTCTGAAACCTAAAACTAATTAAAAAAAAACATCTTTCTAGGCATCCACTCTCCCTAATCTTCCAAGAAAATTTCAATTAACTTGTTGAAATATTGCAATCACCCTTATCCAAAAACGATATTTAAATCAACTTTTTAGCAGTAACACACTCACATTTTTCATAAAACAAACACATTTTTTTCAGGAATCTACTCTCTGGAACCTAAAACTAATTTAAAAAAAAACATCTTTCTAGGCATCCACTGTCCCTAATCGTGCAAGAAAATTTCAATTGACTTGTTGAAATATTGCAATCACCCTTATCCAAAAATGAAATTTAAATCAACTTTTTAGCAGTAACACACTCACATTTTTCATAAAACAAACACATTTTTTTCAGGAATCTACTCTCTGGAACCTAAAACTAATTTTAAAAAAACATCTTTCTAGGCATCCACTGTCCCTAATCGTGCAAGAAAATTTCAATTGACTTGTTGAAATATTGCAATCACCCTTATTCAAAAACGAAATTTAAATCAACTTTTTAGCAGTAACACCCTCACATTTTTCATAAAACAAACACATTTTTTTCAGGAATCTACTCTCTGGAACCTAAAACTAATTTGAAAAAAACATCTTTCTAGGCATCCACTGTCCCTAATCGTGCAAGAAAATTTCAATTGACTTGTTGAAGTATTGCAATCACCCTTATCCAAAAACGAAATTTAAATCAACTTTTTAGCAGTAACACACTCACATTTTTCATAAAACAAACACATTTTTTTTCAGGAATCTACTCTCTGGAACCTAAAACTAATTTTAAAAAAACATCTTTCTAGGCATCCACTGTCCCTAATCGTGCAACAAAATTTCAATTGACTTATTGAAATATTGCAATCACCCTTATTCAAAAACGAAATTTAAATCAACTTTTTAGCAGTAACACCCTCACATTTTTCATAAAACAAACAATTTTTTTTCAGGAATCTACTCTGTGAAACCTAATACTAATTTAAAAAAGATATCTTTCTATGCATCCACTCTCCCTAATCGTGCAAGAAATTTTCAATTGACTTGTTGAAATATTGCAATCACCCTTATTCAAAAACGAAATTTAAATCAACTTTTTAGCAGTAACACCCTCACATTTTTCATAAAACAAACACATTTTTTTCAGGAATCTACTCTCTGAAACCTAAAACTAATTAAAAAAAACATCTTTCTAGGCATCCACTCTCCCTAATCTTCCAAGAAAATTTCAATTAACTTATTGAAATATTGCAATCACCCTTATCCAAAAACGATATTTAAATCAACTTTTTAGCAGTAACACACTCACATTTTTCATAAAACAAACACATTTTTTTCAGGAATCTACTCTCTGGAACCTAAAACTAATTTTAAAAAAACATCTTTCTAGGCATCCACTGTCCCTAATCGTGCAAGAAAATTTCAATTGACTTGTTGAAATATTGCAATCACCCTTATCCAAAAATGAAATTTAAATCAACTTTTTAGCAGTAACACACTCACATTTTTCATAAAACAAACACATTTTTTTCAGGAATCTACTCTCTGGAACCTAAAACTAATTTAAAAAAACATCTTTCTAGGCATCCACTGTCCCTAATCGTGCAAGAAAATTTCAATTGACTTGTTGAAATATTGCAATCACCCTTATTCAAAAACGAAATTTAAATCAACTTTTTAGCAGTAACACCCTCACATTTTTCATAAAACAAACACATTTTTTTCAGGAATCTACTCTCTGGAACCTAAAACTAATTTGAAAAAAACATCTTTCTAGGCATCCACTGTCCCTAATCGTGCAAGAAAATTTCAATTGACTTGTTGAAGTATTGCAATCACCCTTATCCAAAAACGAAATTTAAATCAACTTTTTAGCAGTAACACACTCACATTTTTCATAAAACAAACACATTTTTTTTCAGGAATCTACTCTCTGGAACCTAAAACTAATTTTAAAAAAACATCTTTCTAGGCATCCACTGTCCCTAATCGTGCAAGAAAATTTCAATTGACTTATTGAAATATTGCAATCACCCTTATTCAAAAACGAAATTTAAATCAACTTTTTAGCAGTAACACCCTCACATTTTTCATAAAACAAACACATTTTTTTCAGGAATCTACTCTCTGGAACCTAAAACTAATTTTAAAAAAACATCTTTCTAGGCATCCACTGTCCCTAATCGTGCAGGAAAATTTCAATTGACTTGTTGAAGTATTGCAATCACCCTTATCCAAAAACGAAATTTAAATCAACTTTTTAGCAGTAACACCCTCACATTTTTCATAAAACAAACACATTTTTTTCAGGAATCTACTCTCTGAAACCTAATACTAATTTAAAAAAGAAATCTTTCTATGCATCCACTGTCCCTAATCGTGCAAGAAAATTTCAATTGACTTGTTGAAGTATTGCAATCACCCTTATCCAAAAACGAAATTTAAATCAACTTTTTAGCAGTAACACACTCACATTTTTCATAAAACAAACACATTTTTTTCAGGAATCTACTCTCTGGAACCTAAAACTAATTTTAAAAAAACATCTTTCTAGGCATCCACTGTCCCTAATCGTGCAAGAAAATTTCAATTGACTTGTTGAAATATTGCAATCACCCTTATCCAAAAACGAAATTTAAATCAACTTTTTAGCAGTAACACACTCACATTTTTCATAAAACAAACACATTTTTTTCAGGAATCTACTCTCTGAAACCTAAAACTAATTTAAAAAAAACATCTCTCTAGGCATCCACTGTCCCTAATCGTGCAAGAAAATTTCAATTGACTTGTTGAAATATTGCAATCACCCTTATCCAAAAACGAAATTTAAATCAACTTTTTAGCAGTAACACACTCACATTTTTCATAAAACAAACACATTTTTTCAGGAATCAACTCTCTGGAACCTAAAACAAATATAAAAAAAAAATCTTTGTATGCATCCACTCTCCCTAATCGTGCAAGAAAATTTCAATTAACTAGTTGAAATAATGCAATCATGCCTATCCTGAAGCTAAATTTAAATAAACTTTTTAGCAGTAACACACTCATATTTTTCATAAAACAAACACATTTTTTTCAGGAATCAACTCTCTGGAACCTAAAACAAATATAAAAAAAAGATCTTTCTATGCATCCACTCTCCCTAATCGTGCAAGAAAATTTGAATTAACTTGTTGAAATGATGCATTCACGCTTATCCTGAAACTAAATTTAAATCAACTTTTTTGCAGTAACACACTCACATTTTTCATGAAACAAATAATTTTTTTTTCAGGAATCCACTCTCTGGAACCTATAACGAATTTGTAAAAAACATCTTTCTAGGCATCCACTCTCCCTAATCTTGCAAGAAAATTTCAATTAACTTGTTGAAATATTGCAATCACCCTTATCCAAAAACAATATTTAAATCAACTTTTTTGCAGTAACACACTCACATTTTTCATAAAACAAACACATTTTTTTCAGGAATCTACTCTCTGGAACCTAAAACTAATTTTTAAAAAACATCTTTCTAGGCATCCACTGTCCCTAATCGTGCAAGAAAATTTCAATTGACTTGTTGAAATATTGCAATCACCCTTATCCAAAAATGAAATTTAAATTAACTTTTTAGCAGTAACACACTCACATTTTTCATGAAACAAACACATTTTTTTCAGGAATCTACTCTCTGGAACCTAAAACTAATTTTAAAAAAACATCTTTCTAGGCATCCACTGTCCCTAATCGTGCAAGAAAATTTCAATTGACTTGTTGAAATATTGCAATCACCCTTATTCAAAAACGAAATTTAAATCAACTTTTTAGCAGTAACACCCTCACATTTTTCATAAAACAAACACATTTTTTTCAGGAATCTACTCTCTGAAACCTAATACTAATTTAAAAAAGAAATCTTTCTGTGCATCCACTGTCCCTAATCGTGCAAGAAAATTTCAATTGACTTGTTGAAGTATTGCAATCACCCTTATCCAAAAACGAAATTTAAATCAACTTTTTAGCAGTAACACACTCACATTTTTCATAAAACAAACACATTTTTTTCAGGAATCTACTCTCTGGAACCTAAAACTAATTTTAAAAAAACATCTTTCTAGGCATCCACTGTCCCTAATCGTGCAAGAAAATTTCAATTGACTTGTTGAAATATTGCAATCACCCTTATCCAAAAACGAAATTTAAATCAACTTTTTAGCAGTAACACACTCACATTTTTCATAAAACAAACACATTTTTTTCAGGAATCTACTCTCTGAAACCTAAAACTAATTTAAAAAAAACATCTCTCTAGGCATCCACTGTCCCTAATCGTGCAAGAAAATTTCAATTGACTTGTTGAAATATTGCAATCACCCTTATCCAAAAACGAAATTTAAATCAACTTTTTAGCAGTAACACACTCACATTTTTCATAAAACAAACACATTTTTTCAGGAATCAACTCTCTGGAACCTAAAACAAATATAAAAAAAAAATCTTTGTATGCATCCACTCTCCCTAATCGTGCAAGAAAATTTCAATTAACTAGTTGAAATAATGCAATCATGCCTATCCTGAAGCTAAATTTAAATAAACTTTTTAGCAGTAACACACTCATATTTTTCATAAAACAAACACATTTTTTTCAGGAATCAACTCTCTGGAACCTAAAACAAATATAAAAAAAAGATCTTTCTATGCATCCACTCTCCCTAATCGTGCAAGAAAATTTGAATTAACTTGTTGAAATGATGCATTCACGCTTATCCTGAAACTAAATTTAAATCAACTTTTTTGCAGTAACACACTCACATTTTTCATGAAACAAATAATTTTTTTTTCAGGAATCCACTCTCTGGAACCTATAACGAATTTGTAAAAAACATCTTTCTAGGCATCCACTCTCCCTAATCTTGCAAGAAAATTTCAATTAACTTGTTGAAATATTGCAATCACCCTTATCCAAAAACAATATTTAAATCAACTTTTTTGCAGTAACACACTCACATTTTTCATAAAACAAACACATTTTTTTCAGGAATCTACTCTCTGGAACCTAAAACTAATTTTTAAAAAACATCTTTCTAGGCATCCACTGTCCCTAATCGTGCAAGAAAATTTCAATTGACTTGTTGAAATATTGCAATCACCCTTATCCAAAAATGAAATTTAAATTAACTTTTTAGCAGTAACACACTCACATTTTTCATGAAACAAACACATTTTTTTCAGGAATCTACTCTCTGGAACCTAAAACTAATTTTAAAAAAACATCTTTCTAGGCATCCACTGTCCCTAATCGTGCAAGAAAATTTCAATTGACTTGTTGAAATATTGCAATCACCCTTATTCAAAAACGAAATTTAAATCAACTTTTTAGCAGTAACACCCTCACATTTTTCATAAAACAAACACATTTTTTTCAGGAATCTACTCTCTGAAACCTAATACTAATTTAAAAAAGAAATCTTTCTGTGCATCCACTGTCCCTAATCGTGCAAGAAAATTTCAATTGACTTGTTGAAGTATTGCAATCACCCTTATCCAAAAACGAAATTTAAATCAACTTTTTAGCAGTAACACACTCACATTTTTCATAAAACAAACACATTTTTTTCAGGAATCTACTCTCTGAAACCTAAAACTAATTTAAAAAAAACATCTCTCTAGGCATCCACTGTCCCTAATCGTGCAAGAAAATTTCAATTGACTTGTTGAAGTATTGCAATCACCCTTATCCAAAAACGAAATTTAAATCAACTTTTTAGCAGTAACACACTCACATTTTTCATAAAACAAACACATTTTTTTTCAGGAATCTACTCTCTGGAACCTAAAACTAATTTTAAAAAAACATCTTTCTAGGCATCCACTGTCCCTAATCGTGCAACAAAATTTCAATTGACTTATTGAAATATTGCAATCACCCTTATTCAAAAACGAAATTTAAATCAACTTTTTAGCAGTAACACCCTCACATTTTTCATAAAACAAACAATTTTTTTTCAGGAATCTACTCTGTGAAACCTAATACTAATTTAAAAAAGATATCTTTCTATGCATCCACTCTCCCTAATCGTGCAAGAAATTTTCAATTGACTTGTTGAAATATTGCAATCACCCTTATTCAAAAACGAAATTTAAATCAACTTTTTAGCAGTAACACCCTCACATTTTTCATAAAACAAACACATTTTTTTCAGGAATCTACTCTCTGAAACCTAAAACTAATTAAAAAAAACATCTTTCTAGGCATCCACTCTCCCTAATCTTCCAAGAAAATTTCAATTAACTTATTGAAATATTGCAATCACCCTTATCCAAAAACGATATTTAAATCAACTTTTTAGCAGTAACACACTCACATTTTTCATAAAACAAACACATTTTTTTCAGGAATCTACTCTCTGGAACCTAAAACTAATTTTAAAAAAACATCTTTCTAGGCATCCACTGTCCCTAATCGTGCAAGAAAATTTCAATTGACTTGTTGAAATATTGCAATCACCCTTATCCAAAAATGAAATTTAAATCAACTTTTTAGCAGTAACACACTCACATTTTTCATAAAACAAACACATTTTTTTCAGGAATCTACTCTCTGGAACCTAAAACTAATTTAAAAAAACATCTTTCTAGGCATCCACTGTCCCTAATCGTGCAAGAAAATTTCAATTGACTTGTTGAAATATTGCAATCACCCTTATTCAAAAACGAAATTTAAATCAACTTTTTAGCAGTAACACCCTCACATTTTTCATAAAACAAACACATTTTTTTCAGGAATCTACTCTCTGGAACCTAAAACTAATTTGAAAAAAACATCTTTCTAGGCATCCACTGTCCCTAATCGTGCAAGAAAATTTCAATTGACTTGTTGAAGTATTGCAATCACCCTTATCCAAAAACGAAATTTAAATCAACTTTTTAGCAGTAACACACTCACATTTTTCATAAAACAAACACATTTTTTTTCAGGAATCTACTCTCTGGAACCTAAAACTAATTTTAAAAAAACATCTTTCTAGGCATCCACTGTCCCTAATCGTGCAAGAAAATTTCAATTGACTTATTGAAATATTGCAATCACCCTTATTCAAAAACGAAATTTAAATCAACTTTTTAGCAGTAACACCCTCACATTTTTCATAAAACAAACACATTTTTTTCAGGAATCTACTCTCTGGAACCTAAAACTAATTTTAAAAAAACATCTTTCTAGGCATCCACTGTCCCTAATCGTGCAGGAAAATTTCAATTGACTTGTTGAAGTATTGCAATCACCCTTATCCAAAAACGAAATTTAAATCAACTTTTTAGCAGTAACACCCTCACATTTTTCATAAAACAAACACATTTTTTTCAGGAATCTACTCTCTGAAACCTAATACTAATTTAAAAAAGAAATCTTTCTATGCATCCACTGTCCCTAATCGTGCAAGAAAATTTCAATTGACTTGTTGAAGTATTGCAATCACCCTTATCCAAAAACGAAATTTAAATCAACTTTTTAGCAGTAACACACTCACATTTTTCATAAAACAAACACATTTTTTTCAGGAATCTACTCTCTGGAACCTAAAACTAATTTTAAAAAAACATCTTTCTAGGCATCCACTGTCCCTAATCGTGCAAGAAAATTTCAATTGACTTGTTGAAATATTGCAATCACCCTTATCCAAAAACGAAATTTAAATCAACTTTTTAGCAGTAACACACTCACATTTTTCATAAAACAAACACATTTTTTTCAGGAATCTACTCTCTGAAACCTAAAACTAATTTAAAAAAAACATCTCTCTAGGCATCCACTGTCCCTAATCGTGCAAGAAAATTTCAATTGACTTGTTGAAATATTGCAATCACCCTTATCCAAAAACGAAATTTAAATCAACTTTTTAGCAGTAACACACTCACATTTTTCATAAAACAAACACATTTTTTCAGGAATCAACTCTCTGGAACCTAAAACAAATATAAAAAAAAAATCTTTGTATGCATCCACTCTCCCTAATCGTGCAAGAAAATTTCAATTAACTAGTTGAAATAATGCAATCATGCCTATCCTGAAGCTAAATTTAAATAAACTTTTTAGCAGTAACACACTCATATTTTTCATAAAACAAACACATTTTTTTCAGGAATCAACTCTCTGGAACCTAAAACAAATATAAAAAAAAGATCTTTCTATGCATCCACTCTCCCTAATCGTGCAAGAAAATTTGAATTAACTTGTTGAAATGATGCATTCACGCTTATCCTGAAACTAAATTTAAATCAACTTTTTTGCAGTAACACACTCACATTTTTCATGAAACAAATCATTTTTTTTTCAGGAATCCACTCTCTGGAACCTATAACGAATTTGTAAAAAACATCTTTCTAGGCATCCACTCTCCCTAATCTTGCAAGAAAATTTCAATTAACTTGTTGAAATATTGCAATCACCCTTATCCAAAAACAATATTTAAATCAACTTTTTTGCAGTAACACACTCACATTTTTCATAAAACAAACACATTTTTTTCAGGAATCTACTCTCTGGAACCTAAAACTAATTTTTAAAAAACATCTTTCTAGGCATCCACTGTCCCTAATCGTGCAAGAAAATTTCAATTGACTTGTTGAAATATTGCAATCACCCTTATCCAAAAATGAAATTTAAATTAACTTTTTAGCAGTAACACACTCACATTTTTCATGAAACAAACACATTTTTTTCAGGAATCTACTCTCTGGAACCTAAAACTAATTTTAAAAAAACATCTTTCTAGGCATCCACTGTCCCTAATCGTGCAAGAAAATTTCAATTGACTTGTTGAAATATTGCAATCACCCTTATTCAAAAACGAAATTTAAATCAACTTTTTAGCAGTAACACCCTCACATTTTTCATAAAACAAACACATTTTTTTCAGGAATCTACTCTCTGAAACCTAATACTAATTTAAAAAAGAAATCTTTCTATGCATCCACTGTCCCTAATCGTGCAAGAAAATTTCAATTGACTTGTTGAAGTATTGCAATCACCCTTATCCAAAAACGAAATTTAAATCAACTTTTTAGCAGTAACACACTCACATTTTTCATAAAACAAACACATTATTTTCAGGAATCTACTCTCTGGAACCTAAAACTAATTTTAAAAAAACATCTTTCTATGCATCCACTGTCCCTAATCGTGCAAGAAAATTTCAATTGACTTGTTGAAATATTGCAATCACCCTTATCCAAAAAAGAAATTTAAATCAACTTTTTAGCAGTAACACACTCACATTTTTCATAAAACAAACACATTTTTTTCAGGAATCTACTCTGAAACCTAAAACTAATTTAAAAAAAATATCTTTCTAGGCATCCACTGTCCCTAATCGTGCAAGAAAATTTCAATTGACTTGTTGAAGTATTGCAATCACCCTTATCCAAAAACGAAATTTAAATCAACTTTTTAGCAGTAACACCCTCACATTTTTCATAAAACAAAACACATTTTTTTCAGGAATCTACTCTCTGAAACCTAAAACTAATTAAAAAAAACATCTTTCTAGGCATCCACTCTCCCTAATCTTCCAAGAAAATTTCAATTAACTTATTGAAATATTGCAATCACCCTTATCCAAAAACGATATTTAAATCAACTTTTTAGCAGTAACACACTCACATTTTTCATAAAACAAACACATTTTTTTCAGGAATCAACTCTCTGGAACCTAAAACAAATATAAAAAAAACATCTTTCTATGCATCCACTCTCCCTAATCGTGCAAGAAAATTTCAATTAACTTGTTGAAATGATGCATTCACGCTTATCCTGAAACTAAATTTAAATCAACTTTTTTGCAGTAACACACTCACATTTTTCATGAAACAAATAATTTTTTTTTCAGGAATCCACTCTCTGGAACCTATAACGAATTTGTAAAAAACATCTTTCTAGGCATCCACTCTCCCTAATCTTCCAAGAAAATTTCAATTAACTTATTGAAATATTGCAATCACCCTTATCCAAAAACGAAATTTAAATCAACTTTTTAGCAGTAACACACTCACATTTTTCATAAAACAAACACATTTTTTTCAGGAATCTACTCTCTGGAACCTTAAACAAATTTAAAAAAAACATCTTTCTAGGCATCCACTGTCCCTAATCGTGCAAGAACATTTCAATTGACTTGTTGAAATATTGCAATCACCCTTATCCAAAAATGAAATTTAAATCAACTTTTTAGCAGTAACACACTCACATTTTTCATAAAACAAACACATTTTTTTCAGGAATCTACTCTCTGGAACCTAAAACTAATTTAAAAAAAAGATCTTTCTAGGCATCCACTGTCCCTAATCGTGCAAGAAAATTTCAATTGACTTGTTGAAATATTGCAATCACCCTTATTCAAAAACGAAATTTAAATCAACTTTTTAGCAGTAACACCCTCACATTTTTCATAAAACAAACACATTTTTTTCAGGAATCTACTCTCTGAAACCTAAAACTAATTAAAAAAAACATCTTTCTAGGCATCCACTCTCCCTAATCTTCCAAGAAAATCTCAATTAACTTATTGAAATATTGCAATCACCCTTATCCAAAAACGATATTTAAATCAACTTTTTAGCAGTAACACACTCACATTTTTCATAAAACAAACACATTTTTTTCAGGAATCTACTCTCTGGAACCTAAAACTAATTTAAAAAAAAATCTTTCTAGGCACCCACTGTCCCTAATCGTGCAAGAAAATTTCAATTGACTTGTTGAAATATTGCAATCACCCTTATCCAAAAATGAAATTTAAATCAACTTTTTAGCAGTAACACACTCACATTTTTCATAAAACAAACACATTTTTTTCAGGAATCTACTCTCTGGAACCTAAAACTAATTTTAAAAAAACATCTTTCTAGGCATCCACTGTCCCTAATCGTGCAAGAAAATTTCAATTGACTTGTTGAAATATTGCAATCACCCTTATTCAAAAACGAAATTTAAATCAACTTTTTAGCAGTAACACCCTCACATTTTTCATAAAACAAACACATTTTTTTTCAGGAATCTACTCTTTGGAACCTAAAACTAATTTTAAAAAAAAATTCTTTCTAGGCATCCAGTGTCCATAATAGTGCAAGAAAATTTCAATTGACTTGTTGAAATATTGCAATCACCCTTATCCAAAAACGAAATTTAAATCAACTTTTTAGCAGTAACACACTCACATTTTTCATAAAACAAACACATTTTTTTCAGGAATCTACTCTCTGAAACCTAAAACTAATTTAAAAAAAACATCTTTCTATGCATCCACTGTCCCTAATCGTGCAAGAAAATTTCAATTGACTTATTGAAATATTGCAATCACCCTTATTCAAAAACGAAATTTAAATCAACTTTTTAGCAGTAACACCCTCACATTTTCATAAAACAAACACATTTTTTTCAGGAATCTACTCTCTGAAACCTAATACTAATTTAAAAAAGAAATCTTTCTATGCATCCACTGTCCCTAATCGTGCAAGAAAATTTCAATTGACTTGTTGAAGTATTGCAATCACCCTTATCCAAAAACGAAATTTAAATCAACTTTTTAGCAGTAACACACTCACATTTTTCATAAAACAAACACATTTTTTTCAGGAATCTACTCTCTGGAACCTAAAACTAATTTTAAAAAAACATCTTTCTAGGCATCCACTGTCCCTAATCGTGCAAGAAAATTTCAATTGACTTGTTGAAATATTGCAATCACCCTTATCCAAAAACGAAATTTAAATCAACTTTTTAGCAGTAACACACTCACATTTTTCATAAAACAAACACATTTTTTTCAGGAATCTACTCTCTGAAACCTAAAACTAATTTTAAAAAAACATCTCTCTAGGCATCCACTGTCCCTAATCGTGCAAGAAAATTTCAATTGACTTGTTGAAATATTGCAATCACCCTTATCCAAAAACGAAATTTAAATCAACTTTTTAGCAGTAACACACTCACATTTTTCATAAAACAAACACATTTTTTCAGGAATCAACTCTCTGGAACCTAAATCAAATATAAAAAAACATCTTTCTATGCATCCACTCTCCCTAATCGTGCAAAAAAATTTCAATTAACTAGTTGAAATAATGCAATCATGCCTATCCTGAAGCTAAATTTAAATAAACTTTTTAGCAGTAACACACTCATATTTTTCATAAAACAAACACATTTTTTTCAGGAATCAACTCTCTGGAACCTAAAACAAATATAAAAAAAAATCTTTCTATGCATCCACTCTCCCTAATCGTGCAAGAAAATTTGAATTAACTTGTTGAAATGATGCATTCACGCTTATCCTGAAACTAAATTTAAATCAACTTTTTTGCAGTAACACACTCACATTTTTCATGAAACAAATAATTTTTTTTTCAGGAATCCACTCTCTGGAACCTATAACGAATTTGTAAAAAACATCTTTCTAGGCATCCACTCTCCCTAATCTTGCAAGAAAATTTCAATTAACTTGTTGAAATATTGCAATCACCCTTATCCAAAAATGAAATTTAAATTAACTTTTTAGCAGTAACACACTCACATTTTTCATAAAACAAACACAGTTTTTTTCAGGAATCTACTCTCTGGAACCTAAAACTAATTTTAGAAAAACATCTTTCTAGGCATCCACTGTCCCTAATCGTGCAAGAAAATTTCAATTGACTTGTTGAAATATTGCAATCACCCTTATTCAAAAACGAAATTTAAATCAACTTTTTAGCAGTAACACCCTCACATTTTTCATAAAACAAACACATTTTTTTCAGGAATCTACTCTCTGAAACCTAATACTAATTTAAAAAAGAAATCTTTCTATGCATCCACTGTCCCTAATCGTGCAAGAAAATTTCAATTGACTTGTTGAAGTATTGCAATCACCCTTATCCAAAAATGAAATTTAAATCAACTTTTTAGCAGTAACACACTCACATTTTTCATAAAACAAACACATTTTTTTCAGGAATCTACTCTCTGGAACCTAAAACTAATTTTAAAAAAACATCTTTCTAGGCATCCACTGTCCCTAATCGTGCAAGAAAATTTCAATTGACTTGTTGAAATATTGCAATAACCCTTATCCAAAAACGAAATTTAAATCAACTTTTTAGCAGTAACACACTCACATTTTTCATAAAACAAACACATTTTTTTCAGGAATCTACTCTCTGAAACCTAAAACTAATTTTAAAAAAATATCTTTCTAGGCATCCACTGTCCCTAATCGTGCAAGAAAATTTCAATTGACTTGTTGAAATATTGCAATAACCCTTATTCAAAAACGAAATTTAAATCAACTTTTTAGCAGTAACACCCTCACATTTTTCATAAAACAAACACATTTTTTTCAGGAATCTACTCTCTGAAACCTAAAACTAATTAAAAAAAAACATCTTTCTAGGCATCCACTCTCCCTAATCTTCCAAGAAAATTTCAATTAACTTGTTGAAATATTGCAATCACCCTTATCCAAAAACGATATTTAAATCAACTTTTTAGCAGTAACACACTCACATTTTTCATAAAACAAACACATTTTTTTCAGGAATCTACTCTCTGGAACCTAAAACTAATTTTAAAAAAACATCTTTCTAGGCATCCACTGTCCCTAATCGTGCAGGAAAATTTCAATTGACTTGTTGAAATATTGCAATCACCCTTATCCAAAAATGAAATTTAAATCAACTTTTTAGCAGTAACACACTCACATTTTTCATAAAACAAACACATTTTTTTCAGGAATCTACTCTCTGGAACCTAAAACTAATTTTAAAAAAACATCTTTCTAGGCATCCACTGTCCCTAATCGTGCAAGAAAATTTCAATTGACTTGTTGAAATATTGCAATCACCCTTATTCAAAAACGAAATTTAAATCAACTTTTTAGCAGTAACACCCTCACATTTTTCATAAAACAAACACATTTTTTTCAGGAATCTTCTCTCTGGAACCTAAAACTAATTTGAAAAAAACATCTTTCTAGGCATCCACTGTCCCTAATCGTGCAAGAAAATTTCAATTGACTTGTTGAAGTATTGCAATCACCCTTATCCAAAAACGAAATTTAAATCAACTTTTTAGCAGTAACACACTCACATTTTTCATAAAACAAACACATTTTTTTTCAGGAATCTACTCTCTGGAACCTAAAACTAATTTTAAAAAAACATCTTTCTAGGCATCCACTGTCCCTAATCGTGCAACAAAATTTCAATTGACTTATTGAAATATTGCAATCACCCTTATTCAAAAACGAAATTTAAATCAACTTTTTAGCAGTAACACCCTCACATTTTTCATAAAACAAACAATTTTTTTTCAGGAATCTACTCTGTGAAACCTAATACTAATTTAAAAAAGATATCTTTCTATGCATCCACTCTCCCTAATCGTGCAAGAAATTTTCAATTGACTTGTTGAAATATTGCAATCACCCTTATTCAAAAACGAAATTTAAATCAACTTTTTAGCAGTAACACCCTCACATTTTTCATAAAACAAACACATTTTTTTCAGGAATCTACTCTCTGAAACCTAAAACTAATTAAAAAAAACATCTTTCTAGGCATCCACTCTCCCTAATCTTCCAAGAAAATTTCAATTAACTTATTGAAATATTGCAATCACCCTTATCCAAAAACGATATTTAAATCAACTTTTTAGCAGTAACACACTCACATTTTTCATAAAACAAACACATTTTTTTCAGGAATCTACTCTCTGGAACCTAAAACTAATTTAAAAAAAACATCTTTCTAGGCATCCACTGTCCCTAATCGTGCAAGAAAATTTCAATTGACTTGTTGAAATATTGCAATCACCCTTATCCAAAAATGAAATTTAAATCAACTTTTTAGCAGTAACACACTCACATTTTTCATAAAACAAACACATTTTTTTCAGGAATCTACTCTCTGGAACCTAAAACTAATTTAAAAAAACATCTTTCTAGGCATCCACTGTCCCTAATCGTGCAAGAAAATTTCAATTGACTTGTTGAAATATTGCAATCACCCTTATTCAAAAACGAAATTTAAATCAACTTTTTAGCAGTAACACCCTCACATTTTTCATAAAACAAACACATTTTTTTCAGGAATCTACTCTCTGGAACCTAAAACTAATTTGAAAAAAACATCTTTCTAGGCATCCACTGTCCCTAATCGTGCAAGAAAATTTCAATTGACTTGTTGAAGTATTGCAATCACCCTTATCCAAAAACGAAATTTAAATCAACTTTTTAGCAGTAACACACTCACATTTTTCATAAAACAAACACATTTTTTTTCAGGAATCTACTCTCTGGAACCTAAAACTAATTTTAAAAAAACATCTTTCTAGGCATCCACTGTCCCTAATCGTGCAAGAAAATTTCAATTGACTTATTGAAATATTGCAATCACCCTTATTCAAAAACGAAATTTAAATCAACTTTTTAGCAGTAACACCCTCACATTTTTCATAAAACAAACACATTTTTTTCAGGAATCTACTCTCTGGAACCTAAAACTAATTTTAAAAAAACATCTTTCTAGGCATCCACTGTCCCTAATCGTGCAGGAAAATTTCAATTGACTTGTTGAAGTATTGCAATCACCCTTATCCAAAAACGAAATTTAAATCAACTTTTTAGCAGTAACACCCTCACATTTTTCATAAAACAAACACATTTTTTTCAGGAATCTACTCTCTGAAACCTAATACTAATTTAAAAAAGAAATCTTTCTATGCATCCACTGTCCCTAATTGTGCAAGAAAATTTCAATTGACTTGTTGAAGTATTGCAATCACCCTTATCCAAAAACGAAATTTAAATCAACTTTTTAGCAGTAACACACTCACATTTTTCATAAAACAAACACATTTTTTTCAGGAATCTACTCTCTGGAACCTAAAACTAATTTTAAAAAAACATCTTTCTAGGCATCCACTGTCCCTAATCGTGCAAGAAAATTTCAATTGACTTGTTGAAATATTGCAATCACCCTTATCCAAAAACGAAATTTAAATCAACTTTTTAGCAGTAACACACTCACATTTTTCATAAAACAAACACATTTTTTTCAGGAATCTACTCTCTGAAACCTAAAACTAATTTAAAAAAAACATCTCTCTAGGCATCCACTGTCCCTAATCGTGCAAGAAAATTTCAATTGACTTGTTGAAATATTGCAATCACCCTTATCCAAAAACGAAATTTAAATCAACTTTTTAGCAGTAACACACTCACATTTTTCATAAAACAAACACATTTTTTCAGGAATCAACTCTCTGGAACCTAAAACAAATATAAAAAAAAAATCTTTGTATGCATCCACTCTCCCTAATCGTGCAAGAAAATTTCAATTAACTAGTTGAAATAATGCAATCATGCCTATCCTGAAGCTAAATTTAAATAAACTTTTTAGCAGTAACACACTCATATTTTTCATAAAACAAACACATTTTTTTCAGGAATCAACTCTCTGGAACCTAAAACAAATATAAAAAAAAGATCTTTCTATGCATCCACTCTCCCTAATCGTGCAAGAAAATTTGAATTAACTTGTTGAAATGATGCATTCACGCTTATCCTGAAACTAAATTTAAATCAACTTTTTTGCAGTAACACACTCACATTTTTCATGAAACAAATAATTTTTTTTTCAGGAATCCACTCTCTGGAACCTATAACGAATTTGTAAAAAACATCTTTCTAGGCATCCACTCTCCCTAATCTTGCAAGAAAATTTCAATTAACTTGTTGAAATATTGCAATCACCCTTATCCAAAAACAATATTTAAATCAACTTTTTTGCAGTAACACACTCACATTTTTCATAAAACAAACACATTTTTTTCAGGAATCTACTCTCTGGAACCTAAAACTAATTTTTAAAAAACATCTTTCTAGGCATCCACTGTCCCTAATCGTGCAAGAAAATTTCAATTGACTTGTTGAAATATTGCAATCACCCTTATCCAAAAATGAAATTTAAATTAACTTTTTAGCAGTAACACACTCACATTTTTCATGAAACAAACACATTTTTTTCAGGAATCTACTCTCTGGAACCTAAAACTAATTTTAAAAAAACATCTTTCTAGGCATCCACTGTCCCTAATCGTGCAAGAAAATTTCAATTGACCTGTTGAAATATTGCAATCACCCTTATTCAAAAACGAAATTTAAATCAACTTTTTAGCAGTAACACCCTCACATTTTTCATAAAACAAACACATTTTTTTCAGGAATCTACTCTCTGGAACCTAAAACTAATTTTAAAAAAACATCTTTCTAGGCATCCATTGTCCCTAATCGTGCAAGAAAATTTCAATTGACTTGTTGAAATATTGCAATCACCCTTATTCAAAAACGAAATTTAAATCAACTTTTTAGCAGTAACACACTCACATTTTTCATAAAACAAACACATTATTTTCAGGAATCTACTCTCTGGAACCTAAAACTAATTTTAAAAAAACATCTTTCTAGGCATCCACTGTCCCTAATCGTGCAAGAAAATTTCAATTGACTTGTTGAAATATTGCAATCACCCTTATCCAAAAAAGAAATTTAAATCAACTTTTTAGCAGTAACACACTCACATTTTTCATAAAACAAACACATTTTTTTCAGGAATCTACTCTGAAACCTAAAACTAATTAAAAAAAAATATCTTTCTAGGCATCCACTGTCCCTAATCGTGCAAGAAAATTTCAATTGACTTGTTGAAATATTGCAATCACCCTTATCCAAAAACGAAATTTAAATCAACTTTTTAGCAGTAACACCCTCACATTTTTCATAAAACAAAACACATTTTTTTCAGGAATCTACTCTCTGAAACCTAAAACTAATTAAAAAAAACATCTTTCTAGGCATCCACTCTCCCTAATCTTCCAAGAAAATTTCAATTAACTTATTGAAATATTGCAATCACCCTTATCCAAAAACGATATTTAAATCAACTTTTTAGCAGTAACACACTCACATTTTTCATAAAACAAACACATTTTTTTCAGGAATCAACTCTCTGGAACCTAAAACAAATATAAAAAAAACATCTTTCTATGCATCCACTCTCCCTAATCGTGCAAGAAAATTTCAATTAACTTGTTGAAATGATGCATTCACGCTTATCCTGAAAGTAATTTAAATCAACTTTTTTGCAGTAACACACTCACATTTTTCATGAAACAAATAATTTTTTTTTCAGGAATCCACTCTCTGGAACCTATAACGAATTTGTAAAAAACATCTTTCTAGGCATCCACTCTCCCTAATCTTGCAAGAAAATTTCAATTAACTTGTTGAAATATTGCAATCACCCTCATCCAAAAACGATATTTAAATCAACTTTTTTGCAGTAACACACTCACATTTTTCATAAAACAAACACATTTTTTCAGGAATCAACTCTCTGGAACCTAAAACAAATATAAAAAAAAAATCTTTGTATGCATCCACTCTCCCTAATCGTGCAAGAAAATTTCAATTAACTAGTTGAAATAATGCAATCATGCCTATCCTGAAGCTAAATTTAAATAAACTTTTTAGCAGTAACACACTCATATTTTTCATAAAACAAACACATTTTTTTCAGGAATCAACTCTCTGGAACCTAAAACAAATATAAAAAAAAGATCTTTCTATGCATCCACTCTCCCTAATCGTGCAAGAAAATTTGAATTAACTTGTTGAAATGATGCATTCACGCTTATCCTGAAACTAAATTTAAATCAACTTTTTTGCAGTAACACACTCACATTTTTCATGAAACAAATAATTTTTTTTTCAGGAATCCACTCTCTGGAACCTATAACGAATTTGTAAAAAACATCTTTCTAGGCATCCACTCTCCCTAATCTTGCAAGAAAATTTCAATTAACTTGTTGAAATATTGCAATCACCCTCATCCAAAAACGATATTTAAATCAACTTTTTTGCAGTAACACACTCACATTTTTCATAAAACAAACACATTTTTTTCAGGAATCTACTCTCTGGAACCTAAAACTAATTAAAAAAAAAAATCTTTCTAGGCATCCACTGTCCCTAATCGTGCAAGAAAATTTCAATTGACTTGTTGAAATATTGCAATCACCCTTATCCAAAAATGAAATTTAAATCAACTTTTTAGCAGTAACACACTCACATTTTTCATAAAACAAACACATTTTTTTCAGGAATCTACTCTCTGGAACCTAAAACTAATTTAAAAAAAACATCTTTCTAGGCATCCACTGTCCCTAATCGTGCAAGAAAATTTCAATTGACTTGTTGAAATATTGCAATCACCCTTATTCAAAAACGAAATTTAAATCAACTTTTTAGCAGTAACACCCTCACATTTTTCATAAAACAAACACATTTTTTTCAGGAATCTACTCTCTGAAACCTAAAACTAATTAAAAAAAACATCTTTCTAGGCATCCACTCTCCCTAATCTTCCAAGTAAATTTCAATTAACTTATTGAAATATTGCAATCACCCTTATCCAAAAACGATATTTAAATCAACTTTTTAGCAGTAACACACTCACATTTTTCATAAAACAAACACATTTTTTTCAGGAATCTACTCTCTGGAACCTTAAACAAATTTTAAAAAAACATCTTTCTAGGCATCCACTGTCCCTAATCGTGCAAGAAAATTTCAATTGACTTGTTGAAATATTGCAATCACCCTTATCCAAAAATGAAATTTAAATCAACTTTTTAGCAGTAACACACTCACATTTTTCATAAAACAAACACATTTTTTTCAGGAATCTACTCTCTGGAACCTAAAACTAATTTTAAAAAAACATCTTTCTAGGCATCCATTGTCCCTAATCGTGCAAGAAAATTTCAATTGACTTGTTGAAATATTGCAATCACCCTTATTCAAAAACGAAATTTAAATCAACTTTTTAGCAGTAACACCCTCACATTTTTCATAAAACAAACACATTTTTTTCAGGAATCTACTCTCTGAAAACTAATACTAATTTAAAAAAGAAATCTTTCTATGCATCCACTGTCCCTAATCGTGCAAGAAAATTTCAATTGACTTGTTGAAGTATTGCAATCACCCTTATCCAAAAACGAAATTTAAATCAACTTTTTAGCTGTAACACACTCACATTTTTCATAAAACAAACACATTTTTTTCAGGAATCTACTCTCTGGAACCTTAAACAAATTTTAAAAAAACATCTTTCTAGGCATCCACTGTCCCTAATCGTGCAAGAACATTTCAATTGACTTGTTGAAATATTGCAATCACCCTTATCCAAAAATGAAATTTAAATCAACTTTTTAGCAGTAACACACTCACATTTTTCATAAAACAAACACATTTTTTTCAGGAATCTACTCTCTGGAACCTAAAACTAATTTTAAAAAAACATCTTTCTAGGCATCCATTGTCCCTAATCGTGCAATAAAATTTCAATTGACTTGTTGAAATATTGCAATCACCCTTATTCAAAAACGAAATTTAAATCAACTTTTTAGCAGTAACACCCTCACATTTTTCATAAAACAAACACATTTTTTTCAGGAATCTACTCTCTGGAACCTAAAACTAATTTTAAAAAAACATCTTTCTAGGCATCCATTGTCCCTAATCGTGCAAGAAAATTTCAATTGACTTGTTGAAATATTGCAATCACCCTTATTCAAAAACGAAATTTAAATCAACTTTTTAGCAGTAACACCCTCACATTTTTCATAAAACAAACACATTTTTTTCAGGAATCTACTCTCTGAAACCTAATACTAATTTAAAAAAGAAATCTTTCTATGCATCCACTGTCCCTAATCGTGCAAGAAAATTTCAATTGACTTGTTGAAGTATTGCAATCACCCTTATCCAAAAACGAAATTTAAATCAACTTTTTAGCAGTAACACACTCACATTTTTCATAAAACAAACACATTTTTTTCAGGAATCTACTCTCTGGAACCTAAAACTAATTTTAAAAAAACATCTTTCTAGGCATCCACTGTCCCTAATCGTGCAAGAAAATTTCAATTGACTTGTTGAAATATTGCAATCACCCTTATCCAAAAACGAAATTTAAATCAACTTTTTAGCAGTAACACACTCACATTTTTCATAAAACAAACACATTTTTTTCAGGAATCTACTCTCTGAAACCTAAAACTAATTTAAAAAAAACATCTCTCTAGGCATCCACTGTCCCTAATCGTGCAAGAAAATTTCAATTGACTTGTTGAAATATTGCAATCACCCTTATCCAAAAACGAAATTTAAATCAACTTTTTAGCAGTAACACACTCACATTTTTCATAAAACAAACACATTTTTTCAGGAATCAACTCTCTGGAACCTAAAACAAATATAAAAAAAAAATCTTTGTATGCATCCACTCTCCCTAATCGTGCAAGAAAATTTCAATTAACTAGTTGAAATAATGCAATCATGCCTATCCTGAAGCTAAATTTAAATAAACTTTTTAGCAGTAACACACTCATATTTTTCATAAAACAAACACATTTTTTTCAGGAATCAACTCTCTGGAACCTAAAACAAATATAAAAAAAAGATCTTTCTATGCATCCACTCTCCCTAATCGTGCAAGAAAATTTGAATTAACTTGTTGAAATGATGCATTCACGCTTATCCTGAAACTAAATTTAAATCAACTTTTTTGCAGTAACACACTCACATTTTTCATGAAACAAATAATTTTTTTTTCAGGAATCCACTCTCTGGAACCTATAACGAATTTGTAAAAAACATCTTTCTAGGCATCCACTCTCCCTAATCTTGCAAGAAAATTTCAATTAACTTGTTGAAATATTGCAATCACCCTTATCCAAAAACAATATTTAAATCAACTTATTTGCAGTAACACACTCACATTTTTCATAAAACAAACACATTTTTTTCAGGAATCTACTCTCTGGAACCTAAAACTAATTTTTAAAAAACATCTTTCTAGGCATCCACTGTCCCTAATCGTGCAAGAAAATTTCAATTGACTTGTTGAAATATTGCAATCACCCTTATCCAAAAATGAAATTTAAATTAACTTTTTAGCAGTAACACACTCACATTTTTCATGAAACAAACACATTTTTTTCAGGAATCTACTCTCTGGAACCTAAAACTAATTTTAAAAAAACATCTTTCTAGGCATCCACTGTCCCTAATCGTGCAAGAAAATTTCAATTGACTTGTTGAAATATTGCAATCACCCTTATTCAAAAACGAAATTTAAATCAACTTTTTAGCAGTAACACCCTCACATTTTTCATAAAACAAACACATTTTTTTCAGGAATCTACTCTCTGAAACCTAATACTAATTTAAAAAAGAAATCTTTCTATGCATCCACTGTCCCTAATCGTGCAAGAAAATTTCAATTGACTTGTTGAAGTATTGCAATCACCCTTATCCAAAAACGAAATTTAAATCAACTTTTTAGCAGTAACACACTCACATTTTTCATAAAACAAACACATTATTTTCAGGAATCTACTCTCTGGAACCTAAAACTAATTTTAAAAAAACATCTTTCTAGGCATCCACTGTCCCTAATCGTGCAAGAAAATTTCAATTGACTTGTTGAAATATTGCAATCACCCTTATCCAAAAAAGAAATTTAAATCAACTTTTTAGCAGTAACACACTCACATTTTTCATAAAACAAACACATTTTTTTCAGGAATCTACTCTGAAACCTAAAACTAATTTAAAAAAAATATCTTTCTAGGCATCCACTGTCCCTAATCGTGCAAGAAAATTTCAATTGACTTGTTGAAGTATTGCAATCACCCTTATCCAAAAACGAAATTTAAATCAACTTTTTAGCAGTAACACCCTCACATTTTTCATAAAACAAAACACATTTTTTTCAGGAATCTACTCTCTGAAACCTAAAACTAATTAAAAAAAACATCTTTCTAGGCATCCACTCTCCCTAATCTTCCAAGAAAATTTCAATTAACTTATTGAAATATTGCAATCACCCTTATCCAAAAACGATATTTAAATCAACTTTTTAGCAGTAACACACTCACATTTTTCATAAAACAAACACATTTTTTTCAGGAATCAACTCTCTGGAACCTAAAACAAATATAAAAAAAACATCTTTCTATGCATCCACTCTCCCTAATCGTGCAAGAAAATTTCAATTAACTTGTTGAAATGATGCATTCACGCTTATCCTGAAACTAAATTTAAATCAACTTTTTTGCAGTAACACACTCACATTTTTCATGAAACAAATAATTTTTTTTTCAGGAATCCACTCTCTGGAACCTATAACGAATTTGTAAAAAACATCTTTCTAGGCATCCACTCTCCCTAATCTTGCAAGAAAATTTCAATTAACTTGTTGAAATATTGCAATCACCCTCATCCAAAAACGATATTTAAATCAACTTTTTTGCAGTAACACACTCACATTTTTCATAAAACAAACACATTTTTTTCAGGAATCTACTCTCTGGAACCTAAAACTAATTAAAAAAAAAATCTTTCTAGGCATCCACTGTCCCTAATCGTGCAAGAAAATTTCAATTGACTTGTTGAAATATTGCAATCACCCTTATCCAAAAATGAAATTTAAATCAACTTTTTAGCAGTAACACACTCACATTTTTCATAAAACAAACACATTTTTTTCAGGAATCTACTCTCTGGAACCTAAAACTAATTTAAAAAAAACATCTTTCTAGGCATCCACTGTCCCTAATCGTGCAAGAAAATTTCAATTGACTTGTTGAAATATTGCAATCACCCTTATTCAAAAACGAAATTTAAATCAACTTTTTAGCAGTAACACCCTCACATTTTTCATAAAACAAACACATTTTTTTCAGGAATCTACTCTCTGAAACCTAAAACTAATTAAAAAAAACATCTTTCTAGGCATCCACTCTCCCTAATCTTCCAAGTAAATTTCAATTAACTTATTGAAATATTGCAATCACCCTTATCCAAAAACGATATTTAAATCAACTTTTTAGCAGTAACACACTCACATTTTTCATAAAACAAACACATTTTTTTCAGGAATCTACTCTCTGGAACCTTAAACAAATTTTAAAAAAACATCTTTCTAGGCATCCACTGTCCCTAATCGTGCAAGAAAATTTCAATTGACTTGTTGAAATATTGCAATCACCCTTATCCAAAAATGAAATTTAAATCAACTTTTTAGCAGTAACACACTCACATTTTTCATAAAACAAACACATTTTTTTCAGGAATCTACTCTCTGGAACCTAAAACTAATTTTAAAAAAACATCTTTCTAGGCATCCATTGTCCCTAATCGTGCAAGAAAATTTCAATTGACTTGTTGAAATATTGCAATCACCCTTATTCAAAAACGAAATTTAAATCAACTTTTTAGCAGTAACACCCTCACATTTTTCATAAAACAAACACATTTTTTTCAGGAATCTACTCTCTGAAAACTAATACTAATTTAAAAAAGAAATCTTTCTATGCATCCACTGTCCCTAATCGTGCAAGAAAATTTCAATTGACTTGTTGAAGTATTGCAATCACCCTTATCCAAAAACGAAATTTAAATCAACTTTTTAGCAGTAACACACTCACATTTTTCATAAAACAAACACATTTTTTTCAGGAATCTACTCTCTGGAACCTTAAACAAATTTTAAAAAAACATCTTTCTAGGCATCCACTGTCCCTAATCGTGCAAGAACATTTCAATTGACTTGTTGAAATATTGCAATCACCCTTATCCAAAAATGAAATTTAAATCAACTTTTTAGCAGTAACACACTCACATTTTTCATAAAACAAACACATTTTTTTCAGGAATCTACTCTCTGGAACCTAAAACTAATTTAAAAAAAACATCTTTCTAGGCATCCATTGTCCCTAATCGTGCAATAAAATTTCAATTGACTTGTTGAAATATTGCAATCACCCTTATTCAAAAACGAAATTTAAATCAACTTTTTAGCAGTAACACCCTCACATTTTTCATAAAACAAACACATTTTTTTCAGGAATCTACTCTCTGAAACCTAAAACTAATTAAAAAAAACATCTTTCTAGGCATCCACTCTCCCTAATCTTCCAAGAAAATTTCAATTACCTTATTGAAATATTGCAATCACCCTTATCCAAAAACGATATTTAAATCAACTTTTTAGCAGTAACACACTCACATTTTTCATAAAACAAACACATTTTTTTCAGGAATCTACTCTCTGGAACCTAAAACTAATTTAAAAAAAAGATCTTTCTAGGCATCCACTGTCCCTAATCGTGCAAGAAAATTTCAATTGACTTGTTGAAATATTGCAATCACCCTTATTCAAAAACGAAATTTAAATCAACTTTTTAGCAGTAACACCCTCACATTTTTCATAAAACAAACACATTTTTTTCAGGAATCTACTCTCTGAAACCTAAAACTAATTAAAAAAAACATCTTTCTAGGCATCCACTCTCCCTAATCTTCCAAGAAAATTTCAATTAACTTATTGAAATATTGCAATCACCCTTATCCAAAAACGATATTTAAATCAACTTTTTAGCAGTAACACACTCACATTTTTCATAAAACAAACACATTTTTTTCAGGAATCTACTCTCTGGAACCTAAAACTAATTTAAAAAAAAATCTTTCTAGGCATCCACTGTCCCTAATCGTGCAAGAAAATTTCAATTGACTTGTTGAAATATTGCAATCACCCTTATCCAAAAATGAAATTTAAATCAACTTTTTAGCAGTAACACACTCACATTTTTCATAAAACAAACACATTTTTTTCAGGAATCTACTCTCTGGAACCTAAAACTAATTAAAAAAAAACATCTTTCTAGGCATCCACTGTCCCTAATCGTGCAAGAAAATTTCAATTGACTTGTTGAAATATTGCAATCACCCTTATTCAAAAACGAAATTTAAATCAACTTTTTAGCAGTAACACCCTCACATTTTTCATAAAACAAACACATTTTTTTCAGGAATCTACTCTCTGGAACCTAAAACTAATTTTAAAAAAACATCTTTCTAGGCATCCACTGTCCCTAATCGTGCAGGAAAATTTCAATTGACTTGTTGAAGTATTGCAATCACCCTTATCCAAAAACGAAATTTAAATCAACTTTTTAGCAGTAACACACTCACATTTTTCATAAAACAAACACATTTTTTTTCAGGAATCTACTCTTTGGAACCTAAAACTAATTTTAAAAAAACATCTTTCTAGGCATCCAGTGTCCATAATAGTGCAAGAAAATTTCAATTGACTTGTTGAAATATTGCAATCACCCTTATCCAAAAACGAAATTTAAATCAACTTTTTAGCAGTAACACACTCACATTTTTCATAAAACAAACACATTTTTTTCAGGAATCTACTCTCTGAAACCTAAAACTAATTTAAAAAAAACATCTTTCTATGCATCCACTGTCCCTAATCGTGCAAGAAAATTTCAATTGACTTATTGAAATATTGCAATCACCCTTATTCAAAAACGAAATTTAAATCAACTTTTTAGCAGTAACACCCTCACATTTTCATAAAACAAACACATTTTTTTCAGGAATCTACTCTCTGAAACCTAATACTAATTTAAAAAAGAAATCTTTCTATGCATCCACTGTCCCTAATCGTGCAAGAAAATTTCAATTGACTTGTTGAAGTATTGCAATCACCCTTATCCAAAAACGAAATTTAAATCAACTTTTTAGCAGTAACACACTCACATTTTTCATAAAACAAACATATTTTTTTCAGGAATCTACTCTCTGGAACCTAAAACTAATTTTAAAAAAACATCTTTCTAGGCATCCACTGTCCCTAATCGTGCAAGAAAATTTCAATTGACTTGTTGAAATATTGCAATCACCCTTATCCAAAAACGAAATTTAAATCAACTTTTTAGCAGTAACACACTCACATTTTTCATAAAACAAACACATTTTTTTCAGGAATCTACTCTCTGAAACCTAAAACTAATTTTAAAAAAACATCTCTCTAGGCATCCACTGTCCCTAATCGTGCAAGAAAATTTCAATTGACTTGTTGAAATATTGCAATCACCCTTATCCAAAAACGAAATTTAAATCAACTTTTTAGCAGTAACACAGTCACATTTTTCATAAAACAAACACATTTTTTCAGGAATCAACTCTCTGGAACCTAAAACAAATATAAAAAAACATCTTTCTATGCATCCACTCTCCCTAATCGTGCAAAAAAATTTCAATTAACTAGTTGAAATAATGCAATCATGCCTATCCTGAAGCTAAATTTAAATAAACTTTTTAGCAGTAACACACTCATATTTTTCATAAAACAAACACATTTTTTTCAGGAATCAACTCTCTGGAACCTAAAACAAATATAAAAAAAAATCTTTCTATGCATCCACTCCCCCTAATCGTGCAAGAAAATTTGAATTAACTTGTTGAAATGATGCATTCACGCTTATCCTGAAACTAAATTTAAATCAACTTTTTTGCAGTAACACACTCACATTATTCATGAAACAAATAATTTTTTTTTCAGGAATCCACTCTCTGGAACCTATAACGAATTTTTTAAAAAACATCTTTCTAGGCATCCACTCTCCCTAATCTTGCAAGAAAATTTCAATTAACTTGTTGAAATATTGCAATCACCCTTATCCAAAAATGAAATTTAAATTAACTTTTTAGCAGTAACACACTCACATTTTTCATAAAACAAACACATTTTTTTCAGGAATCTACTCTCTGGAACCTAAAACAAATTTTTAAAAAACATCTTTCTAGGCATCCACTGTCCCTAATCGTGCAAGAAAATTTCAATTGACTTGTTGAAATATTGCAATCACCCTTATCCAAAAATGAAATTTAAATTAACTTTTTAGCAGTAACACACTCACATTTTTCATGAAACAAACACAGTTTTTTTCAGGAATCTACTCTCTGGAACCTAAAACTAATTTTAAAAAAACATCTTTCTAGGCATCCACTGTCCCTAATCGTGCAAGAAAATTTCAATTGACTTGTTGAAATATTGCAATCACCCTTATTCAAAAACGAAATTTAAATCAACTTTTTAGCAGTAACACCCTCACATTTTTCATAAAACAAACACATTTTTTTCAGGAATCTACTCTCTGAAACCTAATACTAATTTAAAAAAGAAATCTTTCTATGCATCCACTGTCCCTAATCGTGCAAGAAAATTTCAATTGACTTGTTGAAGTATTGCAATCACCCTTATCCAAAAATGAAATTTAAATCAACTTTTTAGCAGTAACACACTCACATTTTTCATAAAACAAACACATTTTTTTCAGGAATCTACTCTCTGGAACCTAAAACTAATTTTAAAAAAACATCTTTCTAGGCATCCACTGTCCCTAATCGTGCAAGAAAATTTCAATTGACTTGTTGAAATATTGCAATAACCCTTATCCAAAAACGAAATTTAAATCAACTTTTTAGCAGTAACACACTCACATTTTTCATAAAACAAACACATTTTTTTCAGGAATCTACTCTCTGAAACCTAAAACTAATTTTAAAAAAATATCTTTCTAGGCATCCACTGTCCCTAATCGTGCAAGAAAATTTCAATTGACTTGTTGAAATATTGCAATCACCCTTATTCAAAAACGAAATTTAAATCAACTTTTTAGCAGTAACACCCTCACATTTTTCATAAAACAAACACATTTTTTTCAGGAATCTACTCTCTGAAACCTAAAACTAATTAAAAAAAAACATCTTTCTAGGCATCCACTCTCCCTAATCTTCCAAGAAAATTTCAATTAACTTGTTGAAATATTGCAATCACCCTTATCCAAAAACGATATTTAAATCAACTTTTTAGCAGTAACACACTCACATTTTTCATAAAACAAACACATTTTTTTCAGGAATCTACTCTCTGGAACCTAAAACTAATTTTAAAAAAACATCTTTCTAGGCATCCACTGTCCCTAATCGTGCAAGAAAATTTCAATTGACTTGTTGAAATATTGCAATCACCCTTATCCAAAAATGAAATTTAAATCAACTTTTTAGCAGTAACACACTCACATTTTTCATAAAACAAACACATTTTTTTCAGGAATCTACTCTCTGGAACCTAAAACTAATTTTAAAAAAACATCTTTCTAGGCATCCACTGTCCCTAATCGTGCAAGAAAATTTCAATTGACTTGTTGAAATATTGCAATCACCCTTATTCAAAAACGAAATTTAAATCAACTTTTTAGCAGTAACACCCTCACATTTTTCATAAAACAAACACATTTTTTTCAGGAATCTACTCTCTGGAACCTAAAACTAATTTGAAAAAAACATCTTTCTAGGCATCCACTGTCCCTAATCGTGCAAGAAAATTTCAATTGACTTGTTGAAGTATTGCAATCACCCTTATCCAAAAACGAAATTTAAATCAACTTTTTAGCAGTAACACACTCACATTTTTCATAAAACAAACACATTTTTTTCAGGAATCTACTCTCTGGAACCTAAAACTAATTTTAAAAAAACATCTTTCTAGGCATCCACTGTCCCTAATCGTGCAACAAAATTTCAATTGACTTATTGAAATATTGCAATCACCCTTATTCAAAAACGAAATTTAAATCAACTTTTTAGCAGTAACACCCTCACATTTTTCATAAAACAAACACATTTTTTTCAGGAATCTACTCTGTGAAACCTAATACTAATTTAAAAAAGATATCTTTCTATGCATCCACTCTCCCTAATCGTGCAAGAAATTTTCAATTGACTTGTTGAAATATTGCAATCACCCTTATTCAAAAACGAAATTTAAATCAACTTTTTAGCAGTAACACCCTCACATTTTTCATAAAACAAACACATTTTTTTCAGGAATCTACTCTCTGAAACCTAAAACTAATTAAAAAAAAACATCTTTCTAGGCATCCACTCTCCCTAATCTTCCAAGAAAATTTCAATTAACTTATTGAAATATTGCAATCACCCTTATCCAAAAACGATATTTAAATCAACTTTTTAGCAGTAACACACTCACATTTTTCATGAAACAAACACATTTTTTTCAGGAATCTACTCTCTGGAACCTAAAACTAATTTTAAAAAAACATCTTTCTAGGCATTCACTGTCCCTAATCGTGCAAGAAAATTTCAATTGACTTGTTGAAATATTGCAATCACCCTTATCCAAAAATGAAATTTAAATCAACTTTTTAGCAGTAACACACTCACATTTTTCATAAAACAAACACATTTTTTTCAGGAATCTACTCTCTGGAACCTAAAACTAATTTTAAAAAAACATCTTTCTAGGCATCCATTGTCCCTAAGTGTGCAAGAAAATTTCAATTGACTTGTTGAAATATTGCAATCACCCTTATTCAAAAACGAAATTTAAATCAACTTTTTAGCAGTAACACCCTCACATTTTTCATAAAACAAACACATTTTTTTCAGGAATCTACTCTCTGAAAACTAATACTAATTTAAAAAAGAAATCTTTCTATGCATCCACTGTCCCTAATCGTGCAAGAAAATTTCAATTGACTTGTTGAAGTATTGCAATCACCCTTATCCAAAAACGAAATTTAAATCAACTTTTTAGCAGTAACACACTCTCATTTTTCATAAAACAAACACATTTTTTTCAGGAATCTACTCTCTGGAACCTAAAACTAATTTTAAAAAAACATCTTTCTAGGCATCCACTGTCCCTAATTGTGCAAGAAAATTTCAATTAACTTGTTGAAATATTGCAATCACCCTTATCCAAAAACGAAATTTAAATCAACTTTTTAGCAGTAACACACTCACATTTTTCATAAAACAAACACATTTTTTTCAGGAATCTACTCTCTGAAACCTAAAACTAATTTTAAAAAAATATCTTTCTAGGCATCCACTGTCCCTAATCGTGCAAGAAAATTTCAATTGACTTGTTGAAATATTGCAATCACCCTTATTCAAAAACGAAATTTAAATCAACTTTTTAGCAGTAACACCCTCACATTTTTCATAAAACAAACACATTTTTTTCAGGAATCTACTCTCTGAAACCTAAAACTAATTAAAAAAAACATCTTTCTAGGCATCCACTCTCCCTAATCTTCCAAGAAAATTTCAATTAACTTATTGAAATATTGCAATCACCCTTATCCAAAAACGATATTTAAATCAACTTTTTAGCAGTAACACACTCACATTTTTCATAAAACAAACACATTTTTTTCAGGAATCTACTCTCTGGAACCTAAAACTAATTTAAAAAAAACATCTTTCTAGGCATCCACTGTCCCTAATCGTGCAAGAAAATTTCAATTGACTTGTTGAAATATTGCAATCACCCTTATCCAAAAATGAAATTTAAATCAACTTTTTAGCAGTAACACCCTCACATTTTTCATAAAAC
Source organism: Lissotriton vulgaris (assembly GCF_964263255.1). Lineage (NCBI taxonomy): Eukaryota > Metazoa > Chordata > Amphibia > Caudata > Salamandridae > Lissotriton > Lissotriton vulgaris. The sequence continues at coordinate 750,903 of NW_028244439.1, read as the reverse complement.
AAACACATTTTTTTCAGGAATCTACTCCCTGGAACCTAAAACTAATTTAAAAAAACATCTTTCTAGGCATCCACTGTCCCTAATCGTGCAAGAAAATTTCAATTGACTTGTTGAAATATTGCAATCACCCTTATTCAAAAACGAAATTTAAATCAACTTTTTAGCAGTAACACCCTCACATTTTTCATAAAACAAACACATTTTTTTCAGGAATCTACTCTCTGGAACCTAAAACTAATTTGAAAAAAACATCTTTCTAGGCATCCACTGTCCCTAATCGTGCAAGAAAATTTCAATTGACTTGTTGAAGTATTGCAATCACCCTTATCCAAAAATGAAATTTAAATCAACTTTTTAGCAGTAACACACTCACATTTTTCATAAAACAAACACATTTTTTTCAGGAATCTACTCTCTGGAACCTAAAACTAATTTTAAAAAAACATCTTTCTAGGCATCCACTGTCCCTAATCGTGCAAGAAAATTTCAATTGACTTGTTGAAATATTGCAATAACCCTTATCCAAAAACGAAATTTAAATCAACTTTTTAGCAGTAACACACTCACATTTTTCATAAAACAAACACATTTTTTTCAGGAATCTACTCTCTGAAACCTAAAACTAATTTTAAAAAAATATCTTTCTAGGCATCCACTGTCCCTAATCGTGCAAGAAAATTTCAATTGACTTGTTGAAATATTGCAATCACCCTTATTCAAAAACGAAATTTAAATCAACTTTTTAGCAGTAACACCCTCACATTTTTCATAAAACAAACACATTTTTTTCAGGAATCTACTCTCTGAAACCTAAAACTAATTAAAAAAAACATCTTTCTAGGCATCCACTCTCCCTAATCTTCCAAGAAAATTTCAATTAACTTGTTGAAATATTGCAATCACCCTTATCCAAAAACGATATTTAAATCAACTTTTTAGCAGTAACACACTCACATTTTTCATAAAACAAACACATTTTTTTCAGGAATCTACTCTCTGGAACCTAAAACTAATTTTAAAAAAACATCTTTCTAGGCATCCACTGTCCCTAATCGTGCAAGAAAATTTCAATTGACTTGTTGAAATATTGCAATCACCCTTATCCAAAAATGAAATTTAAATCAACTTTTTAGCAGTAACACACTCACATTTTTCATAAAACAAACACATTTTTTTCAGGAATCTACTCTCTGGAACCTAAAACTAATTTTAAAAAAACATCTTTCTAGGCATCCACTGTCCCTAATCGTGCAAGAAAATTTCAATTGACTTGTTGAAATATTGCAATCACCCTTATTCAAAAACGAAATTTAAATCAACTTTTTAGCAGTAACACCCTCACATTTTTCATAAAACAAACACATTTTTTCAGGAATCTACTCTCTGGAACCTAAAACTAATTTGAAAAAAACATCTTTCTAGGCATCCACTGTCCCTAATCGGGCAAGAAAATTTCAATTGACTTGTTGAAGTATTGCAATCACCCTTATCCAAAAACGAAATTTAAATCAACTTTTTAGCAGTAACACACTCACATTTTTCATAAAACAAACACATTTTTTTTCAGGAATCTACTCTCTGGAACCTAAAACTAATTTTAAAAAAACATCTTTCTAGGCATCCACTGTCCCTAATCGTGCAACAAAATTTCAATTGACTTATTGAAATATTGCAATCACCCTTATTCAAAAACGAAATTTAAATCAACTTTTTAGCAGTAACACCCTCACATTTTTCATAAAACAAACAAATTTTTTTCAGGAATCTACTCTGTGAAACCTAATACTAATTTAAAAAAGATATCTTTCTATGCATCCACTCTCCCTAATCGTGCAAGAAATTTTCAATTGACTTGTTGAAATATTGCAATCACCCTTATTCAAAAACGAAATTTAAATCAACTTTTTAGCAGTAACACCCTCACATTTTTCATAAAACAAACACATTTTTTTCAGGAATCTACTCTCTGAAACCTAAAACTAATTAAAAAAAACATCTTTCTAGGCATCCACTCTCCCTAATCTTCCAAGAAAATTTCAATTAACTTATTGAAATATTGCAATCACCCTTATCCAAAAACGATATTTAAATCAACTTTTTAGCAGTAACACACTCACATTTTTCATAAAACAAACACATTTTTTTCAGGAATCTACTCTCTGGAACCTAAAACTAATTTTAAAAAAACATCTTTCTAGGCATCCACTGTCCCTAATCGTGCAAGAAAATTTCAATTGACTTGTTGAAATATTGCAATCACCCTTATCCAAAAATGAAATTTAAATCAACTTTTTAGCAGTAACACACTCACATTTTTCATAAAACAAACACATTTTTTTCAGGAATCTACTCCCTGGAACCTAAAACTAATTTAAAAAAACATCTTTCTAGGCATCCACTGTCCCTAATCGTGCAAGAAAATTTCAATTGACTTGTTGAAATATTGCAATCACCCTTATTCAAAAACGAAATTTAAATCAACTTTTTAGCAGTAACACCCTCACATTTTTCATAAAACAAACACATTTTTTTCAGGAATCTACTCTCTGGAACCTAAAACTAATTTGAAAAAAACATCTTTCTAGGCATCCACTGTCCCTAATCGTGCAAGAAAATTTCAATTGACTTGTTGAAGTATTGCAATCACCCTTATCCAAAAACGAAATTTAAATCAACTTTTTAGCAGTAACACACTCACATTTTTCATAAAACAAACACATTTTTTTCAGGAATCTACTCTCTGGAACCTAAAACTAATTTTAAAAAAACATCTTTCTAGGCATCCACTGTCCCTAATCGTGCAACAAAATTTCAATTGACTTATTGAAATATTGCAATCACCCTTATTCAAAAACGAAATTTAAATCAACTTTTTAGCAGTAACACCCTCACATTTTTCATAAAACAAACACATTTTTTTCAGGAATCTACTCTGTGAAACCTAATACTAATTTAAAAAAGATATCTTTCTATGCATCCACTCTCCCTAATCGTGCAAGAAATTTTCAATTGACTTGTTGAAATATTGCAATCACCCTTATTCAAAAACGAAATTTAAATCAACTTTTTAGCAGTAACACCCTCACATTTTTCATAAAACAAACACATTTTTTTCAGGAATCTACTCTCTGAAACCTAAAACTAATTAAAAAAAAACATCTTTCTAGGCATCCACTCTCCCTAATCTTCCAAGAAAATTTCAATTAACTTATTGAAATATTGCAATCACCCTTATCCAAAAACGATATTTAAATCAACTTTTTAGCAGTAACACACTCACATTTTTCATAAAACAAACACATTTTTTTCAGGAATCTACTCTCTGGAACCTAAAACTAATTTTAAAAAAACATCTTTCTAGGCATTCACTGTCCCTAATCGTGCAAGAAAATTTCAATTGACTTGTTGAAATATTGCAATCACCCTTATCCAAAAATGAAATTTAAATCAACTTTTTAGCAGTAACACACTCACATTTTTCATAAAACAAACACATTTTTTTCAGGAATCTACTCTCTGGAACCTAAAACTAATTTTAAAAAAACATCTTTCTAGGCATCCATTGTCCCTAAGTGTGCAAGAAAATTTCAATTGACTTGTTGAAATATTGCAATCACCCTTATTCAAAAACGAAATTTAAATCAACTTTTTAGCAGTAACACCCTCACATTTTTCATAAAACAAACACATTTTTTTCAGGAATCTACTCTCTGAAAACTAATACTAATTTAAAAAAGAAATCTTTCTATGCATCCACTGTCCCTAATCGTGCAAGAAAATTTCAATTGACTTGTTGAAGTATTGCAATCACCCTTATCCAAAAACGAAATTTAAATCAACTTTTTAGCAGTAACACACTCTCATTTTTCATAAAACAAACACATTTTTTTCAGGAATCTACTCTCTGGAACCTAAAACTAATTTTAAAAAAACATCTTTCTAGGCATCCACTGTCCCTAATTGTGCAAGAAAATTTCAATTAACTTGTTGAAATATTGCAATCACCCTTATCCAAAAACGAAATTTAAATCAACTTTTTAGCAGTAACACACTCACATTTTTCATAAAACAAACACATTTTTTTCAGGAATCTACTCTCTGAAACCTAAAACTAATTTTAAAAAAATATCTTTCTAGGCATCCACTGTCCCTAATCGTGCAAGAAAATTTCAATTGACTTGTTGAAATATTGCAATCACCCTTATTCAAAAACGAAATTTAAATCAACTTTTTAGCAGTAACACCCTCACATTTTTCATAAAACAAACACATTTTTTTCAGGAATCTACTCTCTGAAACCTAAAACTAATTAAAAAAAACATCTTTCTAGGCATCCACTCTCCCTAATCTTCCAAGAAAATTTCAATTAACTTATTGAAATATTGCAATCACCCTTATCCAAAAACGATATTTAAATCAACTTTTTAGCAGTAACACACTCACATTTTTCATAAAACAAACACATTTTTTTCAGGAATCTACTCTCTGGAACCTAAAACTAATTTAAAAAAAACATCTTTCTAGGCATCCACTGTCCCTAATCGTGCAAGAAAATTTCAATTGACTTGTTGAAATATTGCAATCACCCTTATCCAAAAATGAAATTTAAATCAACTTTTTAGCAGTAACACCCTCACATTTTTCATAAAACAAACACATTTTTTTCAGGAATCTACTCCCTGGAACCTAAAACTAATTTAAAAAAACATCTTTCTAGGCATCCACTGTCCCTAATCGTGCAAGAAAATTTCAATTGACTTGTTGAAATATTGCAATCACCCTTATTCAAAAACGAAATTTAAATCAACTTTTTAGCAGTAACACCCTCACATTTTTCATAAAACAAACACATTTTTTTCAGGAATCTACTCTCTGGAACCTAAAACTAATTTGAAAAAAACATCTTTCTAGGCATCCACTGTCCCTAATCGTGCAAGAAAATTTCAATTGACTTGTTGAAGTATTGCAATCACCCTTATCCAAAAACGAAATTTAAATCAACTTTTTAGCAGTAACACACTCACATTTTTCATAAAACAAACACATTTTTTTTCAGGAATCTACTCTCTGGAACCTAAAACTAATTTTAAAAAAACATCTTTCTAGGCATCCACTGTCCCTAATCGTGCAACAAAATTTCAATTGACTTATTGAAATATTGCAATCACCCTTATTCAAAAACGAAATTTAAATCAACTTTTTAGCAGTAACACCCTCACATTTTTCATAAAACAAACACATTTTTTTCAGGAATCTACTCTGTGAAACCTAATACTAATTTAAAAAAGATATCTTTCTATGCATCCACTCTCCCTAATCGTGCAAGAAATTTTCAATTGACTTGTTGAAATATTGCAATCACCCTTATTCAAAAACGAAATTTAAATCAACTTTTTAGCAGTAACACCCTCACATTTTTCATAAAACAAACACATTTTTTTCAGGAATCTACTCTCTGAAACCTAAAACTAATTAAAAAAAAACATCTTTCTAGGCATCCACTCTCCCTAATCTTCCAAGAAAATTTCAATTAACTTATTGAAATATTGCAATCACCCTTATCCAAAAACGATATTTAAATCAACTTTTTAGCAGTAACACACTCACATTTTTCATGAAACAAACACATTTTTTTCAGGAATCTACTCTCTGGAACCTAAAACTAATTTTAAAAAAACATCTTTCTAGGCATTCACTGTCCCTAATCGTGCAAGAAAATTTCAATTGACTTGTTGAAATATTGCAATCACCCTTATCCAAAAATGAAATTTAAATCAACTTTTTAGCAGTAACACACTCACATTTTTCATAAAACAAACACATTTTTTTCAGGAATCTACTCTCTGGAACCTAAAACTAATTTTAAAAAAACATCTTTCTAGGCATCCATTGTCCCTAAGTGTGCAAGAAAATTTCAATTGACTTGTTGAAATATTGCAATCACCCTTATTCAAAAACGAAATTTAAATCAACTTTTTAGCAGTAACACCCTCACATTTTTCATAAAACAAACACATTTTTTTCAGGAATCTACTCTCTGAAACCTAAAACTAATTAAAAAAAACATCTTTCTAGGCATCCACTCTCCCTAATCTTCCAAGAAAATTTCAATTAACTTATTGAAATATTGCAATCACCCTTATCCAAAAACGATATTTAAATCAACTTTTTAGCAGTAACACACTCACATTTTTCATAAAACAAACACATTTTTTTCAGGAATCTACTCTCTGGAACCTAAAACTAATTTGAAAAAAACATCTTTCTAGGCATCCACTGTCCCTAATCGTGCAAGAAAATTTCAATTGACTTGTTGAAGTATTGCAATCACCCTTATCCAAAAATGAAATTTAAATCAACTTTTTAGCAGTAACACACTCACATTTTTCATAAAACAAACACATTTTTTTCAGGAATCTACTCTCTGGAACCTAAAACTAATTTTAAAAAAACATCTTTCTAGGCATCCACTGTCCCTAATCGTGCAAGAAAATTTCAATTGACTTGTTGAAATATTGCAATAACCCTTATCCAAAAACGAAATTTAAATCAACTTTTTAGCAGTAACACACTCACATTTTTCATAAAACAAACACATTTTTTTCAGGAATCTACTCTCTGAAACCTAAAACTAATTTTAAAAAAATATCTTTCTAGGCATCCACTGTCCCTAATCGTGCAAGAAAATTTCAATTGACTTGTTGAAATATTGCAATCACCCTTATTCAAAAACGAAATTTAAATCAACTTTTTAGCAGTAACACCCTCACATTTTTCATAAAACAAACACATTTTTTTCAGGAATCTACTCTCTGAAACCTAAAACTAATTAAAAAAAACATCTTTCTAGGCATCCACTCTCCCTAATCTTCCAAGAAAATTTCAATTAACTTGTTGAAATATTGCAATCACCCTTATCCAAAAACGATATTTAAATCAACTTTTTAGCAGTAACACACTCACATTTTTCATAAAACAAACACATTTTTTTCAGGAATCTACTCTCTGGAACCTAAAACTAATTTTAAAAAAACATCTTTCTAGGCATCCACTGTCCCTAATCGTGCAAGAAAATTTCAATTGACTTGTTGAAATATTGCAATCACCCTTATCCAAAAATGAAATTTAAATCAACTTTTTAGCAGTAACACACTCACATTTTTCATAAAACAAACACATTTTTTTCAGGAATCTACTCTCTGGAACCTAAAACTAATTTTAAAAAAACATCTTTCTAGGCATCCACTGTCCCTAATCGTGCAAGAAAATTTCAATTGACTTGTTGAAATATTGCAATCACCCTTATTCAAAAACGAAATTTAAATCAACTTTTTAGCAGTAACACCCTCACATTTTTCATAAAACAAACACATTTTTTCAGGAATCTACTCTCTGGAACCTAAAACTAATTTGAAAAAAACATCTTTCTAGGCATCCACTGTCCCTAATCGGGCAAGAAAATTTCAATTGACTTGTTGAAGTATTGCAATCACCCTTATCCAAAAACGAAATTTAAATCAACTTTTTAGCAGTAACACACTCACATTTTTCATAAAACAAACACATTTTTTTTCAGGAATCTACTCTCTGGAACCTAAAACTAATTTTAAAAAAACATCTTTCTAGGCATCCACTGTCCCTAATCGTGCAACAAAATTTCAATTGACTTATTGAAATATTGCAATCACCCTTATTCAAAAACGAAATTTAAATCAACTTTTTAGCAGTAACACCCTCACATTTTTCATAAAACAAACAAATTTTTTTCAGGAATCTACTCTGTGAAACCTAATACTAATTTAAAAAAGATATCTTTCTATGCATCCACTCTCCCTAATCGTGCAAGAAATTTTCAATTGACTTGTTGAAATATTGCAATCACCCTTATTCAAAAACGAAATTTAAATCAACTTTTTAGCAGTAACACCCTCACATTTTTCATAAAACAAACACATTTTTTTCAGGAATCTACTCTCTGAAACCTAAAACTAATTAAAAAAAACATCTTTCTAGGCATCCACTCTCCCTAATCTTCCAAGAAAATTTCAATTAACTTATTGAAATATTGCAATCACCCTTATCCAAAAACGATATTTAAATCAACTTTTTAGCAGTAACACACTCACATTTTTCATAAAACAAACACATTTTTTTCAGGAATCTACTCTCTGGAACCTAAAACTAATTTTAAAAAAACATCTTTCTAGGCATCCACTGTCCCTAATCGTGCAAGAAAATTTCAATTGACTTGTTGAAATATTGCAATCACCCTTATCCAAAAATGAAATTTAAATCAACTTTTTAGCAGTAACACACTCACATTTTTCATAAAACAAACACATTTTTTTCAGGAATCTACTCCCTGGAACCTAAAACTAATTTAAAAAAACATCTTTCTAGGCATCCACTGTCCCTAATCGTGCAAGAAAATTTCAATTGACTTGTTGAAATATTGCAATCACCCTTATTCAAAAACGAAATTTAAATCAACTTTTTAGCAGTAACACCCTCACATTTTTCATAAAACAAACACATTTTTTTCAGGAATCTACTCTCTGGAACCTAAAACTAATTTGAAAAAAACATCTTTCTAGGCATCCACTGTCCCTAATCGTGCAAGAAAATTTCAATTGACTTGTTGAAGTATTGCAATCACCCTTATCCAAAAACGAAATTTAAATCAACTTTTTAGCAGTAACACACTCACATTTTTCATAAAACAAACACATTTTTTTCAGGAATCTACTCTCTGGAACCTAAAACTAATTTTAAAAAAACATCTTTCTAGGCATCCACTGTCCCTAATCGTGCAACAAAATTTCAATTGACTTATTGAAATATTGCAATCACCCTTATTCAAAAACGAAATTTAAATCAACTTTTTAGCAGTAACACCCTCACATTTTTCATAAAACAAACACATTTTTTTCAGGAATCTACTCTGTGAAACCTAATACTAATTTAAAAAAGATATCTTTCTATGCATCCACTCTCCCTAATCGTGCAAGAAATTTTCAATTGACTTGTTGAAATATTGCAATCACCCTTATTCAAAAACGAAATTTAAATCAACTTTTTAGCAGTAACACCCTCACATTTTTCATAAAACAAACACATTTTTTTCAGGAATCTACTCTCTGAAACCTAAAACTAATTAAAAAAAAACATCTTTCTAGGCATCCACTCTCCCTAATCTTCCAAGAAAATTTCAATTAACTTATTGAAATATTGCAATCACCCTTATCCAAAAACGATATTTAAATCAACTTTTTAGCAGTAACACACTCACATTTTTCATAAAACAAACACATTTTTTTCAGGAATCTACTCTCTGGAACCTAAAACTAATTTTAAAAAAACATCTTTCTAGGCATTCACTGTCCCTAATCGTGCAAGAAAATTTCAATTGACTTGTTGAAATATTGCAATCACCCTTATCCAAAAATGAAATTTAAATCAACTTTTTAGCAGTAACACACTCACATTTTTCATAAAACAAACACATTTTTTTCAGGAATCTACTCTCTGGAACCTAAAACTAATTTTAAAAAAACATCTTTCTAGGCATCCATTGTCCCTAAGTGTGCAAGAAAATTTCAATTGACTTGTTGAAATATTGCAATCACCCTTATTCAAAAACGAAATTTAAATCAACTTTTTAGCAGTAACACCCTCACATTTTTCATAAAACAAACACATTTTTTTCAGGAATCTACTCTCTGAAAACTAATACTAATTTAAAAAAGAAATCTTTCTATGCATCCACTGTCCCTAATCGTGCAAGAAAATTTCAATTGACTTGTTGAAGTATTGCAATCACCCTTATCCAAAAACGAAATTTAAATCAACTTTTTAGCAGTAACACACTCTCATTTTTCATAAAACAAACACATTTTTTTCAGGAATCTACTCTCTGGAACCTAAAACTAATTTTAAAAAAACATCTTTCTAGGCATCCACTGTCCCTAATTGTGCAAGAAAATTTCAATTAACTTGTTGAAATATTGCAATCACCCTTATCCAAAAACGAAATTTAAATCAACTTTTTAGCAGTAACACACTCACATTTTTCATAAAACAAACACATTTTTTTCAGGAATCTACTCTCTGAAACCTAAAACTAATTTTAAAAAAATATCTTTCTAGGCATCCACTGTCCCTAATCGTGCAAGAAAATTTCAATTGACTTGTTGAAATATTGCAATCACCCTTATTCAAAAACGAAATTTAAATCAACTTTTTAGCAGTAACACCCTCACATTTTTCATAAAACAAACACATTTTTTTCAGGAATCTACTCTCTGAAACCTAAAACTAATTAAAAAAAACATCTTTCTAGGCATCCACTCTCCCTAATCTTCCAAGAAAATTTCAATTAACTTATTGAAATATTGCAATCACCCTTATCCAAAAACGATATTTAAATCAACTTTTTAGCAGTAACACACTCACATTTTTCATAAAACAAACACATTTTTTTCAGGAATCTACTCTCTGGAACCTAAAACTAATTTAAAAAAAACATCTTTCTAGGCATCCACTGTCCCTAATCGTGCAAGAAAATTTCAATTGACTTGTTGAAATATTGCAATCACCCTTATCCAAAAATGAAATTTAAATCAACTTTTTAGCAGTAACACCCTCACATTTTTCATAAAACAAACACATTTTTTTCAGGAATCTACTCCCTGGAACCTAAAACTAATTTAAAAAAACATCTTTCTAGGCATCCACTGTCCCTAATCGTGCAAGAAAATTTCAATTGACTTGTTGAAATATTGCAATCACCCTTATTCAAAAACGAAATTTAAATCAACTTTTTTGCAGTAACACCCTCACATTTTTCATAAAACAAACACATTTTTTTCAGGAATCTACTCTCTGGAACCTAAAACTAATTTGAAAAAAACATCTTTCTAGGCATCCACTGTCCCTAATCGTGCAAGAAAATTTCAATTGACTTGTTGAAGTATTGCAATCACCCTTATCCAAAAACGAAATTTAAATCAACTTTTTAGCAGTAACACACTCACATTTTTCATAAAACAAACACATTTTTTTTCAGGAATCTACTCTCTGGAACCTAAAACTAATTTTAAAAAAACATCTTTCTAGGCATCCACTGTCCCTAATCGTGCAACAAAATTTCAATTGACTTATTGAAATATTGCAATCACCCTTATTCAAAAACGAAATTTAAATCAACTTTTTAGCAGTAACACCCTCACATTTTTCATAAAACAAACACATTTTTTTCAGGAATCTACTCTGTGAAACCTAATACTAATTTAAAAAAGATATCTTTCTATGCATCCACTCTCCCTAATCGTGCAAGAAATTTTCAATTGACTTGTTGAAATATTGCAATCACCCTTATTCAAAAACGAAATTTAAATCAACTTTTTAGCAGTAACACCCTCACATTTTTCATAAAACAAACACATTTTTTTCAGGAATCTACTCTCTGAAACCTAAAACTAATTAAAAAAAAACATCTTTCTAGGCATCCACTCTCCCTAATCTTCCAAGAAAATTTCAATTAACTTATTGAAATATTGCAATCACCCTTATCCAAAAACGATATTTAAATCAACTTTTTAGCAGTAACACACTCACATTTTTCATGAAACAAACACATTTTTTTCAGGAATCTACTCTCTGGAACCTAAAACTAATTTTAAAAAAACATCTTTCTAGGCATTCACTGTCCCTAATCGTGCAAGAAAATTTCAATTGACTTGTTGAAATATTGCAATCACCCTTATCCAAAAATGAAATTTAAATCAACTTTTTAGCAGTAACACACTCACATTTTTCATAAAACAAACACATTTTTTTCAGGAATCTACTCTCTGGAACCTAAAACTAATTTTAAAAAAACATCTTTCTAGGCATCCATTGTCCCTAAGTGTGCAAGAAAATTTCAATTGACTTGTTGAAATATTGCAATCACCCTTATTCAAAAACGAAATTTAAATCAACTTTTTAGCAGTAACACCCTCACATTTTTCATAAAACAAACACATTTTTTTCAGGAATCTACTCTCTGAAAACTAATACTAATTTAAAAAAGAAATCTTTCTATGCATCCACTGTCCCTAATCGTGCAAGAAAATTTCAATTGACTTGTTGAAGTATTGCAATCACCCTTATCCAAAAACGAAATTTAAATCAACTTTTTAGCAGTAACACACTCTCATTTTTCATAAAACAAACACATTTTTTTCAGGAATCTACTCTCTGGAACCTAAAACTAATTTAAAAAAAACATCTTTCTAGGCATCCACTGTCCCTAATTGTGCAAGAAAATTTCAATTAACTTGTTGAAATATTGCAATCACCCTTATCCAAAAACGAAATTTAAATCAACTTTTTAGCAGTAACACACTCACATTTTTCATAAAACAAACACATTTTTTTCAGGAATCTACTCTCTGAAACCTAAAACTAATTTTAAAAAAATATCTTTCTAGGCATCCACTGTCCCTAATCGTGCAAGAAAATTTCAATTGACTTGTTGAAATATTGCAATCACCCTTATTCAAAAACGAAATTTAAATCAACTTTTTAGCAGTAACACCCTCACATTTTTCATAAAACAAACACATTTTTTTCAGGAATCTACTCTCTGAAACCTAAAACTAATTAAAAAAAACATCTTTCTAGGCATCCACTCTCCCTAATCTTCCAAGAAAATTTCAATTAACTTATTGAAATATTGCAATCACCCTTATCCAATAACGATATTTAAATCAACTTTTTAGCAGTAACACACTCACATTTTTCATAAAACAAACACATTTTTTTCAGGAATCTACTCTCTGGAACCTAAAACTAATTTAAAAAAAACATCTTTCTAGGCATCCACTGTCCCTAATCGTGCAAGAAAATTTCAATTGACTTGTTGAAATATTGCAATCACCCTTATCCAAAAATGAAATTTAAATCAACTTTTTAGCAGTAACACACTCACATTTTTCATAAAACAAACACATTTTTTTCAGGAATCTACTCTCTGGAACCTAAAACTAATTTAAAAAAACATCTTTCTAGGCATCCACTGTCCCTAATCGTGCAAGAACATTTCAATTGACTTGTTGAAATATTGCAATCACCCTTATTCAAAAACGAAATTTAAATCAACTTTTTAGCAGTAACACCCTCACATTTTTCATAAAACAAACACATTTTTTTCAGGAATCTACTCTCTGGAACCTAAAACTAATTTTAAAAAAACATCTTTCTAGGCATCCACTGTCCCTAATCGTGCAACAAAATTTCAATTGACTTATTGAAATATTGCAATCACCCTTATTCAAAAACGAAATTTAAATCAACTTTTTAGCAGTAACACCCTCACATTTTTCATAAAACAAACAATTTTTTTTCAGGAATCTACTCTGTGAAACCTAATACTAATTTAAAAAAGATATCTTTCTATGCATCCACTCTCCCTAATCGTGCAAGAAATTTTCAATTGACTTGTTGAAATATTGCAATCACCCTTATTCAAAAACGAAATTTAAATCAACTTTTTAGCAGTAACACCCTCACATTTTTCATAAAACAAACACATTTTTTTCAGGAATCTACTCTCTGAAACCTAAAACTAATTAAAAAAAACATCTTTCTAGGCATCCACTCTCCCTAATCTTCCAAGAAAATTTCAATTAACTTATTGAAATATTGCAATCACCCTTATCCAAAAACGATATTTAAATCAACTTTTTAGCAGTAACACACTCACATTTTTCATAAAACAAACACATTTTTTTCAGGAATCTACTCTCTGGAACCTAAAACTAATTTTAAAAAAACATCTTTCTAGGCATCCACTGTCCCTAATCGTGCAAGAAAATTTCAATTGACTTGTTGAAATATTGCAATCACCCTTATCCAAAAATGAAATTTAAATCAACTTTTTAGCAGTAACACACTCACATTTTTCATAAAACAAACACATTTTTTTCAGGAATCTACTCTCTGGAACCTAAAACTAATTTAAAAAAACATCTTTCTAGGCATCCACTGTCCCTAATCGTGCAAGAAAATTTCAATTGACTTGTTGAAATATTGCAATCACCCTTATTCAAAAACGAAATTTAAATCAACTTTTTAGCAGTAACACCCTCACATTTTTCATAAAACAAACACATTTTTTTCAGGAATCTACTCTCTGGAACCTAAAACTAATTTGAAAAAAACATCTTTCTAGGCATCCACTGTCCCTAATCGTGCAAGAAAATTTCAATTGACTTGTTGAAGTATTGCAATCACCCTTATCCAAAAACGAAATTTAAATCAACTTTTTAGCAGTAACACACTCACATTTTTCATAAAACAAACACATTTTTTTTCAGGAATCTACTCTCTGGAACCTAAAACTAATTTTAAAAAAACATCTTTCTAGGCATCCACTGTCCCTAATCGTGCAAGAAAATTTCAATTGACTTATTGAAATATTGCAATCACCCTTATTCAAAAACGAAATTTAAATCAACTTTTTAGCAGTAACACCCTCACATTTTTCATAAAACAAACACATTTTTTTCAGGAATCTACTCTCTGGAACCTAAAACTAATTTTAAAAAAACATCTTTCTAGGCATCCACTGTCCCTAATCGTGCAGGAAAATTTCAATTGACTTGTTGAAGTATTGCAATCACCCTTATCCAAAAACGAAATTTAAATCAACTTTTTAGCAGTAACACCCTCACATTTTTCATAAAACAAACACATTTTTTTCAGGAATCTACTCTCTGAAACCTAATACTAATTTAAAAAAGAAATCTTTCTATGCATCCACTGTCCCTAATCGTGCAAGAAAATTTCAATTGACTTGTTGAAGTATTGCAATCACCCTTATCCAAAAACGAAATTTAAATCAACTTTTTAGCAGTAACACACTCACATTTTTCATAAAACAAACACATTTTTTTCAGGAATCTACTCTCTGGAACCTAAAACTAATTTTAAAAAAACATCTTTCTAGGCATCCACTGTCCCTAATCGTGCAAGAAAATTTCAATTGACTTGTTGAAATATTGCAATCACCCTTATCCAAAAACGAAATTTAAATCAACTTTTTAGCAGTAACACACTCACATTTTTCATAAAACAAACACATTTTTTTCAGGAATCTACTCTCTGAAACCTAAAACTAATTTAAAAAAAACATCTCTCTAGGCATCCACTGTCCCTAATCGTGCAAGAAAATTTCAATTGACTTGTTGAAATATTGCAATCACCCTTATCCAAAAACGAAATTTAAATCAACTTTTTAGCAGTAACACACTCACATTTTTCATAAAACAAACACATTTTTTCAGGAATCAACTCTCTGGAACCTAAAACAAATATAAAAAAAAAATCTTTGTATGCATCCACTCTCCCTAATCGTGCAAGAAAATTTCAATTAACTAGTTGAAATAATGCAATCATGCCTATCCTGAAGCTAAATTTAAATAAACTTTTTAGCAGTAACACACTCATATTTTTCATAAAACAAACACATTTTTTTCAGGAATCAACTCTCTGGAACCTAAAACAAATATAAAAAAAAGATCTTTCTATGCATCCACTCTCCCTAATCGTGCAAGAAAATTTGAATTAACTTGTTGAAATGATGCATTCACGCTTATCCTGAAACTAAATTTAAATCAACTTTTTTGCAGTAACACACTCACATTTTTCATGAAACAAATAATTTTTTTTTCAGGAATCCACTCTCTGGAACCTATAACGAATTTGTAAAAAACATCTTTCTAGGCATCCACTCTCCCTAATCTTGCAAGAAAATTTCAATTAACTTGTTGAAATATTGCAATCACCCTTATCCAAAAACAATATTTAAATCAACTTTTTTGCAGTAACACACTCACATTTTTCATAAAACAAACACATTTTTTTCAGGAATCTACTCTCTGGAACCTAAAACTAATTTTTAAAAAACATCTTTCTAGGCATCCACTGTCCCTAATCGTGCAAGAAAATTTCAATTGACTTGTTGAAATATTGCAATCACCCTTATCCAAAAATGAAATTTAAATTAACTTTTTAGCAGTAACACACTCACATTTTTCATGAAACAAACACATTTTTTTCAGGAATCTACTCTCTGGAACCTAAAACTAATTTTAAAAAAACATCTTTCTAGGCATCCACTGTCCCTAATCGTGCAAGAAAATTTCAATTGACTTGTTGAAATATTGCAATCACCCTTATTCAAAAACGAAATTTAAATCAACTTTTTAGCAGTAACACCCTCACATTTTTCATAAAACAAACACATTTTTTTCAGGAATCTACTCTCTGAAACCTAATACTAATTTAAAAAAGAAATCTTTCTATGCATCCACTGTCCCTAATCGTGCAAGAAAATTTCAATTGACTTGTTGAAGTATTGCAATCACCCTTATCCAAAAACGAAATTTAAATCAACTTTTTAGCAGTAACACACTCACATTTTTCATAAAACAAACACATTATTTTCAGGAATCTACTCTCTGGAACCTAAAACTAATTTTAAAAAAACATCTTTCTAGGCATCCACTGTCCCTAATCGTGCAAGAAAATTTCAATTGACTTGTTGAAATATTGCAATCACCCTTATCCAAAAAAGAAATTTAAATCAACTTTTTAGCAGTAACACACTCACATTTTTCATAAAACAAACACATTTTTTTCAGGAATCTACTCTGAAACCTAAAACTAATTTAAAAAAAATATCTTTCTAGGCATCCACTGTCCCTAATCGTGCAAGAAAATTTCAATTGACTTGTTGAAGTATTGCAATCACCCTTATCCAAAAACGAAATTTAAATCAACTTTTTAGCAGTAACACCCTCACATTTTTCATAAAACAAAACACATTTTTTTCAGGAATCTACTCTCTGAAACCTAAAACTAATTAAAAAAAACATCTTTCTAGGCATCCACTCTCCCTAATCTTCCAAGAAAATTTCAATTAACTTATTGAAATATTGCAATCACCCTTATCCAAAAACGATATTTAAATCAACTTTTTAGCAGTAACACACTCACATTTTTCATAAAACAAACACATTTTTTTCAGGAATCAACTCTCTGGAACCTAAAACAAATATAAAAAAAACATCTTTCTATGCATCCACTCTCCCTAATCGTGCAAGAAAATTTCAATTAACTTGTTGAAATGATGCATTCACGCTTATCCTGAAAGTAATTTAAATCAACTTTTTTGCAGTAACACACTCACATTTTTCATGAAACAAATAATTTTTTTTTCAGGAATCCACTCTCTGGAACCTATAACGAATTTGTAAAAAACATCTTTCTAGGCATCCACTCTCCCTAATCTTGCAAGAAAATTTCAATTAACTTGTTGAAATATTGCAATCACCCTCATCCAAAAACGATATTTAAATCAACTTTTTTGCAGTAACACACTCACATTTTTCATAAAACAAACACATTTTTTTCAGGAATCTACTCTCTGGAACCTAAAACTAATTAAAAAAAAAAATCTTTCTAGGCATCCACTGTCCCTAATCGTGCAAGAAAATTTCAATTGACTTGTTGAAATATTGCAATCACCCTTATCCAAAAATGAAATTTAAATCAACTTTTTAGCAGTAACACACTCACATTTTTCATAAAACAAACACATTTTTTTCAGGAATCTACTCTCTGGAACCTAAAACTAATTTAAAAAAAACATCTTTCTAGGCATCCACTGTCCCTAATCGTGCAAGAAAATTTCAATTGACTTGTTGAAATATTGCAATCACCCTTATTCAAAAACGAAATTTAAATCAACTTTTTAGCAGTAACACCCTCACATTTTTCATAAAACAAACACATTTTTTTCAGGAATCTACTCTCTGAAACCTAAAACTAATTAAAAAAAACATCTTTCTAGGCATCCACTCTCCCTAATCTTCCAAGTAAATTTCAATTAACTTATTGAAATATTGCAATCACCCTTATCCAAAAACGATATTTAAATCAACTTTTTAGCAGTAACACACTCACATTTTTCATAAAACAAACACATTTTTTTCAGGAATCTACTCTCTGGAACCTTAAACAAATTTTAAAAAAACATCTTTCTAGGCATCCACTGTCCCTAATCGTGCAAGAAAATTTCAATTGACTTGTTGAAATATTGCAATCACCCTTATCCAAAAATGAAATTTAAATCAACTTTTTAGCAGTAACACACTCACATTTTTCATAAAACAAACACATTTTTTTCAGGAATCTACTCTCTGGAACCTAAAACTAATTTTAAAAAAACATCTTTCTAGGCATCCATTGTCCCTAATCGTGCAAGAAAATTTCAATTGACTTGTTGAAATATTGCAATCACCCTTATTCAAAAACGAAATTTAAATCAACTTTTTAGCAGTAACACCCTCACATTTTTCATAAAACAAACACATTTTTTTCAGGAATCTACTCTCTGAAAACTAATACTAATTTAAAAAAGAAATCTTTCTATGCATCCACTGTCCCTAATCGTGCAAGAAAATTTCAATTGACTTGTTGAAGTATTGCAATCACCCTTATCCAAAAACGAAATTTAAATCAACTTTTTAGCAGTAACACACTCACATTTTTCATAAAACAAACACATTTTTTTCAGGAATCTACTCTCTGGAACCTTAAACACATTTTAAAAAAACATCTTTCTAGGCATCCACTGTCCCTAATCGTGCAAGAACATTTCAATTGACTTGTTGAAATATTGCAATCACCCTTATCCAAAAATGAAATTTAAATCAACTTTTTAGCAGTAACACACTCACATTTTTCATAAAACAAACACATTTTTTTCAGGAATCTACTCTCTGGAACCTAAAACTAATTTTAAAAAAACATCTTTCTAGGCATCCATTGTCCCTAATCGTGCAATAAAATTTCAATTGACTTGTTGAAATATTGCAATCACCCTTATTCAAAAACGAAATTTAAATCAACTTTTTAGCAGTAACACCCTCACATTTTTCATAAAACAAACACATTTTTTTCAGGAATCTACTCTCTGGAACCTAAAACTAATTTTAAAAAAACATCTTTCTAGGCATCCATTGTCCCTAATCGTGCAAGAAAATTTCAATTGACTTGTTGAAATATTGCAATCACCCTTATTCAAAAACGAAATTTAAATCAACTTTTTAGCAGTAACACCCTCACATTTTTCATAAAACAAACACATTTTTTTCAGGAATCTACTCTCTGAAACCTAATACTAATTTAAAAAAGAAATCTTTCTATGCATCCACTGTCCCTAATCGTGCAAGAAAATTTCAATTGACTTGTTGAAGTATTGCAATCACCCTTATCCAAAAACGAAATTTAAATCAACTTTTTAGCAGTAACACACTCACATTTTTCATAAAACAAACACATTTTTTTCAGGAATCTACTCTCTGGAACCTAAAACTAATTTTAAAAAAACATCTTTCTAGGCATCCACTGTCCCTAATCGTGCAAGAAAATTTCAATTGACTTGTTGAAATATTGCAATCACCCTTATCCAAAAACGAAACTTAAATCAACTTTTTAGCAGTAACACACTCACATTTTTCATAAAACAAACACATTTTTTTCAGGAATCTACTCTCTGAAACCTAAAACTAATTTAAAAAAAACATCTCTCTAGGCATCCACTGTCCCTAATCGTGCAAGAAAATTTCAATTGACTTGTTGAAATATTGCAATCACCCTTATCCAAAAACGAAATTTAAATCAACTTTTTAGCAGTAACACACTCACATTTTTCATAAAACAAACACATTTTTTCAGGAATCAACTCTCTGGAACCTAAAACAAATATAAAAAAAAAATCTTTGTATGCATCCACTCTCCCTAATCGTGCAAGAAAATTTCAATTAACTAGTTGAAATAATGCAATCATGCCTATCCTGAAGCTAAATTTAAATAAACTTTTTAGCAGTAACACACTCATATTTTTCATAAAACAAACACATTTTTTTCAGGAATCAACTCTCTGGAACCTAAAACAAATATAAAAAAAAGATCTTTCTATGCATCCACTCTCCCTAATCGTGCAAGAAAATTTGAATTAACTTGTTGAAATGATGCATTCACGCTTATCCTGAAACTAAATTTAAATCAACTTTTTTGCAGTAACACACTCACATTTTTCATGAAACAAATAATTTTTTTTTCAGGAATCCACTCTCTGGAACCTATAACGAATTTGTAAAAAACATCTTTCTAGGCATCCACTCTCCCTAATCTTGCAAGAAAATTTCAATTAACTTGTTGAAATATTGCAATCACCCTTATCCAAAAACAATATTTAAATCAACTTATTTGCAGTAACACACTCACATTTTTCATAAAACAAACACATTTTTTTCAGGAATCTACTCTCTGGAACCTAAAACTAATTTTTAAAAAACATCTTTCTAGGCATCCACTGTCCCTAATCGTGCAAGAAAATTTCAATTGACTTGTTGAAATATTGCAATCACCCTTATCCAAAAATGAAATTTAAATTAACTTTTTAGCAGTAACACACTCACATTTTTCATGAAACAAACACATTTTTTTCAGGAATCTACTCTCTGGAACCTAAAACTAATTTTAAAAAAACATCTTTCTAGGCATCCACTGTCCCTAATCGTGCAAGAAAATTTCAATTGACTTGTTGAAATATTGCAATCACCCTTATTCAAAAACGAAATTTAAATCAACTTTTTAGCAGTAACACCCTCACATTTTTCATAAAACAAACACATTTTTTTCAGGAATCTACTCTCTGAAACCTAATACTAATTTAAAAAAGAAATCTTTCTATGCATCCACTGTCCCTAATCGTGCAAGAAAATTTCAATTGACTTGTTGAAGTATTGCAATCACCCTTATCCAAAAACGAAATTTAAATCAACTTTTTAGCAGTAACACACTCACATTTTTCATAAAACAAACACATTATTTTCAGGAATCTACTCTCTGGAACCTAAAACTAATTTTAAAAAAACATCTTTCTAGGCATCCACTGTCCCTAATCGTGCAAGAAAATTTCAATTGACTTGTTGAAATATTGCAATCACCCTTATCCAAAAAAGAAATTTAAATCAACTTTTTAGCAGTAACACACTCACATTTTTCATAAAACAAACACATTTTTTTCAGGAATCTACTCTGAAACCTAAAACTAATTTAAAAAAAATATCTTTCTAGGCATCCACTGTCCCTAATCGTGCAAGAAAATTTCAATTGACTTGTTGAAGTATTGCAATCACCCTTATCCAAAAACGAAATTTAAATCAACTTTTTAGCAGTAACACCCTCACATTTTTCATAAAACAAAACACATTTTTTTCAGGAATCTACTCTCTGAAACCTAAAACTAATTAAAAAAAACATCTTTCTAGGCATCCACTCTCCCTAATCTTCCAAGAAAATTTCAATTAACTTATTGAAATATTGCAATCACCCTTATCCAAAAACGATATTTAAATCAACTTTTTAGCAGTAACACACTCACATTTTTCATAAAACAAACACATTTTTTTCAGGAATCAACTCTCTGGAACCTAAAACAAATATAAAAAAAACATCTTTCTATGCATCCACTCTCCCTAATCGTGCAAGAAAATTTCAATTAACTTGTTGAAATGATGCATTCACGCTTATCCTGAAAGTAATTTAAATCAACTTTTTTGCAGTAACACACTCACATTTTTCATGAAACAAATAATTTTTTTTTCAGGAATCCACTCTCTGGAACCTATAACGAATTTGTAAAAAACATCTTTCTAGGCATCCACTCTCCCTAATCTTGCAAGAAAATTTCAATTAACTTGTTGAAATATTGCAATCACCCTCATCCAAAAACGATATTTAAATCAACTTTTTTGCAGTAACACACTCACATTTTTCATAAAACAAACACATTTTTTTCAGGAATCTACTCTCTGGAACCTAAAACTAATTAAAAAAAAAAATCTTTCTAGGCATCCACTGTCCCTAATCGTGCAAGAAAATTTCAATTGACTTGTTGAAATATTGCAATCACCCTTATCCAAAAATGAAATTTAAATCAACTTTTTAGCAGTAACACACTCACATTTTTCATAAAACAAACACATTTTTTTCAGGAATCTACTCTCTGGAACCTAAAACTAATTTAAAAAAAACATCTTTCTAGGCATCCACTGTCCCTAATCGTGCAAGAAAATTTCAATTGACTTGTTGAAATATTGCAATCACCCTTATTCAAAAACGAAATTTAAATCAACTTTTTAGCAGTAACACCCTCACATTTTTCATAAAACAAACACATTTTTTTCAGGAATCTACTCTCTGAAACCTAAAACTAATTAAAAAAAACATCTTTCTAGGCATCCACTCTCCCTAATCTTCCAAGTAAATTTCAATTAACTTATTGAAATATTGCAATCACCCTTATCCAAAAACGATATTTAAATCAACTTTTTTGCAGTAACACACTCACATTTTTCATAAAACAAACACATTTTTTTCAGGAATCTACTCTCTGGAACCTTAAACAAATTTTAAAAAAACATCTTTCTAGGCATCCACTGTCCCTAATCGTGCAAGAAAATTTCAATTGACTTGTTGAAATATTGCAATCACCCTTATCCAAAAATGAAATTTAAATCAACTTTTTAGCAGTAACACACTCACATTTTTCATAAAACAAACACATTTTTTTCAGGAATCTACTCTCTGGAACCTAAAACTAATTTTAAAAAAACATCTTTCTAGGCATCCATTGTCCCTAATCGTGCAAGAAAATTTCAATTGACTTGTTGAAATATTGCAATCACCCTTATTCAAAAACGAAATTTAAATCAACTTTTTAGCAGTAACACCCTCACATTTTTCATAAAACAAACACATTTTTTTCAGGAATCTACTCTCTGAAAACTAATACTAATTTAAAAAAGAAATCTTTCTATGCATCCACTGTCCCTAATCGTGCAAGAAAATTTCAATTGACTTGTTGAAGTATTGCAATCACCCTTATCCAAAAACGAAATTTAAATCAACTTTTTAGCAGTAACACACTCACATTTTTCATAAAACAAACACATTTTTTTCAGGAATCTACTCTCTGGAACCTTAAACACATTTTAAAAAAACATCTTTCTAGGCATCCACTGTCCCTAATCGTGCAAGAACATTTCAATTGACTTGTTGAAATATTGCAATCACCCTTATCCAAAAATGAAATTTAAATCAACTTTTTAGCAGTAACACACTCACATTTTTCATAAAACAAACACATTTTTTTCAGGAATCTACTCTCTGGAACCTAAAACTAATTTTAAAAAAACATCTTTCTAGGCATCCATTGTCCCTAATCGTGCAATAAAATTTCAATTGACTTGTTGAAATATTGCAATCACCCTTATTCAAAAACGAAATTTAAATCAACTTTTTAGCAGTAACACCCTCACATTTTTCATAAAACAAACACATTTTTTTCAGGAATCTGCTCTCTGGAACCTAAAACTAATTTTAAAAAAACATCTTTCTAGGCATCCATTGTCCCTAATCGTGCAAGAAAATTTCAATTGACTTGTTGAAATATTGCAATCACCCTTATTCAAAAACGAAATTTAAATCAACTTTTTAGCAGTAACACCCTCACATTTTTCATAAAACAAACACATTTTTTTCAGGAATCTACTCTCTGAAACCTAATACTAATTTAAAAAAGAAATCTTTCTATGCATCCACTGTCCCTAATCGTGCAAGAAAATTTCAATTGACTTGTTGAAGTATTGCAATCACCCTTATCCAAAAACGAAATTTAAATCAACTTTTTAGCAGTAACACACTCACATTTTTCATAAAACAAACACATTTTTTTCAGGAATCTACTCTCTGGAACCTAAAACTAATTTTAAAAAAACATCTTTCTAGGCATCCACTGTCCCTAATCGTGCAAGAAAATTTCAATTGACTTGTTGAAATATTGCAATCACCCTTATCCAAAAACGAAACTTAAATCAACTTTTTAGCAGTAACACACTCACATTTTTCATAAAACAAACACATTTTTTTCAGGAATCTACTCTCTGAAACCTAAAACTAATTTAAAAAAAACATCTCTCTAGGCATCCACTGTCCCTAATCGTGCAAGAAAATTTCAATTGACTTGTTGAAATATTGCAATCACCCTTATCCAAAAACGAAATTTAAATCAACTTTTTAGCAGTAACACACTCACATTTTTCATAAAACAAACACATTTTTTCAGGAATCAACTCTCTGGAACCTAAAACAAATATAAAAAAAAAATCTTTGTATGCATCCACTCTCCCTAATCGTGCAAGAAAATTTCAATTAACTAGTTGAAATAATGCAATCATGCCTATCCTGAAGCTAAATTTAAATAAACTTTTTAGCAGTAACACACTCATATTTTTCATAAAACAAACACATTTTTTTCAGGAATCAACTCTCTGGAACCTAAAACAAATATAAAAAAAAGATCTTTCTATGCATCCACTCTCCCTAATCGTGCAAGAAAATTTGAATTAACTTGTTGAAATGATGCATTCACGCTTATCCTGAAACTAAATTTAAATCAACTTTTTTGCAGTAACACACTCACATTTTTCATGAAACAAATAATTTTTTTTTCAGGAATCCACTCTCTGGAACCTATAACGAATTTGTAAAAAACATCTTTCTAGGCATCCACTCTCCCTAATCTTGCAAGAAAATTTCAATTAACTTGTTGAAATATTGCAATCACCCTTATCCAAAAACAATATTTAAATCAACTTATTTGCAGTAACACACTCACATTTTTCATAAAACAAACACATTTTTTTCAGGAATCTACTCTCTGGAACCTAAAACTAATTTTTAAAAAACATCTTTCTAGGCATCCACTGTCCCTAATCGTGCAAGAAAATTTCAATTGACTTGTTGAAATATTGCAATCACCCTTATCCAAAAATGAAATTTAAATTAACTTTTTAGCAGTAACACACTCACATTTTTCATGAAACAAACACATTTTTTTCAGGAATCTACTCTCTGGAACCTAAAACTAATTTTAAAAAAACATCTTTCTAGGCATCCACTGTCCCTAATCGTGCAAGAAAATTTCAATTGACTTGTTGAAATATTGCAATCACCCTTATTCAAAAACGAAATTTAAATCAACTTTTTAGCAGTAACACCCTCACATTTTTCATAAAACAAACACATTTTTTTCAGGAATCTACTCTCTGAAACCTAATACTAATTTAAAAAAGAAATCTTTCTATGCATCCACTGTCCCTAATCGTGCAAGAAAATTTCAATTGACTTGTTGAAGTATTGCAATCACCCTTATCCAAAAACGAAATTTAAATCAACTTTTTAGCAGTAACACACTCACATTTTTCATAAAACAAACACATTATTTTCAGGAATCTACTCTCTGGAACCTAAAACTAATTTTAAAAAAACATCTTTCTAGGCATCCACTGTCCCTAATCGTGCAAGAAAATTTCAATTGACTTGTTGAAATATTGCAATCACCCTTATCCAAAAAAGAAATTTAAATCAACTTTTTAGCAGTAACACACTCACATTTTTCATAAAACAAACACATTTTTTTCAGGAATCTACTCTGAAACCTAAAACTAATTTAAAAAAAATATCTTTCTAGGCATCCACTGTCCCTAATCGTGCAAGAAAATTTCAATTGACTTGTTGAAGTATTGCAATCACCCTTATCCAAAAACGAAATTTAAATCAACTTTTTAGCAGTAACACCCTCACATTTTTCATAAAACAAAACACATTTTTTTCAGGAATCTACTCTCTGAAACCTAAAACTAATTAAAAAAAACATCTTTCTAGGCATCCACTCTCCCTAATCTTCCAAGAAAATTTCAATTAACTTATTGAAATATTGCAATCACCCTTATCCAAAAACGATATTTAAATCAACTTTTTAGCAGTAACACACTCACATTTTTCATAAAACAAACACATTTTTTTCAGGAATCAACTCTCTGGAACCTAAAACAAATATAAAAAAAACATCTTTCTATGCATCCACTCTCCCTAATCGTGCAAGAAAATTTCAATTAACTTGTTGAAATGATGCATTCACGCTTATCCTGAAACTAAATTTAAATCAACTTTTTTGCAGTAACACACTCACATTTTTCATGAAACAAATAATTTTTTTTTCAGGAATCCACTCTCTCGAACCTATAACGAATTTGTAAAAAACATCTTTCTAGGCATCCACTCTCCCTAATCTTGCAAGAAAATTTCAATTAACTTGTTGAAATATTGCAATCACCCTCATCCAAAAACGATATTTAAATCAACTTTTTTGCAGTAACACACTCACATTTTTCATAAAACAAACACATTTTTTTCAGGAATCTACTCTCTGGAACCTAAAACTAATTAAAAAAAAAAATCTTTCTAGGCATACACTGTCCCTAATCGTGCAAGAAAATTTCAATTGACTTGTTGAAATATTGCAATCACCCTTATCCAAAAATGAAATTTAAATCAACTTTTTAGCAGTAACACACTCACATTTTTCATAAAACAAACACATTTTTTTCAGGAATCTACTCTCTGGAACCTAAAACTAATTTAAAAAAAACATCTTTCTAGGCATCCACTGTCCCTAATCGTGCAAGAAAATTTCAATTGACTTGTTGAAATATTGCAATCACCCTTATTCAAAAACGAAATTTAAATCAACTTTTTAGCAGTAACACCCTCACATTTTTCATAAAACAAACACATTTTTTTC
Source organism: Lissotriton vulgaris (assembly GCF_964263255.1). NCBI lineage: Eukaryota > Metazoa > Chordata > Amphibia > Caudata > Salamandridae > Lissotriton > Lissotriton vulgaris. Next base: position 724,136 of record NW_028244439.1, on the reverse strand, counting down.
AGGAATCTACTCTCTGAAACCTAAAACTAATTAAAAAAAACATCTTTCTAGGCATCCACTCTCCCTAATCTTCCAAGTAAATTTCAATTAACTTATTGAAATATTGCAATCACCCTTATCCAAAAACGATATTTAAATCAACTTTTTAGCAGTAACACACTCACATTTTTCATAAAACAAACACATTTTTTTCAGGAATCTACTCTCTGGAACCTTAAACAAATTTTAAAAAAACATCTTTCTAGGCATCCACTGTCCCTAATCGTGCAAGAAAATTTCAATTGACTTGTTGAAATATTGCAATCACCCTTATCCAAAAATGAAATTTAAAACAACTTTTTAGCAGTAACACACTCACATTTTTCATAAAACAAACACATTTTTTTCAGGAATCTACTCTCTGGAACCTAAAACTAATTTTAAAAAAACATCTTTCTAGGCATCCATTGTCCCTAATCGTGCAAGAAAATTTCAATTGACTTGTTGAAATATTGCAATCACCCTTATTCAAAAACGAAATTTAAATCAACTTTTTAGCAGTAACACCCTCACATTTTTCATAAAACAAACACATTTTTTTCAGGAATCTACTCTCTGAAAACTAATACTAATTTAAAAAAGAAATCTTTCTATGCATCCACTGTCCCTAATCGTGCAAGAAAATTTCAATTGACTTGTTGAAGTATTGCAATCACCCTTATCCAAAAACGAAATTTAAATCAACTTTTTAGCAGTAACACACTCACATTTTTCATAAAACAAACACATTTTTTTCAGGAATCTACTCTCTGGAACCTTAAACAAATTTTAAAAAAACATCTTTCTAGGCATCCACTGTCCCTAATCGTGCAAGAACATTTCAATTGACTTGTTGAAATATTGCAATCACCCTTATCCAAAAATGAAATTTAAATCAACTTTTTAGCAGTAACACACTCACATTTTTCATAAAACAAACACATTTTTTTCAGGAATCTACTCTCTGGAACCTAAAACTAATTTAAAAAAAACATCTTTCTAGGCATCCATTGTCCCTAATCGTGCAATAAAATTTCAATTGACTTGTTGAAATATTGCAATCACCCTTATTCAAAAACGAAATTTAAATCAACTTTTTAGCAGTAACACCCTCACATTTTTCATAAAACAAACACATTTTTTTCAGGAATCTACTCTCTGAAACCTAAAACTAATTAAAAAAAACATCTCTCTAGGCATCCACTCTCCCTAATCTTCCAAGAAAATTTCAATTACCTTATTGAAATATTGCAATCACCCTTATCCAAAAACGATATTTAAATCAACTTTTTAGCAGTAACACACTCACATTTTTCATAAAACAAACACATTTTTTTCAGGAATCTACTCTCTGGAACCTAAAACTAATTTAAAAAAAAGATCTTTCTAGGCATCCACTGTCCCTAATCGTGCAAGAAAATTTCAATTGACTTGTTGAAATATTGCAATCACCCTTATTCAAAAACGAAATTTAAATCAACTTTTTAGCAGTAACACCCTCACATTTTTCATAAAACAAACACATTTTTTTCAGGAATCTACTCTCTGAAACCTAAAACTAATTAAAAAAAACATCTTTCTAGGCATCCACTCTCCCTAATCTTCCAAGAAAATTTCAATTAACTTATTGAAATATTGCAATCACCCTTATCCAAAAACGATATTTAAATCAACTTTTTACCAGTAACACACTCACATTTTTCATAAAACAAACACATTTTTTTCAGGAATCTACTCTCTGGAACCTAAAACTAATTTAAAAAAAAATCTTTCTAGGCATCCACTGTCCCTAATCGTGCAAGAAAATTTCAATTGACTTGTTGAAATATTGCAATCACCCTCATCCAAAAATGAAATTTAAATCAACTTTTTAGCAGTAACACACTCACATTTTTCATAAAACAAACACATTTTTTTCAGGAATCTACTCTCTGGAACCTAAAACTAATTAAAAAAAAACATCTTTCTAGGCATCCACTGTCCCTAATCGTGCAAGAAAATTTCAATTGACTTGTTGAAATATTGCAATCACCCTTATTCAAAAACGAAATTTAAATCAACTTTTTAGCAGTAACACCCTCACATTTTTCATAAAACAAACACATTTTTTTCAGGAATCTACTCTCTGGAACCTAAAACTAATTTTAAAAAAACATCTTTCTAGGCATCCACTGTCCCTAATCGTGCAGGAAAATTTCAATTGACTTGTTGAAGTATTGCAATCACCCTTATCCAAAAACGAAATTTAAATCAACTTTTTAGCAGTAACACACTCACATTTTTCATAAAACAAACACATTTTTTTTCAGGAATCTACTCTTTGGAACCTAAAACTAATTTTAAAAAAACATCTTTCTAGGCATCCATTGTCCCTAAGTGTGCAAGAAAATTTCAATTGACTTGTTGAAATATTGCAATCACCCTTATTCAAAAACGAAATTTAAATCAACTTTTTAGCAGTAACACCCTCACATTTTTCATAAAACAAACACATTTTTTTCAGGAATCTACTCTCTGAAAACTAATACTAATTTAAAAAAGAAATCTTTCTATGCATCCACTGTCCCTAATCGTGCAAGAAAATTTCAATTGACTTGTTGAAGTATTGCAATCACCCTTATCCAAAAACGAAATTTAAATCAACTTTTTAGCAGTAACACACTCTCATTTTTCATAAAACAAACACATTTTTTTCAGGAATCTACTCTCTGGAACCTAAAACTAATTTTAAAAAAACATCTTTCTAGGCATCCACTGTCCCTAATTGTGCAAGAAAATTTCAATTAACTTGTTGAAATATTGCAATCACCCTTATCCAAAAACGAAATTTAAATCAACTTTTTAGCAGTAACACACTCACATTTTTCATAAAACAAACACATTTTTTTCAGGAATCTACTCTCTGGAACCTAAAACTAATTTTAAAAAAACATCTTTCTAGGCATCCACTGTCCCTAATCGTGCAAGAAAATTTCAATTGACTTGTTGAAATATTGCAATCACCCTTATCCAAAAACGAAATTTAAATCAACTTTTTAGCAGTAACACACTCACATTTTTCATAAAACAAACACATTTTTTTCAGGAATCTACTCTCTGAAACCTAAAACTAATTTTAAAAAAACATCTCTCTAGGCATCCACTGTCCCTAATCGTGCAAGAAAATTTCAATTGACTTGTTGAAATATTGCAATCACCCTTATCCAAAAACGAAATTTAAATCAACTTTTTAGCAGTAACACACTCACATTTTTCATAAAACAAACACATTTTTTCAGGAATCAACTCTCTGGAACCTAAAACAAATATAAAAAAACATCTTTCTATGCATCCACTCTTCCTAATCGTGCAAAAAAATTTCAATTAACTAGTTGAAATAATGCAATCATGCCTATCCTGAAGCTAAATTTAAATAAACTTTTTAGCAGTAACACACTCATATTTTTCATAAAACAAACACATTTTTTTCAGGAATCAACTCTCTGGAACCTAAAACAAATATAAAAAAAAATCTTTCTATGCATCCACTCTCCCTAATCGTGCAAGAAAATTTGAATTAACTTGTTGAAATGATGCATTCACGCTTATCCTGAAACTAAATTTAAATCAACTTTTTTGCAGTAACACACTCACATTATTCATGAAACAAATAATTTTTTTTTCAGGAATCCACTCTCTGGAACCTATAACGAATTTGTAAAAAACATCTTTCTAGGCATCCACTCTCCCTAATCTTGCAAGAAAATTTCAATTAACTTGTTGAAATATTGCAATCACCCTTATCCAAAAATGAAATTTAAATTAACTTTTTAGCAGTAACACACTCACATTTTTCATAAAACAAACACATTTTTTTCAGGAATCTACTCTCTGGAACCTAAAACAAATTTTTTAAAAACATCTTTCTAGGCATCCACTGTCCCTAATCGTGCAAGAAAATTTCAATTGACTTGTTGAAATATTGCAATCACCCTTATCCAAAAATGAAATTTAAATTAACTTTTTAGCAGTAACACACTCACATTTTTCATGAAACAAACACAGTTTTTTTCAGGAATCTACTCTCTGGAACCTAAAACTAATTTTAAAAAAACATCTTTCTAGGCATCCACTGTCCCTAATCGTGCAAGAAAATTTCAATTGACTTGTTGAAATATTGCAATCACCCTTATTCAAAAACGAAATTTAAATCAACTTTTTAGCAGTAACACCCTCACATTTTTCATAAAACAAACACATTTTTTTCAGGAATCTACTCTCTGAAACCTAAAACTAATTAAAAAAAAACATCTTTCTAGGCATCCACTCTCCCTAATCTTCCAAGAAAATTTCAATTAACTTGTTGAAATATTGCAATCACCCTTATCCAAAAACGATATTTAAATCAACTTTTTAGCAGTAACACACTCACATTTTTCATAAAACAAACACATTTTTTTCAGGGATCTACTCTCTGGAACCTAAAACTAATTTTAAAAAAACATCTTTCTAGGCATCCACTGTCCCTAATCGTGCAAGAAAATTTCAATTGACTTGTTGAAATATTGCAATCACCCTTATCCAAAAATGAAATTTAAATCAACTTTTTAGCAGTAACACACTCACATTTTTCATAAAACAAACACATTTTTTTCAGGAATCTACTCTCTGGAACCTAAAACTAATTTTAAAAAAACATCTTTCTAGGCATCCACTGTCCCTAATCGTGCAAGAAAATTTCAATTGACTTGTTGAAATATTGCAATCACCCTTATCCAAAAATGAAATTTAAATCAACTTTTTAGCAGTAACACACTCACATTTTTCATAAAACAAACACATTTTTTTCAGGAATCTACTCTCTGGAACCTAAAACTAATTTAAAAAAACATCTTTCTAGGCATCCACTGTCCCTAATCGTGCAAGAAAATTTCAATTGACTTGTTGAAATATTGCAATCACCCTTATTCAAAAACGAAATTTAAATCAACTTTTTAGCAGTAACACCCTCACATTTTTCATAAAACAAACACATTTTTTTCAGGAATCTACTCTCTGGAACCTAAAACTAATTTGAAAAAAACATCTTTCTAGGCATCCACTGTCCCTAATCGTGCAAGAAAATTTCAATTGACTTGTTGAAGTATTGCAATCACCCTTATCCAAAAACGAAATTTAAATCAACTTTTTAGCAGTAACACACTCACATTTTTCATAAAACAAACACATTTTTTTTCAGGAATCTACTCTCTGGAACCTAAAACTAATTTTAAAAAAACATCTTTCTAGGCATCCACTGTCCCTAATCGTGCAACAACATTTCAATTGACTTATTGAAATATTGCAATCACCCTTATTCAAAAACGAAATTTAAATCAACTTTTTAGCAGTAACACCCTCACATTTTTCATAAAACAAACACATTTTTTTCAGGAATCTACTCTGTGAAACCTAATACTAATTTAAAAAAGATATCTTTCTATGCATCCACTCTCCCTAATCGTGCAAGAAATTTTCAATTGACTTGTTGAAATATTGCAATCACCCTTATTCAAAAACGAAATTTAAATCAACTTTTTAGCAGTAACACCCTCACATTTTTCATAAAACAAACACATTTTTTTCAGGAATCTACTCTCTGAAACCTAAAACTAATTAAAAAAAAACATCTTTCTAGGCATCCACTCTCCCTAATCTTCCAAGAAAATTTCAATTAACTTATTGAAATATTGCAATCACCCTTATCCAAAAACGATATTTAAATCAACTTTTTAGCAGTAACACACTCACATTTTTCATAAAACAAACACATTTTTTTCAGGAATCTACTCTCTGGAACCTAAAACTAATTTTAAAAAAACATCTTTCTAGGCATTCACTGTCCCTAATCGTGCAAGAAAATTTCAATTGACTTGTTGAAATATTGCAATCACGCTTATCCAAAAATGAAATTTAAATCAACTTTTTAGCAGTAACACACTCACATTTTTCATAAAACAAACACATTTTTTTCAGGAATCTACTCTCTGGAACCTAAAACTAATTTTAAAAAAACATCTTTCTAGGCATCCATTGTCCCTAAGTGTGCAAGAAAATTTCAATTGACTTGTTGAAATATTGCAATCACCCTTATTCAAAAACGAAATTTAAATCAACTTTTTAGCAGTAACACCCTCACATTTTTCATAAAACAAACACATTTTTTTCAGGAATCTACTCTCTGAAAACTAATACTAATTTAAAAAAGAAATCTTTCTATGCATCCACTGTCCCTAATCGTGCAAGAAAATTTCAATTGACTTGTTGAAGTATTGCAATCACCCTTATCCAAAAACGAAATTTAAATCAACTTTTTAGCAGTAACACACTCTCATTTTTCATAAAACAAACACATTTTTTTCAGGAATCTACTCTCTGGAACCTAAAACTAATTTTAAAAAAAATCTTTCTAGGCATCCACTGTCCCTAATTGTGCAAGAAAATTTCAATTAACTTGTTGAAATATTGCAATCACCCTTATCCAAAAACGAAATTTAAATCAACTTTTTAGCAGTAACACACTCACATTTTTCATAAAACAAACACATTTTTTTCAGGAATCTACTCTCTGAAACCTAAAACTAATTTTAAAAAAATATCTTTCTAGGCATCCACTGTCCCTAATCGTGCAAGAAAATTTCAATTGACTTGTTGAAATATTGCAATCACCCTTATTCAAAAACGAAATTTAAATCAACTTTTTAGCAGTAACACCCTCACATTTTTAATAAAACAAACACATTTTTTTCAGGAATCTACTCTCTGAAACCTAAAACTAATTAAAAAAAACATCTTTCTAGGCATCCACTCTCCCTAATCTTCCAAGAAAATTTCAATTAACTTATTGAAATATTGCAATCACCCTTATCCAAAAACGATATTTAAATCAACTTTTTAGCAGTAACACACTCACATTTTTCATAAAACAAACACATTTTTTTCAGGAATCTACTCTCTGGAACCTAAAACTAATTTAAAAAAACATCTTTCTAGGCATCCACTGTCCCTAATCGTGCAAGAACATTTCAATTGACTTGTTGAAATATTGCAATCACCCTTATTCAAAAACGAAATTTAAATCAACTTTTTAGCAGTAACACCCTCACATTTTTCATAAAACAAACACATTTTTTTCAGGAATCTACTCTCTGGAACCTAAAACTAATTTTAAAAAAACATCTTTCTAGACATCCACTGTCCCTAATCGTGCAAGAAAATTTCAATTGACTTGTTGAAGTATTGCAATCACCCTTATCCAAAAACGAAATTTAAATCAACTTTTTAGCAGTAACACCCTCACATTTTTCATAAAACAAAACACATTTTTTTCAGGAATCTACTCTCTGAAACCTAAAACTAATTAAAAAAACATCTTTCTAGGCATCCACTCTCCCTAATCTTCCAAGAAAATTTCAATTAACTTATTGAAATATTGCAATCACCCTTATCCAAAAACGATATTTAAATCAACTTTTTAGCAGTAACACACTCACATTTTTCATAAAACAAACACATTTTTTTCAGGAATCAACTCTCTGGAACCTAAAACAAATATAAAAAAAACATATTTCTATGCATCCACTCTCCCTAATCGTGCAAGAAAATTTCAATTAACTTGTTGAAATGATGCATTCACGCTTATCCTGAAACTAAATTTAAATCAACTTTTTTGCAGTAACACACTCACATTTTTCATGAAACAAATAATTTTTTTTTCAGGAATCCACTCTCTGGAACCTATAACGAATTTGTAAAAAACATCTTTCTAGGCATCCACTCTCCCTAATCTTGCAAGAAAATTTCAATTAACTTGTTGAAATATTGCAATCACCCTCATCCAAAAACGATATTTAAATCAACTTTTTTGCAGTAACACACTCACATTTTTCATAAAACAAACACATTTTTTTCAGGAATCTACTCTCTGGAACCTAAAACTAATTAAAAAAAAAATCTTTCTAGGCATCCACTGTCCCTAATCGTGCAAGAAAATTTCAATTGACTTGTTGAAGTATTGCAATCACCCTTATCCAAAAACGAAATTTAAATCAACTTTTTAGCCGTAACACACTCACATTTTTCATAAAACAAACACATTTTTTTTCAGGAATCTACTCTTTGGAACCTAAAACTAATTTTAAAAAAACATCTTTCTAGGCATCCAGTGTCCATAATAGTGCAAGAAAATTTCAATTGACTTGTTGAAATATTGCAATCACCCTTATCCAAAAACGAAATTTAAATCAACTTTTTAGCAGTAACACACTCACATTTTTCATAAAACAAACACATTTTTTTCAGGAATCTACTCTCTGAAACCTAAAACTAATTTAAAAAAAACATCTTTCTATGCATCCACTGTCCCTAATCGTGCAAGAAAATTTCAATTGACTTATTGAAATATTGCAATCACCCTTATTCAAAAACGAAATTTAAATCAACTTTTTAGCAGTAACACCCTCACATTTTCATAAAACAAACACATTTTTTTCAGGAATCTACTCTCTGAAACCTAATACTAATTTAAAAAAGAAATCTTTCTATGCATCCACTGTCCCTAATCGTGCAAGAAAATTTCAATTGACTTGTTGAAGTATTGCAATCACCCTTATCCAAAAACGAAATTTAAATCAACTTTTTAGCAGTAACACACTCACATTTTTCATAAAACAAACACATTTTTTTCAGGAATCTACTCTCTGGAACCTAAAACTAATTTTAAAAAAACATCTTTCTAGGCATCCACTGTCCCTAATCGTGCAAGAAAATTTCAATTGACTTGTTGAAATATTGCAATCACCCTTATCCAAAAACGAAATTTAAATCAACTTTTTAGCAGTAACACACTCACATTTTTCATAAAACAAACACATTTTTTTCAGGAATCTACTCTCTGAAACCTAAAACTAATTTTAAAAAAACATCTCTCTAGGCATCCACTGTCCCTAATCGTGCAAGAAAATTTCAATTGACTTGTTGAAATATTGCAATCACCCTTATCCAAAAACGAAATTTAAATCAACTTTTTAGCAGTAACACACTCACATTTTTCATAAAACAAACACATTTTTTCAGGAATCAACTCTCTGGAACCTAAAACAAATATAAAAAAACATCTTTCTATGCATCCACTCTCCCTAATCGTGCAAAAAAATTTCAATTAACTAGTTGAAATAATGCAATCATGCCTATCCTGAAGCTAAATTTAAATAAACTTTTTTGCAGTAACACACTCACATTATTCATGAAACAAATAATTTTTTTTTCAGGAATCCACTCTCTGGAACCTATAACGAATTTGTAAAAAACATCTTTCTAGGCATCCACTCTCCCTAATCTTGCAAGAAAATTTCAATTAACTTGTTGAAATATTGCAATCACCCTTATCCAAAAATGAAATTTAAATTAACTTTTTAGCAGTAACACACTCACATTTTTCATAAAACAAACACATTTTTTTCAGGAATCTACTCTCTGGAACCTAAAACAAATTTTTAAAAAACATCTTTCTAGGCATCCACTGTCCCTAATCGTGCAAGAAAATTTCAATTGACTTGTTGAAATATTGCAATCACTTTTATCCAAAAATGAAATTTAAATTAACTTTTTAGCAGTAACACACTCACATTTTTCATAAAACAAACACAGTTTTTTTCAGGAATCTACTCTCTGGAACCTAAAACTAATTTTAAAAAAACATCTTTCTAGGCATCCACTGTCCCTAATCGTGCAAGAAAATTTCAATTGACTTGTTAAAATATTGCAATCACCCTTATTCAAAAACGAAATTTAAATCAACTTTTTAGCAGTAACACCCTCACATTTTTCATAAAACAAACACATTTTTTTCAGGAATCTACTCTCTGAAACCTAATACTAATTTAAAAAAGAAATCTTTCTATGCATCCACTGTCCCTAATCGTGCAAGAAAATTTCAATTGACTTGTTGAAGTATTGCAATCACCCTTATCCAAAAATGAAATTTAAATCAACTTTTTAGCAGTAACACACTCACATTTTTCATAAAACAAACACATTTTTTTCAGGAATCTACTCTCTGGAACCTAAAACTAATTTTAAAAAAACATCTTTCTAGGCATCCACTGTCCCTAATCGTGCAAGAAAATTTCAATTGACTTGTTGAAATATTGCAATAACCCTTATCCAAAAACGAAATTTAAATCAACTTTTTAGCAGTAACACACTCACATTTTTCATAAAACAAACACATTTTTTTCAGGAATCTACTCTCTGAAACCTAAAACTAATTTTAAAAAAATATCTTTCTAGGCATCCACTGTCCCTAATCGTGCAAGAAAATTTCAATTGACTTGTTGAAATATTGCAATCACCCTTATTCAAAAACGAAATTTAAATCAACTTTTTAGCAGTAACACCCTCACATTTTTCATAAAACAAACACATTTTTTTCAGGAATCTACTCTCTGAAACCTAAAACTAATTAAAAAAAAACATCTTTCTAGGCATCCACTCTCCCTAATCTTCCAAGAAAATTTCAATTAACTTGTTGAAATATTGCAATCACCCTTATCCAAAAACGATATTTAAATCAACTTTTTAGCAGTAACACACTCACATTTTTCATAAAACAAACACATTTTTTTCAGGAATCTACTCTCTGGAACCTAAAACTAATTTTAAAAAAACATCTTTCTAGGCATCCACTGTCCCTAATCGTGCAAGAAAATTTCAATTGACTTGTTGAAATATTGCAATCACCCTTATCCAAAAATGAAATTTAAATCAACTTTTTAGCAGTAACACACTCACATTTTTCATAAAACAAACACATTTTTTTCAGGAATCTACTCTCTGGAACCTAAAACTAATTTTAAAAAAACATCTTTCTAGGCATCCACTGTCCCTAATCGTGCAAGAAAATTTCAATTGACTTGTTGAAATATTGCAATCACCCTTATTCAAAAACGAAATTTAAATCAACTTTTTAGCAGTAACACCCTCACATTTTTCATAAAACAAACACATTTTTTTCAGGAATCTACTCTCTGGAACCTAAAACTAATTTGAAAAAAACATCTTTCTAGGCATCCACTGTCCCTAATCGTGCAAGAAAATTTCAATTGACTTGTTGAAGTATTGCAATCACCCTTATCCAAAAACGAAATTTAAATCAACTTTTTAGCAGTAACACACTCACATTTTTCATAAAACAAACACATTTTTTTTCAGGAATCTACTCTCTGGAACCTAAAACTAATTTTAAAAAAACATCTTTCTAGGCATCCACTGTCCCTAATCGTGCAACAAAATTTCAATTGACTTATTGAAATATTGCAATCACCCTTATTCAAAAACAAAATTTAAATCAACTTTTTAGCAGTAACACCCTCACATTTTTCATAAAACAAACAAATTTTTTTCAGGAATCTACTCTGTGAAACCTAATACTAATTTAAAAAAGATATCTTTCTATGCATCCACTCTCCCTAATCGTGCAAGAAATTTTCAATTGACTTGTTGAAATATTGCAATCACCCTTATTCAAAAACGAAATTTAAATCAACTTTTTAGCAGTAACACCCTCACATTTTTCATAAAACAAACACATTTTTTTCAGGAATCTACTCTCTGAAACCTAAAACTAATTAAAAAAAACATCTTTCTAGGCATCCACTCTCCCTAATCTTCCAAGAAAATTTCAATTAACTTATTGAAATATTGCAATCACCCTTATCCAAAAACGATATTTAAATCAACTTTTTAGCAGTAACACACTCACATTTTTCATAAAACAAACACATTTTTTTCAGGAATCTACTCTCTGGAACCTAAAACTAATTTTAAAAAAACATCTTTCTAGGCATCCACTGTCCCTAATCGTGCAAGAAAATTTCAATTGACTTGTTGAAATATTGCAATCACCCTTATCCAAAAATGAAATTTAAATCAACTTTTTAGCAGTAACACACTCACATTTTTCATAAAACAAACAAATTTTTTTCAGGAATCTACTCTCTGGAACCTAAAACTAATTTAAAAAAACATCTTTCTAGGCATCCACTGTCCCTAATCGTGCAAGAAAATTTCAATTGACTTGTTGAAATATTGCAATCACCCTTATTCAAAAACGAAATTTAAATCAACTTTTTAGCAGTAACACCCTCACATTTTTCATAAAACAAACACATTTTTTTCAGGAATCTACTCTCTGGAACCTAAAACTAATTTGAAAAAAACATCTTTCTAGGCATCCACTGTCCCTAATCGTGCAAGAAAATTTCAATTGACTTGTTGAAGTATTGCAATCACCCTTATCCAAAAACGAAATTTAAATCAACTTTTTAGCAGTAACACACTCACATTTTTCATAAAACAAACACATTTTTTTTCAGGAATCTACTCTCTGGAACCTAAAACTAATTTTAAAAAAACATCTTTCTAGGCATCCACTGTCCCTAATCGTGCAACAAAATTTCAATTGACTTATTGAAATATTGCAATCACCCTTATTCAAAAACGAAATTTAAATCAACTTTTTAGCAGTAACACCCTCACATTTTTCATAAAACAAACACATTTTTTTCAGGAATCTACTCTGTGAAACCTAATACTAATTTAAAAAAGATATCTTTCTATGCATCCACTCTCCCTAATCGTGCAAGAAATTTTCAATTGACTTGTTGAAATATTGCAATCACCCTTATTCAAAAACGAAATTTAAATCAACTTTTTAGCAGTAACACCCTCACATTTTTCATAAAACAAACACATTTTTTTCAGGAATCTACTCTCTGAAACCTAAAACTAATTAAAAAAAAACATCTTTCTAGGCATCCACTCTCCATAATCTTCCAAGAAAATTTCAATTAACTTATTGAAATATTGCAATCACCCTTATCCAAAAACGATATTTAAATCAACTTTTTAGCAGTAACACACTCACATTTTTCATAAAACAAACACATTTTTTTCAGGAATCTACTCTCTGGAACCTAAAACTAATTTTAAAAAAACATCTTTCTAGGCATCCACTGTCCCTAATCGTGCAAGAAAATTTCAATTGACTTGTTGAAATATTGCAATCACCCTTATCCAAAAATGAAATTTAAATCAACTTTTTAGCAGTAACACACTCACATTTTTCATAAAACAAACACATTTTTTTCAGGAATCTACTCTCTGGAACCTAAAACTAATTTTAAAAAAACATCTTTCTAGGCATCCATTGTCCCTAAGTGTGCAAGAAAATTTCAATTGACTTGTTGAAATATTGCAATCACCCTTATTCAAAAACGAAATTTAAATCAACTTTTTAGCAGTAACACCCTCACATTTTTCATAAAACAAACACATTTTTTTCAGGAATCTACTCTCTGAAAACTAATACTAATTTAAAAAAGAAATCTTTCTATGCATCCACTGTCCCTAATCGTGCAAGAAAATTTCAATTGACTTGTTGAAGTATTGCAATCACCCTTATCCAAAAACGAAATTTAAATCAACTTTTTAGCAGTAACACACTCTCATTTTTCATAAAACAAACACATTTTTTTCAGGAATCTACTCTCTGGAACCTAAAACTAATTTAAAAAAAAACATCTTTCTAGGCATCCACTGTCCCTAATCGTGCAAGAAAATTTCAATTAACTTGTTGAAATATTGCAATCACCCTTATCCAAAAACGAAATTTAAATCAACTTTTTAGCAGTAACACACTCACATTTTTCATAAAACAAACACATTTTTTTCAGGAATCTACTCTCTGAAACCTAAAACTAATTTTAAAAAAATATCTTTCTAGGCATCCACTGTCCCTAATCGTGCAAGAAAATTTCAATTGACTTGTTGAAATATTGCAATCACCCTTATTCAAAAACGAAATTTAAATCAACTTTTTAGCAGTAACACCCTCACATTTTTCATAAAACAAACACATTTTTTTCAGGAATCTACTCTCTGAAACCTAAAACTAATTAAAAAAAACATCTTTCTAGGCATCCACTCTCCCTAATCTTCCAAGAAAATTTCAATTAACTTATTGAAATATTGAAATCACCCTTATCCAAAAACGATATTTAAATCAACTTTTTAGCAGTAACACACTCACATTTTTCATAAAACAAACACATTTTTTTCAGGAATCTACTCTCTGGAACCTAAAACTATTTTAAAAAAAACATCTTTCTAGGCATCCACTGTCCCTAATCGTGCAAGAAAATTTCAATTGACTTGTTGAAATATTGCAATCACCCTTATCCAAAAATGAAATTTAAATCAACTTTTTAGCAGTAACACACTCACATTTTTCATAAAACAAACACATTTTTTTCAGGAATCTACTCTCTGGAACCTAAAACTAATTTAAAAAAACATCTTTCTAGGCATCCACTGTCCCTAATCGTGCAAGAACATTTCAATTGACTTGTTGAAATATTGCAATCACCCTTATTCAAAAACGAAATTTAAATCAACTTTTTAGCAGTAACACCCTCACATTTTTCATAAAACAAACACATTTTTTTCAGGAATCTACTCTCTGGAACCTAAAACTAATTTTAAAAAAACATCTTTCTAGGCATCCACTGTCCCTAATCGTGCAAGAAAATTTCAATTGACTTGTTGAAGTATTGCAATCACCCTTATCCAAAAACGAAATTTAAATCAACTTTTTAGCAGTAACACCCTCACATTTTTCATAAAACAAAACACATTTTTTTCAGGAATCTACTCTCTGAAACCTAAAACTAATTAAAAAAACATCTTTCTAGGCATCCACTCTCCCTAATCTTCCAAGAAAATTTCAATTAACTTATTGAAATATTGCAATCACCCTTATCCAAAAACGATATTTAAATCAACTTTTTAGCAGTAACACACTCACATTTTTCATAAAACAAACACATTTTTTTCAGGAATCAACTCTCTGGAACCTAAAACAAATATAAAAAAAAATCTTTCTATGCATCCACTCTCCCTAATCGTGCAAGAAAATTTCAATTAACTTGTTGAAATGATGCATTCACGCTTATCCTGAAACTAAATTTAAATCAACTTTTTTGCAGTAACACACTCACATTTTTCATGAAACAAATAATTTTTTTTTCAGGAATCCACTCTCTGGAACCTATAACGAATTTGTAAAAAACATCTTTCTAGGCATCCACTCTCCCTAATCTTGCAAGAAAATTTCAATTAACTTGTTGAAATATTGCAATCACCCTCATCCAAAAACGATATTTAAATCAACTTTTTTGCAGTAACACACTCACATTTTTCATAAAACAAACACATTTTTTTCAGGAATCTACTCTCTGGAACCTAAAACTAATTAAAAAAAAAAATCTTTCTAGGCATCCATTGTCCCTAATCGTGCAAGAAAATTTCAATTGACTTGTTGAAATATTGCAATCACCCTTATCCAAAAATGAAATTTAAATCAACTTTTTAGCAGTAACACACTCACATTTTTCATAAAACAAACACATTTTTTTCAGGAATCTACTCTCTGGAACCTAAAACTAATTTAAAAAAAACATCTTTCTAGGCATCCACTGTCCCTAATCGTGCAAGAAAATTTCAATTGACTTGTTGAAATATTGCAATCACCCTTATTCAAAAACGAAATTTAAATCAACTTTTTAGCAGTAACACCCTCACATTTTTCATAAAACAAACACATTTTTTTCAGGAATCTACTCTCTGAAACCTAAAACTAATTAAAAAAAACATCTTTCTAGGCATCCACTCTCCCTAATCTTCCAAGTAAATTTCAATTAACTTATTGAAATATTGCAATCACCCTTATCCAAAAACGATATTTAAATCAACTTTTTAGCAGTAACACACTCACATTTTTCATAAAACAAACACATTTTTTTCAGGAATCTACTCTCTGGAACCTTAAACAAATTTAAAAAAAACATCTTTCTAGGCATCCATTGTCCCTAATCGTGCAAGAAAATTTCAATTGACTTGTTGAAATATTGCAATCACCCTTATCCAAAAATGAAATTTAAATCAACTTTTTAGCAGTAACACACTCACATTTTTCATAAAACAAACACATTTTTTTCAGGAATCTACTCTCTGGAACCTAAAACTAATTTTAAAAAAACATCTTTCTAGGCATCCATTGTCCCTAATCGTGCAAGAAAATTTCAATTGACTTGTTGAAATATTGCAATCACCCTTATTCAAAAACGAAATTTAAATCAACTTTTTAGCAGTAACACCCTCACATTTTTCATAAAACAAACACATTTTTTTCAGGAATCTACTCTCTGAAAACTAATACTAATTTAAAAAAGAAATCTTTCTATGCATCCACTGTCCCTAATCGTGCAAGAAAATTTCAATTGACTTGTTGAAGTATTGCAATCACCCTTATCCAAAAACGAAATTTAAATCAACTTTTTAGCAGTAACACACTCACATTTTTCATAAAACAAACACATTTTTTCAGGAATCTACTCTCTGGAACCTTAAACAAATTTTAAAAAAACATCTTTCTAGGCATCCACTGTCCCTAATCGTGCAAGAACATTTCAATTGACTTGTTGAAATATTGCAATCACCCTTATCCAAAAATGAAATTTAAATCAACTTTTTAGCAGTAACACACTCACATTTTTCATAAAACAAACACATTTTTTTCAGGAATCTACTCTCTGGAACCTAAAACTAATTTTAAAAAAACATCTTTCTAGGCATCCATTGTCCCTAATCGTGCAATAAAATTTCAATTGACTTGTTGAAATATTGCAATCACCCTTATTCAAAAACGAAATTTAAATCAACTTTTTAGCAGTAACACCCTCACATTTTTCATAAAACAAACACATTTTTTTCAGGAATCTACTCTCTGAAACCTAAAACTAATTAAAAAAAACATCTTTCTAGGCATCCACTCTCCCTAATCTTCCAAGAAAATTTCAATTAACTTATTGAAATATTGCAATCACCCTTATCCAAAAACGATATTTAAATCAACTTTTTAGCAGTAACACACTCACATTTTTCATAAAACAAACACATTTTTTTCAGGAATCTACTCTCTGGAACCTAAAACTAATTTAAAAAAAAGATCTTTCTAGGCATCCACTGTCCCTAATCGTGCAAGAAAATTTCAATTGACTTGTTGAAATATTGCAATCACCCTTATTCAAAAACGAAATTTAAATCAACTTTTTAGCAGTAACACCCTCACATTTTTCATAAAACAAACACATTTTTTCAGGAATCTACTCTCTGAAACCTAAAACTAATTAAAAAAAACATCTTTCTAGGCATCCACTCTCCCTAATCTTCCAAGAAAATTTCAATTAACTTATTGAAATATTGCAATCACCCTTATCCAAAAACGATATTTAAATCAACTTTTTAGCAGTAACACACTCACATTTTTCATAAAACAAACACATTTTTTTCAGGAATCTACTCTCTGGAACCTAAAACTAATTTAAAAAAAAATCTTTCTAGGCATCCACTGTCCCTAATCGTGCAAGAAAATTTCAATTGACTTGTTGAAATATTGCAATCACCCTTATCCAAAAATGAAATTTAAATCAACTTTTTAGCAGTAACACACTCACATTTTTCATAAAACAAACACATTTTTTTCAGGAATCTACTCTCTGGAACCTAAAACTAATTTAAAAAAAACATCTTTCTAGGCATCCACTGTCCCTAATCGTGCAAGAAAATTTCAATTGACTTGTTGAAATATTGCAATCACCCTTATTCAAAAACGAAATTTAAATCAACTTTTTAGCAGTAACACCCTCACATTTTTCATAAAACAAACACATTTTTTTCAGGAATCTACTCTCTGGAACCTAAAACTAATTTTAAAAAAACATCTTTCTAGGCATCCACTGTCCCTAATCGTGCAGGAAAATTTCAATTGACTTGTTGAAGTATTGCAATCACCCTTATCCAAAAACGAAATTTAAATCAACTTTTTAGCAGTAACACACTCATATTTTTCATAAAACAAACACATTTTTTTTCAGGAATCTACTCTTTGGAACCTAAAACTAATTTTAAAAAAACATCTTTCTAGGCATCCAGTGTCCATAATAGTGCAAGAAAATTTCAATTGACTTGTTGAAATATTGCAATCACCCTTATCCAAAAACGAAATTTAAATCAACTTTTTAGCAGTAACACACTCACATTTTTCATAAAACAAACACATTTTTTTCAGGAATCTACTCTCTGAAACCTAAAACTAATTTAAAAAAAACATCTTTCTATGCATCCACTGTCCCTAATCGTGCAAGAAAATTTCAATTGACTTATTGAAATATTGCAATCACCCTTATTCAAAAACGAAATTTAAATCAACTTTTTAGCAGTAACACCCTCACATTTTCATAAAACAAACACATTTTTTTCAGGAATCTACTCTCTGAAACCTAATACTAATTTAAAAAAGAAATCTTTCTATGCATCCACTGTCCCTAATCGTGCAAGAAAATTTCAATTGACTTGTTGAAGTATTGCAATCACCCTTATCCAAAAACGAAATTTAAATCAACTTTTTAGCAGTAACACACTCACATTTTTCATAAAACAAACACATTTTTTTCAGGAATCTACTCTCTGGAACCTAAAACTAATTTTAAAAAAACATCTTTCTAGGCATCCACTGTCCCTAATCGTGCAAGAAAATTTCAATTGACTTGTTGAAATATTGCAATCACCCTTATCCAAAAACGAAATTTAAATCAACTTTTTAGCAGTAACACACTCACATTTTTCATAAAACAAACACATTTTTTTCAGGAATCTACTCTCTGAAACCTAAAACTAATTTTAAAAAAACATCTCTCTAGGCATCCACTGTCCCTAATCGTGCAAGAAAATTTCAATTGACTTGTTGAAATATTGCAATCACCCTTATCCAAAAACGAAATTTAAATCAACTTTTTAGCAGTAACACACTCACATTTTTCATAAAACAAACACATTTTTTCAGGAATCAACTCTCTGGAACCTAAAACAAATATAAAAAAACATCTTTCTATGCATCCACTCTCCCTAATCGTGCAAGAAAATTTCAATTGACTTGTTGAAGTATTGCAATCACCCTTATCCAAAAACGAAATTTAAATCAACTTTTTAGCAGTAACACACTCACATTTTTCATAAAACAAACACATTTTTTTCAGGAATCTACTCTCTGGAACCTTAAACAAATTTTAAAAAAACATCTTTCTAGGCATCCACTGTCCCTAATCGTGCAAGAACATTTCAATTGACTTGTTGAAATATTGCAATCACCCTTATCCAAAAATGAAATTTAAATCAACTTTTTAGCAGTAACACACTCACATTTTTCATAAAACAAACACATTTTTTTCAGGAATCTACTCTCTGGAACCTAAAACTAATTTTAAAAAAACATCTTTCTAGGCATCCATTGTCCCTAATCGTGCAATAAAATTTCAATTGACTTGTTGAAATATTGCAATCACCCTTATTCAAAAACGAAATTTAAATCAACTTTTTAGCAGTAACACCCTCACATTTTTCATAAAACAAACACATTTTTTTCAGGAATCTACTCTCTGAAACCTAAAACTAATTAAAAAAAACATCTTTCTAGGCATCCACTCTCCCTAATCTTCCAAGAAAATTTCAATTAACTTATTGAAATATTGCAATCACCCTTATCCAAAAACGATATTTAAATCAACTTTTTAGCAGTAACACACTCACATTTTTCATAAAACAAACACATTTTTTTCAGGAATCTACTCTCTGGAACCTAAAACTAATTTAAAAAAAAGATCTTTCTAGGCATCCACTGTCCCTAATCGTGCAAGAAAATTTCAATTGACTTGTTGAAATATTGCAATCACCCTTATTCAAAAACGAAATTTAAATCAACTTTTTAGCAGTAACACCCTCACATTTTTCATAAAACAAACACATTTTTTCAGGAATCTACTCTCTGAAACCTAAAACTAATTAAAAAAAACATCTTTCTAGGCATCCACTCTCCCTAATCTTCCAAGAAAATTTCAATTAACTTATTGAAATATTGCAATCACCCTTATCCAAAAACGATATTTAAATCAACTTTTTAGCAGTAACACACTCACATTTTTCAAAAAACAAACACATTTTTTTCAGGAATCTACTCTCTGGAACCTAAAACTAATTTAAAAAAAAATCTTTCTAGGCATCCACTGTCCCTAATCGTGCAAGAAAATTTCAATTGACTTGTTGAAATATTGCAATCACCCTTATCCAAAAATGAAATTTAAATCAACTTTTTAGCAGTAACACACTCACATTTTTCATAAAACAAACACATTTTTTTCAGGAATCTACTCTCTGGAACCTAAAACTAATTTAAAAAAAACATCTTTCTAGGCATCCACTGTCCCTAATCGTGCAAGAAAATTTCAATTGACTTGTTGAAATATTGCAATCACCCTTATTCAAAAACGAAATTTAAATCAACTTTTTAGCAGTAACACCCTCACATTTTTCATAAAACAAACACATTTTTTTCAGGAATCTACTCTCTGGAACCTAAAACTAATTTTAAAAAAACATCTTTCTAGGCATCCACTGTCCCTAATCGTGCAGGAAAATTTCAATTGACTTGTTGAAGTATTGCAATCACCCTTATCCAAAAACGAAATTTAAATCAACTTTTTAGCAGTAACACACTCACATTTTTCATAAAACAAACACATTTTTTTTCAGAAATCTACTCTTTGGAACCTAAAACTAATTTTAAAAAAACATCTTTCTAGGCATCCAGTGTCCATAATAGTGCAAGAAAATTTCAATTGACTTGTTGAAATATTGCAATCACCCTTATCCAAAAACGAAATTTAAATCAACTTTTTAGCAGTAACACACTCACATTTTTCATAAAACAAACACATTTTTTTCAGGAATCTACTCTCTGAAACCTAAAACTAATTTAAAAAAAACATCTTTCTATGCATCCACTGTCCCTAATCGTGCAAGAAAATTTCAATTGACTTATTGAAATATTGCAATCACCCTTATTCAAAAACGAAATTTAAATCAACTTTTTAGCAGTAACACCCTCACATTTTCATAAAACAAACACATTTTTTTCAGGAATCTACTCTCTGAAACCTAATACTAATTTAAAAAAGAAATCTTTCTATGCATCCACTGTCCCTAATCGTGCAAGAAAATTTCAATTGACTTGTTGAAGTATTGCAATCACCCTTATCCAAAAACGAAATTTAAATCAACTTTTTAGCAGTAACACACTCACATTTTTCATAAAACAAACACATTTTTTTCAGGAATCTACTCTCTGGAACCTAAAACTAATTTTAAAAAAACATCTTTCTAGGCATCCACTGTCCCTAATCGTGCAAGAAAATTTCAATTGACTTGTTGAAATATTGCAATCACCCTTATCCAAAAACGAAATTTAAATCAACTTTTTAGCAGTAACACACTCACATTTTTCATAAAACAAACACATTTTTTTCAGGAATCTACTCTCTGAAACCTAAAACTAATTTTAAAAAAACATCTCTCTAGGCATCCACTGTCCCTAATCGTGCAAGAAAATTTCAATTGACTTGTTGAAATATTGCAATCGCCCTTATCCAAAAACGAAATTTAAATCAACTTTTTAGCAGTAACACACTCACATTTTTCATAAAACAAACACATTTTTTCAGGAATCAACTCTCTGGAACCTAAAACAAATATAAAAAAACATCTTTCTATGCATCCACTCTCCCTAATCGTGCAAAAAAATTTCAATTAACTAGTTGAAATAATGCAATCATGCCTATCCTGAAGCTAAATTTAAATAAACTTTTTAGCAGTAACACACTCATATTTTTCATAAAACAAACACATTTTTTTCAGGAATCAACTCATTGGAACCTAAAACAAATATAAAAAAAAATCTTTCTATGCATCCACTCTCCCTAATCGTGCAAGAAAATTTGAATTAACTTGTTGAAATGATGCATTCACGCTTATCCTGAAACTAAATTTAAATCAACTTTTTTGCAGTAACACACTCACATTATTCATGAAACAAATAATTTTTTTTTCAGGAATCCACTCTCTGGAACCTATAACGAATTTGTAAAAAACATCTTTCTAGGCATCCACTCTCCCTAATCTTGCAAGAAAATTTCAATTAACTTGTTGAAATATTGCAATCACCCTTATCCAAAAATGAAATTTAAATTAACTTTTTAGCAGTAACACACTCACATTTTTCATAAAACAAACACATTTTTTTCAGGAATCTACTCTCTGGAACCTAAAACAAATTTTTAAAAAACATCTTTCTAGGCATCCACTGTCCCTAATCGTGCAAGAAAATTTCAATTGACTTGTTGAAATATTGCAATCACCCTTATCCAAAAATGAAATTTAAATTAACTTTTTAGCAGTAACACACTCACATTTTTCATAAAACAAACACAGATTTTTTCAGGAATCTACTCTCTGGAACCTAAAACTAATTTTAAAAAAACATCTTTCTAGGCATCCACTGTCCCTAATCGTGCAAGAAAATTTCAATTGACTTGTTGAAATATTGCAATCACCCTTATTCAAAAACGAAATTTAAATCAACTTTTTAGCAGTAACACCCTCACATTTTTCATAAAACAAACACATTTTTTTCAGGAATCTACTCTCTGAAACCTAATACTAATTTAAAAAAGAAATCTTTCTATGCATCCACTGTCCCTAATCGTGCAAGAAAATTTCAATTGACTTGTTGAAGTATTGCAATCACCCTTATCCAAAAATGAAATTTAAATCAACTTTTTAGCAGTAACACACTCACATTTTTCATAAAACAAACACATTTTTTTCAGGAATCTACTCTCTGGAACCTAAAACTAATTTTAAAAAAACATCTTTCTAGGCATCCACTGTCCCTAATCGTGCAAGAAAATTTCAATTGACTTGTTGAAATATTGCAATAACCCTTATCCAAAAACGAAATTTAAATCAACTTTTTAGCAGTAACACACTCACATTTTTCATAAAACAAACACATTTTTTTCAGGAATCTACTCTCTGAAACCTAAAACTAATTTTAAAAAAATATCTTTCTAGGCATCCACTGTCCCTAATCGTGCAAGAAAATTTCAATTGACTTGTTGAAATATTGCAATCACCCTTATTCAAAAACGAAATTTAAATCAACTTTTTAGCAGTAACACCCTCACATTTTTCATAAAACAAACACATTTTTTTCAGGAATCTACTCTCTGGAACCTAAAACTAATTAAAAAAAAATATCTTTCTAGGCATCCACTCTCCCTAATCTTCCAAGAAAATTTCAATTAACTTGTTGAAGTATTGCAATCACCCTTATCCAAAAACGAAATTTAAATCAACTTTTTAGCAGTAACACACTCACATTTTTCATAAAACAAACACATTTTTTTCAGGAATCTACTCTCTGGAACCTAAAACTAATTTTAAAAAAAACATCTTTCTAGGCATCCACTGTCCCTAATCGTGCAACAAAATTTCAATTGACTTATTGAAATATTGCAATCACCCTTATTCAAAAACGAAATTTAAATCAACTTTTTAGCAGTAACACACTCACATTTTTCATAAAACAAACAAATTTTTTTCAGGAATCTACTCTGTGAAACCTAATACTAATTTAAAAAAGATATCTTTCTATGCATCCACTCTCCCTAATCGTGCAAGAAATTTTCAATTGACTTGTTGAAATATTGCAATCACCCTTATTCAAAAACGAAATTTAAATCAACTTTTTAGCAGTAACACCCTCACATTTTTCATAAAACAAACACATTTTTTTCAGGAATCTACTCTCTGGAACCTAAAACTAATTTGAAAAAAAGATCTTTCTAGGCATCCACTGTCCCTAATCGTCCAAGAAAATTTCAATTAACTTATTGAAATATTGCAATCACCCTTATCCAAAAACGATATTTAAATCAACTTTTTAGCAGTAACACACTCACATTTTTCATAAAACAAACACATTTTTTTCAGGAATCTACTCTCTGGAACCTAAAACTAATTTTAAAAAAACATCTTTCTAGGCATCCACTGTCCCTAATCGTGCAAGAAAATTTCAATTGACTTGTTGAAATATTGCAATCACCCTTATCCAAAAATGAAATTTAAATCATCTTTTTAGCAGTAACACACTCACATTTTTCATAAAACAAACACATTTTTTTCAGGAATCTACTCTCTGGAACCTAAAACTAATTTAAAAAAACATCTTTCTAGGCATCCACTGTCCCTAATCGTGCAAGAAAATTTCAATTGACTTGTTGAAATATTGCAATCACCCTTATTCAAAAACGAAATTTAAATCAACTTTTTAGCAGTAACACACTCACATTTTTCATAAAACAAACACATTTTTTTTCAGGAATCTACTCTTTGGAACCTAAAACTAATTTTAAAAAAACATCTTTCTAGGCATCCAGTGTCCATAATAGTGCAAGAAAATTTCAATTGACTTGTTGAAATATTGCAATCACCCTTATCCAAAAACGAAATTTAAATCAACTTTTTAGCAGTAACACACTCACATTTTTCATAAAACAAACACATTTTTTTCAGGAATCTACTCTCTGAAACCTAAAACTAATTTAAAAAAAACATCTTTCTATGCATCCACTGTCCCTAATCGTGCAAGAAAATTTCAATTGACTTATTGAAATATTGCAATCACCCTTATTCAAAAACGAAATTTAAATCAACTTTTTAGCAGTAACACCCTCACATTTTCATAAAACAAACACATTTTTTTCAGGAATCTACTCTCTGAAACCTAATACTAATTTAAAAAAGAAATCTTTCTATGCATCCACTGTCCCTAATCGTGCAAGAAAATTTCAATTGACTTGTTGAAGTATTGCAATCACCCTTATCCAAAAACGAAATTTAAATCAACTTTTTAGCAGTAACACACTCACATTTTTCATAAAACAAACACATTTTTTTCAGGAATCTACTCTCTGGAACCTAAAACTAATTTTAAAAAAACATCTTTCTAGGCATCCACTGTCCCTAATCGTGCAAGAAAATTTCAATTGACTTGTTGAAATATTGCAATCACCCTTATCCAAAAACGAAATTTAAATCAACTTTTTAGCAGTAACACACTCACATTTTTCATAAAACAAACACATTTTTTTCAGGAATCTACTCTCTGAAACCTAAAACTAATTTTAAAAAAACATCTCTCTAGGCATCCACTGTCCCTAATCGTGCAAGAAAATTTCAATTGACTTGTTGAAATATTGCAATCACCCTTATCCAAAAACGAAATTTAAATCAACTTTTTAGCAGTAACACACTCACATTTTTCATAAAACAAACACATTTTTTCAGGAATCAACTCTCTGGAACCTAAAACAAATATAAAAAAACATCTTTCTATGCATCCACTCTCCCTAATCGTGCAAAAAAGATTTCAATTAACTAGTTGAAATAATGCAATCATGCCTATCCTGAAGCTAAATTTAAATAAACTTTTTAGCAGTAACACACTCATATTTTTCATAAAACAAACACATTTTTTTCAGGAATCAACTCTCTGGAACCTAAAACAAATATACAAAAAAATCTTTCTATGCATCCACTCTCCCTAATCGTGCAAGAAAATTTGAATTAACTTGTTGAAATGATGCATTCACGCTTATCCTGAAACTAAATTTAAATCAACTTTTTTGCAGTAACACACTCACATTATTCATGAAACAAATAATTTTTTTTTCAGGAATCCACTCTCTGGAACCTATAACGAATTTGTAAAAAACATCTTTCTAGGCATCCACTCTCCCTAATCTTGCAAGAAAATTTCAATTAACTTGTTGAAATATTGCAATCACCCTTATCCAAAAATGAAATTTAAATTAACTTTTTAGCAGTAACACACTCACATTTTTCATAAAACAAACACATTTTTTTCAGGAATCTACTCTCTGGAACCTAAAACAAATTTTTAAAAAACATCTTTCTAGGCATCCACTGTCCCTAATCGTGCAAGAAAATTTCAATTGACTTGTTGAAATATTGCAATCACTTTTATCCAAAAATGAAATTTAAATTAACTTTTTAGCAGTAACACACTCACATTTTTCATAAAACAAACACAGTTTTTTTCAGGAATCTACTCTCTGGAACCTAAAACTAATTTTAAAAAAACATCTTTCTAGGCATCCACTGTCCCTAATCGTGCAAGAAAATTTCAATTGACTTGTTGAAATATTGCAATCACCCTTATTCAAAAACGAAATTTAAATCAACTTTTTAGCAGTAACACCCTCACATTTTTCATAAAACAAACACATTTTTTTCAGGAATCTACTCTCTGAAACCTAATACTAATTTAAAAAAGAAATCTTTCTATGCATCCACTGTCCCTAATCGTGCAAGAAAATTTCAATTGACTTGTTGAAGTATTGCAATCACCCTTATCCAAAAATGAAATTTAAATCAACTTTTTAGCAGTAACACACTCACATTTTTCATAAAACAAACACATTTTTTTCAGGAATCTACTCTCTGGAACCTAAAACTAATTTTAAAAAAACATCTTTCTAGGCATCCACTGTCCCTAATCGTGCAAGAAAATTTCAATTGACTTGTTGAAATATTGCAATAACCCTTATCCAAAAACGAAATTTAAATCAACTTTTTAGCAGTAACACACTCACATTTTTCATAAAACAAACACATTTTTTTCAGGAATCTACTCTCTGAAACCTAAAACTAATTTTAAAAAAATATCTTTCTAGGCATCCACTGTCCCTAATCGTGCAAGAAAATTTCAATTGACTTGTTGAAATATTGCAATCACCCTTATTCAAAAACGAAATTTAAATCAACTTTTTAGCAGTAACACCCTCACATTTTTCATAAAACAAACACATTTTTTTCAGGAATCTACTCTCTGGAACCTAAAACTAATTAAAAAAAAATATCTTTCTAGGCATCCACTCTCCCTAATCTTCCAAGAAAATTTCAATTAACTTGTTGAAGTATTGCAATCACCCTTATCCAAAAACGAAATTTAAATCAACTTTTTAGCAGTAACACACTCACATTTTTCATAAAACAAACACATTTTTTTCAGGAATCTACTCTCTGGAACCTAAAACTAATTTTAAAAAAAACATCTTTCTAGGCATCCACTGTCCCTAATCGTGCAACAAAATTTCAATTGACTTATTGAAATATTGCAATCACCCTTATTCAAAAACGAAATTTAAATCAACTTTTTAGCAGTAACACACTCACATTTTTCATAAAACAAACAAATTTTTTTCAGGAATCTACTCTGTGAAACCTAATACTAATTTAAAAAAGATATCTTTCTATGCATCCACTCTCCCTAATCGTGCAAGAAATTTTCAATTGACTTGTTGAAATATTGCAATCACCCTTATTCAAAAACGAAATTTAAATCAACTTTTTAGCAGTAACACCCTCACATTTTTCATAAAACAAACACATTTTTTTCAGGAATCTACTCTCTGGAACCTAAAACTAATTTGAAAAAAAGATCTTTCTAGGCATCCACTGTCCCTAATCGTCCAAGAAAATTTCAATTAACTTATTGAAATATTGCAATCACCCTTATCCAAAAACGATATTTAAATCAACTTTTTAGCAGTAACACACTCACATTTTTCATAAAACAAACACATTTTTTTCAGGAATCTACTCTCTGGAACCTAAAACTAATTTTAAAAAAACATCTTTCTAGGCATCCACTGTCCCTAATCGTGCAAGAAAATTTCAATTGACTTGTTGAAATATTGCAATCACCCTTATCCAAAAATGAAATTTAAATCATCTTTTTAGCAGTAACACACTCACATTTTTCATAAAACAAACACATTTTTTTCAGGAATCTACTCTCTGGAACCTAAAACTAATTTAAAAAAACATCTTTCTAGGCATCCACTGTCCCTAATCGTGCAAGAAAATTTCAATTGACTTGTTGAAATATTGCAATCACCCTTATTCAAAAACGAAATTTAAATCAACTTTTTAGCAGTAACACACTCACATTTTTCATAAAACAAACACATTTTTTTTCAGGAATCTACTCTTTGGAACCTAAAACTAATTTTAAAAAAACATCTTTCTAGGCATCCAGTGTCCATAATAGTGCAAGAAAATTTCAATTGACTTGTTGAAATATTGCAATCACCCTTATCCAAAAACGAAATTTAAATCAACTTTTTAGCAGTAACACACTCACATTTTTCATAAAACAAACACATTTTTTTCAGGAATCTACTCTCTGAAACCTAAAACTAATTTAAAAAAAACATCTTTCTATGCATCCACTGTCCCTAATCGTGCAAGAAAATTTCAATTGACTTATTGAAATATTGCAATCACCCTTATTCAAAAACGAAATTTAAATCAACTTTTTAGCAGTAACACCCTCACATTTTCATAAAACAAACACATTTTTTTCAGGAATCTACTCTCTGAAACCTAATACTAATTTAAAAAAGAAATCTTTCTATGCATCCACTGTCCCTAATCGTGCAAGAAAATTTCAATTGACTTGTTGAAGTATTGCAATCACCCTTATCCAAAAACGAAATTTAAATCAACTTTTTAGCAGTAACACACTCACATTTTTCATAAAACAAACACATTTTTTTCAGGAATCTACTCTCTGGAACCTAAAACTAATTTTAAAAAAACATCTTTCTAGGCATCCACTGTCCCTAATCGTGCAAGAAAATTTCAATTGACTTGTTGAAATATTGCAATCACCCTTATCCAAAAACGAAATTTAAATCAACTTTTTAGCAGTAACACACTCACATTTTTCATAAAACAAACACATTTTTTTCAGGAATCTACTCTCTGAAACCTAAAACTAATTTTAAAAAAACATCTCTCTAGGCATCCACTGTCCCTAATCGTGCAAGAAAATTTCAATTGACTTGTTGAAATATTGCAATCACCCTTATCCAAAAACGAAATTTAAATCAACTTTTTAGCAGTAACACACTCACATTTTTCATAAAACAAACACATTTTTTCAGGAATCAACTCTCTGGAACCTAAAACAAATATAAAAAAACATCTTTCTATGCATCCACTCTCCCTAATCGTGCAAAAAAGATTTCAATTAACTAGTTGAAATAATGCAATCATGCCTATCCTGAAGCTAAATTTAAATAAACTTTTTAGCAGTAACACACTCATATTTTTCATAAAACAAACACATTTTTTTCAGGAATCAACTCTCTGGAACCTAAAACAAATATACAAAAAAATCTTTCTATGCATCCACTCTCCCTAATCGTGCAAGAAAATTTGAATTAACTTGTTGAAATGATGCATTCACGCTTATCCTGAAACTAAATTTAAATCAACTTTTTTGCAGTAACACACTCACATTATTCATGAAACAAATAATTTTTTTTTCAGGAATCCACTCTCTGGAACCTATAACGAATTTGTAAAAAACATCTTTCTAGGCATCCACTCTCCCTAATCTTGCAAGAACATTTCAATTAACTTGTTGAAATATTGCAATCACCCTTATCCAAAAATGAAATTTAAATTAACTTTTTAGCAGTAACACACTCACATTTTTCATAAAACAAACACATTTTTTTCAGGAATCTACTCTCTGGAACCTAAAACAAATTTTTAAAAAACATCTTTCTAGGCATCCACTGTCCCTAATCGTGCAAGAAAATTTCAATTGACTTGTTGAAATATTGCAATCACTTTTATCCAAAAATGAAATTTAAATTAACTTTTTAGCAGTAACACACTCACATTTTTCATAAAACAAACACAGTTTTTTTCAGGAATCTACTCTCTGGAACCTAAAACTAATTTTAAAAAAACATCTTTCTAGGCATCCACTGTCCCTAATCGTGCAAGAAAATTTCAATTGACTTGTTGAAATATTGCAATCACCCTTATTCAAAAACGAAATTTAAATCAACTTTTTAGCAGTAACACCCTCACATTTTTCATAAAACAAACACATTTTTTTCAGGAATCTACTCTCTGAAACCTAATACTAATTTAAAAAAGAAATCTTTCTATGCATCCACTGTCCCTAATCGTGCAAGAAAATTTCAATTGACTTGTTGAAGTATTGCAATCACCCTTATCCAAAAATGAAATTTAAATCAACTTTTTAGCAGTAACACACTCACATTTTTCATAAAACAAACACATTTTTTTCAGGAATCTACTCTCTGGAACCTAAAACTAATTTTAAAAAAACATCTTTCTAGGCATCCACTGTCCCTAATCGTGCAAGAAAATTTCAATTGACTTGTTGAAATATTGCAATAACCCTTATCCAAAAACGAAATTTAAATCAACTTTTTAGCAGTAACACACTCACATTTTTCATAAAACAAACACATTTTTTTCAGGAATCTACTCTCTGAAACCTAAAACTAATTTTAAAAAAATATCTTTCTAGGCATCCACTGTCCCTAATCGTGCAAGAAAATTTCAATTGACTTGTTGAAATATTGCAATCACCCTTATTCAAAAACGAAATTTAAATCAACTTTTTAGCAGTAACACCCTCACATTTTTCATAAAACAAACACATTTTTTTCAGGAATCTACTCTCTGAAACCTAAAACTAATTAAAAAAAAAACATCTTTCTAGGCATCCACTCTCCCTAATCTTCCAAGAAAATTTCAATTAACTTGTTGAAATATTGCAATCACCCTTATCCAAAAACGATATTTAAATCAACTTTTTAGCAGTAACACACTCACATTTTTCATAAAACAAACACATTTTTTTCAGGAATCTACTCTCTGGAACCTAAAACTAATTTTAAAAAAACATCTTTCTAGGCATCCACTGTCCCTAATCGTGCAAGAAAATTTCAATTGACTTGTTGAAATATTGCAATCACCCTTATCCAAAAATGAAATTTAAATCAACTTTTTAGCAGTAACACACTCACATTTTTCATAAAACAAACACATTTTTTTCAGGAATCTACTCTCTGGAACCTAAAACTAATTTTAAAAAAACATCTTTCTAGGCATCCACTGTCCCTAATCGTGCAAGAAAATTTCAATTGACTTGTTGAAATATTGCAATCACCCTTATTCAAAAACGAAATTTAAATCAACTTTTTAGCAGTAATACCCTCACATTTTTCATAAAACAAACACATTTTTTTCAGGAATCTACTCTCTGGAACCTAAAACTAATTTGAAAAAAACATCTTTCTAGGCATCCACTGTCCCTAATCGTGCAAGAAAATTTCAATTGACTTGTTGATGTATTGCAATCACCCTTATCCAAAAACGAAATTTAAATCAACTTTTTAGCAGTAACACACTCACATTTTTCATAAAACAAACAAATTTTTTTCAGGAATCTACTCTGTGAAACCTAATACTAATTTAAAAAAGATATCTTTCTATGCATCCACTCTCCCTAATCGTGCAAGAAATTTTCAATTGACTTGTTGAAATATTGCAATCACCCTTATTCAAAAACGAAATTTAAATCAACTTTTTAGCAGTAACACCCTCACATTTTTCATAAAACAAACAGATTTTTTTCAGGAATCTACTCTCTGAAACCTAAAACTAATTAAAAAAAACATCTTTCTAGGCATCCACTCTCCCTAATCTTCCAAGAAAATTTCAATTAACTTATTGAAATATTGCAATCACCCTTATCCAAAAACGATATTTAAATCAACTTTTTAGCAGTAACACACTCACATTTTTCATAAAACAAACACATTTTTTTCAGGAATCTACTCTCTGGAACCTAAAACTAATTTTAAAAAAACATCTTTCTAGGCATCCACTGTCCCTAATCGTGCAAGAAAATTTCAATTGACTTGTTGAAATATTGCAATCACCCTTATCCAAAAATGAAATTTAAATCAACTTTTTAGCAGTAACACACTCACATTTTTCATAAAACAAACACATTTTTTTCAGGAATCTACTCTCTGGAACCTAAAACTAATTTAAAAAAACATCTTTCTAGGCATCCACTGTCCCTAATCGTGCAAGAAAATTTCAATTGACTTGTTGAAATATTGCAATCACCCTTATTCAAAAACGAAATTTAAATCAACTTTTTAGCAGTAACACCCTCACATTTTTCATAAAACAAACACATTTTTTTCAGGAATCTACTCTCTGGAACCTAAAACTAATTTGAAAAAAACATCTTTCTAGGCATCCACTGTCCCTAATCGTGCAAGAAAATTTCAATTGACTTGTTGAAGTATTGCAATCACCCTTATCCAAAAACGAAATTTAAATCAACTTTTTAGCAGTAACACACTCACATTTTTCATAAAACAAACACATTTTTTTTCAGGAATCTACTCTCTGGAACCTAAAACTAATTTTAAAAAAACATCTTTCTAGGCATCCACTGTCCCTAATCGTGCAACAAAATTTCAATTGACTTATTGAAATATTGCAATCACCCTTATTCAAAAACGAAATTTAAATCAACTTTTTAGCAGTAACACCCTCACATTTTTCATAAAACAAACACATTTTTTTCAGGAATCTACTCTGTGAAACCTAATACTAATTTAAAAAAGATATCTTTCTATGCATCCACTCTCCCTAATCGTGCAAGAAATTTTCAATTGACTTGTTGAAATATTGCAATCACCCTTATTCAAAAACGAAATTTAAATCAACTTTTTAGCAGTAACACCCTCACATTTTTCATAAAACAAACACATTTTTTTCAGGAATCTACTCTCTGAAACCTAAAACTAATTAAAAAAAAACATCTTTCTAGGCATCCACTCTCCCTAATCTTCCAAGAAAATTTCAATTAACTTATTGAAATATTGCAATCACCCTTATCCAAAAACGATATTTAAATCAACTTTTTAGCAGTAACACACTCACATTTTTCATAAAACAAACACATTTTTTTCAGGAATCTACTCTCTGGAACCTAAAACTAATTTTAAAAAAACATCTTTCTAGGCATCCACTGTCCCTAATCGTGCAAGAAAATTTCAATTGACTTGTTGAAATATTGCAATCACCCTTATCCAAAAATGAAATTTAAATCAACTTTTTAGCAGTAACACACTCACATTTTCATAAAACAAACACATTTTTTTCAGGAATCTACTCTCTGGAACCTAAAACTAATTTTAAAAAAACATCTTTCTAGGCATCCATTGTCCCTAAGTGTGCAAGAAAATTTCAATTGACTTGTTGAAATATTGCAATCACCCTTATTCAAAAACGAAATTTAAATCAACTTTTTAGCAGTAACACCCTCACATTTTTCATAAAACAAACACATTTTTTTCAGGAATCTACTCTCTGAAAACTAATACTAATTTAAAAAAGAAATCTTTCTATGCATCCACTGTCCCTAATCGTGCAAGAAAATTTCAATTGACTTGTTGAAGTATTGCAATCACCCTTATCCAAAAACGAAATTTAAATCAACTTTTTAGCAGTAACACACTCTCATTTTTCATAAAACAAACACATTTTTTTCAGGAATCTACTCTCTGGAACCTAAAACTAATTTTAAAAAAACATCTTTCTAGGCATCCACTGTCCCTAATCGTGCAAGAAAATTTCAATTAACTTGTTGAAATATTGCAATCACCCTTATCCAAAAACGAAATTTAAATCAACTTTTTAGCAGTAACACACTCACATTTTTCATAAAACAAACACATTTTTTTCAGGAATCTACTCTCTGAAACCTAAAACTAATTTTAAAAAAATATCTTTCTAGGCATCCACTGTCCCTAATCGTGCAAGAAAATTTCAATTGACTTGTTGAAATATTGCAATCACCCTTATTCAAAAACGAAATTTAAATCAACTTTTTAGCAGTAACACCCTCACATTTTTCATAAAACAAACACATTTTTTTCAGGAATCTACTCTCTGAAACCTAAAACTAATTAAAAAAAACATCTTTCTAGGCATCCACTCTCCCTAATCTTCCAAGAAAATTTCAATTAACTTATTGAAATATTGAAATCACCCTTATCCAAAAACGATATTTAAATCAACTTTTTAGCAGTAACACACTCACATTTTTCATAAAACAAACACATTTTTTTCAGGAATCTACTCTCTGGAACCTAAAACTATTTAAAAAAAAACATCTTTCTAGGCATCCACTGTCCCTAATCGTGCAAGAAAATTTCAATTGACTTGTTGAAATATTGCAATCACCCTTATCCAAAAATGAAATTTAAATCAACTTTTTAGCAGTAACACACTCACATTTTTCATAAAACAAACACATTTTTTTCAGGAATCTACTCTCTGGAACCTAAAACTAATTTAAAAAAACATCTTTCTAGGCATCCACTGTCCCTAATCGTGCAAGAACATTTCAATTGACTTATTGAAATATTGCAATCACCCTTATTCAAAAACGAAATTTAAATCAACTTTTTAGCAGTAACACCCTCACATTTTTCATAAAACAAACACATTTTTTTCAGGAATCTACTCTCTGGAACCTAAAACTAATTTTAAAAAAACATCTTTCTAGGCATCCACTGTCCCTAATCGTGCAAGAAAATTTCAATTGACTTGTTGAAGTATTGCAATCACCCTTATCCAAAAACGAAATTTAAATCAACTTTTTAGCAGTAACACCCTCACATTTTTCATAAAACAAAACACATTTTTTTCAGGAATCTACTCTCTGAAACCTAAAACTAATTAAAAAAACATCTTTCTAGGCATCCACTCTCCCTAATCTTCCAAGAAAATTTCAATTAACTTATTGAAATATTGCAATCACCCTTATCCAAAAACGATATTTAAATCAACTTTTTAGCAGTAACACACTCACATTTTTCATAAAACAAACACATTTTTTTCAGGAATCAACTCTCTGGAACCTAAAACAAATATAAAAAAAACATCTTTCTATGCATCCACTCTCCCTAATCGTGCAAGAAAATTTCAATTAACTTGTTGAAATGATGCATTCACGCTTATCCTGAAACTAAATTTAAATCAACTTTTTTGCAGTAACACACTCACATTTTTCATGAAACAAATAATTTTTTTTTCAGGAATCCACTCTCTGGAACCTATAACGAATTTGTAAAAAACATCTTTCTAGGCATCCACTCTCCCTAATCTTGCAAGAAAATTTCAATTAACTTGTTGAAATATTGCAATCACCCTCATCCAAAAACGATATTTAAATCAACTTTTTTGCAGTAACACACTCACATTTTTCATAAAACAAACACATTTTTTTCAGGAATCTACTCTCTGGAACCTAAAACTAATTAAAAAAAAAAATCTTTCTAGGCATCCACTGTCCCTAATCGTGCAAGAAAATTTCAATTGACTTGTTGAAATATTGCAATCACCCTTATCCAAAAATGAAATTTAAATCAACTTTTTAGCAGTAACACACTCACATTTTTCATAAAACAAACACATTTTTTTCAGGAATCTACTCTCTGGAACCTAAAACTAATTTAAAAAAAACATCTTTCTAGGCATCCACTGTCCCTAATCGTGCAAGAAAATTTCAATTGACTTGTTGAAATATTGCAATCACCCTTATTCAAAAACGAAATTTAAATCAACTTTTTAGCAGTAACACCCTCACATTTTTCATAAAACAAACACATTTTTTTCAGGAATCTACTCTCTGAAACCTAAAACTAATTAAAAAAAACATCTTTCTAGGCATCCACTCTCCCTAATCTTCCAAGTAAATTTCAATTAACTTATTGAAATATTGCAATCACCCTTATCCAAAAACGATATTTAAATCAACTTTTTAGCAGTAACACACTCACATTTTTCATAAAACAAACACATTTTTTTCAGGAATCTACTCTCTGGAACCTTAAACAAATTTTAAAAAAACATCTTTCTAGGCATCCATTGTCCCTAATCGTGCAAGAAAATTTCAATTGACTTGTTGAAATATTGCAATCACCCTTATCCAAAAATGAAATTTAAATCAACTTTTTAGCAGTAACACACTCACATTTTTCATAAAACAAACACATTTTTTTCAGGAATCTACTCTCTGGAACCTAAAACTAATTTTAAAAAAACATCTTTCTAGGCATCCATTGTCCCTAATCGTGCAAGAAAATTTCAATTGACTTGTTGAAATATTGCAATCACCCTTATTCAAAAACGAAATTTAAATCAACTTTTTAGCAGTAACACCCTCACATTTTTCA
The DNA here is from genome assembly GCF_964263255.1 of Lissotriton vulgaris. Lineage (NCBI taxonomy): Eukaryota > Metazoa > Chordata > Amphibia > Caudata > Salamandridae > Lissotriton > Lissotriton vulgaris. The sequence continues at coordinate 687,906 of NW_028244439.1, read as the reverse complement.
TAAAACAAACACATTTTTTTCAGGAATCTACTCTCTGAAAACTAATACTAATTTAAAAAAGAAATCTTTCTATGCATCCACTGTCCCTAATCGTGCAAGAAAATTTCAATTGACTTGTTGAAGTATTGCAATCACCCTTATCCAAAAACGAAATTTAAATCAACTTTTTAGCAGTAACACACTCACATTTTTCATAAAACAAACACATTTTTTTCAGGAATCTACTCTCTGGAACCTTAAACAAATTTTAAAAAAACATCTTTCTAGGCATCCACTGTCCCTAATCGTGCAAGAACATTTCAATTGACTTGTTGAAATATTGCAATCACCCTTATCCAAAAATGAAATTTAAATCAACTTTTTAGCAGTAACACACTCACATTTTTCATAAAACAAACACATTTTTTTCAGGAATCTACTCTCTGGAACCTAAAACTAATTTTAAAAAAACATCTTTCTAGGCATCCATTGTCCCTAATCGTGCAATAAAATTTCAATTGACTTGTTGAAATATTGCAATCACCCTTATTCAAAAACGAAATTTAAATCAACTTTTTAGCAGTAACACCCTCACATTTTTCATAAAACAAACACATTTTTTTCAGGAATCTACTCTCTGAAACCTAAAACTAATTAAAAAAAACATCTTTCTAGGCATCCACTCTCCCTAATCTTCCAAGAAAATTTCAATTAACTTATTGAAATATTGCAATCACCCTTATCCAAAAACGATATTTAAATCAACTTTTTAGCAGTAACACACTCACATTTTTCATAAAACAAACACATTTTTTTCAGGAATCTACTCTCTGGAACCTAAAACTAATTTAAAAAAAAGATCTTTCTAGGCATCCACTGTCCCTAATCGTGCAAGAAAATTTCAATTGACTTGTTGAAATATTGCAATCACCCTTATTCAAAAACGAAATTTAAATCAACTTTTTAGCAGTAACACCCTCACATTTTTCATAAAACAAACACATTTTTTCAGGAATCTACTCTCTGAAACCTAAAACTAATTAAAAAAAACATCTTTCTAGGCATCCACTCTCCCTAATCTTCCAAGAAAATTTCAATTAACTTATTGAAATATTGCAATCACCCTTATCCAAAAACGATATTTAAATCAACTTTTTAGCAGTAACACACTCACATTTTTCATAAAACAAACACATTTTTTTCAGGAATCTACTCTCTGGAACCTAAAACTAATTTAAAAAAAAATCTTTCTAGGCATCCACTGTCCCTAATCGTGCAAGAAAATTTCAATTGACTTGTTGAAATATTGCAATCACCCTTATCCAAAAATGAAATTTAAATCAACTTTTTAGCAGTAACACACTCACATTTTTCATAAAACAAACACATTTTTTTCAGGAATCTACTCTCTGGAACCTAAAACTATTTTAAAAAAAACATCTTTCTAGGCATCCACTGTCCCTAATCGTGCAAGAAAATTTCAATTGACTTGTTGAAATATTGCAATCACCCTTATCCAAAAATGAAATTTAAATCAACTTTTTAGCAGTAACACACTCACATTTTTCATAAAACAAACACATTTTTTTCAGGAATCTACTCTCTGGAACCTAAAACTAATTTAAAAAAACATCTTTCTAGGCATCCACTGTCCCTAATCGTGCAAGAACATTTCAATTGACTTGTTGAAATATTGCAATCACCCTTATTCAAAAACGAAATTTAAATCAACTTTTTAGCAGTAACACCCTCACATTTTTCATAAAACAAACACATTTTTTTCAGGAATCTACTCTCTGGAACCTAAAACTAATTTTAAAAAAACATCTTTCTAGGCATCCACTGTCCCTAATCGTGCAAGAAAATTTCAATTGACTTGTTGAAGTATTGCAATCACCCTTATCCAAAAACGAAATTTAAATCAACTTTTTAGCAGTAACACCCTCACATTTTTCATAAAACAAAAACACATTTTTTTCAGGAATCTACTCTCTGAAACCTAAAACTAATTAAAAAAACATCTTTCTAGGCATCCACTCTCCCTAATCTTCCAAGAAAATTTCAATTAACTTATTGAAATATTGCAATCACCCTTATCCAAAAACGATATTTAAATCAACTTTTTAGCAGTAACACACTCACATTTTTCATAAAACAAACACATTTTTTTCAGGAATCAACTCTCTGGAACCTAAAACAAATATAAAAAAAACATCTTTCTATGCATCCACTCTCCCTAATCGTGCAAGAAAATTTCAATTAACTTGTTGAAATGATGCATTCACGCTTATCCTGAAACTAAATTTAAATCAACTTTTTTGCAGTAACACACTCACATTTTTCATGAAACAAATAATTTTTTTTTCAGGAATCCACTCTCTGGAACCTATAACGAATTTGTAAAAAACATCTTTCTAGGCATCCACTCTCCCTAATCTTGCAAGAAAATTTCAATTAACTTGTTGAAATATTGCAATCACCCTCATCCAAAAACGATATTTAAATCAACTTTTTTGCAGTAACACACTCACATTTTTCATAAAACAAACACATTTTTTTCAGGAATCTACTCTCTGGAACCTAAAACTAATTAAAAAAAAAAATCTTTCTAGGCATCCACTGTCCCTAATCGTGCAAGAAAATTTCAATTGACTTGTTGAAATATTGCAATCACCCTTATCCAAAAATGAAATTTAAATCAACTTTTTAGCAGTAACACACTCACATTTTTCATAAAACAAACACATTTTTTTCAGGAATCTACTCTCTGGAACCTAAAACTAATTTAAAAAAAACATCTTTCTAGGCATCCACTGTCCCTAATCGTGCAAGAAAATTTCAATTGACTTGTTGAAATATTGCAATCACCCTTATTCAAAAACGAAATTTAAATCAACTTTTTAGCAGTAACACCCTCACATTTTTCATAAAACAAACACATTTTTTTCAGGAATCTACTCTCTGAAACCTAAAACTAATTAAAAAAAACATCTTTCTAGGCATCCACTCTCCCTAATCTTGCAAGTAAATTTCAATTAACTTATTGAAATATTGCAATCACCCTTATCCAAAAACGATATTTAAATCAACTTTTTAGCAGTAACACACTCACATTTTTCATAAAACAAACACATTTTTTTCAGGAATCTACTCTCTGGAACCTTAAACAAATTTTAAAAAAACATCTTTCTAGGCATCCATTGTCCCTAATCGTGCAAGAAAATTTCAATTGACTTGTTGAAATATTGCAATCACCCTTATCCAAAAATGAAATTTAAATCAACTTTTTAGCAGTAACACACTCACATTTTTCATAAAACAAACACATTTTTTTCAGGAATCTACTCTCTGGAACCTAAAACTAATTTAAAAAAAACATCTTTCTAGGCATCCATTGTCCCTAATCGTGCAAGAAAATTTCAATTGACTTGTTGAAATATTGCAATCACCCTTATTCAAAAACGAAATTTAAATCAACTTTTTAGCAGTAACACCCTCACATTTTTCATAAAACAAACACATTTTTTTCAGGAATCTACTCTCTGAAAACTAATACTAATTTAAAAAAGAAATCTTTCTATGCATCCACTGTCCCTAATCGTGCAAGAAAATTTCAATTGACTTGTTGAAGTATTGCAATCACCCTTATCCAAAAACGAAATTTAAATCAACTTTTTAGCAGTAACACACTCACATTTTTCATAAAACAAACACATTTTTTTCAGGAATCTACTCTCTGGAACCTTAAACAAATTTTAAAAAACATCTTTCTAGGCATCCACTGTCCCTAATCGTGCAAGAACATTTCAATTGACTTGTTGAAATATTGCAATCACCCTTATCCAAAAATGAAATTTAAATCAACTTTTTAGCAGTAACACACTCACATTTTTCATAAAACAAACACATTTTTTTCAGGAATCTACTCTCTGGAACCTAAAACTAATTTTAAAAAAACATCTTTCTAGGCATCCATTGTCCCTAATCGTGCAATAAAATTTCAATTGACTTGTTGAAATATTGCAATCACCCTTATTCAAAAACGAAATTTAAATCAACTTTTTAGCAGTAACACCCTCACATTTTTCATAAAACAAACACATTTTTTTCAGGAATCTACTCTCTGAAACCTAAAACTAATTAAAAAAAACATCTTTCTAGGCATCCACTCTCCCTAATCTTCCAAGAAAATTTCAATTAACTTATTGAAATATTGCAATCACCCTTATCCAAAAACGATATTTAAATCAACTTTTTAGCAGTAACACACTCACATTTTTCATAAAACAAACACATTTTTTTCAGGAATCTACTCTCTGGAACCTAAAACTAATTTAAAAAAAAGATCTTTCTAGGCATCCACTGTCCCTAATCGTGCAAGAAAATTTCAATTGACTTGTTGAAATATTGCAATCACCCTTATTCAAAAACGAAATTTAAATCAACTTTTTAGCAGTAACACCCTCACATTTTTCATAAAACAAACACATTTTTTCAGGAATCTACTCTCTGAAACCTAAAACTAATTAAAAAAAACATCTTTCTAGGCATCCACTCTCCCTAATCTTCCAAGAAAATTTCAATTAACTTATTGAAATATTGCAATCACCCTTATCCAAAAACGATATTTAAATCAACTTTTTAGCAGTAACACACTCACATTTTTCATAAAACAAACACATTTTTTTCAGGAATCTACTCTCTGGAACCTAAAACTAATTTAAAAAAAAATCTTTCTAGGCATCCACTGTCCCTAATCGTGCAAGAAAATTTCAATTGACTTGTTGAAATATTGCAATCACCCTTATCCAAAAATGAAATTTAAATCAACTTTTTAGCAGTAACACACTCACATTTTTCATAAAACAAACACATTTTTTTCAGGAATCTACTCTCTGGAACCTAAAACTATTTTAAAAAAAACATCTTTCTAGGCATCCACTGTCCCTAATCGTGCAAGAAAATTTCAATTGACTTGTTGAAATATTGCAATCACCCTTATCCAAAAATGAAATTTAAATCAACTTTTTAGCAGTAACACACTCACATTTTTCATAAAACAAACACATTTTTTTCAGGAATCTACTCTCTGGAACCTAAAACTAATTTAAAAAAACATCTTTCTAGGCATCCACTGTCCCTAATCGTGCAAGAACATTTCAATTGACTTGTTGAAATATTGCAATCACCCTTATTCAAAAACGAAATTTAAATCAACTTTTTAGCAGTAACACCCTCACATTTTTCATAAAACAAACACATTTTTTTCAGGAATCTACTCTCTGGAACCTAAAACTAATTTTAAAAAAACATCTTTCTAGGCATCCACTGTCCCTAATCGTGCAAGAAAATTTCAATTGACTTGTTGAAGTATTGCAATCACCCTTATCCAAAAACGAAATTTAAATCAACTTTTTAGCAGTAACACCCTCACATTTTTCATAAAACAAAAACACATTTTTTTCAGGAATCTACTCTCTGAAACCTAAAACTAATTAAAAAAACATCTTTCTAGGCATCCACTCTCCCTAATCTTCCAAGAAAATTTCAATTAACTTATTGAAATATTGCAATCACCCTTATCCAAAAACGATATTTAAATCAACTTTTTAGCAGTAACACACTCACATTTTTCATAAAACAAACACATTTTTTTCAGGAATCAACTCTCTGGAACCTAAAACAAATATATAAAAAAATCTTTCTATGCATCCACTCTCCCTAATCGTGCAAGAAAATTTCAATTAACTTGTTGAAATGATGCATTCACGCTTATCCTGAAACTAAATTTAAATCAACTTTTTTGCAGTAACACACTCACATTTTTCATGAAACAAATAATTTTTTTTTCAGGAATCCACTCTCTGGAACCTATAACGAATTTGTAAAAAAAATCTTTCTAGGCATCCACTCTCCCTAATCTTGCAAGAAAATTTCAATTAACTTGTTGAAATATTGCAATCACCCTCATCCAAAAACGATATTTAAATCAACTTTTTTGCAGTAACACACTCACATTTTTCATAAAACAAACACATTTTTTTCAGGAATCTACTCTCTGGAACCTAAAACTAATTAAAAAAAAAAATCTTTCTAGGCATCCACTGTCCCTAATCGTGCAAGAAAATTTCAATTGACTTGTTGAAATATTGCAATCACCCTTATCCAAAAATGAAATTTAAATCAACTTTTTAGCAGTAACACACTCACATTTTTCATAAAACAAACACATTTTTTTCAGGAATCTACTCTCTGGAACCTAAAACTAATTTAAAAAAAACATCTTTCTAGGCATCCACTGTCCCTAATCGTGCAAGAAAATTTCAATTGACTTGTTAAAATATTGCAATCACCCTTATTCAAAAACGAAATTTAAATCAACTTTTTAGCAGTAACACCCTCACATTTTTCATAAAACAAACACATTTTTTTCAGGAATCTACTCTCTGAAACCTAAAACTAATTAAAAAAAACATCTTTCTAGGCATCCACTCTCCCTAATCTTCCAAGTAAATTTCAATTAACTTATTGAAATATTGCAATCACCCTTATCCAAAAACGATATTTAAATCAACTTTTTAGCAGTAACACACTCACATTTTTCATAAAACAAACACATTTTTTCAGGAATCTACTCTCTGGAACCTTAAACAAATTTTAAAAAAACATCTTTCTAGGCATCCATTGTCCCTAATCGTGCAAGAAAATTTCAATTGACTTGTTGAAATATTGCAATCACCCTTATCCAAAAATGAAATTTAAATCAACTTTTTAGCAGTAACACACTCCCATTTTTCATAAAACAAACACATTTTTTTCAGGAATCTACTCTCTGGAACCTAAAACTAATTTTAAAAAAACATCTTTCTAGGCATCCATTGTCCCTAATCGTGCAAGAAAATTTCAATTGACTTGTTGAAATATTGCAATCACCCTTATTCAAAAACGAAATTTAAATCAACTTTTTAGCAGTAACACCCTCACATTTTTCATAAAACAAACACATTTTTTTCAGGAATCTACTCTCTGAAAACTAATACTAATTTAAAAAAGAAATCTTTCTATGCATCCACTGTCCCTAATCGTGCAAGAAAATTTCAATTGACTTGTTGAAGTATTGCAATCACCCTTATCCAAAAACGAAATTTAAATCAACTTTTTAGCAGTAACACCCTCACATTTTTCATAAAACAAAAACACATTTTTTTCAGGAATCTACTCTCTGAAACCTAAAACTAATTAAAAAAACATCTTTCTAGGCATCCACTCTCCCTAATCTTCCAAGAAAATTTCAATTAACTTATTGAAATATTGCAATCACCCTTATCCAAAAACGATATTTAAATCAACTTTTTAGCAGTAACACACTCACATTTTTCATAAAACAAACACATTTTTTTCAGGAATCAACTCTCTGGAACCTAAAACAAATATATAAAAAAATCTTTCTATGCATCCACTCTCCCTAATCGTGCAAGAAAATTTCAATTAACTTGTTGAAATGATGCATTCACGCTTATCCTGAAACTAAATTTAAATCAACTTTTTTGCAGTAACACACTCACATTTTTCATGAAACAAATAATTTTTTTTTCAGGAATCCACTCTCTGGAACCTATAACGAATTTGTAAAAAAAATCTTTCTAGGCATCCACTCTCCCTAATCTTGCAAGAAAATTTCAATTAACTTGTTGAAATATTGCAATCACCCTCATCCAAAAACGATATTTAAATCAACTTTTTTGCAGTAACACACTCACATTTTTCATAAAACAAACACATTTTTTTCAGGAATCTACTCTCTGGAACCTAAAACTAATTAAAAAAAAAAATCTTTCTAGGCATCCACTGTCCCTAATCGTGCAAGAAAATTTCAATTGACTTGTTGAAATATTGCAATCACCCTTATCCAAAAATGAAATTTAAATCAACTTTTTAGCAGTAACACACTCACATTTTTCATAAAACAAACACATTTTTTTCAGGAATCTACTCTCTGGAACCTAAAACTAATTTAAAAAAAACATCTTTCTAGGCATCCACTGTCCCTAATCGTGCAAGAAAATTTCAATTGACTTGTTAAAATATTGCAATCACCCTTATTCAAAAACGAAATTTAAATCAACTTTTTAGCAGTAACACCCTCACATTTTTCATAAAACAAACACATTTTTTTCAGGAATCTACTCTCTGAAACCTAAAACTAATTAAAAAAAACATCTTTCTAGGCATCCACTCTCCCTAATCTTCCAAGTAAATTTCAATTAACTTATTGAAATATTGCAATCACCCTTATCCAAAAACGATATTTAAATCAACTTTTTAGCAGTAACACACTCACATTTTTCATAAAACAAACACATTTTTTCAGGAATCTACTCTCTGGAACCTTAAACAAATTTTAAAAAAACATCTTTCTAGGCATCCATTGTCCCTAATCGTGCAAGAAAATTTCAATTGACTTGTTGAAATATTGCAATCACCCTTATCCAAAAATGAAATTTAAATCAACTTTTTAGCAGTAACACACTCCCATTTTTCATAAAACAAACACATTTTTTTCAGGAATCTACTCTCTGGAACCTAAAACTAATTTTAAAAAAACATCTTTCTAGGCATCCATTGTCCCTAATCGTGCAAGAAAATTTCAATTGACTTGTTGAAATATTGCAATCACCCTTATTCAAAAACGAAATTTAAATCAACTTTTTAGCAGTAACACCCTCACATTTTTCATAAAACAAACACATTTTTTTCAGGAATCTACTCTCTGAAAACTAATACTAATTTAAAAAAGAAATCTTTCTATGCATCCACTGTCCCTAATCGTGCAAGAAAATTTCAATTGACTTGTTGAAGTATTGCAATCACCCTTATCCAAAAACGAAATTTAAATCAACTTTTTAGCAGTAACACACTCACATTTTTCATAAAACAAACACATTTTTTTCAGGAATCTACTCTCTGGAACCTTAAACAAATTTTAAAAAAACATCTTTCTAGGCATCCACTGTCCCTAATCGTGCAAGAACATTTCAATTGACTTGTTGAAATATTGCAATCACCCTTATCCAAAAATGAAATTTAAATCAACTTTTTAGCAGTAACACACTCACATTTTTCATAAAACAAACACATTTTTTTCAGGAATCTACTCTCTGGAACCTAAAACTAATTTTAAAAAAACATCTTTCTAGGCATCCATTGTCCCTAATCGTGCAATAAAATTTCAATTGACTTGTTGAAATATTGCAATCACCCTTATTCAAAAACGAAATTTAAATCAACTTTTTAGCAGTAACACCCTCACATTTTTCATAAAACAAACACATTTTTTTCAGGAATCTACTCTCTGAAACCTAAAACTAATTAAAAAAAACATCTTTCTAGGCATCCACTCTCCCTAATCTTCCAAGAAAATTTCAATTAACTTATTGAAATATTGCAATCACCCTTATCCAAAAACGATATTTAAATCAACTTTTTAGCAGTAACACACTCACATTTTTCATAAAACAAACACATTTTTTTCAGGAATCTACTCTCTGGAACCTAAAACTAATTTAAAAAAAAGATCTTTCTAGGCATCCACTGTCCCTAATCGTGCAAGAAAATTTCAATTGACTTGTTGAAATATTGCAATCACCCTTATTCAAAAACGAAATTTAAATCAACTTTTTAGCAGTAACACCCTCACATTTTTCATAAAACAAACACATTTTTTCAGGAATCTACTCTCTGAAACCTAAAACTAATTAAAAAAAACATCTTTCTAGGCATCCACTCTCCCTAATCTTCCAAGAAAATTTCAATTAACTTATTGAAATATTGCAATCACCCTTATCCAAAAACGATATTTAAATCAACTTTTTAGCAGTAACACACTCACATTTTTCATAAAACAAACACATTTTTTTCAGGAATCTACTCTCTGGAACCTAAAACTAATTTAAAAAAAAATCTTTCTAGGCATCCACTGTCCCTAATCGTGCAAGAAAATTTCAATTGACTTGTTGAAATATTGCAATCACCCTTATCCAAAAATGAAATTTAAATCAACTTTTTAGCAGTAACACACTCACATTTTTCATAAAACAAACACATTTTTTTCAGGAATCTACTCTCTGGAACCTAAAACTAATTTAAAAAAAACATCTTTCTAGGCATCCACTGTCCCTAATCGTGCAAGAAAATTTCAATTGACTTGTTGAAATATTGCAATCACCCTTATTCAAAAACGAAATTTAAATCAACTTTTTAGCAGTAACACCCTCACATTTTTCATAAAACAAACACATTTTTTTCAGGAATCTACTCTCTGGAACCTAAAACTAATTTTAAAAAAACATCTTTCTAGGCATCCACTGTCCCTAATCGTGCAGGAAAATTTCAATTGACTTGTTGAAGTATTGCAATCACCCTTATCCAAAAACGAAATTTAAATCAACTTTTTAGCAGTAACACACTCACATTTTTCATAAAACAAACACATTTTTTTTCAGGAATCTACTCTTTGGAACCTAAAACTAATTTTAAAAAAACATCTTTCTAGGCATCCAGTGTCCATAATAGTGCAAGAAAATTTCAATTGACTTGTTGAAATATTGCAATCACCCTTATCCAAAAACTAAATTTAAATCAACTTTTTAGCAGTAACACACTCACATTTTTCATAAAACAAACACATTTTTTTCAGGAATCTACTCTCTGAAACCTAAAACTAATTTAAAAAAAACATCTTTCTATGCATCCACTGTCCCTAATCGTGCAAGAAAATTTCAATTGACTTATTGAAATATTGCAATCACCCTTATTCAAAAACGAAATTTAAATCAACTTTTTAGCAGTAACACCCTCACATTTTCATAAAACAAACACATTTTTTTCAGGAATCTACTCTCTGAAACCTAATACTAATTTAAAAAAGAAATCTTTCTATGCATCCACTGTCCCTAATCGTGCAAGAAAATTTCAATTGACTTGTTGAAGTATTGCAATCACCCTTATCCAAAAACGAAATTTAAATCAACTTTTTAGCAGTAACACACTCACATTTTTCATAAAACAAACACATTTTTTTCAGGAATCTACTCTCTGGAACCTAAAACTAATTTTAAAAAAACATCTTTCTAGGCATCCACTGTCCCTAATCGTGCAAGAAAATTTCAATTGACTTGTTGAAATATTGCAATCACCCTTATCCAAAAACGAAATTTAAATCAACTTTTTAGCAGTAACACACTCACATTTTTCATAAAACAAACACATTTTTTTCAGGAATCTACTCTCTGAAACCTAAAACTAATTTTAAAAAAACATCTCTCTAGGCATCCACTGTCCCTAATCGTGCAAGAAAATTTCAATTGACTTGTTGAAATATTGCAATCACCCTTATCCAAAAACGAAATTTAAATCAACTTTTTAGCAGTAACACACTCACATTTTTCATAAAACAAACACATTTTTTCAGGAATCAACTCTCTGGAACCTAAAACAAATATAAAAAAACATCTTTCTATGCATCCACTCTCCCTAATCGTGCAAAAAAATTTCAATTAACTAGTTGAAATAATGCAATCATGCCTATCCTGAAGCTAAATTTAAATAAACTTTTTAGCAGTAACACACTCATATTTTTCATAAAACAAACACATTTTTTTCAGGAATCAACTCTCTGGAACCTAAAACAAATATAAAAAAAAATCTTTCTATGCATCCACTCTCCCTAATCGTGCAAGAAAATTTGAATTAACTTGTTGAAATGATGCATTCACGCTTATCCTGAAACTAAATTTAAATCAACTTTTTTGCAGTAACACACTCACATTATTCATGAAACAAATAATTTTTTTTTCAGGAATCCACTCTCTGGAACCTATAACGAATTTGTAAAAAACATCTTTCTAGGCATCCACTCTCCCTAATCTTGCAAGAAAATTTCAATTAACTTGTTGAAATATTGCAATCACCCTTATCCAAAAATGAAATTTAAATTAACTTTTTAGCAGTAACACACTCACATTTTTCATAAAACAAACACATTTTTTACAGGAATCTACTCTCTGGAACCTAAAACAAATTTTTAAAAAACATCTTTCTAGGCATCCACTGTCCCTAATCGTGCAAGAAAATTTCAATTGACTTGTTGAAATATTGCAATCACCCTTATCCAAAAATGAAATTTAAATTAACTTTTTAGCAGTAACACACTCACATTTTTCATAAAACAAACACAGTTTTTTTCAGGAATCTACTCTCTGGAACCTAAAACTAATTTTAAAAAAACATCTTTCTAGGCATCCATTGTCCCTAATCGTGCAAGAAAATTTCAATTGACTTGTTGAAATATTGCAATCACCCTTATCCAAAAATGAAATTTAAATCAACTTTTTAGCAGTAACACACTCACATTTTTCATAAAACAAACACATTTTTTTCAGGAATCTACTCTCTGGAACCTAAAACTAATTTTAAAAAAACATCTTTCTAGGCATCCATTGTCCCTAATCGTGCAAGAAAATTTCAATTGACTTGTTGAAATATTGCAATCACCCTTATTCAAAAACGAAATTTAAATCAACTTTTTAGCAGTAACACCCTCACATTTTTCATAAAACAAACACATTTTTTTCAGGAATCTACTCTCTGAAAACTAATACTAATTTAAAAAAGAAATCTTTCTATGCATCCACTGTCCCTAATCGTGCAAGAAAATTTCAATTGACTTGTTGAAGTATTGCAATCACCCTTATCCAAAAACGAAATTTAAATCAACTTTTTAGCAGTAACACACTCACATTTTTCATAAAACAAACACATTTTTTTCAGGAATCTACTCTCTGGAACCTTAAACAAATTTTAAAAAAACATCTTTCTAGGCATCCATTGTCCCTAATCGTGCAATAAAATTTCAATTGACTTGTTGAAATATTGCAATCACCCTTATCCAAAAATGAAATTTAAATTAACTTTTTAGCAGTAACACACTCACATTTTTCATAAAACAAACACAGTTTTTTTCAGGAATCTACTCTCTGGAACCTAAAACTAATTTTAAAAAAACATCTTTCTAGGCATCCACTGTCCCTAATCGTGCAAGAACATTTCAATTGACTTGTTGAAATATTGCAATCACCCTTATCCAAAAATGAAATTTAAATCAACTTTTTAGCAGTAACACACTCACATTTTTCATAAAACAAACACATTTTTTTCAGGAATCTACTCTCTGGAACCTAAAACTAATTTTAAAAAAACATCTTTCTAGGCATCCATTGTCCCTAATCGTGCAATAAAATTTCAATTGACTTGTTGAAATATTGCAATCACCCTTATTCAAAAACGAAATTTAAATCAACTTTTTAGCAGTAACACCCTCACATTTTTCATAAAACAAACACATTTTTTTCAGGAATCTACTCTCTGAAACCTAAAACTAATTAAAAAAAACATCTTTCTAGGCATCCACTCTCCCTAATCTTCCAAGAAAATTTCAATTAACTTATTGAAATATTGCAATCACCCTTATCCAAAAACGATATTTAAATCAACTTTTTAGCAGTAACACACTCACATTTTTCATAAAACAAACACATTTTTTTCAGGAATCTACTCTCTGGAACCTAAAACTAATTTAAAAAAAAGATCTTTCTAGGCATCCACTGTCCCTAATCGTGCAAGAAAATTTCAATTGACTTGTTGAAATATTGCAATCACCCTTATTCAAAAACGAAATTTAAATCAACTTTTTAGCAGTAACACCCTCACATTTTTCATAAAACAAACACATTTTTTCAGGAATCTACTCTCTGAAACCTAAAACTAATTAAAAAAAACATCTTTCTAGGCATCCACTCTCCCTAATCTTCCAAGAAAATTTCAATTAACTTATTGAAATATTGCAATCACCCTTATCCAAAAACGATATTTAAATCAACTTTTTAGCAGTAACACACTCACATTTTTCATAAAACAAACACATTTTTTTCAGGAATCTACTCTCTGGAACCTAAAACTAATTTAAAAAAATAATCTTTCTAGGCATCCACTGTCCCTAATCGTGCAAGAAAATTTCAATTGACTTGTTGAAATATTGCAATCACCCTTATCCAAAAATGAAATTTAAATCAACTTTTTAGCAGTAACACACTCACATTTTTCATAAAACAAACACATTTTTTTCAGGAATCTACTCTCTGAAAACTAATACTAATTTAAAAAAGAAATCTTTCTATGCATCCACTGTCCCTAATCGTGCAAGAAAATTTCAATTGACTTGTTGAAGTATTGCAATCATCCTTATCCAAAAACGAAATTTAAATCAACTTTTTAGCAGTAACACACTCACATTTTTCATAAAAGAAACACATTTTTTTCAGGAATCTACTCTCTGGAACCTTAAACAAATTTTAAAAAAACATCTTTCTAGGCATCCACTGTCCCTAATCGTGCAAGAACATTTCAATTGACTTGTTGAAATATTGCAATCACCCTTATCCAAAAATGAAATTTAAATCAACTTTTTAGCAGTAACACACTCACATTTTTCATAAAACAAACACATTTTTTTCAGGAATCTACTCTCTGGAACCTAAAACTAATTTTAAAAAAACATCTTTCTAGGCATCCATTGTCCCTAATCGTGCAATAAAATTTCAATTGACTTGTTGAAATATTGCAATCACCCTTATTCAAAAACGAAATTTAAATCAACTTTTTAGCAGTAACACCCTCACATTTTTCATAAAACAAACACATTTTTTTCAGGAATCTACTCTCTGAAACCTAAAACTAATTAAAAAAAACATCTTTCTAGGCATCCACTCTCCCTAATCTTCCAAGAAAATTTCAATTAACTTATTGAAATATTGCAATCACCCTTATCCAAAAACGATATTTAAATCAACTTTTTAGCAGTAACACACTCACATTTTTCATAAAACAAACACATTTTTTTCAGGAATCTACTCTCTGGAACCTAAAACTAATTTAAAAAAAAGATCTTTCTAGGCATCCACTGTCCCTAATCGTGCAAGAAAATTTCAATTGACTTGTTGAAATATTGCAATCACCCTTATTCAAAAACGAAATTTAAATCAACTTTTTAGCAGTAACACCCTCACATTTTTCATAAAACAAACACATTTTTTCAGGAATCTACTCTCTGAAACCTAAAACTAATTAAAAAAAACATCTTTCTAGGCATCCACTCTCCCTAATCTTCCAAGAAAATTTCAATTAACTTATTGAAATATTGCAATCACCCTTATCCAAAAACGATATTTAAATCAACTTTTTAGCAGTAACACACTCACATTTTTCATAAAACAAACACATTTTTTTCAGGAATCTACTCTCTGGAACCTAAAACTAATTTAAAAAAAAAATCTTTCTAGGCATCCACTGTCCCTAATCGTGCAAGAAAATTTCAATTGACTTGTTGAAATATTGCAATCACCCTTATCCAAAAATGAAATTTAAATCAACTTTTTAGCAGTAACACACTCACATTTTTCATAAAACAAACACATTTTTTTCAGGAATCTACTCTCTGGAACCTAAAACTAATTTAAAAAAAACATCTTTCTAGGCATCCACTGTCCCTAATCGTGCAAGAAAATTTCAATTGACTTGTTGAAATATTGCAATCACCCTTATTCAAAAACGAAATTTAAATCAACTTTTTAGCAGTAACACCCTCACATTTTTCATAAAACAAACACATTTTTTTCAGGAATCTACTCTCTGGAACCTAAAACTAATTTTAAAAAAACATCTTTCTAGGCATCCACTGTCCCTAATCGTGCAGGAAAATTTCAATTGACTTGTTGAAGTATTGCAATCACCCTTATCCAAAAACGAAATTTAAATCAACTTTTTAGCAGTAACACACTCACATTTTTCATAAAACAAACACATTTTTTTTCAGGAATCTACTCTTTGGAACCTAAAACTAATTTTAAAAAAACATCTTTCTAGGCATCCAGTGTCCATAATAGTGCAAGAAAATTTCAATTGACTTGTTGAAATATTGCAATCACCCTTATCCAAAAACGAAATTTAAATCAACTTTTTAGCAGTAACACACTCACATTTTTCATAAAACAAACACATTTTTTTCAGGAATCTACTCTCTGAAACCTAAAACTAATTTAAAAAAAACATCTTTCTATGCATCCACTGTCCCTAATCGTGCAAGAAAATTTCAATTGACTTGTTGAAATATTGCAATCACCCTTATTCAAAAACGAAATTTAAATCAACTTTTTAGCAGTAACACCCTCACATTTTCATAAAACAAACACATTTTTTTCAGGAATCTACTCTCTGAAACCTAATACTAATTTAAAAAAGAAATCTTTCTATGCATCCACTGTCCCTAATCGTGCAAGAAAATTTCAATTGACTTGTTGAAGTATTGCAATCACCCTTATCCAAAAACGAAATTTAAATCAACTTTTTAGCAGTAACACACTCACATTTTTCATAAAACAAACACATTTTTTTCAGGAATCTACTCTCTGGAACCTAAAACTAATTTTAAAAAAACATCTTTCTAGGCATCCACTGTCCCTAATCGTGCAAGAAAATTTCAATTGACTTGTTGAAATATTGCAATCACCCTTATCCAAAAACGAAATTTAAATCAACTTTTTAGCAGTAACACACTCACATTTTTCATAAAACAAACACATTTTTTTCAGGAATCTACTCTCTGAAACCTAAAACTAATTTTAAAAAAACATCTCTCTAGGCATCCACTGTCCCTAATCGTGCAAGAAAATTTCAATTGACTTGTTGAAATATTGCAATCACCCTTATCCAAAAACGAAATTTAAATCAACTTTTTAGCAGTAACACACTCACATTTTTCATAAAACAAACACATTTTTTCAGGAATCAACTCTCTGGAACCTAAAACAAATATAAAAAAACATCTTTCTATGCATCCACTCTCCCTAATCGTGCAAAAAAATTTCAATTAACTAGTTGAAATAATGCAATCATGCCTATCCTGAAGCTAAATTTAAATAAACTTTTTAGCAGTAACACACTCATATTTTTCATAAAACAAACACATTTTTTTCAGGAATCAACTCTCTGGAACCTAAAACAAATATAAAAAAAAATCTTTCTATGCATCCACTCTCCCTAATCGTGCAAGAAAATTTGAATTAACTTGTTGAAATGATGCATTCACGCTTATCCTGAAACTAAATTTAAATCAACTTTTTTGCAGTAACACACTCACATTATTCATGAAACAAATAATTTTTTTTTCAGGAATCCACTCTCTGGAACCTATAACGAATTTGTAAAAAACATCTTTCTAGGCATCCACTCTCCCTAATCTTGCAAGAAAATTTCAATTAACTTGTTGAAATATTGCAATCACCCTTATCCAAAAATGAAATTTAAATTAACTTTTTAGCAGTAACACACTCACATTTTTCATAAAACAAACACATTTTTTTCAGGAATCTACTCTCTGGAACCTAAAACAAATTTTTAAAAAACATCTTTCTAGGCATCCACTGTCCCTAATCGTGCAAGAAAATTTCAATTGACTTGTTGAAATATTGCAATCACCCTTATCCAAAAATGAAATTTAAATTAACTTTTTAGCAGTAACACACTCACATTTTTCATAAAACAAACACAGTTTTTTTCAGGAATCTACTCTCTGGAACCTAAAACTAATTTTAAAAAAACATCTTTCTAGGCATCCACTGTCCCTAATCGTGCAAGAAAATTTCAATTAACTTGTTGAAATATTGCAATCACCCTTATTCAAAAACGAAATTTAAATCAACTTTTTAGCAGTAACACCCTCACATTTTTCATAAAACAAACACATTTTTTTCAGGAATCTACTCTCTGAAACCTAATACTAATTTAAAAAAGAAATCTTTCTATGCATCCACTGTCCCTAATCGTGCAAGAAAATTTCAATTGACTTGTTGAAGTATTGCAATCACCCTTATCCAAAAATGAAATTTAAATCAACTTTTTAGCAGTAACACACTCACATTTTTCATAAAACAAACACATTTTTTTCAGGAATCTACTCTCTGGAACCTAAAACTAATTTAAAAAAAACATCTTTCTAGGCATCCACTGTCCCTAATCGTGCAAGAAAATTTCAATTGACTTGTTGAAATATTGCAATAACCCTTATCCAAAAACGAAATTTAAATCAACTTTTTAGCAGTAACACACTCACATTTTTCATAAAACAAACACATTTTTTTCAGGAATCTACTCTCTGAAACCTAAAACTAATTTTAAAAAAATATCTTTCTAGGCATCCACTGTCCCTAATCGTGCAAGAAAATTTCAATTGACTTGTTGAAATATTGCAATCACCCTTATTCAAAAACGAAATTTAAATCAACTTTTTAGCAGTAACACCCTCACATTTTTCATAAAACAAACACATTTTTTTCAGGAATCTACTCTCTGAAACCTAAAACTAATTAAAAAAAAACATCTTTCTAGGCATCCACTCTCCCTAATCTTCCAAGAAAATTTCAATTAACTTGTTGAAATATTGCAATCACCCTTATACAAAAACGATATTTAAATCAACTTTTTAGCAGTAACACACTCACATTTTTCATAAAACAAACACATTTTTTTCAGGAATCTACTCTCTGGAACCTAAAACTAATTTAAAAAAAACATCTTTCTAGGCATCCACTGTCCCTAATCGTGCAAGAAAATTTCAATTGACTTGTTGAAATATTGCAATCACCCTTATCCAAAAATGAAATTTAAATCAACTTTTTAGCAGTAACACACTCACATTTTTCATAAAACAAACACATTTTTTTCAGGAATCTACTCTCTGGAACCTAAAACTAATTTTAAAAAAACATCTTTCTAGGCATCCACTGTCCCTAATCGTGCAAGAAAATTTCAATTGACTTGTTGAAATATTGCAATCACCCTTATTCAAAAACGAAATTTAAATCAACTTTTTAGCAGTAACACCCTCACATTTTTCATAAAACAAACACATTTTTTTCAGGAATCTACTCTCTGGAACCTAAAACTAATTTGAAAAAAAGATCTTTCTAGGCATCCACTGTCCCTAATCGTGCAAGAAAATTTCAATTGACTTGTTGAAGTATTGCAATCACCCTTATCCAAAAACGAAATTGAAATCAACTTTTTAGCAGTAACACACTCACATTTTTCATAAAACAAACACATTTTTTTTCAGGAATCTACTCTCTGGAACCTAAAACTAATTTTAAAAAAACATCTTTCTAGGCATCCACTGTCCCTAATCGTGCAACAAAATTTCAATTGACTTATTGAAATATTGCAATCACCCTTATTCAAAAACGAAATTTAAATCAACTTTTTAGCAGTAACACCCTCACATTTTTCATAAAACAAACAAATTTTTTTCAGGAATCTACTCTGTGAAACCTAATACTAATTTAAAAAAGATATCTTTCTATGCATCCACTCTCCCTAATCGTGCAAGAAATTTTCAATTGACTTGTTGAAATATTGCAATCACCCTTATTCAAAAACGAAATTTAAATCAACTTTTTAGCAGTAACACCCTCACATTTTTCATAAAACAAACACATTTTTTTCAGGAATCTACTCTCTGAAACCTAAAACTAATTAAAAAAAACATCTTTCTAGGCATCCACTCTCCCTAATCTTCCAAGAAAATTTCAATTAACTTATTGAAATATTGCAATCACCCTTATCCAAAAACGATATTTAAATCAACTTTTTAGCAGTAACACACTCACATTTTTCATAAAACAAACACATTTTTTTCAGGAATCTACTCTCTGGAACCTAAAACTAATTTTAAAAAAACATCTTTCTAGGCATCCACTGTCCCTAATCGTGCAAGAAAATTTCAATTGACTTGTTGAAATATTGCAATCACCCTTATCCAAAAATGAAATTTAAATCAACTTTTTAGCAGTAACACACTCACATTTTTCATAAAACAAACACATTTTTTTCAGGAATCTACTCTCTGGAACCTAAAACTAATTTAAAAAAACATCTTTCTAGGCATCCACTGTCCCTAATCGTGCAAGAAAATTTCAATTGACTTGTTGAAATATTGCAATCACCCTTATTCAAAAACGAAATTTAAATCAACTTTTTAGCAGTAACACACTCACATTTTTCATAAAACAAACACATTTTTTTTCAGGAATCTACTCTTTGGAACCTAAAACTAATTTTAAAAAAACATCTTTCTAGGCATCCAGTGTCCATAATAGTGCAAGAAAATTTCAATTGACTTGTTGAAATATTGCAATCACCCTTATCCAAAAACGAAATTTAAATCAACTTTTTAGCAGTAACACACTCACATTTTTCATAAAACAAACACATTTTTTTCAGGAATCTACTCTCTGAAACCTAAAACTAATTTAAAAAAAACATCTTTCTATGCATCCACTGTCCCTAATCGTGCAAGAAAATTTCAATTGACTTATTGAAATATTGCAATCACCCTTATTCAAAAACAAAATTTAAATCAACTTTTTAGCAGTAACACCCTCACATTTTCATAAAACAAACACATTTTTTTCAGGAATCTACTCTCTGAAACCTAATACTAATTTAAAAAAGAAATCTTTCTATGCATCCACTGTCCCTAATCGTGCAAGAAAATTTCAATTGACTTGTTGAAGTATTGCAATCACCCTTATCCAAAAACGAAATTTAAATCAACTTTTTAGCAGTAACACACTCACATTTTTCATAAAACAAACACATTTTTTTCAGGAATCTACTCTCTGGAACCTAAAACTAATTTTAAAAAAACATCTTTCTAGGCATCCACTGTCCCTAATCGTGCAAGAAAATTTCAATTGACTTGTTGAAATATTGCAATCACCCTTATCCAAAAACGAAATTTAAATCAACTTTTTAGCAGTAACACACTCACATTTTTCATAAAACAAACACATTTTTTTCAGGAATCTACTCTCTGAAACCTAAAACTAATTTTAAAAAAACATCTCTCTAGGCATCCACTGTCCCTAATCGTGCAAGAAAATTTCAATTGACTTGTTGAAATATTGCAATCACCCTTATCCAAAAACGAAATTTAAATCAACTTTTTAGCAGTAACACACTCACATTTTTCATAAAACAAACACATTTTTTCAGGAATCAACTCTCTGGAACCTAAAACAAATATAAAAAAACATCTTTCTATGCATCCACTCTCCCTAATCGTGCAAAAAAATTTCAATTAACTAGTTGAAATAATGCAATCATGCCTATCCTGAAGCTAAATTTAAATAAACTTTTTAGCAGTAACACACTCATATTTTTCATAAAACAAACACATTTTTTTCAGGAATCAACTCTCTGGAACCTAAAACAAATATACAAAAAAATCTTTCTATGCATCCACTCTCCCTAATCGTGCAAGAAAATTTGAATTAACTTGTTGAAATGATGCATTCACGCTTATCCTGAAACTAAATTTAAATCAACTTTTTTGCAGTAACACACTCACATTATTCATGAAACAAATAATTTTTTTTTCAGGAATCCACTCTCTGGAACCTATAACGAATTTGTAAAAAACATCTTTCTAGGCATCCACTCTCCCTAATCTTGCAAGAAAATTTCAATTAACTTGTTGAAATATTGCAATCACCCTTATCCAAAAATGAAATTTAAATTAACTTTTTAGCAGTAACACACTCACATTTTTCATAAAACAAACACATTTTTTTCAGGAATCTACTCTCTGGAACCTAAAACAAATTTTAAAAAAACATCTTTCTAGGCATCCACTGTCCCTAATCATGCAAGAAAATTTCAATTGACTTGTTGAAATATTGCAATCACCCTTATCCAAAAATGAAATTTAAATTAACTTTTTAGCAGTAACACACTCACATTTTTCATAAAACAAACACAGTTTTTTTCAGGAATCTACTCTCTGGAACCTAAAACTAATTTTAAAAAAACATCTTTCTAGGCATCCACTGTCCCTAATCGTGCAAGAAAATTTCAATTGACTTGTTGAAATATTGCAATCACCCTTATTCAAAAACGAAATTTAAATCAACTTTTTAGCAGTAACACCCTCACATTTTTCATAAAACAAACACATTTTTTTCAGGAATCTACTCTCTGAAACCTAATACTAATTAAAAAAGAAATCTTTCTATGCATCCACTGTCCCTAATCGTGCAAGAAAATTTCAATTGACTTGTTGAAGTATTGCAATCACCCTTATCCAAAAATGAAATTTAAATCAACTTTTTAGCAGTAACACACTCACATTTTTCATGAAACAAACACATTTTTTTCAGGAATCTACTCTCTGGAACCTAAAACTAATTTTAAAAAAACATCTTTCTAGGCATCCACTGTCCCTAATCGTGCAAGAAAATTTCAATTGACTTGTTGAAATATTGCAATAACCCTTATCCAAAAACGAAATTTAAATCAACTTTTTAGCAGTAACACACTCACATTTTTCATAAAACAAACACATTTTTTTCAGGAATCTACTCTCTGAAACCTAAAACTAATTTTAAAAAAATATCTTTCTAGGCATCCACTGTCCCTAATCGTGCAAGAAAATTTCAATTGACTTGTTGAAATATTGCAATCACCCTTATTCAAAAACGAAATTTAAATCAACTTTTTAGCAGTAACACCCTCACATTTTTCATAAAACAAACACATTTTTTTCAGGAATCTACTCTCTGAAACCTAAAACTAATTAAAAAAAAACATCTTTCTAGGCATCCACTCTCCCTAATCTTCCAAGAAAATTTCAATTAACTTGTTGAAATATTGCAATCACCCTTATCCAAAAACGATATTTAAATCAACTTTTTAGCAGTAACACACTCACATTTTTCATAAAACAAACACATTTTTTTCAGGAATCTACTCTCTGGAACCTAAAACTAATTTTAAAAAAACATCTTTCTAGGCATCCACTGTCCCTAATCGTGCAAGAAAATTTCAATTGACTTGTTGAAATATTGCAATCACCCTTATCCAAAAATGAAATTTAAATCAACTTTTTAGCAGTAACACACTCACATTTTTCATAAAACAAACACATTTTTTTCAGGAATCTACTCTCTGGAACCTAAAACTAATTTTAAAAAAACATCTTTCTAGGCATCCACTGTCCCTAATCGTGCAAGAAAATTTCAATTGACTTGTTGAAATATTGCAATCACCCTTATTCAAAAACGAAATTTAAATCAACTTTTTAGCAGTAACACCCTCACATTTTTCATAAAACAAACACATTTTTTTCAGGAATCTACTCTCTGGAACCTAAAACTAATTTGAAAAAAACATCTTTCTAGGCATCCACTGTCCCTAATCGTGCAAGAAAATTTCAATTGACTTGTTGAAGTATTGCAATCACCCTTATCCAAAAACGAAATTTAAATCAACTTTTTAGCAGTAACACACTCACATTTTTCATAAAACAAACACATTTTTTTTCAGGAATCTACTCTCTGGAACCTAAAACTAATTTTAAAAAAACATCTTTCTAGGCATCCACTGTCCCTAATCGTGCAACAAAATTTCAATTGACTTATTGAAATATTGCAATCACCCTTATTCAAAAACGAAATTTAAATCAACTTTTTAGCAGTAACACCCTCACATTTTTCATAAAACAAACACATTTTTTTCAGGAATCTACTCTGTGAAACCTAATACTAATTTAAAAAAGATATCTTTCTATGCATCCACTCTCCCTAATCGTGCAAGAAATTTTCAATTGACTTGTTGAAATATTGCAATCACCCTTATTCAAAAACGAAATTTAAATCAACTTTTTAGCAGTAACACCCTCACATTTTTCATAAAACAAACAGATTTTTTTCAGGAATCTACTCTCTGAAACCTAAAACTAATTAAAAAAAACATCTTTCTAGGCATCCACTCTCCCTAATCTTCCAAGAAAATTTCAATTAACTTATTGAAATATTGCAATCACCCTTATCCAAAAACGATATTTAAATCAACTTTTTAGCAGTAACACACTCACATTTTTCATAAAACAAACACATTTTTTTCAGGAATCTACTCTCTGGAACCTAAAACTAATTTTAAAAAAACATCTTTCTAGGCATCCACTGTCCCTAATCGTGCAAGAAAATTTCAATTGACTTGTTGAAATATTGCAATCACCCTTATCCAAAAATGAAATTTAAATCAACTTTTTAGCAGTAACACACTCACATTTTTCATAAAACAAACACATTTTTTTCAGGAATCTACTCTCTGGAACCTAAAACTAATTTAAAAAAACATCTTTCTAGGCATCCACTGTCCCTAATCGTGCAAGAAAATTTCAATTGACTTGTTGAAATATTGCAATCACCCTTATTCAAAAACGAAATTTAAATCAACTTTTTAGCAGTAACACCCTCACATTTTTCATAAAACAAACACATTTTTTTCAGGAATCTACTCTCTGGAACCTAAAACTAATTTGAAAAAAACATCTTTCTAGGCATCCACTGTCCCTAATCGTGCAAGAAAATTTCAATTGACTTGTTGAAGTATTGCAATCACCCTTATCCAAAAACGAAATTTAAATCAACTTTTTAGCAGTAACACACTCACATTTTTCATAAAACAAACACATTTTTTTTCAGGAAT
The DNA here is from genome assembly GCF_964263255.1 of Lissotriton vulgaris. Classification (NCBI taxonomy): domain Eukaryota; kingdom Metazoa; phylum Chordata; class Amphibia; order Caudata; family Salamandridae; genus Lissotriton; species Lissotriton vulgaris. The sequence goes on along the minus strand of NW_028244439.1, from coordinate 663,270 downwards.
CTACTCTCTGGAACCTAAAACTAATTTTAAAAAAACATCTTTCTAGGCATCCACTGTCCCTAATCGTGCAACAAAATTTCAATTGACTTATTGAAATATTGCAATCACCCTTATTCAAAAACGAAATTTAAATCAACTTTTTAGCAGTAACACCCTCACATTTTTCATAAAACAAACACATTTTTTTCAGGAATCTACTCTGTGAAACCTAATACTAATTTAAAAAAGATATCTTTCTATGCATCCACTCTCCCTAATCGTGCAAGAAATTTTCAATTGACTTGTTGAAATATTGCAATCACCCTTATTCAAAAACGAAATTTAAATCAACTTTTTAGCAGTAACACCCTCACATTTTTCATAAAACAAACACATTTTTTTCAGGAATCTACTCTCTGGAACCTAAAACTAATTTTAAAAAAACATCTTTCTAGGCATCCACTGTCCCTAATCGTGCAAGAAAATTTCAATTGACTTGTTGAAATATTGCAATCACCCTTATCCAAAAATGAAATTTAAATCAACTTTTTAGCAGTAACACACTCACATTTTTCATAAAACAAACACATTTTTTTCAGGAATCTACTCTCTGGAACCTAAAACTAATTTAAAAAAAACATCTTTCTAGGCATCCATTGTCCCTAAGTGTGCAAGAAAATTTCAATTGACTTGTTGAAATATTGCAATCACCCTTATCCAAAAACGAAATTTAAATCAACTTTTTAGCAGTAACACACTCACATTTTTCATAAAACAAACACATTTTTTTCAGGAATCTACTCTCTGAAACCTAAAACTAATTTAAAAAAAACATCTTTCTATGCATCCACTGTCCCTAATCGTGCAAGAAAATTTCAATTGACTTATTGAAATATTGCAATCACCCTTATTCAAAAACGAAATTTAAATCAACTTTTTAGCAGTAACACCCTCACATTTTCATAAAACAAACACATTTTTTTCAGGAATCTACTCTCTGAAACCTAATACTAATTTAAAAAAGAAATCTTTCTATGCATCCACTGTCCCTAATCGTGCAAGAAAATTTCAATTGACTTGTTGAAGTATTGCAATCACCCTTATCCAAAAACGAAATTTAAATCAACTTTTTAGCAGTAACACACTCACATTTTTCATAAAACAAACACATTTTTTTCAGGAATCTACTCTCTGGAACCTAAAACTAATTTTAAAAAAACATCTTTCTAGGCATCCACTGTCCCTAATCGTGCAAGAAAATTTCAATTGACTTGTTGAAATATTGCAATCACCCTTATCCAAAAACGAAATTTAAATCAACTTTTTAGCAGTAACACACTCACATTTTTCATAAAACAAACACATTTTTTTTCAGGAATCTACTCTCTGGAACCTAAAACTAATTTTAAAAAAACATCTTTCTAGGCATCCACTGTCCCTAATCGTGCAACAAAATTTCAATTGACTTATTGAAATATTGCAATCACCCTTATTCAAAAACGAAATTTAAATCAACTTTTTAGCAGTAACACCCTCACATTTTTCATAAAACAAACAAATTTTTTTCAGGAATCTACTCTGTGAAACCTAATACTAATTTAAAAAAGATATCTTTCTATGCATCCACTCTCCCTAATCGTGCAAGAAATTTTCAATTGACTTGTTGAAATATTGCAATCACCCTTATTCAAAAACGAAATTTAAATCAACTTTTTAGCAGTAACACCCTCACATTTTTCATAAAACAAACAGATTTTTTTCAGGAATCTACTCTCTGAAACCTAAAACTAATTAAAAAAAACATCTTTCTAGGCATCCACTCTCCCTAATCTTCCAAGAAAATTTCAATTAACTTATTGAAATATTGCAATCACCCTTATCCAAAAACGATATTTAAATCAACTTTTTAGCAGTAACACACTCACATTTTTCATAAAACAAACACATTTTTTTCAGGAATCTACTCTCTGGAACCTAAAACTAATTTTAAAAAAACATCTTTCTAGGCATCCACTGTCCCTAATCGTGCAAGAAAATTTCAATTGACTTGTTGAAATATTGCAATCACCCTTATCCAAAAATGAAATTTAAATCAACTTTTTAGCAGTAACACACTCACATTTTTCATAAAACAAACACATTTTTTTCAGGAATCTACTCTCTGGAACCTAAAACTAATTTAAAAAAACATCTTTCTAGGCATCCACTGTCCCTAATCGTGCAAGAAAATTTCAATTGACTTGTTGAAATATTGCAATCACCCTTATTCAAAAACGAAATTTAAATCAACTTTTTAGCAGTAACACCCTCACATTTTTCATAAAACAAACACATTTTTTTCAGGAATCTACTCTCTGGAACCTAAAACTAATTTGAAAAAAACATCTTTCTAGGCATCCACTGTCCCTAATCGTGCAAGAAAATTTCAATTGACTTGTTGAAGTATTGCAATCACCCTTATCCAAAAACGAAATTTAAATCAACTTTTTAGCAGTAACACACTCACATTTTTCATAAAACAAACACATTTTTTTTCAGGAATCTACTCTCTGGAACCTAAAACTAATTTTAAAAAAACATCTTTCTAGGCATCCACTGTCCCTAATCGTGCAACAAAATTTCAATTGACTTATTGAAATATTGCAATCACCCTTATTCAAAAACGAAATTTAAATCAACTTTTTAGCAGTAACACCCTCACATTTTTCATAAAACAAACACATTTTTTTCAGGAATCTACTCTGTGAAACCTAATACTAATTTAAAAAAGATATCTTTCTATGCATCCACTCTCCCTAATCGTGCAAGAAATTTTCAATTGACTTGTTGAAATATTGCAATCACCCTTATTCAAAAACGAAATTTAAATCAACTTTTTAGCAGTAACACCCTCACATTTTTCATAAAACAAACACATTTTTTTCAGGAATCTACTCTCTGGAACCTAAAACTAATTTTAAAAAAACATCTTTCTAGGCATCCACTGTCCCTAATCGTGCAAGAAAATTTCAATTGACTTGTTGAAATATTGCAATCACCCTTATCCAAAAATGAAATTTAAATCAACTTTTTAGCAGTAACACACTCACATTTTTCATAAAACAAACACATTTTTTTCAGGAATCTACTCTCTGGAACCTAAAACTAATTTAAAAAAAACATCTTTCTAGGCATCCATTGTCCCTAAGTGTGCAAGAAAATTTCAATTGACTTGTTGAAATATTGCAATCACCCTTATCCAAAAACGAAATTTAAATCAACTTTTTAGCAGTAACACACTCACATTTTTCATAAAACAAACACATTTTTTTCAGGAATCTACTCTCTGAAACCTAAAACTAATTTAAAAAAAACATCTTTCTATGCATCCACTGTCCCTAATCGTGCAAGAAAATTTCAATTGACTTATTGAAATATTGCAATCACCCTTATTCAAAAACGAAATTTAAATCAACTTTTTAGCAGTAACACCCTCACATTTTCATAAAACAAACACATTTTTTCAGGAATCTACTCTCTGAAACCTAATACTAATTTAAAAAAGAAATCTTTCTATGCATCCACTGTCCCTAATCGTGCAAGAAAATTTCAATTGACTTGTTGAAGTATTGCAATCACCCTTATCCAAAAACGAAATTTAAATCAACTTTTTAGCAGTAACACACTCACATTTTTCATAAAACAAACACATTTTTTTCAGGAATCTACTCTCTGGAACCTAAAACTAATTTTAAAAAAACATCTTTCTAGGCATCCACTGTCCCTAATCGTGCAAGAAAATTTCAATTGACTTGTTGAAATATTGCAATCACCCTTATCCAAAAACGAAATTTAAATCAACTTTTTAGCAGTAACACACTCACATTTTTCATAAAACAAACACATTTTTTTTCAGGAATCTACTCTCTGGAACCTAAAACTAATTTTAAAAAAACATCTTTCTAGGCATCCACTGTCCCTAATCGTGCAACAAAATTTCAATTGACTTATTGAAATATTGCAATCACCCTTATTCAAAAACGAAATTTAAATCAACTTTTTAGCAGTAACACCCTCACATTTTTCATAAAACAAACAAATTTTTTTCAGGAATCTACTCTGTGAAACCTAATACTAATTTAAAAAAGATATCTTTCTATGCATCCACTCTCCCTAATCGTGCAAGAAATTTTCAATTGACTTGTTGAAATATTGCAATCACCCTTATTCAAAAACGAAATTTAAATCAACTTTTTAGCAGTAACACCCTCACATTTTTCATAAAACAAACAGATTTTTTTCAGGAATCTACTCTCTGAAACCTAAAACTAATTAAAAAAAACATCTTTCTAGGCATCCACTCTCCCTAATCTTCCAAGAAAATTTCAATTAACTTATTGAAATATTGCAATCACCCTTATCCAAAAACGATATTTAAATCAACTTTTTAGCAGTAACACACTCACATTTTTCATAAAACAAACACATTTTTTTCAGGAATCTACTCTCTGGAACCTAAAACTAATTTTAAAAAAACATCTTTCTAGGCATCCACTGTCCCTAATCGTGCAAGAAAATTTCAATTGACTTGTTGAAATATTGCAATCACCCTTATCCAAAAACGAAATTTAAATCAACTTTTTAGCAGTAACACACTCACATTTTTCATAAAACAAACACATTTTTTTCAGGAATCTACTCTCTGAAACCTAAAACTAATTTAAAAAAAACATCTTTCTATGCATCCACTGTCCCTAATCGTGCAAGAAAATTTCAATTGACTTATTGAAATATTGCAATCACCCTTATTCAAAAACGAAATTTAAATCAACTTTTTAGCAGTAACACCCTCACATTTTCATAAAACAAACACATTTTTTTCAGGAATCTACTCTCTGAAACCTAATACTAATTTAAAAAAGAAATCTTTCTATGCATCCACTGTCCCTAATCGTGCAAGAAAATTTCAATTGACTTGTTGAAGTATTGCAATCACCCTTATCCAAAAACGAAATTTAAATCAACTTTTTAGCAGTAACACACTCACATTTTTCATAAAACAAACACATTTTTTTCAGGAATCTACTCTCTGGAACCTAAAACTAATTTTAAAAAAACATCTTTCTAGGCATCCACTGTCCCTAATCGTGCAAGAAAATTTCAATTGACTTGTTGAAATATTGCAATCACCCTTATCCAAAAACGAAATTTAAATCAACTTTTTAGCAGTAACACACTCACATTTTTCATAAAACAAACAAATTTTTTTTCAGGAATCTACTCTCTGGAACCTAAAACTAATTTTAAAAAAACATCTTTCTAGGCATCCACTGTCCCTAATCGTGCAACAAAATTTCAATTGACTTATTGAAATATTGCAATCACCCTTATTCAAAAACGAAATTTAAATCAACTTTTTAGCAGTAACACCCTCACATTTTTCATAAAACAAACAAATTTTTTTCAGGAATCTACTCTGTGAAACCTAATACTAATTTAAAAAAGATATCTTTCTATGCATCCACTCTCCCTAATCGTGCAAGAAATTTTCAATTGACTTGTTGAAATATTGCAATCACCCTTATTCAAAAACACAATTTAAATCAACTTTTTAGCAGTAACACCCTCACATTTTTCATAAAACAAACAGATTTTTTTCAGGAATCTACTCTCTGAAACCTAAAACTAATTAAAAAAAACATCTTTCTAGGCATCCACTCTCCCTAATCTTCCAAGAAAATTTCAATTAACTTATTGAAATATTGCAATCACCCTTATCCAAAAACGATATTTAAATCAACTTTTTAGCAGTAACACACTCACATTTTTCATAAAACAAACACATTTTTTTCAGGAATCTACTCTCTGGAACCTAAAACTAATTTTAAAAAAACATCTTTCTAGGCATCCACTGTCCCTAATCGTGCAAGAAAATTTCAATTGACTTGTTGAAATATTGCAATCACCCTTATCCAAAAACGAAATTTAAATCAACTTTTTAGCAGTAACACACTCACATTTTTCATAAAACAAACACATTTTTTTCAGGAATCTACTCTCTGGAACCTAAAACTAATTTAAAAAAACATCTTTCTAGGCATCCACTGTCCCTAATCGTGCAAGAAAATTTCAATTGACTTGTTGAAGTATTGCAATCACCCTTATCCAAAAACGAAATTTAAATCAACTTTTTAGCAGTAACACACTCACATTTTTCATAAAACAAACACATTTTTTTTCAGGAATCTACTCTCTGGAACCTAAAACTAATTTTAAAAAAACATCTTTCTAGGCATCCACTGTCCCTAATCGTGCAACAAAATTTCAATTGACTTATTGAAATATTGCAATCACCCTTATTCAAAAACGAAATTTAAATCAACTTTTTAGCAGTAACACCCTCACATTTTTCATAAAACAAACACATTTTTTTCAGGAATCTACTCTGTGAAACCTAATACTAATTTAAAAAAGATATCTTTCTATGCATCCACTCTCCCTAATCGTGCAAGAAATTTTCAATTGACTTGTTGAAATATTGCAATCACCCTTATTCAAAAACGAAATTTAAATCAACTTTTTAGTAGTAACACCCTCACATTTTTCATAAAACAAACACATTTTTTTCAGGAATCTACTCTCTGGAACCTAAAACTAATTTTAAAAAAACATCTTTCTAGGCATCCACTGTCCCTAATCGTGCAAGAAAATTTCAATTGACTTGTTGAAATATTGCAATCACCCTTATCCAAAAATGAAATTTAAATCAACTTTTTAGCAGTAACACACTCACATTTTTCATAAAACAAACACATTTTTTTCAGGAATCTACTCTCTGGAACCTAAAACTTATTTAAAAAAAACATCTTTCTAGGCATCCATTGTCCCTAAGTGTGCAAGAAAATTTCAATTGACTTGTTGAAATATTGCAATCACCCTTATTCAAAAACGAAATTTAAATCAACTTTTTAGCAGTAACACACTCACATTTTTCATAAAACAAACACATTTTTTTCAGGAATCTACTCTCTGGAACCTAAAACTAATTTAAAAAAAACATCTTTCTAGGCATCCACTGTCCGTAATCGTGCAAGAAAATTTCAATTGACTTGTTGAAATATTGCAATCACCCTTATTCAAAAACGAAATTTAAATCAACTTTTTAGCAGTAACACCCTCACATGTTTCATAAAACAAACACATTTTTTTCAGGAATCTACTCTCTGGAACCTAAAACTAATTTTAAAAAAACATCTTTCTAGGCATCCACTGTCCCTAATCGTGCAGGAAAATTTCAATTGACTTGTTGAAGTATTGCAATCACCCTTATCCAAAAACGAAATTTAAATCAACTTTTTAGCAGTAACACACTCACATTTTTCATAAAACAAACACATTTTTTTTCAGGAATCTACTCTTTGGAACCTAAAACTAATTTTAAAAAAACATCTTTCTAGGCATCCAGTGTCCATAATAGTGCAAGAAAATTTCAATTGACTTGTTGAAATATTGCAATCACCCTTATCCAAAAATGAAATTTAAATCAACTTTTTAGCAGTAACACACTCACATTTTTCATGAAACAAACACATTTTTTTCAGGAATCTACTCTCTGAAACCTAAAACTGATTTAAAAAAAACATCTTTCTATGCATCCACTGTCCCTAATCGTGCAAGAAAATTTCAATTGACTTATTGAAATATTGCAATCACCCTTATTCAAAAACGAAATTTAAATCAACTTTTTAGCAGTAACACCCTCACATTTTCATAAAACAAACACATTTTTTTCAGGAATCTACTCTCTGAAACCTAATACTAATTTAAAAAAGAAATCTTTCTATGCATCCACTGTCCCTAATCGTGCAAGAAAATTTCAATTGACTTGTTGAAGTATTGCAATCACCCTTATCCAAAAACGAAATTTAAATCAACTTTTTAGCAGTAACACACTCACATTTTTCATAAAACAAACACATTTTTTTCAGGAATCTACTCTCTGGAACCTAAAACTAATTTTAAAAAAACATCTTTCTAGGCATCCACTGTCCCTAATCGTGCAAGAAAATTTCAATTGACTTGTTGAAATATTGCAATCACCCTTATCCAAAAACGAAATTTAAATCAACTTTTTAGCAGTAACACACTCACATTTTTCATAAAACAAACACATTTTTTTCAGGAATCTACTCTCTGAAACCTAAAACTAATTTTAAAAAAACATCTCTCTAGGCATCCACTGTCCCTAATCGTGCAAGAAAATTTCAATTGACTTGTTGAAATATTGCAATCACCCTTATCCAAAAACGAAATTTAAATCAACTTTTTAGCAGTAACACACTCACATTTTTCATAAAACAAACACATTTTTTCAGGAATCAACTCTCTGGAACCTAAAACAAATATAAAAAAACATCTTTCTATGCATCCACTCTCCCTAATCGTGCAAAAAAATTTCAATTAACTAGTTGAAATAATGCAATCATGCCTATCCTGAAGCTAAATTTAATAAACTTTTTAGCAGTAACACACTCATATTTTTCATAAAACAAACACATTTTTTTCAGGAATCAACTCTCTGGAACCTAAAACAAATATAAAAAAAAATCTTTCTATGCATCCACTCTCCCTAATCGTGCAAGAAAATTTGAATTAACTTGTTGAAATGATGCATTCACGCTTATCCTGAAACTAAATTTAAATCAACTTTTTTGCAGTAACACACTCACATTATTCATGAAACAAATAATTTTTTTTTCAGGAATCCACTCTCTGGAACCTATAACGAATTTGTAAAAAACATCTTTCTAGGCATCCACTCTCCCTAATCTTGCAAGAAAATTTCAATTAACTTGTTGAAATATTGCAATCACCCTTATCCAAAAATGAAATTTAAATTAACTTTTTAGCAGTATTACACTCACATTTTTCATAAAACAAACACATTTTTTTCAGGAATCTACTCTCTGGAACCTAAAACAAATTTTTAAAAAACATCTTTCTAGGCATCCACTGTCCCTAATCGTGCAAGAAAATTTCAATTGACTTGTTGAAATATTGCAATCACCCTTATCCAAAAATGAAATTTAAATTAACTTTTTAGCAGTAACACACTCACATTTTTCATAAAACAAACACAGTTTTTTTCAGGAATCTACTCTCTGGAACCTAAAACTAATTTTAAAAAAACATCTTTCTAGGCATCCACTGTCCCTAATCGTGCAACAAAATTTCAATTGACTTATTGAAATATTGCAATCACCCTTATTCAAAAACGAAATTTAAATCAACTTTTTAGCAGTAACACCCTCACATTTTTCATAAAACAAACAAATTTTTTTCAGGAATCTACTCTGTGAAACCTAATACTAATTTAAAAAAGATATCTTTCTATGCATCCACTCTCCCTAATCGTGCAAGAAATTTTCAATTGACTTGTTGAAATATTGCAATCACCCTTATTCAAAAACACAATTTAAATCAACTTTTTAGCAGTAACACCCTCACATTTTTCATAAAACAAACAGATTTTTTTCAGGAATCTACTCTCTGAAACCTAAAACTAATTAAAAAAAACATCTTTCTAGGCATCCACTCTCCCTAATCTTCCAAGAAAATTTCAATTAACTTATTGAAATATTGCAATCACCCTTATCCAAAAACGATATTTAAATCAACTTTTTAGCAGTAACACACTCACATTTTTCATAAAACAAACACATTTTTTTCAGGAATCTACTCTCTGGAACCTAAAACTAATTTTAAAAAAACATCTTTCTAGGCATCCACTGTCCCTAATCGTGCAAGAAAATTTCAATTGACTTGTTGAAATATTGCAATCACCCTTATCCAAAAACGAAATTTAAATCAACTTTTTAGCAGTAACACACTCACATTTTTCATAAAACAAACACATTTTTTTCAGGAATCTACTCTCTGGAACCTAAAACTAATTTAAAAAAACATCTTTCTAGGCATCCACTGTCCCTAATCGTGCAAGAAAATTTCAATTGACTTGTTGAAATATTGCAATCACCCTTATTCAAAAACGAAATTTAAATCAACTTTTTAGCAGTAACACCCTCACATTTTTCATAAAACAAACACATTTTTTTCAGGAATCTACTCTCTGGAACCTAAAACTAATTTGAAAAAAACATCTTTCTAGGCATCCACTGTCCCTAATCGTGCAAGAAAATTTCAATTGACTTGTTGAAGTATTGCAATCACCCTTATCCAAAAACGAAATTTAAATCAACTTTTTAGCAGTAACACACTCACATTTTTCATAAAACAAACACATTTTTTTTCAGGAATCTACTCTCTGGAACCTAAAACTAATTTTAAAAAAACATCTTTCTAGGCATCCACTGTCCCTAATCGTGCAACAAAATTTCAATTGACTTATTGAAATATTGCAATCACCCTTATTCAAAAACGAAATTTAAATCAACTTTTTAGCAGTAACACCCTCACATTTTTCATAAAACAAACACATTTTTTTCAGGAATCTACTCTGTGAAACCTAATACTAATTTAAAAAAGATATCTTTCTATGCATCCACTCTCCCTAATCGTGCAAGAAATTTTCAATTGACTTGTTGAAATATTGCAATCACCCTTATTCAAAAACGAAATTTAAATCAACTTTTTAGTAGTAACACCCTCACATTTTTCATAAAACAAACACATTTTTTTCAGGAATCTACTCTCTGGAACCTAAAACTAATTTTAAAAAAACATCTTTCTAGGCATCCACTGTCCCTAATCGTGCAAGAAAATTTCAATTGACTTGTTGAAATATTGCAATCACCCTTATCCAAAATGAAATTTAAATCAACTTTTTAGCAGTAACACACTCACATTTTTCATAAAACAAACACATTTTTTTCAGGAATCTACTCTCTGGAACCTAAAACTTATTTAAAAAAAACATCTTTCTAGGCATCCATTGTCCCTAAGTGTGCAAGAAAATTTCAATTGACTTGTTGAAATATTGCAATCACCCTTATTCAAAAACGAAATTTAAATCAACTTTTTAGCAGTAACACACTCACATTTTTCATAAAACAAACACATTTTTTTCAGGAATCTACTCTCTGGAACCTAAAACTAATTTAAAAAAAACATCTTTCTAGGCATCCACTGTCCGTAATCGTGCAAGAAAATTTCAATTGACTTGTTGAAATATTGCAATCACCCTTATTCAAAAACGAAATTTAAATCAACTTTTTAGCAGTAACACCCTCACATGTTTCATAAAACAAACACATTTTTTTCAGGAATCTACTCTCTGGAACCTAAAACTAATTTTAAAAAAACATCTTTCTAGGCATCCACTGTCCCTAATCGTGCAGGAAAATTTCAATTGACTTGTTGAAGTATTGCAATCACCCTTATCCAAAAACGAAATTTAAATCAACTTTTTAGCAGTAACACACTCACATTTTTCATAAAACAAACACATTTTTTTTCAGGAATCTACTCTTTGGAACCTAAAACTAATTTTAAAAAAACATCTTTCTAGGCATCCAGTGTCCATAATAGTGCAAGAAAATTTCAATTGACTTGTTGAAATATTGCAATCACCCTTATCCAAAAATGAAATTTAAATCAACTTTTTAGCAGTAACACACTCACATTTTTCATGAAACAAACACATTTTTTTCAGGAATCTACTCTCTGAAACCTAAAACTAATTTAAAAAAAACATCTTTCTATGCATCCACTGTCCCTAATCGTGCAAGAAAATTTCAATTGACTTATTGAAATATTGCAATCACCCTTATTCAAAAACGAAATTTAAATCAACTTTTTAGCAGTAACACCCTCACATTTTCATAAAACAAACACATTTTTTTCAGGAATCTACTCTCTGAAACCTAATACTAATTTAAAAAAGAAATCTTTCTATGCATCCACTGTCCCTAATCGTGCAAGAAAATTTCAATTGACTTGTTGAAGTATTGCAATCACCCTTATCCAAAAACGAAATTTAAATCAACTTTTTAGCAGTAACACACTCACATTTTTCATAAAACAAACACATTTATTCAGGAATCTACTCTCTGGAACCTAAAACTAATTTTAAAAAAACATCTTTCTAGGCATCCACTGTCCCTAATCGTGCAAGAAAATTTCAATTGACTTGTTGAAATATTGCAATCACCCTTATCCAAAAACGAAATTTAAATCAACTTTTTAGCAGTAACACACTCACATTTTTCATAAAACAAACACATTTTTTTCAGGAATCTACTCTCTGAAACCTAAAACTAATTTTAAAAAAACATCTCTCTAGGCATCCACTGTCCCTAATCGTGCAAGAAAATTTCAATTGACTTGTTGAAATATTGCAATCACCCTTATCCAAAAACGAAATTTAAATCAACTTTTTAGCAGTAACACACTCACATTTTTCATAAAACAAACACATTTTTTCAGGAATCAACTCTCTGGAACCTAAAACAAATATAAAAAAACATCTTTCTATGCATCCACTCTCCCTAATCGTGCAAAAAAATTTCAATTAACTAGTTGAAATAATGCAATCATGCCTATCCTGAAGCTAAATTTAATAAACTTTTTAGCAGTAACACACTCATATTTTTCATAAAACAAACACATTTTTTTCAGGAATCAACTCTCTGGAACCTAAAACAAATATAAAAAAAAATCTTTCTATGCATCCACTCTCCCTAATCGTGCAAGAAAATTTGAATTAACTTGTTGAAATGATGCATTCACGCTTATCCTGAAACTAAATTTAAATCAACTTTTTTGCAGTAACACACTCACATTATTCATGAAACAAATAATTTTTTTTTCAGGAATCCACTCTCTGGAACCTATAACGAATTTGTAAAAAACATCTTTCTAGGCATCCACTCTCCCTAATCTTGCAAGAAAATTTCAATTAACTTGTTGAAATATTGCAATCACCCTTATCCAAAAATGAAATTTAAATTAACTTTTTAGCAGTATTACACTCACATTTTTCATAAAACAAACACATTTTTTTCAGGAATCTACTCTCTGGAACCTAAAACAAATTTTTAAAAAACATCTTTCTAGGCATCCACTGTCCCTAATCGTGCAAGAAAATTTCAATTGACTTGTTGAAATATTGCAATCACCCTTATCCAAAAATGAAATTTAAATTAACTTTTTAGCAGTAACACACTCACATTTTTCATAAAACAAACACAGTTTTTTTCAGGAATCTACTCTCTGGAACCTAAAACTAATTTTAAAAAAACATCTTTCTAGGCATCCACTGTCCCTAATCGTGCAAGAAAATTTCAATTGACTTGTTGAAATATTGCAATCACCCTTATTCAAAAACGAAATTTAAATCAACTTTTTAGCAGTAACACCCTCACATTTTTCATAAAACAAACACATTTTTTTCAGGAATCTACTCTCTGAAACCTAATACTAATTTAAAAAAGAAATCTTTCTATGCATCCACTGTCCCTAATCGTGCAAGAAAATTTCAATTGACTTGTTGAAGTATTGCAATCACCCTTATCCAAAAATGAAATTTAAATCAACTTTTTAGCAGTAACACACTCACATTTTTCATAAAACAAACACATTTTTTTCAGGAATCTACTCTCTGGAACCTAAAACTAATTTAAAAAAAACATCTTTCTAGGCATCCACTGTCCCTAATCGTGCAAGAAAATTTCAATTGACTTGTTGAAATATTGCAATAACCCTTATCCAAAAACGAAATTTAAATCAACTTTTTAGCAGTAACACACTCACATTTTTCATAAAACAAACACATTTTTTTCAGGAATCTACTCTCTGAAACCTAAAACTAATTTTAAAAAAATATCTTTCTAGGCATCCACTGTCCCTAATCGTGCAAGAAAATTTCAATTGACTTGTTGAAATATTGCAATCACCCTTATTCAAAAACGAAATTTAAATCAACTTTTTAGCAGTAACACCCTCACATTTTTCATAAAACAAACACATTTTTTTCAGGAATCTACTCTCTGAAACCTAAAACTAATTAAAAAAAAACATCTTTCTAGGCATCCACTCTCCCTAATCTTCCAAGAAAATTTCAATTAACTTGTTGAAATATTGCAATCACCCTTATCCAAAAACGATATTTAAATCAACTTTTTAGCAGTAACACACTCACATTTTTCATAAAACAAACACATTTTTTTCAGGAATCTACTCTCTGGAACCTAAAACTAATTTTAAAAAAACATCTTTCTAGGCATCCACTGTCCCTAATCGTGCAAGAAAATTTCAATTGACTTGTTGAAATATTGCAATCACCCTTATCCAAAAATGAAATTTAAATCAACTTTTTAGCAGTAACACACTCACATTTTTCATAAAACAAACACATTTTTTTCAGGAATCTACTCTCTGGAACCTAAAACTAATTTTAAAAAAACATCTTTCTAGGCATCCACTGTCCCTAATCGTGCAAGAAAATTTCAATTGACTTGTTGAAATATTGCAATCACCCTTATTCAAAAACGAAATTTAAATCAACTTTTTAGCAGTAACACCCTCACATTTTTCATAAAACAAACACATTTTTTTCAGGAATCTACTCTCTGGAACCTAAAACTAATTTGAAAAAAACATCTTTCTAGGCATCCACTGTCCCTAATCGTGCAAGAAAATTTCAATTGACTTGTTGAAGTATTGCAATCACCCTTATCCAAAAACGAAATTTAAATCAACTTTTTAGCAGTAACACACTCACATTTTTCATAAAACAAACACATTTTTTTTCAGGAATCTACTCTCTGGAACCTAAAACTAATTTAAAAAAAAACATCTTTCTAGGCATCCACTGTCCCTAATCGTGCAACAAAATTTCAATTGACTTATTGAAATATTGCAATCACCCTTATTCAAAAACGAAATTTAAATCAACTTTTTAGCAGTAACACCCTCACATTTTTCATAAAACAAACACATTTTTTTCAGGAATCTACTCTGTGAAACCTAATACTAATTTAAAAAAGATATCTTTCTATGCATCCACTCTCCCTAATCGTGCAAGAAAATTTCAATTGACTTGTTGAAATATTGCAATCACCCTTATCCAAAAATGAAATTTAAATCAACTTTTTAGCAGTAACACACTCACATTTTTCATAAAACAAACACATTTTTTTCAGGAATCTACTCTCTGGAACCTAAAACTAATTTAAAAAAACATCTTTCTAGGCATCCACTGTCCCTAATCGTGCAAGAAAATTTCAATTGACTTGTTGAAATATTGCAATCACCCTTATTCAAAAACGAAATTTAAATCAACTTTTTAGCAGTAACACCCTCACATTTTTCATAAAACAAACACATTTTTTTCAGGAATCTACTCTCTGGAACCTAAAACTAATTTGAAAAAAACATCTTTCTAGGCATCCACTGTCCCTAATCGTGCAAGAAAATTTCAATTGACTTGTTGAAGTATTGCAATCACCCTTATCCAAAAACGAAATTTAAATCAACTTTTTAGCAGTAACACACTCACATTTTTCATAAAACAAACACATTTTTTTTCAGGAATCTACTCTCTGGAACCTAAAACTAATGTTAAAAAAACATCTTTCTAGGCATCCACTGTCCCTAATCGTGCAACAAAATTTCAATTGACTTATTGAAATATTGCAATCACCCTTATTCAAAAACGAAATTCAAATCAACTTTTTAGCAGTAACACCCTCACATTTTTCATAAAACAAACACATTTTTTTCAGGAATCTACTCTGTGAAACCTAATACTAATTTAAAAAAGATATCTTTCTATGCATCCACTCTCCCTAATCGTGCAAGAAATTTTCAATTGACTTGTTGAAATATTGCAATCACCCTTATTCAAAAACGAAATTTAAATCAACTTTTTAGCAGTAACACCCTCACATTTTTCATAAAACAAACACATTTTTTTCAGGAATCTACTCTCTGAAACCTAAAACTAATTAAAAAAAAACATCTTTCTAGGCATCCACTCTCCCTAATCTTCCAAGAAAATTTCAATTAACTTATTGAAATATTGCAATCACCCTTATCCAAAAACGATATTTAAATCAACTTTTTAGCAGTAACACACTCACATTTTTCATAAAACAAACACATTTTTTTCAGGAATCTACTCTCTGGAACCTAAAACTAATTTTAAAAAAACATCTTTCTAGGCATCCACTGTCCCTAATCGTGCAAGAAAATTTCAATTAACTTGTTGAAATATTGCAATCACCCTTATCCAAAAATGAAATTTAAATCAACTTTTTAGCAGTAACACACTCACATTTTTCATAAAACAAACACATTTTTTTCAGGAATCTACTCTCTGGAACCTAAAACTAATTTTAAAAAAACATCTTTCTAGGCATCCATTGTCCCTAAGTGTGCAAGAAAATTTCAATTGACTTGTTGAAATATTGCAATCACCCTTATTCAAAAACGAAATTTAAATCAACTTTTTAGCAGTAACACCCTCACATTTTTCATAAAACAAACACATTTTTTTAGGAATCTACTCTCTGAAAACTAATACTAATTTAAAAAAGAAATCTTTCTATGCATCCACTGTCCCTAATCGTGCAAGAAAATTTCAATTGACTTGTTGAAGTATTGCAATCACCCTTATCCAAAAACGAAATTTAAATCAACTTTTTAGCAGTAACACACTCTCATTTTTCATAAAACAAACACATTTTTTTCAGGAATCTACTCTCTGGAACCTAAAACTAATTTAAAAAAAACATCTTTCTAGGCATCCACTGTCCCTAATCGTGCAAGAAAATTTCAATTAACTTGTTGAAATATTGCAATCACCCTTATCCAAAAACGAAATTTAAATCAACTTTTTAGCAGTAACACACTCACATTTTTCATAAAACAAACACATTTTTTTCAGGAATCTACTCTCTGAAACCTAAAACTAATTTTAAAAAAATATCTTTCTAGGCATCCACTGTCCCTAATCGTGCAAGAAAATTTCAATTGACTTGTTGAAATATTGCAATCACCCTTATTCAAAAACGAAATTTAAATCAACTTTTTAGCAGTAACACCCTCACATTTTTCATAAAACAAACACATTTTTTTCAGGAATCTACTCTCTGAAACCTAAAACTAATTAAAAAAAACATCTTTCTAGGCATCCACTCTCCCTAATCTTCCAAGAAAATTTCAATTAACTTATTGAAATATTGCAATCACCCTTATCCAAAAACGATATTTAAATCAACTTTTTAGCAGTAACACACTCACATTTTTCATAAAACAAACACATTTTTTTCAGGAATCTACTCTCTGGAACCTAAAACTATTTTAAAAAAAAACATCTTTCTAGGCATCCACTGTCCCTAATCGTGCAAGAAAATTTCAATTGACTTGTTGAAATATTGCAATCACCCTTATCCAAAAATGAAATTTAAATCAACTTTTTAGCAGTAACACACTCACATTTTTCATAAAACAAACACATTTTTTTCAGGAATCTACTCTCTGGAACCTAAAACTAATTTAAAAAAACATCTTTCTAGGCATCCACTGTCCCTAATCGTGCAAGAACATTTCAATTGACTTGTTGAAATATTGCAATCACCCTTATTCAAAAACGAAATTTAAATCAACTTTTTAGCAGTAACACCCTCACATTTTTCATAAAACAAACACATTTTTTTCAGGAATCTACTCTCTGGAACCTAAAACTAATTTTAAAAAAACATCTTTCTAGGCATCCACTGTCCCTAATCGTGCAAGAAAATTTCAATTGACTTGTTGAAGTATTGCAATCACCCTTATCCAAAAACGAAATTTAAATCAACTTTTTAGCAGTAACACCCTCACATTTTTCATAAAACAAAACACATTTTTTTCAGGAATCTACTCTCTGAAACCTAAAACTAATTAAAAAAACATCTTTCTAGGCATCCACTCTCCCTAATCTTCCAAGAAAATTTCAATTAACTTATTGAAATATTGCAATCACCCTTATCCAAAAACGATATTTAAATCAACTTTTTAGCAGTAACACACTCACATTTTTCATAAAACAAACACATTTTTTTCAGGAATCAACTCTCTGGAACCTAAAACAAATATAAAAAAAACATCTTTCTATGCATCCACTCTCCCTAATCGTGCAAGAAAATTTCAATTAACTTGTTGAAATGATGCATTCACGCTTATCCTGAAACTAAATTTAAATCAACTTTTTTGCAGTAACACACTCACATTTTTCATGAAACAAATAATTTTTTTTTCAGGAATCCACTCTCTGGAACCTATAACGAATTTGTAAAAAACATCTTTCTAGGCATCCACTCTCCCTAATCTTGCAAGAAAATTTCAATTAACTTGTTGAAATATTGCAATCACCCTCATCCAAAAACGATATTTAAATCAACTTTTTTGCAGTAACACACTCACATTTTTCATAAAACAAACACATTTTTTTCAGGAATCTACTCTCTGGAACCTAAAACTAATTAAAAAAAAAAATCTTTCTAGGCATCCACTGTCCCTAATCGTGCAAGAAAATTTCAATTGACTTGTTGAAATATTGCAATCACCCTTATCCAAAAATGAAATTTAAATCAACTTTTTAGCAGTAACACACTCACATTTTTCATAAAACAAACACATCTTTTTTCAGGAATCTACTCTCTGGAACCTAAAACTAATTTAAAAAAAACATCTTTCTAGGCATCCACTGTCCCTAATCGTGCAAGAAAATTTCAATTGACTTGTTGAAATATTGCAATCACCCTTATCCAAAAACGAAATTTAAATCAACTTTTTAGCAGTAACACACTCACATTTTTCATAAAACAAACACATTTTTTTTCAGGAATCTACTCTCTGGAACCTAAAACTAATTTTAAAAAAACATCTTTCTAGGCATCCACTGTCCCTAATCGTGCAACAAAATTTCAATTGACTTATTGAAATATTGCAATCACCCTTATTCAAAAACGAAATTTAAATCAACTTTTTAGCAGTAACACCCTCACATTTTTCATAAAACAAACAAATTTTTTTCAGGAATCTACTCTGTGAAACCTAATACTAATTTAAAAAAGATATCTTTCTATGCATCCACTCTCCCTAATCGTGCAAGAAATTTTCAATTGACTTGTTGAAATATTGCAATCACCCTTATTCAAAAACGAAATTTAAATCAACTTTTTAGCAGTAACACACTCACATTTTTCATAAAACAAACACATTTTTTTCAGGAATCTACTCTCTGGAACCTAAAACTAATTTAAAAAAACATCTTTCTAGGCATCCACTGTCCCTAATCGTGCAAGAAAATTTCAATTGACTTGTTGAAATATTGCAATCACCCTTATTCAAAAACGAAATTTAAATCAACTTTTTAGCAGTAACACCCTCACATTTTTCATAAAACAAACACATTTTTTTCAGGAATCTACTCTCTGGAACCTAAAACTAATTTGAAAAAAACATCTTTCTAGGCATCCACTGTCCCTAATCGTGCAAGAAAATTTCAATTGACTTGTTGAAGTATTGCAATCACCCTTATCCAAAAACGAAATTTAAATCAACTTTTTAGCAGTAACACACTCACATTTTTCATAAAACAAACACATTTTTTTTCAGGAATCTACTCTCTGGAACCTAAAACTAATTTTAAAAAAACATCTTTCTAGGCATCCACTGTCCCTAATCGTGCAACAAAATTTCAATTGACTTATTGAAATATTGCAATCACCCTTATTCAAAAACGAAATTTAAATCAACTTTTTAGCAGTAACACCCTCACATTTTTCATAAAACAAACACATTTTTTTCAGGAATCTACTCTGTGAAACCTAATACTAATTTAAAAAAGATATCTTTCTATGCATCCACTCTCCCTAATCGTGCAAGAAATTTTCAATTGACTTGTTGAAATATTGCAATCACCCTTATTCAAAAACGAAATTTAAATCAACTTTTTAGCAGTAACACCCTCACATTTTTCATAAAACAAACACATTTTTTTCAGGAATCTACTCTCTGGAACCTAAAACTAATTTTAAAAAAACATCTTTCTAGGCATCCACTGTCCCTAATCGTGCAAGAAAATTTCAATTGACTTGTTGAAATATTGCAATCACCCTTATCCAAAAATGAAATTTAAATCAACTTTTTAGCAGTAACACACTCACATTTTTCATAAAACAAACACATTTTTTTCAGGAATCTACTCTCTGGAACCTAAAACTAATTTAAAAAAAACATCTTTCTAGGCATCCATTGTCCCTAAGTGTGCAAGAAAATTTCAATTGACTTGTTGAAATATTGCAATCACCCTTATTCAAAAACGAAATTTAAATCAACTTTTTAGCAGTAACACACTCACATTTTTCATAAAACAAACACATTTTTTTCAGGAATCTACTCTCTGGAACCTAAAACTAATTTAAAAAAAACATCTTTCTAGGCATCCACTGTCCGTAATCGTGCAAGAAAATTTCAATTGACTTGTTGAAATATTGCAATCACCCTTATTCAAAAACGAAATTTAAATCAACTTTTTAGCAGTAACACCCTCACATTTTTCATAAAACAAACACATTTTTTTTCAGGAATCTACTCTCTGGAACCTAAAACTAATTTTAAAAAAACATCTTTCTAGGCATCCACTGTCCCTAATCGTGCAGGAAAATTTCAATTGACTTGTTGAAGTATTGCAATCACCCTTATCCAAAAACGAAATTTAAATCAACTTTTTAGCAGTAACACACTCACATTTTTCATAAAACAAACACATTTTTTTTCAGGAATCTACTCTTTGGAACCTAAAACTAATTTTAAAAAAACATCTTTCTAGGCATCCAGTGTCCATAATAGTGCAAGAAAATTTCAATTGACTTGTTGAAATATTGCAATCACCCTTATCCAAAAACGAAATTTAAATCAACTTTTTAGCAGTAACACACTCACATTTTTCATAAAACAAACACATTTTTTTCAGGAATCTACTCTCTGAAACCTAAAACTAATTTAAAAAAAACATCTTTCTATGCATCCACTGTCCCTAATCGTGCAAGAAAATTTCAATTGACTTATTGAAATATTGCAATCACCCTTATTCAAAAACGAAATTTAAATCAACTTTTTAGCAGTAACACCCTCACATTTTCATAAAACAAACACATTTTTTTCAGGAATCTACTCTCTGAAACCTAATACTAATTTAAAAAAGAAATCTTTCTATGCATCCACTGTCCCTAATCGTGCAAGAAAATTTCAATTGACTTGTTGAAGTATTGCAATCACCCTTATCCAAAAACGAAATTTAAATCAACTTTTTAGCAGTAACACACTCACATTTTTCATAAAACAAACACATTTTTTTCAGGAATCTACTCTCTGGAACCTAAAACTAATTTTAAAAAAACATCTTTCTAGGCATCCACTGTCCCTAATCGTGCAAGAAAATTTCAATTGACTTGTTGAAATATTGCAATCACCCTTATCCAAAAACGAAATTTAAATCAACTTTTTAGCAGTAACACACTCACATTTTTCATAAAACAAACACATTTTTTTCAGGAATCTACTCTCTGAAACCTAAAACTAATTTTAAAAAAACATCTCTCTAGGCATCCACTGTCCCTAATCGTGCAAGAAAATTTCAATTGACTTGTTGAAATATTGCAATCACCCTTATCCAAAAACGAAATTTAAATCAACTTTTTAGCAGTAACACACTCACATTTTTCATAAAACAAACACATTTTTTCAGGAATCAACTCTCTGGAACCTAAAACAAATATAAAAAAACATCTTTCTATGCATCCACTCTCCCTAATCGTGCAAAAAAATTTCAATTAACTAGTTGAAATAATGCAATCATGCCTATCCTGAAGCTAAATTTAAATAAACTTTTTAGCAGTAACACACTCACATTTTTCATAAAACAAACACATTTTTTTCAGGAATCTACTCTCTGGAACCTAAAACAAATTTTTAAAAAACATCTTTCTAGGCATCCACTGTCCCTAATCGTGCAAGAAAATTTCAATTGACTTGTTGAAATATTGCAATCACCCTTATCCAAAAATGAAATTTAAATTAACTTTTTAGCAGTAACACACTCACATTTTTCATAAAACAAACACAGTTTTTTTCAGGAATCTACTCTCTGGAACCTAAAACTAATTTTAAAAAAAGATCTTTCTAGGCATCCACTGTCCCTAATCGTGCAAGAAAATTTCAATTGACTTGTTGAAATATTGCAATCACCCTTATTCAAAAACGAAATTTAAATCAACTTTTTAGCAGTAACACCCTCACATTTTTCATAAAACAAACACATTTTTTCAGGAATCTACTCTCTGAAACCTAATACTAATTTAAAAAAGAAATCTTTCTATGCATCCACTGTCCCTAATCGTGCAAGAAAATTTCAATTGACTTGTTGAAGTATTGCAATCACCCTTATCCAAAAATGAAATTTAAATCAACTTTTTAGCAGTAACACACTCACATTTTTCATAAAACAAACACATTTTTTTCAGGAATCTACTCTCTGGAACCTAAAACTAATTTTAAAAAAACATCTTTCTAGGCATCCACTGTCCCTAATCGTGCAAGAAAATTTCAATTGACTTGTTGAAATATTGCAATAACCCTTATCCAAAAACGAAATTTAAATCAACTTTTTAGCAGTAACACACTCACATTTTTCATAAAACAAACACATTTTTTTCAGGAATCTACTCTCTGAAACCTAAAACTAATTTTAAAAAAATATCTTTCTAGGCATCCACTGTCCCTAATCGTGCAAGAAAATTTCAATTGACTTGTTGAAATATTGCAATCACCCTTATTCAAAAACGAAATTTAAATCAACTTTTTAGCAGTAACACCCTCACATTTTTCATAAAACAAACACATTTTTTTCAGGAATCTACTCTCTGAAACCTAAAACTAATTAAAAAAAAACATCTTTCTAGGCATTCACTCTCCCTAATCTTCCAAGAAAATTTCAATTAACTTGTTGAAATATTGCAATCACCCTTATCCAAAAACGATATTTAAATCAACTTTTTAGCAGTAACACACTCACATTTTTCATAAAACAAACACATTTTTTTCAGGAATCTACTCTCTGGAACCTAAAACTAATTTGAAAAAAACATCTTTCTAGGCATCCACTGTCCCTAATCGTGCAAGAAAATTTCAATTGACTTGTTGAAGTATTGCAATCACCCTTATCCAAAAACGAAATTTAAATCAACTTTTTAGCAGTAACACACTCACATTTTTCATAAAACAAACACATTTTTTTTCAGGAATCTACTCTCTGGAACCTAAAACTAATTTTAAAAAAAACATCTTTCTAGGCATCCACTGTCCCTAATCGTGCAACAAAATTTCAATTGACTTATTGAAATATTGCAATCACCCTTATTCAAAAACGAAATTTAAATCAACTTTTTAGCAGTAACACCCTCACATTTTTCATAAAACAAACACATTTTTTTCAGGAATCTACTCTGTGAAACCTAATACTAATTTAAAAAAGATATCTTTCTATGCATCCACTCTCCCTAATCGTGCAAGAAAATTTCAATTGACTTGTTGAAATATTGCAATCACCCTTATCCAAAAATGAAATTTAAATCAACTTTTTAGCAGTAACACACTCACATTTTTCATAAAACAAACACATTTTTTTCAGGAATCTACTCTCTGGAACCTAAAACTAATTTAAAAAAACATCTTTCTAGGCATCCACTGTCCCTAATCGTGCAAGAAAATTTCAATTGACTTGTTGAAATATTGCAATCACCCTTATTCAAAAACGAAATTTAAATCAACTTTTTAGCAGTAACACCCTCACATTTTTCATAAAACAAACACATTTTTTTCAGGAATCTACTCTCTGGAACCTAAAACTAATTTGAAAAAAACATCTTTCTAGGCATCCACTGTCCCTAATCGTGCAAGAAAATTTCAATTGACTTGTTGAAGTATTGCAATCACCCTTATCCAAAAACGAAATTTAAATCAACTTTTTAGCAGTAACACACTCACATTTTTCATAAAACAAACACATTTTTTTTCAGGAATCTACTCTCTGGAACCTAAAACTAATGTTAAAAAAACATCTTTCTAGGCATCCACTGTCCCTAATCGTGCAACAAAATTTCAATTGACTTATTGAAATATTGCAATCACCCTTATTCAAAAACGAAATTTAAATCAACTTTTTAGCAGTAACACCCTCACATTTTTCATAAAACAAACACATTTTTTTCAGGAATCTACTCTGTGAAACCTAATACTAATTTAAAAAAGATATCTTTCTATGCATCCACTCTCCCTAATCGTGCAAGAAATTTTCAATTGACTTGTTGAAATATTGCAATCACCCTTATTCAAAAACGAAATTTAAATCAACTTTTTAGCAGTAACACCCTCACATTTTTCATAAAACAAACACATTTTTTTCAGGAATCTACTCTCTGAAACCTAAAACTAATTTAAAAAAAACATCTTTCTAGGCATCCACTCTCCCTAATCTTCCAAGAAAATTTCAATTAACTTATTGAAATATTGCAATCACCCTTATCCAAAAACGATATTTAAATCAACTTTTTAGCAGTAACACACTCACATTTTTCATAAAACAAACACATTTTTTTCAGGAATCTACTCTCTGGAACCTAAAACTAATTTTAAAAAAACATCTTTCTAGGCATCCACTGTCCCTAATCGTGCAAGAAAATTTCAATTGAATTGTTGAAATATTGCAATCACCCTTATCCAAAAATGAAATTTAAATCAACTTTTTAGCAGTAACACACTCACATTTTTCATAAAACAAACACATTTTTTTCAGGAATCTACTCTCTGGAACCTAAAACTAATTTTAAAAAAACATCTTTCTAGGCATCCATTGTCCCTAACTGTGCAAGAAAATTTCAATTGACTTGTTGAAATATTGCAATCACCCTTATTCAAAAACGAAATTTAAATCAACTTTTTAGCAGTAACACCCTCACATTTTTCATAAAACAAACACATTTTTTTCAGGAATCTACTCTCTGAAAACTAATACTAATTTAAAAAAGAAATCTTTCTATGCATCCACTGTCCCTAATCGTGCAAGAAAATTTCAATTGACTTGTTGAAGTATTGCAATCACCCTTATCCAAAAACGAAATTTAAATCAACTTTTTAGCAGTAACACACTCTCATTTTTCATAAAACAAACACATTTTTTTCAGGAATCTACTCTCTGGAACCTAAAACTAATTTAAAAAAAACATCTTTCTAGGCATCCACTGTCCCTAATCGTGCAAGAAAATTTCAATTAACTTGTTGAAATATTGCAATCACCCTTATCCAAAAACGAAATTTAAATCAACTTTTTAGCAGTAACACACTCACATTTTTCATAAAACAAACACATTTTTTTCAGGAATCTACTCTCTGAAACCTAAAACTAATTTTAAAAAAATATCTTTCTAGGCATCCACTGTCCCTAATCGTGCAAGAAAATTTCAATTGACTTGTTGAAATATTGCAATCACCCTTATTCAAAAACGAAATTTAAATCAACTTTTTAGCAGTAACACCCTCACATTTTTCATAAAACAAACACATTTTTTTCAGGAATCTACTCTCTGAAACCTAAAACTAATTAAAAAAAACATCTTTCTAGGCATCCACTCTCCCTAATCTTCCAAGAAAATTTCAATTAACTTATTGAAATATTGCAATCACCCTTATCCAAAAACGATATTTAAATCAACTTTTTAGCAGTAACACACTCACATTTTTCATAAAACAAACACATTTTTTTCAGGAATCTACTCTCTGGAACCTAAAACTATTTTAAAAAAAACATCTTTCTAGGCATCCACTGTCCCTAATCGTGCAAGAAAATTTCAATTGACTTGTTGAAATATTGCAATCACCCTTATCCAAAAATGAAATTTAAATCAACTTTTTAGCAGTAACACACTCACATTTTTCATAAAACAAACACATTTTTTTCAGGAATCTACTCTCTGGAACCTAAAACTAATTTAAAAAAACATCTTTCTAGGCATCCACTGTCCCTAATCGTGCAAGAACATTTCAATTGACTTGTTGAAATATTGCAATCACCCTTATTCAAAAACGAAATTTAAATCAACTTTTTAGCAGTAACACCCTCACATTTTTCATAAAACAAACACATTTTTTTCAGGAATCTACTCTCTGGAACCTAAAACTAATTTTAAAAAAACATCTTTCTAGGCATCCACTGTCCCTAATCGTGCAAGAAAATTTCAATTGACTTGTTGAAGTATTGCAATCACCCTTATCCAAAAACGAAATTTAAATCAACTTTTTAGCAGTAACACCCTCACATTTTTCATAAAACAAAACACATTTTTTTCAGGAATCTACTCTCTGAAACCTAAAACTAATTAAAAAAACATCTTTCTAGGCATCCACTCTCCCTAATCTTCCAAGAAAATTTCAATTAACTTATTGAAATATTGCAATCACCCTTATCCAAAAACGATATTTAAATCAACTTTTTAGCAGTAACACACTCACATTTTTCATAAAACAAACACATTTTTTTCAGGAATCAACTCTCTGGAACCTAAAACAAATATAAAAAAAACATCTTTCTATGCATCCACTCTCCCTAATCGTGCAAGAAAATTTCAATTAACTTGTTGAAATGATGCATTCACGCTTATCCTGAAACTAAATTTAAATCAACTTTTTTGCAGTAACACACTCACATTTTTCATGAAACAAATAATTTTTTTTTCAGGAATCCACTCTCTGGAACCTATAACGAATTTGTAAAAAACATCTTTCTAGGCATCCACTCTCCCTAATCTTGCAAGAAAATTTCAATTAACTTGTTGAAATATTGCAATCACCCTCATCCAAAAACGATATTTAAATCAACTTTTTTGCAGTAACACACTCACATTTTTCATGAAACAAACACATTTTTTTCAGGAATCTACTCTCTGGAACCTAAAACTAATTAAAAAAAAAAATCTTTCTAGGCATCCACTGTCCCTAATCGTGCAAGAAAATTTCAATTGACTTGTTGAAATATTGCAATCACCCTTATCCAAAAATGAAATTTAAATCAACTTTTTAGCAGTAACACACTCACATTTTTCATAAAACAAACACATCTTTTTTCAGGAATCTACTCTCTGGAACCTAAAACTAATTTAAAAAAAACATCTTTCTAGGCATCCACTGTCCCTAATCGTGCAAGAAAATTTCAATTGACTTGTTGAAATATTGCAATCACCCTTATTCAAAAACGAAATTTAAATCAACTTTTTAGCAGTAACACCCTCACATTTTTCATAAAACAAACACATTTTTTTCAGGAATCTACTCTCTGAAACCTAAAACTAATTAAAAAAAACATCTTTCTAGGCATCCACTCTCCCTAATCTTCCAAGAAAATTTCAATTAACTTATTGAAATATTGCAATCACCCTTATCCAAAAACGATATTTAAATCAACTTTTTAGCAGTAACACACTCACATTTTTCATAAAACAAACACATTTTTTTCAGGAATCTACTCTCTGGAACCTTAAACAAATTTAAAAAAAAAAATCTTTCTAGGCATCCACTGTCCCTAATCGTGCAAGAAAATTTCAATTGACTTGTTGAAATATTGCAATCACCCTTATCCAAAAATGAAATTTAAATCAACTTTTTAGCAGTAACACACTCACATTTTTCATAAAACAAACACATTTTTTTCAGGAATCTACTCTCTGGAACCTAAAACTAATTTTAAAAAAACATCTTTCTAGGCATCCATTGTCCCTAATCGTGCAAGAAAATTTCAATTGACTTGTTGAAATATTGCAATCACCCTTATTCAAAAACGAAATTTAAATCAACTTTTTAGCAGTAACACCCTCACATTTTTCATAAAACAAACACATTTTTTTCAGGAATCTACTCTCTGAAAACTAATACTAATTTAAAAAAGAAATCTTTCTATGCATCCACTGTCCCTAATCGTGCAAGAAAATTTCAATTGACTTGTTGAAGTATTGCAATCACCCTTATCCAAAAACGAAATTTAAATCAACTTTTTAGCAGTAACACACTCACATTTTTCATGAAACAAACACATTTTTTTCAGGAATCTACTCTCTGGAACCTTAAACAAATTTTAAAAAAACATCTTTCTAGGCATCCACTGTCCCTAATCGTGCAAGAAAATTTCAATTGACTTGTTGAAATATTGCAATCACCCTTATCCAAAAATGAAATTTAAATCAACTTTTTAGCAGTAACACACTCACATTTTTCATAAAACAAACACATTTTTTTCAGGAATCTACTCTCTGGAACCTAAAACTAATTTTAAAAAAACATCTTTCTAGGCATCCATTGTCCCTAATCGTGCAATAAAATTTCAATTGACTTGTTGAAATATTGCAATCACCCTTATTCAAAAACGAAATTTAAATCAACTTTTTAGCAGTAACACCCTCACATTTTTCATAAAACAAACACATTTTTTTCAGGAATCTACTCTCTGAAACCTAAAACTAATTAAAAAAAACATCTTTCTAGGCATCCACTCTCCCTAATCTTCCAAGAAAATTTCAATTAACTTATTGAAATATTGCAATCACCCTTATCCAAAAACGATATTTAAATCAACTTTTTAGCAGTAACACACTCACATTTTTCATAAAACAAACACATTTTTTTCAGGAATCTACTCTCTGGAACCTAAAACTAATTTAAAAAAAAGATCTTTCTAGGCATCCACTGTCCCTAATCGTGCAAGAAAATTTCAATTGACTTGTTGAAATATTGCAATCACCCTTATCCAAAAATGAAATTTAAATCAACTTTTTAGCAGTAACACACTCACATTTTTCATAAAACAAACACATTTTTTTCAGGAATCTACTCTCTGGAACCTAAAACTAATTTTAAAAAAAATCTTTCTAGGCATCCACTGTCCCTAATCGTGCAAGAAAATTTCAATTAACTTGTTGAAATATTGCAATCACCCTTATCCAAAAACGAAATTTAAATCAACTTTTTAGCAGTAACACACTCACATTTTTCATAAAACAAACACATTTTTTTCAGGAATCTACTCTCTGAAACCTAAAACTAATTTAAAAAAAATATCTTTCTAGGCATCCACTGTCCCTAATCGTGCAAGAAAATTTCAATTGACTTGTTGAAATATTGCAATCACCCTTATTCAAAAACGAAATTTAAATCAACTTTTTAGCAGTAACACCCTCACATTTTTCATAAAACAAACACATTTTTTTCAGGAATCTACTCTCTGAAACCTAAAACTAATTAAAAAAAACATCTTTCTAGGCATCCACTCTCCCTAATCTTCCAAGAAAATTTCAATTAACTTATTGAAATATTGCAATCACCCTTATCCAAAAACGATATTTAAATCAACTTTTTAGCAGTAACACACTCACATTTTTCATAAAACAAACACATTTTTTTCAGGAATCTACTCTCTGGAACCTAAAACTAATTTAAAAAAAAATCTTTCTAGGCATCCACTGTCCCTAATCGTGCAAGAAAATTTCAATTGACTTGTTGAAATATTGCAATCACCCTTATCCAAAAATGAAATTTAAATCAACTTTTTAGCAGTAACACACTCACATTTTTCATAAAACAAACACATTTTTTTCAGGAATCTACTCTCTGGAACCTAAAACTAATTTAAAAAAAACATCTTTCTAGGCATCCACTGTCCCTAATCGTGCAAGAAAATTTCAATTGACTTGTTGAAATATTGCAATCACCCTTATTCAAAAACGAAATTTAAATCAACTTTTTAGCAGTAACACCCTCACATTTTTCATAAAACAAACACATTTTTTTCAGGAATCTACTCTCTGGAACCTAAAACTAATTTTAAAAAAACATCTTTCTAGGCATCCACTGTCCCTAATCGTGCAGGAAAATTTCAATTGACTTGTTGAAGTATTGCAATCACCCTTATCCAAAAACGAAATTTAAATCAACTTTTTAGCAGTAACACACTCACATTTTTCATAAAACAAACACATTTTTTTTCAGGAATCTACTCTTTGGAACCTAAAACTAATTTTAAAAAAACATCTTTCTAGGCATCCAGTGTCCATAATCGTGCAAGAAAATTTCAATTGACTTGTTGAAATATTGCAATCACCCTTATTCAAAAACGAAATTTAAATCAACTTTTTAGCAGTAACACCCTCACATTTTTCATAAAACAAACACATTTTTTTCAGGAATCTACTCTCTGGAACCTAAAACTAATTTTAAAAAAACATCTTTCTAGGCATCCACTGTCCCTAATCGTGCAGGAAAATTTCAATTGACTTGTTGAAGTATTGCAATCACCCTTATCCAAAAACGAAATTTAAATCAACTTTTTAGCAGTAACACACTCACATTTTTCATAAAACAAACACATTTTTTTTCAGGAATCTACTCTTTGGAACCGAAAACTAATTTTAAAAAAACATCTTTCTAGGCATCCAGTGTCCATAATCGTGCAAGAAAATTTCAATTGACTTGTTGAAATATTGCAATCACCCTTATCCATAAACGAAATTTAAATCAACTTTTTAGCAGTAACACACTCACATTTTTCATAAAACAAACACATTTTTTTCAGGAATCTACTCTCTGAAACCTAAAACTTATTTAAAAAAAACATCTTTCTATGCATCCACTGTCCCTAATCGTGCAAGAAAATTTCAATTGACTTATTGAAATATTGCAATCACCCTTATTCAAAAACGAAATTTAAATCAACTTTTTAGCAGTAACACCCTCACATTTTTCATAAAACAAACACATTTTTTTCAGGAATCTACTCTCTGAAACCTAATACTAATTTAAAAAAGAAATCTTTCTATGCATCCACTGTCCCTAATCGTGCAAGAAAATTTCAATTGACTTGTTGAAGTATTGCAATCACCCTTATCCAAAAACGAAATTTAAATCAACTTTTTAGCAGTAACACACTCACATTTTTCATAAAACAAACACATTTTTTTCAGGAATCTACTCTCTGGAACCTAAAACTAATTTTAAAAAAACATCTTTCTAGGCATCCACTGTCCCTAATCATGCAAGAAAATGTCAATTGACTTGTTGAAGTATTGCAATCACCCTTATCCAAAAACGAAATTTAAATCAACTTTTTAGCAGTAACACACTCACATTTTTCATAAAACAAACACATTTTTTTCAGGAATCTACTCTCTGAAACCTAAAACTAATTTTAAAAAAACATCTCTCTAGGCATCCACTGTCCCTAATCGTGCAAGAAAATTTCAATTGACTTGTTGAAATATTGCAATCACCCTTATCCAAAAACGAAATTTAAATCAACTTTTTAGCAGTAACACACTCACATTTTTCATAAAACAAACACATTTTTTCAGGAATCAACTCTCTGGAACCTAAAACAAATATAAAAAAACATCTTTCTATGCATCCACTCTCCCTAATCGTGCAAAAAAATTTCAATTAACTAGTTGAAATAATGCAATCATGCCTATCCTGAAGCTAAATTTAAATAAACTTTTTAGCAGTAACACACTCATATTTTTCATAAAACAAACACATTTTTTTCAGGAATCAACTCTCTGGAACCTAAAACAAATATAAAAAAAAATCTTTCTATGCATCCACTCTCCCTAATCGTGCAAGAAAATTTGAATTAACTTGTTGAAATGATGCATTCACGCTTATCCTGAAACTAAATTTAAATCAACTTTTTTGCAGTAACACACTCACATTATTCATGAAACAAATAATTTTTTTTTCAGGAATCCACTCTCTGGAACCTATAACGAATTTGTAAAAAACATCTTTCTAGGCATCCACTCTCCCTAATCTTGCAAGAAAATTTCAATTAACTTGTTGAAATATTGCAATCACCCTTATCCAAAAATGAAATTTAAATTAACTTTTTAGCAGTAACACACTCACATTTTTCATAAAACAAACACATTTTTTTCAGGAATCTACTCTCTGGAACCTAAAACAAATTTTTAAAAAACATCTTTCTAGGCATCCACTGTCCCTAATCGTGCAAGAAAATTTCAATTGACTTGTTGAAATATTGCAATCACCCTTATCCAAAAATGAAATTTAAATTAACTTTTTAGCAGTAACACACTCACATTTTTCATAAAACAAACACAGTTTTTTTCAGGAATCTACTCTCTGGAACCTAAAACTAATTTAAAAAAAACATCTTTCTAGGCATCCACTGTCCCTAATATGCAAGAAAATTTCAATTGACTTGTTGAAATATTGCAATCACCCTTATTCAAAAACGAAATTTAAATCAACTTTTTAGCAGTAACACCCTCACATTTTTCATAAAACAAACACATTTTTTTCAGGAATCTACTCTCTGAAACCTAATACTAATTTAAAAAAGAAATCTTTCTATGCATCCACTGTCCCTAATCGTGCAAGAAAATTTCAATTGACTTGTTGAAGTATTGCAATCACCCTTATCCAAAAATGAAATTTAAATCAACTTTTTAGCAGTAACACACTCACATTTTTCATAAAACAAACACATTTTTTTCAGGAATCTACTCTCTGGAACCTAAAACTAATTTTAAAAAAACATCTTTCTAGGCATCCACTGTCCCTAATCGTGCAAGAAAATTTCAATTGACTTGTTGAAATATTGCAATAACCCTTATCCAAAAACGAAATTTAAATCAACTTTTTAGCAGTAACACACTCACATTTTTCATAAAACAAACACATTTTTTTCAGGAATCTACTCTCTGAAACCTAAAACTAATTTTAAAAAAATATCTTTCTAGGCATCCACTGTCCCTAATCGTGCAAGAAAATTTCAATTAACTTGTTGAAATATTGCAATCACCCTTATCCAAAAATGAAATTTAAATTAACTTTTTAGCAGTAACACACTCACATTTTTCATAAAACAAACACATTTTTTTCAGGAATCTACTCTCTGGAACCTAAAACAAATTTTTAAAAAACATCTTTCTAGGCATCCACTGTCCCTAATCGTGCAAGAAAATTTCAATTGACTTGTTGAAATATTGCAATCACCCTTATCCAAAAATGAAATTTAAATTAACTTTTTAGCAGTAACACACTCACATTTTTCATAAAACAAACACAGTTTTTTTCAGGAATCTACTCTCTGGAACCTAAAACTAATTTAAAAAAAACATCTTTCTAGGCATCCACTGTCCCTAATCGTGCAAGAAAATTTCAATTGACTTGTTGAAATATTGCAATCACCCTTATTCAAAAACGAAATTTAAATCAACTTTTTAGCAGTAACACCCTCACATTTTTCATAAAACAAACACATTTTTTTCAGGAATCTACTCTCTGGAACCTAAAACTAATTTTAAAAAAACATCTTTCTAGGCATCCACTGTCCCTAATCGTGCAAGAAAATTTCAATTGACTTGTTGAAGTATTGCAATCACCCTTATCCAAAAACGAAATTTAAATCAACTTTTTAGCAGTAACACCCTCACATTTTTCATAAAACAAAACACATTTTTTTCAGGAATCTACTCTCTGAAACCTAAAACTAATTAAAAAAACATCTTTCTAGGCATCCACTCTCCCTAATCTTCCAAGAAAATTTCAATTAACTTATTGAAATATTGCAATCACCCTTATCCAAAAACGATATTTAAATCAACTTTTTAGCAGTAACACACTCACATTTTTCATAAAACAAACACATTTTTTTCAGGAATCAACTCTCTGGAACCTAAAACAAATATAAAAAAAACATCTTTCTATGCATCCACTCTCCCTAATCGTGCAAGAAAATTTCAATTAACTTGTTGAAATGATGCATTCACGCTTATCCTGAAACTAAATTTAAATCAACTTTTTTGCAGTAACACACTCACATTTTTCATGAAACAAATAATTTTTTTTTCAGGAATCCACTCTCTGGAACCTATAACGAATTTGTAAAAAACATCTTTCTAGGCATCCACTCTCCCTAATCTTGCAAGAAAATTTCAATTAACTTGTTGAAATATTGCAATCACCCTCATCCAAAAACGATATTTAAATCAACTTTTTTGCAGTAACACACTCACATTTTTCATAAAACAAACACATTTTTTTCAGGAATCTACTCTCTGGAACCTAAAACTAATTAAAAAAAAAAATCTTTCTAGGCATCCACTGTCCCTAATCGTGCAAGAAAATTTCAATTGACTTGTTGAAATATTGCAATCACCCTTATCCAAAAATGAAATTTAAATCAACTTTTTAGCAGTAACACACTCACATTTTTCATAAAACAAACACATCTTTTTTCAGGAATCTACTCTCTGGAACCTAAAACTAATTTTAAAAAAACATCTTTCTAGGCATCCACTGTCCCTAATCGTGCAAGAAAATTTCAATTGACTTGTTGAAATATTGCAATCACCCTTATCCAAAAACGAAATTTAAATCAACTTTTTAGCAGTAACACACTCACATTTTTCATAAAACAAACACATTTTTTTTCAGGAATCTACTCTCTGGAACCTAAAACTAATTTTAAAAAAACATCTTTCTAGGCATCCACTGTCCCTAATCGTGCAACAAAATTTCAATTGACTTATTGAAATATTGCAATCACCCTTATTCAAAAACGAAATTTAAATCAACTTTTTAGCAGTAACACCCTCACATTTTTCATAAAACAAACAAATTTTTTTCAGGAATCTACTCTGTGAAACCTAATACTAATTTAAAAAAGATATCTTTCTATGCATCCACTCTCCCTAATCGTGCAAGAAATTTTCAATTGACTTGTTGAAATATTGCAATCACCCTTATTCAAAAACGAAATTTAAATCAACTTTTTAGCAGTAACACACTCACATTTTTCATAAAACAAACACATTTTTTTCAGGAATCTACTCTCTGGAACCTAAAACTAATTTAAAAAAACATCTTTCTAGGCATCCACTGTCCCTAATCGTGCAAGAAAATTTCAATTGACTTGTTGAAATATTGCAATCACCCTTATTCAAAAACGAAATTTAAATCAACTTTTTAGCAGTAACACCCTCACATTTTTCATAAAACAAACACATTTTTTTCAGGAATCTACTCTCTGGAACCTAAAACTAATTTGAAAAAAACATCTTTCTAGGCATCCACTGTCCCTAATCGTGCAAGAAAATTTCAATTGACTTGTTGAAGTATTGCAATCACCCTTATCCAAAAACGAAATTTAAATCAACTTTTTAGCAGTAACACACTCACATTTTTCATAAAACAAACACATTTTTTTTCAGGAATCTACTCTCTGGAACCTAAAACTAATTTTAAAAAAACATCTTTCTAGGCATCCACTGTCCCTAATCGTGCAACAAAATTTCAATTGACTTATTGAAATATTGCAATCACCCTTATTCAAAAACGAAATTTAAATCAACTTTTTAGCAGTAACACCCTCACATTTTTCATAAAACAAACACATTTTTTTCAGGAATCTACTCTGTGAAACCTAATACTAATTTAAAAAAGATATCTTTCTATGCATCCACTCTCCCTAATCGTGCAAGAAATTTTCAATTGACTTGTTGAAATATTGCAATCACCCTTATTCAAAAACGAAATTTAAATCAACTTTTTAGCAGTAACACCCTCACATTTTTCATAAAACAAACACATTTTTTTCAGGAATCTACTCTCTGGAACCTAAAACTAATTTTAAAAAAACATCTTTCTAGGCATCCACTGTCCCTAATCGTGCAAGAAAATTTCAATTGACTTGTTGAAATATTGCAATCACCCTTATCCAAAAATGAAATTTAAATCAACTTTTTAGCAGTAACACACTCACATTTTTCATAAAACAAACACATTTTTTTCAGGAATCTACTCTCTGGAACCTAAAACTAATTTAAAAAAAACATCTTTCTAGGCATCCATTGTCCCTAAGTGTGCAAGAAAATTTCAATTGACTTGTTGAAATATTGCAATCACCCTTATTCAAAAACGAAATTTAAATCAACTTTTTAGCAGTAACACACTCACATTTTTCATAAAACAAACACATTTTTTTCAGGAATCTACTCTCTGGAACCTAAAACTAATTTAAAAAAAACATCTTTCTAGGCATCCACTGTCCGTAATCGTGCAAGAAAATTTCAATTGACTTGTTGAAATATTGCAATCACCCTTATTCAAAAACGAAATTTAAATCAACTTTTTAGCAGTAACACCCTCACATTTTTCATAAAACAAACACATTTTTTTTCAGGAATCTACTCTCTGGAACCTAAAACTAATTTTAAAAAAACATCTTTCTAGGCATCCACTGTCCCTAATCGTGCAGGAAAATTTCAATTGACTTGTTGAAGTATTGCAATCACCCTTATCCAAAAACGAAATTTAAATCAACTTTTTAGCAGTAACACACTCACATTTTTCATAAAACAAACACATTTTTTTTCAGGAATCTACTCTTTGGAACCTAAAACTAATTTTAAAAAAACATCTTTCTAGGCATCCAGTGTCCATAATAGTGCAAGAAAATTTCAATTGACTTGTTGAAATATTGCAATCACCCTTATCCAAAAACGAAATTTAAATCAACTTTTTAGCAGTAACACACTCACATTTTTCATAAAACAAACACATTTTTTTCAGGAATCTACTCTCTGAAACCTAAAACTAATTTAAAAAAAACATCTTTCTATGCATCCACTGTCCCTAATCGTGCAAGAAAATTTCAATTGACTTATTGAAATATTGCAATCACCCTTATTCAAAAACGAAATTTAAATCAACTTTTTAGCAGTAACACCCTCACATTTTCATAAAACAAACACATTTTTTTCAGGAATCTACTCTCTGAAACCTAATACTAATTTAAAAAAGAAATCTTTCTATGCATCCACTGTCCCTAATCGTGCAAGAAAATTTCAATTGACTTGTTGAAGTATTGCAATCACCCTTATCCAAAAACGAAATTTAAATCAACTTTTTAGCAGTAACACACTCACATTTTTCATAAAACAAACACATTTTTTTCAGGAATCTACTCTCTGGAACCTAAAACTAATTTTAAAAAAACATCTTTCTAGGCATCCACTGTCCCTAATCGTGCAAGAAAATTTCAATTGACTTGTTGAAATATTGCAATCACCCTTATCCAAAAACGAAATTTAAATCAACTTTTTAGCAGTAACACACTCACATTTTTCATAAAACAAACACATTTTTTTCAGGAATCTACTCTCTGAAACCTAAAACTAATTTTAAAAAAACATCTCTCTAGGCATCCACTGTCCCTAATCGTGCAAGAAAATTTCAATTGACTTGTTGAAATATTGCAATCACCCTTATCCAAAAACGAAATTTAAATCAACTTTTTAGCAGTAACACACTCACATTTTTCATAAAACAAACACATTTTTTCAGGAATCAACTCTCTGGAACCTAAAACAAATATAAAAAAACATCTTTCTATGCATCCACTCTCCCTAATCGTGCAAAAAAATTTCAATTAACTAGTTGAAATAATGCAATCATGCCTATCCTGAAGCTAAATTTAAATAAACTTTTTAGCAGTAACACACTCACATTTTTCATAAAACAAACACATTTTTTTCAGGAATCTACTCTCTGGAACCTAAAACAAATTTTTAAAAAACATCTTTCTAGGCATCCACTGTCCCTAATCGTGCAAGAAAATTTCAATTGACTTGTTGAAATATTGCAATCACCCTTATCCAAAAATGAAATTTAAATTAACTTTTTAGCAGTAACACACTCACATTTTTCATAAAACAAACACATTTTTTTCAGGAATCTACTCTCTGGAACCTAAAACTAATTTTAAAAAAACATCTTTCTAGGCATCCACTGTCCCTAATCGTGCAAGAAAATTTCAATTGACTTGTTGAAATATTGCAATCACCCTTATCCAAAAATGAAATTTAAATCAACTTTTTAGCAGTAACACACTCACATTTTTCATAAAACAAACACATTTTTTTCAGGAATCTACTCTCTGGAAC
This sequence comes from Lissotriton vulgaris, assembly GCF_964263255.1. Classification (NCBI taxonomy): domain Eukaryota; kingdom Metazoa; phylum Chordata; class Amphibia; order Caudata; family Salamandridae; genus Lissotriton; species Lissotriton vulgaris. The sequence goes on along the minus strand of NW_028244439.1, from coordinate 625,243 downwards.
CTAAAACTAATTTTAAAAAAACATCTTTCTAGGCATCCATTGTCCCTAACTGTGCAAGAAAATTTCAATTGACTTGTTGAAATATTGCAATCACCCTTATTCAAAAACGAAATTTAAATCAACTTTTTAGCAGTAACACCCTCACATTTTTCATAAAACAAACACATTTTTTTCAGGAATCTACTCTCTGAAAACTAATACTAATTTAAAAAAGAAATCTTTCTATGCATCCACTGTCCCTAATCGTGCAAGAAAATTTCAATTGACTTGTTGAAGTATTGCAATCACCCTTATCCAAAAACGAAATTTAAATCAACTTTTTAGCAGTAACACACTCTCATTTTTCATAAAACAAACACATTTTTTTCAGGAATCTACTCTCTGGAACCTAAAACTAATTTAAAAAAAACATCTTTCTAGGCATCCACTGTCCCTAATCGTGCAAGAAAATTTCAATTAACTTGTTGAAATATTGCAATCACCCTTATCCAAAAACGAAATTTAAATCAACTTTTTAGCAGTAACACACTCACATTTTTCATAAAACAAACACATTTTTTTCAGGAATCTACTCTCTGAAACCTAAAACTAATTTTAAAAAAATATCTTTCTAGGCATCCACTGTCCCTAATCGTGCAAGAAAATTTCAATTGACTTGTTGAAATATTGCAATCACCCTTATTCAAAAACGAAATTTAAATCAACTTTTTAGCAGTAACACCCTCACATTTTTCATAAAACAAACACATTTTTTTCAGGAATCTACTCTCTGAAACCTAAAACTAATTAAAAAAAACATCTTTCTAGGCATCCACTCTCCCTAATCTTCCAAGAAAATTTCAATTAACTTATTGAAATATTGCAATCACCCTTATCCAAAAACGATATTTAAATCAACTTTTTAGCAGTAACACACTCACATTTTTCATAAAACAAACACATTTTTTTCAGGAATCTACTCTCTGGAACTTAAAACTATTTTAAAAAAAACATCTTTCTAGGCATCCACTGTCCCTAATCGTGCAAGAAAATTTCAATTGACTTGTTGAAATATTGCAATCACCCTTATCCAAAAATGAAATTTAAATCAACTTTTTAGCAGTAACACACTCACATTTTTCATAAAACAAACACATTTTTTTCAGGAATCTACTCTCTGGAACCTAAAACTAATTTAAAAAAACATCTTTCTAGGCATCCACTGTCCCTAATCGTGCAAGAACATTTCAATTGACTTGTTGAAATGATGCATTCACGCTTATCCTGAAACTAAATTTAAATCAACTTTTTTGCAGTAACACACTCACATTATTCATGAAACAAATAATTTTTTTTTCAGGAATCCACTCTCTGGAACCTATAACGAATTTGTAAAAAACATCTTTCTAGGCATCCACTCTCCCTAATCTTGCAAGAAAATTTCAATTAACTTGTTGAAATATTGCAATCACCCTTATCCAAAAATGAAATTTAAATTAACTTTTTAGCAGTAACACACTCACATTTTTCATAAAACAAACACATTTTTTTCAGGAATCTACTCTCTGGAACCTAAAACAAATTTTTAAAAAACATCTTTCTAGGCATCCACTGTCCCTAATCGTGCAAGAAAATTTCAATTGACTTGTTGAAATATTGCAATCACCCTTATCCAAAAATGAAATTTAAATTAACTTTTTAGCAGTAACACACTCACATTTTTCATAAAACAAACACAGTTTTTTTCAGGAATCTACTCTCTGGAACCTAAAACTAATTTAAAAAAAACATCTTTCTAGGCATCCACTGTCCCTAATATGCAAGAAAATTTCAATTGACTTGTTGAAATATTGCAATCACCCTTATTCAAAAACGAAATTTAAATCAACTTTTTAGCAGTAACACCCTCACATTTTTCATAAAACAAACACATTTTTTTCAGGAATCTACTCTCTGAAACCTAATACTAATTTAAAAAAGAAATCTTTCTATGCATCCACTGTCCCTAATCGTGCAAGAAAATTTCAATTGACTTGTTGAAGTATTGCAATCACCCTTATCCAAAAATGAAATTTAAATCAACTTTTTAGCAGTAACACACTCACATTTTTCATAAAACAAACACATTTTTTTCAGGAATCTACTCTCTGGAACCTAAAACTAATTTTAAAAAAACATCTTTCTAGGCATCCACTGTCCCTAATCGTGCAAGAAAATTTCAATTGACTTGTTGAAATATTGCAATAACCCTTATCCAAAAACGAAATTTAAATCAACTTTTTAGCAGTAACACACTCACATTTTTCATAAAACAAACACATTTTTTTCAGGAATCTACTCTCTGAAACCTAAAACTAATTTTAAAAAAATATCTTTCTAGGCATCCACTGTCCCTAATCGTGCAAGAAAATTTCAATTAACTTGTTGAAATATTGCAATCACCCTTATCCAAAAATGAAATTTAAATTAACTTTTTAGCAGTAACACACTCACATTTTTCATAAAACAAACACATTTTTTTCAGGAATCTACTCTCTGGAACCTAAAACAAATTTTTAAAAAACATCTTTCTAGGCATCCACTGTCCCTAATCGTGCAAGAAAATTTCAATTGACTTGTTGAAATATTGCAATCACCCTTATCCAAAAATGAAATTTAAATTAACTTTTTAGCAGTAACACACTCACATTTTTCATAAAACAAACACAGTTTTTTTCAGGAATCTACTCTCTGGAACCTAAAACTAATTTAAAAAAAACATCTTTCTAGGCATCCACTGTCCCTAATCGTGCAAGAAAATTTCAATTGACTTGTTGAAATATTGCAATCACCCTTATTCAAAAACGAAATTTAAATCAACTTTTTAGCAGTAACACCCTCACATTTTTCATAAAACAAACACATTTTTTTCAGGAATCTACTCTCTGGAACCTAAAACTAATTTTAAAAAAACATCTTTCTAGGCATCCACTGTCCCTAATCGTGCAAGAAAATTTCAATTGACTTGTTGAAGTATTGCAATCACCCTTATCCAAAAACGAAATTTAAATCAACTTTTTAGCAGTAACACCCTCACATTTTTCATAAAACAAAACACATTTTTTTCAGGAATCTACTCTCTGAAACCTAAAACTAATTAAAAAAACATCTTTCTAGGCATCCACTCTCCCTAATCTTCCAAGAAAATTTCAATTAACTTATTGAAATATTGCAATCACCCTTATCCAAAAACGATATTTAAATCAACTTTTTAGCAGTAACACACTCACATTTTTCATAAAACAAACACATTTTTTTCAGGAATCAACTCTCTGGAACCTAAAACAAATATAAAAAAAACATCTTTCTATGCATCCACTCTCCCTAATCGTGCAAGAAAATTTCAATTAACTTGTTGAAATGATGCATTCACGCTTATCCTGAAACTAAATTTAAATCAACTTTTTTGCAGTAACACACTCACATTTTTCATGAAACAAATAATTTTTTTTTCAGGAATCCACTCTCTGGAACCTATAACGAATTTGTAAAAAACATCTTTCTAGGCATCCACTCTCCCTAATCTTGCAAGAAAATTTCAATTAACTTGTTGAAATATTGCAATCACCCTCATCCAAAAACGATATTTAAATCAACTTTTTTGCAGTAACACACTCACATTTTTCATAAAACAAACACATTTTTTTCAGGAATCTACTCTCTGGAACCTAAAACTAATTAAAAAAAAAAATCTTTCTAGGCATCCACTGTCCCTAATCGTGCAAGAAAATTTCAATTGACTTGTTGAAATATTGCAATCACCCTTATCCAAAAATGAAATTTAAATCAACTTTTTAGCAGTAACACACTCACATTTTTCATAAAACAAACACATCTTTTTTCAGGAATCTACTCTCTGGAACCTAAAACTAATTTTAAAAAAACATCTTTCTAGGCATCCACTGTCCCTAATCGTGCAAGAAAATTTCAATTGACTTGTTGAAATATTGCAATCACCCTTATCCAAAAACGAAATTTAAATCAACTTTTTAGCAGTAACACACTCACATTTTTCATAAAACAAACACATTTTTTTTCAGGAATCTACTCTCTGGAACCTAAAACTAATTTTAAAAAAACATCTTTCTAGGCATCCACTGTCCCTAATCGTGCAACAAAATTTCAATTGACTTATTGAAATATTGCAATCACCCTTATTCAAAAACGAAATTTAAATCAACTTTTTAGCAGTAACACCCTCACATTTTTCATAAAACAAACAAATTTTTTTCAGGAATCTACTCTGTGAAACCTAATACTAATTTAAAAAAGATATCTTTCTATGCATCCACTCTCCCTAATCGTGCAAGAAATTTTCAATTGACTTGTTGAAATATTGCAATCACCCTTATTCAAAAACGAAATTTAAATCAACTTTTTAGCAGTAACACACTCACATTTTTCATAAAACAAACACATTTTTTTCAGGAATCTACTCTCTGGAACCTAAAACTAATTTAAAAAAACATCTTTCTAGGCATCCACTGTCCCTAATCGTGCAAGAAAATTTCAATTGACTTGTTGAAATATTGCAATCACCCTTATTCAAAAACGAAATTTAAATCAACTTTTTAGCAGTAACACCCTCACATTTTTCATAAAACAAACACATTTTTTTCAGGAATCTACTCTCTGGAACCTAAAACTAATTTGAAAAAAACATCTTTCTAGGCATCCACTGTCCCTAATCGTGCAAGAAAATTTCAATTGACTTGTTGAAGTATTGCAATCACCCTTATCCAAAAACGAAATTTAAATCAACTTTTTAGCAGTAACACACTCACATTTTTCATAAAACAAACACATTTTTTTTCAGGAATCTACTCTCTGGAACCTAAAACTAATTTTAAAAAAACATCTTTCTAGGCATCCACTGTCCCTAATCGTGCAACAAAATTTCAATTGACTTATTGAAATATTGCAATCACCCTTATTCAAAAACGAAATTTAAATCAACTTTTTAGCAGTAACACCCTCACATTTTTCATAAAACAAACACATTTTTTTCAGGAATCTACTCTGTGAAACCTAATACTAATTTAAAAAAGATATCTTTCTATGCATCCACTCTCCCTAATCGTGCAAGAAATTTTCAATTGACTTGTTGAAATATTGCAATCACCCTTATTCAAAAACGAAATTTAAATCAACTTTTTAGCAGTAACACCCTCACATTTTTCATAAAACAAACACATTTTTTTCAGGAATCTACTCTCTGGAACCTAAAACTAATTTTAAAAAAACATCTTTCTAGGCATCCACTGTCCCTAATCGTGCAAGAAAATTTCAATTGACTTGTTGAAATATTGCAATCACCCTTATCCAAAAATGAAATTTAAATCAACTTTTTAGCAGTAACACACTCACATTTTTCATAAAACAAACACATTTTTTTCAGGAATCTACTCTCTGGAACCTAAAACTAATTTAAAAAAAACATCTTTCTAGGCATCCATTGTCCCTAAGTGTGCAAGAAAATTTCAATTGACTTGTTGAAATATTGCAATCACCCTTATTCAAAAACGAAATTTAAATCAACTTTTTAGCAGTAACACACTCACATTTTTCATAAAACAAACACATTTTTTTCAGGAATCTACTCTCTGGAACCTAAAACTAATTTAAAAAAAACATCTTTCTAGGCATCCACTGTCCGTAATCGTGCAAGAAAATTTCAATTGACTTGTTGAAATATTGCAATCACCCTTATTCAAAAACGAAATTTAAATCAACTTTTTAGCAGTAACACCCTCACATTTTTCATAAAACAAACACATTTTTTTTCAGGAATCTACTCTCTGGAACCTAAAACTAATTTTAAAAAAACATCTTTCTAGGCATCCACTGTCCCTAATCGTGCAGGAAAATTTCAATTGACTTGTTGAAGTATTGCAATCACCCTTATCCAAAAACGAAATTTAAATCAACTTTTTAGCAGTAACACACTCACATTTTTCATAAAACAAACACATTTTTTTTCAGGAATCTACTCTTTGGAACCTAAAACTAATTTTAAAAAAACATCTTTCTAGGCATCCAGTGTCCATAATAGTGCAAGAAAATTTCAATTGACTTGTTGAAATATTGCAATCACCCTTATCCAAAAACGAAATTTAAATCAACTTTTTAGCAGTAACACACTCACATTTTTCATAAAACAAACACATTTTTTTCAGGAATCTACTCTCTGAAACCTAAAACTAATTTAAAAAAAACATCTTTCTATGCATCCACTGTCCCTAATCGTGCAAGAAAATTTCAATTGACTTATTGAAATATTGCAATCACCCTTATTCAAAAACGAAATTTAAATCAACTTTTTAGCAGTAACACCCTCACATTTTCATAAAACAAACACATTTTTTTCAGGAATCTACTCTCTGAAACCTAATACTAATTTAAAAAAGAAATCTTTCTATGCATCCACTGTCCCTAATCGTGCAAGAAAATTTCAATTGACTTGTTGAAGTATTGCAATCACCCTTATCCAAAAACGAAATTTAAATCAACTTTTTAGCAGTAACACACTCACATTTTTCATAAAACAAACACATTTTTTTCAGGAATCTACTCTCTGGAACCTAAAACTAATTTTAAAAAAACATCTTTCTAGGCATCCACTGTCCCTAATCGTGCAAGAAAATTTCAATTGACTTGTTGAAATATTGCAATCACCCTTATCCAAAAACGAAATTTAAATCAACTTTTTAGCAGTAACACACTCACATTTTTCATAAAACAAACACATTTTTTTCAGGAATCTACTCTCTGAAACCTAAAACTAATTTTAAAAAAACATCTCTCTAGGCATCCACTGTCCCTAATCGTGCAAGAAAATTTCAATTGACTTGTTGAAATATTGCAATCACCCTTATCCAAAAACGAAATTTAAATCAACTTTTTAGCAGTAACACACTCACATTTTTCATAAAACAAACACATTTTTTCAGGAATCAACTCTCTGGAACCTAAAACAAATATAAAAAAACATCTTTCTATGCATCCACTCTCCCTAATCGTGCAAAAAAATTTCAATTAACTAGTTGAAATAATGCAATCATGCCTATCCTGAAGCTAAATTTAAATAAACTTTTTAGCAGTAACACACTCACATTTTTCATAAAACAAACACATTTTTTTCAGGAATCTACTCTCTGGAACCTAAAACAAATTTTTAAAAAACATCTTTCTAGGCATCCACTGTCCCTAATCGTGCAAGAAAATTTCAATTGACTTGTTGAAATATTGCAATCACCCTTATCCAAAAATGAAATTTAAATTAACTTTTTAGCAGTAACACACTCACATTTTTCATAAAACAAACACATTTTTTTCAGGAATCTACTCTCTGGAACCTAAAACTAATTTTAAAAAAACATCTTTCTAGGCATCCACTGTCCCTAATCGTGCAAGAAAATTTCAATTGACTTGTTGAAATATTGCAATCACCCTTATCCAAAAATGAAATTTAAATCAACTTTTTAGCAGTAACACACTCACATTTTTCATAAAACAAACACATTTTTTTCAGGAATCTACTCTCTGGAACCTAAAACTAATTTTAAAAAAACATCTTTCTAGGCATCCATTGTCCCTAACTGTGCAAGAAAATTTCAATTGACTTGTTGAAATATTGCAATCACCCTTATTCAAAAACGAAATTTAAATCAACTTTTTAGCAGTAACACCCTCACATTTTTCATAAAACAAACACATTTTTTTCATGAATCTACTCTCTGAAAACTAATACTAATTTAAAAAAGAAATCTTTCTATGCATCCACTGTCCCTAATCGTGCAAGAAAATTTCAATTGACTTGTTGAAGTATTGCAATCACCCTTATCCAAAAACGAAATTTAAATCAACTTTTTAGCAGTAACACACTCTCATTTTTCATAAAACAAACACATTTTTTTCAGGAATCTACTCTCTGGAACCTAAAACTAATTTAAAAAAAACATCTTTCTAGGCATCCACTGTCCCTAATCGTGCAAGAAAATTTCAATTAACTTGTTGAAATATTGCAATCACCCTTATCCAAAAACGAAATTTAAATCAACTTTTTAGCAGTAACACACTCACATTTTTCATAAAACAAACACATTTTTTTCAGGAATCTACTCTCTGAAACCTAAAACTAATTTTAAAAAAATATCTTTCTAGGCATCCACTGTCCCTAATCGTGCAAGAAAATTTCAATTGACTTGTTGAAATATTGCAATCACCCTTATTCAAAAACGAAATTTAAATCAACTTTTTAGCAGTAACACCCTCACATTTTTCATAAAACAAACACATTTTTTTCAGGAATCTACTCTCTGAAACCTAAAACTAATTAAAAAAAACATCTTTCTAGGCATCCACTCTCCCTAATCTTCCAAGAAAATTTCAATTAACTTATTGAAATATTGCAATCACCCTTATCCAAAAACGATATTTAAATCAACTTTTTAGCAGTAACACACTCACATTTTTCATAAAACAAACACATTTTTTTCAGGAATCTACTCTCTGGAACTTAAAACTATTTTAAAAAAAACATCTTTCTAGGCATCCACTGTCCCTAATCGTGCAAGAAAATTTCAATTGACTTGTTGAAATATTGCAATCACCCTTATCCAAAAATGAAATTTAAATCAACTTTTTAGCAGTAACACACTCACATTTTTCATAAAACAAACACATTTTTTTCAGGAATCTACTCTCTGGAACCTAAAACTAATTTAAAAAAACATCTTTCTAGGCATCCACTGTCCCTAATCGTGCAAGAACATTTCAATTGACTTGTTGAAATATTGCAATCACCCTTATTCAAAAACGAAATTTAAATCAACTTTTTAGCAGTAACACCCTCACATTTTTCATAAAACAAACACATTTTTTTCAGGAATCTACTCTCTGGAACCTAAAACTAATTTTAAAAAAACATCTTTCTAGGCATCCACTGTCCCTAATCGTGCAAGAAAATTTCAATTGACTTGTTGAAGTATTGCAATCACCCTTATCCAAAAACGAAATTTAAATCAACTTTTTAGCAGTAACACCCTCACATTTTTCATAAAACAAAACACATTTTTTTCAGGAATCTACTCTCTGAAACCTAAAACTAATTAAAAAAACATCTTTCTAGGCATCCACTCTCCCTAATCTTCCAAGAAAATTTCAATTAACTTATTGAAATATTGCAATCACCCTTATCCAAAAACGATATTTAAATCAACTTTTTAGCAGTAACACACTCACATTTTTCATAAAACAAACACATTTTTTTCAGGAATCAACTCTCTGGAACCTAAAACAAATATAAAAAAAACATCTTTCTATGCATCCACTCTCCCTAATCGTGCAAGAAAATTTCAATTAACTTGTTGAAATGATGCATTCACGCTTATCCTGAAACTAAATTTAAATCAACTTTTTTGCAGTAACACACTCACATTTTTCATGAAACAAATAATTTTTTTTTCAGGAATCCACTCTCTGGAACCTATAACGAATTTGTAAAAAACATCTTTCTAGGCATCCACTCTCCCTAATCTTGCAAGAAAATTTCAATTAACTTGTTGAAATATTGCAATCACCCTCATCCAAAAACGATATTTAAATCAACTTTTTTGCAGTAACACACTCACATTTTTCATAAAACAAACACATTTTTTTCAGGAATCTACTCTCTGGAACCTAAAACTAATTAAAAAAAAAAATCTTTCTAGGCATCCACTGTCCCTAATCGTGCAAGAAAATTTCAATTGACTTGTTGAAATATTGCAATCACCCTTATCCAAAAATGAAATTTAAATCAACTTTTTAGCAGTAACACACTCACATTTTTCATAAAACAAACACATCTTTTTTCAGGAATCTACTCTCTGGAACCTAAAACTAATTTAAAAAAAACATCTTTCTAGGCATCCACTGTCCCTAATCGTGCAAGAAAATTTCAATTGACTTGTTGAAATATTGCAATCACCCTTATTCAAAAACGAAATTTAAATCAACTTTTTAGCAGTAACACCCTCACATTTTTCATAAAACAAACACATTTTTTTCAGGAATCTACTCTCTGAAACCTAAAACTAATTAAAAAAAACATCTTTCTAGGCATCCACTCTCCCTAATCTTCCAAGAAAATTTCAATTAACTTATTGAAATATTGCAATCACCCTTATCCAAAAACGATATTTAAATCAACTTTTTAGCAGTAACACACTCACATTTTTCATAAAACAAACAAATTTTTTTCAGGAATCTACTCTCTGGAACCTTAAACAAATTTAAAAAAAAAAAATCTTTCTAGGCATCCACTGTCCCTAATCGTGCAAGAAAATTTCAATTGACTTGTTGAAATATTGCAATCACCCTTATCCAAAAATGAAATTTAAATCAACTTTTTAGCAGTAACACACTCACATTTTTCATAAAACAAACACATTTTTTTCAGGAATCTACTCTCTGGAACCTAAAACTAATTTAAAAAAAACATCTTTCTAGGCATCCATTGTCCCTAATCGTGCAAGAAAATTTCAATTGACTTGTTGAAATATTGCAATCACCCTTATTCAAAAACGAAATTTAAATCAACTTTTTAGCAGTAACACCCTCACATTTTTCATAAAACAAACACATTTTTTTCAGGAATCTACTCTCTGAAAACTAATACTAATTTAAAAAAGAAATCTTTCTATGCATCCACTGTCCCTAATCGTGCAAGAAAATTTCAATTGACTTGTTGAAGTATTGCAATCACCCTTATCCAAAAACGAAATTTAAATCAACTTTTTAGCAGTAACACACTCACATTTTTCATGAAACAAACACATTTTTTTCAGGAATCTACTCTCTGGAACCTTAAACAAATTTTAAAAAAACATCTTTCTAGGCATCCACTGTCCCTAATCGTGCAAGAAAATTTCAATTGACTTGTTGAAATATTGCAATCACCCTTATCCAAAAATGAAATTTAAATCAACTTTTTAGCAGTAACACACTCACATTTTTCATAAAACAAACACATTTTTTTCAGGAATCTACTCTCTGGAACCTAAAACTAATTTTAAAAAAACATCTTTCTAGGCATCCATTGTCCCTAATCGTGCAATAAAATTTCAATTGACTTGTTGAAATATTGCAATCACCCTTATTCAAAAACGAAATTTAAATCAACTTTTTAGCAGTAACACCCTCACATTTTTCATAAAACAAACACATTTTTTTCAGGAATCTACTCTCTGAAACCTAAAACTAATTAAAAAAAACATCTTTCTAGGCATCCACTCTCCCTAATCTTCCAAGAAAATTTCAATTAACTTATTGAAATATTGCAATCACCCTTATCCAAAAACGATATTTAAATCAACTTTTTAGCAGTAACACACTCACATTTTTCATAAAACAAACACATTTTTTTCAGGAATCTACTCTCTGGAACCTAAAACTAATTTAAAAAAAAGATCTTTCTAGGCATCCACTGTCCCTAATCGTGCAAGAAAATTTCAATTGACTTGTTGAAATATTGCAATCACCCTTATCCAAAAATGAAATTTAAATCAACTTTTTAGCAGTAACACACTCACATTTTTCATAAAACAAACACATTTTTTTCAGGAATCTACTCTCTGGAACCTAAAACTAATTTTAAAAAAACATCTTTCTAGGCATCCATTGTCCCTAACTGTGCAAGAAAATTTCAATTGACTTGTTGAAATATTGCAATCACCCTTATTCAAAAACGAAATTTAAATCAACTTTTTAGCAGTAACACCCTCACATTTTTCATAAAACAAACACATTTTTTTCAGGAATCTACTCTCTGAAAACTAATACTAATTTAAAAAAGAAATCTTTCTATGCATCCACTGTCCCTAATCGTGCAAGAAAATTTCAATTGACTTGTTGAAGTATTGCAATCACCCTTATCCAAAAACGAAATTTAAATCAACTTTTTAGCAGTAACACACTCTCATTTTTCATAAAACAAACACATTTTTTTCAGGAATCTACTCTCTGGAACCTAAAACTAATTTAAAAAAAACATCTTTCTAGGCATCCACTGTCCCTAATCGTGCAAGAAAATTTCAATTAACTTGTTGAAATATTGCAATCACCCTTATCCAAAAACGAAATTTAAATCAACTTTTTAGCAGTAACACACTCACATTTTTCATAAAACAAACACATTTTTTTCAGGAATCTACTCTCTGAAACCTAAAACTAATTTTAAAAAAATATCTTTCTAGGCATCCACTGTCCCTAATCGTGCAAGAAAATTTCAATTGACTTGTTGAAATATTGCAATCACCCTTATTCAAAAACGAAATTTAAATCAACTTTTTAGCAGTAACACCCTCACATTTTTCATAAAACAAACACATTTTTTTCAGGAATCTACTCTCTGAAACCTAAAACTAATTAAAAAAAACATCTTTCTAGGCATCCACTCTCCCTAATCTTCCAAGAAAATTTCAATTAACTTATTGAAATATTGCAATCACCCTTATCCAAAAACGATATTTAAATCAACTTTTTAGCAGTAACACACTCACATTTTTCATAAAACAAACACATTTTTTTCAGGAATCTACTCTCTGGAACTTAAAACTATTTTAAAAAAAACATCTTTCTAGGCATCCACTGTCCCTAATCGTGCAAGAAAATTTCAATTGACTTGTTGAAATATTGCAATCACCCTTATCCAAAAATGAAATTTAAATCAACTTTTTAGCAGTAACACACTCACATTTTTCATAAAACAAACACATTTTTTTCAGGAATCTACTCTCTGGAACCTAAAACTAATTTAAAAAAACATCTTTCTAGGCATCCACTGTCCCTAATCGTGCAAGAACATTTCAATTGACTTGTTGAAATATTGCAATCACCCTTATTCAAAAACGAAATTTAAATCAACTTTTTAGCAGTAACACCCTCACATTTTTCATAAAACAAACACATTTTTTTCAGGAATCTACTCTCTGGAACCTAAAACTAATTTTAAAAAAACATCTTTCTAGGCATCCACTGTCCCTAATCGTGCAAGAAAATTTCAATTGACTTGTTGAAGTATTGCAATCACCCTTATCCAAAAACGAAATTTAAATCAACTTTTTAGCAGTAACACCCTCACATTTTTCATAAAACAAAACACATTTTTTTCAGGAATCTACTCTCTGAAACCTAAAACTAATTAAAAAAACATCTTTCTAGGCATCCACTCTCCCTAATCTTCCAAGAAAATTTCAATTAACTTATTGAAATATTGCAATCACCCTTATCCAAAAACGATATTTAAATCAACTTTTTAGCAGTAACACACTCACATTTTTCATAAAACAAACACATTTTTTTCAGGAATCAACTCTCTGGAACCTAAAACAAATATAAAAAAAACATCTTTCTATGCATCCACTCTCCCTAATCGTGCAAGAAAATTTCAATTAACTTGTTGAAATGATGCATTCACGCTTATCCTGAAACTAAATTTAAATCAACTTTTTTGCAGTAACACACTCACATTTTTCATGAAACAAATAATTTTTTTTTCAGGAATCCACTCTCTGGAACCTATAACGAATTTGTAAAAAACATCTTTCTAGGCATCCACTCTCCCTAATCTTGCAAGAAAATTTCAATTAACTTGTTGAAATATTGCAATCACCCTCATCCAAAAACGATATTTAAATCAACTTTTTTGCAGTAACACACTCACATTTTTCATAAAACAAACACATTTTTTTCAGGAATCTACTCTCTGGAACCTAAAACTAATTAAAAAAAAAAATCTTTCTAGGCATCCACTGTCCCTAATCGTGCAAGAAAATTTCAATTGACTTGTTGAAATATTGCAATCACCCTTATCCAAAAATGAAATTTAAATCAACTTTTTAGCAGTAACACACTCACATTTTTCATAAAACAAACACATCTTTTTTCAGGAATCTACTCTCTGGAACCTAAAACTAATTTAAAAAAAACATCTTTCTAGGCATCCACTGTCCCTAATCGTGCAAGAAAATTTCAATTGACTTGTTGAAATATTGCAATCACCCTTATTCAAAAACGAAATTTAAATCAACTTTTTAGCAGTAACACCCTCACATTTTTCATAAAACAAACACATTTTTTTCAGGAATCTACTCTCTGAAACCTAAAACTAATTAAAAAAAACATCTTTCTAGGCATCCACTCTCCCTAATCTTCCAAGAAAATTTCAATTAACTTATTGAAATATTGCAATCACCCTTATCCAAAAACGATATTTAAATCAACTTTTTAGCAGTAACACACTCACATTTTTCATAAAACAAACAAATTTTTTTCAGGAATCTACTCTCTGGAACCTTAAACAAATTTAAAAAAAAAAAATCTTTCTAGGCATCCACTGTCCCTAATCGTGCAAGAAAATTTCAATTGACTTGTTGAAATATTGCAATCACCCTTATCCAAAAATGAAATTTAAATCAACTTTTTAGCAGTAACACACTCACATTTTTCATAAAACAAACACATTTTTTTCAGGAATCTACTCTCTGGAACCTAAAACTAATTTAAAAAAAACATCTTTCTAGGCATCCATTGTCCCTAATCGTGCAAGAAAATTTCAATTGACTTGTTGAAATATTGCAATCACCCTTATTCAAAAACGAAATTTAAATCAACTTTTTAGCAGTAACACCCTCACATTTTTCATAAAACAAACACATTTTTTTCAGGAATCTACTCTCTGAAAACTAATACTAATTTAAAAAAGAAATCTTTCTATGCATCCACTGTCCCTAATCGTGCAAGAAAATTTCAATTGACTTGTTGAAGTATTGCAATCACCCTTATCCAAAAACGAAATTTAAATCAACTTTTTAGCAGTAACACACTCACATTTTTCATGAAACAAACACATTTTTTTCAGGAATCTACTCTCTGGAACCTTAAACAAATTTTAAAAAAACATCTTTCTAGGCATCCACTGTCCCTAATCGTGCAAGAAAATTTCAATTGACTTGTTGAAATATTGCAATCACCCTTATCCAAAAATGAAATTTAAATCAACTTTTTAGCAGTAACACACCCACATTTTTCATAAAACAAACACATTTTTTTCAGGAATCTACTCTCTGGAACCTAAAACTAATTTTAAAAAAACATCTTTCTAGGCATCCATTGTCCCTAATCGTGCAATAAAATTTCAATTGACTTGTTGAAATATTGCAATCACCCTTATTCAAAAACGAAATTTAAATCAACTTTTTAGCAGTAACACCCTCACATTTTTCATAAAACAAACACATTTTTTTCAGGAATCTACTCTCTGAAACCTAAAACTAATTAAAAAAAACATCTTTCTAGGCATCCACTCTCCCTAATCTTCCAAGAAAATTTCAATTAACTTATTGAAATATTGCAATCACCCTTATCCAAAAACGATATTTAAATCAACTTTTTAGCAGTAACACACTCACATTTTTCATAAAACAAACACATTTTTTTCAGGAATCTACTCTCTGGAACCTAAAACTAATTTAAAAAAAAGATCTTTCTAGGCATCCACTGTCCCTAATCGTGCAAGAAAATTTCAATTGACTTGTTGAAATATTGCAATCACCCTTATCCAAAAATGAAATTTAAATCAACTTTTTAGCAGTAACACACTCACATTTTTCATAAAACAAACACATTTTTTTCAGGAATCTACTCTCTGGAACCTAAAACTAATTTTAAAAAAAATCTTTCTAGGCATCCACTGTCCCTAATCGTGCAAGAAAATTTCAATTAACTTGTTGAAATATTGCAATCACCCTTATCCAAAAACGAAATTTAAATCAACTTTTTAGCAGTAACACACTCACATTTTTCATAAAACAAACACATTTTTTTCAGGAATCTACTCTCTGAAACCTAAAACTAATTTAAAAAAAATATCTTTCTAGGCATCCACTGTCCCTAATCGTGCAAGAAAATTTCAATTGACTTGTTGAAATATTGCAATCACCCTTATTCAAAAACGAAATTTAAATCAACTTTTTAGCAGTAACACCCTCACATTTTTCATAAAACAAACATATTTTTTTCAGGAATCTACTCTCTGAAACCTAAAACTAATTAAAAAAAACATCTTTCTAGGCATCCACTCTCCCTAATCTTCCAAGAAAATTTCAATTAACTTATTGAAATATTGCAATCACCCTTATCCAAAAACGATATTTAAATCAACTTTTTAGCAGTAACACACTCACATTTTTCATAAAACAAACACATTTTTTTCAGGAATCTACTCTCTGGAACCTAAAACTAATTTAAAAAAAAATCTTTCTAGGCATCCACTGTCCCTAATCGTGCAAGAAAATTTCAATTGACTTGTTGAAATATTGCAATCACCCTTATCCAAAAATGAAATTTAAATCAACTTTTTAGCAGTAACACACTCACATTTTTCATAAAACAAACACATTTTTTTCAGGAATCTACTCTCTGGAACCTAAAACTAATTTAAAAAAAACATCTTTCTAGGCATCCACTGTCCCTAATCGTGCAAGAAAATTTCAATTGACTTGTTGAAATATTGCAATCACCCTTATTCAAAAACGAAATTTAAATCAACTTTTTAGCAGTAACACCCTCACATTTTTCATAAAACAAACACATTTTTTTCAGGAATCTACTCTCTGGAACCTAAAACTAATTTTAAAAAAACATCTTTCTAGGCATCCACTGTCCCTAATCGTGCAGGAAAATTTCAATTGACTTGTTGAAGTATTGCAATCACCCTTATCCAAAAACGAAATTTAAATCAACTTTTTAGCAGTAACACACTCACATTTTTCATAAAACAAACACATTTTTTTTCAGGAATCTACTCTTTGGAACCTAAAACTAATTTTAAAAAAACATCTTTCTAGGCATCCAGTGTCCATAATCGTGCAAGAAAATTTCAATTGACTTGTTGAAATATTGCAATCACCCTTATTCAAAAACGAAATTTAAATCAACTTTTTAGCAGTAACACCCTCACATTTTTCATAAAACAAACACATTTTTTTCAGGAATCTACTCTCTGGAACCTAAAACTAATTTAAAAAAAACATCTTTCTAGGCATCCACTGTCCCTAATCGTGCAAGAAAATTTCAATTGACTTGTTGAAATATTGCAATCACCCTTATTCAAAAACGAAATTTAAATCAACTTTTTAGCAGTAACACCCTCACATTTTTCATAAAACAAACACATTTTTTTCAGGAATCTACTCTCTGAAACCTAATACTAATTTAAAAAAGAAATCTTTCTATGCATCCACTGTCCCTAATCGTGCAAGAAAATTTCAATTGACTTGTTGAAGTATTGCAATCACCCTTATCCAAAAATGAAATTTAAATCAACTTTTTAGCAGTAACACACTCACATTTTTCATAAAACAAACACATTTTTTTCAGGAATCTACTCTCTGGAACCTAAAACTAATTTTAAAAAAACATCTTTCTAGGCATCCACTGTCCCTAATCGTGCAAGAAAATTTCAATTGACTTGTTGAAATATTGCAATAACCCTTATCCAAAAACGAAATTTAAATCAACTTTTTAGCAGTAACACACTCACATTTTTCATAAAACAAACACATTTTTTTCAGGAATCTACTCTCTGAAACCTAAAACTAATTTTAAAAAAATATCTTTCTAGGCATCCACTGTCCCTAATCGTGCAAGAAAATTTCAATTGACTTGTTGAAATATTGCAATCACCCTTATTCAAAAACGAAATTTAAATCAACTTTTTAGCAGTAACACCCTCACATTTTTCATAAAACAAACACATTTTTTTCAGGAATCTACTCTCTGAAACCTAAAACTAATAAAAAAAAAAACATCTTTCTAGGCATCCACTCTCCCTAATCTTCCAAGAAAATTTCAATTAACTTGTTGAAATATTGCAATCACCCTTATCCAAAAACGATATTTAAATCAACTTTTTAGCAGTAACACACTCACATTTTTCATAAAACAAACACATTTTTTTCAGGAATCTACTCTCTGGAACCTAAAACTAATTTTAAAAAAACATCTTTCTAGGCATCCACTGTCCCTAATCGTGCAAGAAAATTTCAATTGACTTGTTGAAATATTGCAATCACCCTTATCCAAAAATGAAATTTAAATCAACTTTTTAGCAGTAACACACTCACATTTTTCATAAAACAAACACATTTTTTTCAGGAATCTACTCTCTGGAACCTAAAACTAATTTTAAAAAAACATCTTTCTAGGCATCCACTGTCCCTAATCGTGCAAGAAAATTTCAATTGACTTGTTGAAATATTGCAATCACCCTTATTCAAAAACGAAATTTAAATCAACTTTTTAGCAGTAACACCCTCACATTTTTCATAAAACAAACACATTTTTTTCAGGAATCTACTCTCTGGAACCTAAAACTAATTTGAAAAAAACATCTTTCTAGGCATCCACTGTCCCTAATC
Organism: Lissotriton vulgaris; assembly: GCF_964263255.1. NCBI lineage: Eukaryota > Metazoa > Chordata > Amphibia > Caudata > Salamandridae > Lissotriton > Lissotriton vulgaris. Next base: position 606,764 of record NW_028244439.1, on the reverse strand, counting down.
GTGCAAGAAAATTTCAATTGACTTGTTGAAGTATTGCAATCACCCTTATCCAAAAACGAAATTTAAATCAACTTTTTAGCAGTAACACACTCACATTTTTCCTAAAACAAACACATTTTTTTTCAGGAATCTACTCTCTGGAACCTAAAACTAATTTTAAAAAAACATCTTTCTAGGCATCCACTGTCCCTAATCGTGCAACAAAATTTCAATTGACTTATTGAAATATTGCAATCACCCTTATTCAAAAACGAAATTTAAATCAACTTTTTAGCAGTAACACCCTCACATTTTTCATAAAACAAACACATTTTTTTCAGGAATCTACTCTGTGAAACCTAATACTAATTTAAAAAAGATATCTTTCTATGCATCCACTCTCCCTAATCGTGCAAGAAATTTTCAATTGACTTGTTGAAATATTGCAATCACCCTTATTCAAAAACGAAATTTAAATCAACTTTTTAGCAGTAACACCCTCACATTTTTCATAAAACAAACACATTTTTTTCAGGAATCTACTCTCTGAAACCTAAAACTAATTAAAAAAAACATCTTTCTAGGCATCCACTCTCCCTAATCTTCCAAGAAAATTTCAATTAACTTATTGAAATATTGCAATCACCCTTATCCAAAAACGATATTTAAATCAACTTTTTAGCAGTAACACACTCACATTTTTCATAAAACAAACACATTTTTTTCAGGAATCTACTCTCTGGAACCTAAAACTAATTTTAAAAAAACATCTTTCTAGGCATCCACTGTCCCTAATCGTGCAAGAAAATTTCAATTGACTTGTTGAAATATTGCAATCACCCTTATCCAAAAATGAAATTTAAATCAACTTTTTAGCAGTAACACACTCACATTTTTCATAAAACAAACACATTTTTTTCAGGAATCTACTCTCTGGAACCTAAAACTAATTTAAAAAAAAGATCTTTCTAGGCATCCACTGTCCCTAATCGTGTAGGAAAATTTCAATTGACTTGTTGAAGTATTGCAATCACCCTTATCCAAAAATGAAATTTAAATCAACTTTTTAGCAGTAACACACTCACATTTTTCATAAAACAAACACATTTTTTTTCAGGAATCTACTCTTTGGAACCTAAAACTAATTTTAAAAAAACATCTTTCTAGGCATCCAGTGTCCATAATCGTGCAAGAAAATTTCAATTGACTTGTTGAAATATTGCAATCACCCTTATCCAAAAACGAAATTTAAATCAACTTTTTAGCAGTAACACACTCACATTTTTCATAAAACAAACACATTTTTTTCAGGAATCTACTCTCTGAAACCTAAAACTAATTTAAAAAAAACATCTTTCTATGCATCCACTGTCCCTAATCGTGCAAGAAAATTTCAATTGACTTATTGAAATATTGCAATCACCCTTATTCAAAAACGAAATTTAAATCAACTTTTTAGCAGTAACACCCTCACATTTTTCATAAAACAAACACATTTTTTTCAGGAATCTACTCTCTGAAACCTAATACTAATTTAAAAAAGAAATCTTTCTATGCATCCACTGTCCCTAATCGTGCAAGAAAATTTCAATTGACTTGTTGAAGTATTGCAATCACCCTTATCCAAAAACGAAATTTAAATCAACTTTTTAGCAGTAACACACTCACATTTTTCATAAAACAAACACATTTTTTTCAGGAATCTACTCTCTGGAACCTAAAACTAATTTTAAAAAAACATCTTTCTAGGCATCCACTGTCCCTAATCGTGCAAGAAAATTTCAATTGACTTGTTGAAATATTGCAATCACCCTTATCCAAAAACAAAATTTAAATCAACTTTTTAGCAGTAACACACTCACATTTTTCATAAAACAAACACATTTTTTTCAGGAATCTACTCTCTGAAACCTAAAACTAATTTTAAAAAAACATCTCTCTAGGCATCCACTGTCCCTAATCGTGCAAGAAAATTTCAATTGACTTGTTGAAATATTGCAATCACCCTTATCCAAAAACGAAATTTAAATCAACTTTTTAGCAGTAACACACTCACATTTTTCATAAAACAAACACATTTTTTCAGGAATCAACTCTCTGGAACCTAAAACAAATATAAAAAAACATCTTTCTATGCATCCACTCTCCCTAATCGTGCAAAAAAATTTCAATTAACTAGTTGAAATAATGCAATCATGCCTATCCTGAAGCTAAATTTAAATAAACTTTTTAGCAGTAACACCCTCACATTTTTCATAAAACAAACACATTTTTTTCAGGAATCTACTCTGTGAAACCTAATACTAATTTAAAAAAGATATCTTTCTATGCATCCACTCTCCCTAATCGTGCAAGAAATTTTCAATTGACTTGTTGAAATATTGCAATCACCCTTATTCAAAAACGAAATTTAAATCAACTTTTTAGCAGTAACACCCTCACATTTTTCATAAAACAAACACATTTTTTTCAGGAATCTACTCTCTGAAACCTAAAACTAATTAAAAAAAACATCTTTCTAGGCATCCACTCTCCCTAATCTTCCAAGAAAATTTCAATTAACTTATTGAAATATTGCAATCACCCTTATCCAAAAACGATATTTAAATCAACTTTTTAGCAGTAACACACTCACATTTTTCATAAAACAAACACATTTTTTTCAGGAATCTACTCTCTGGAACCTAAAACTAATTTTAAAAAAACATCTTTCTAGGCATCCACTGTCCCTAATCGTGCAAGAAAATTTCAATTGACTTGTTGAAATATTGCAATCACCCTTATTCAAAAACGAAATTTAAATCAACTTTTTAGCAGTAACACCCTCACATTTTTCATAAAACAAACACATTTTTTTCAGGAATCTACTCTCTGGAACCTAAAACTAATTTGAAAAAAACATCTTTCTAGGCATCCACTGTCCCTAATCGTGCAAGAAAATTTCAATTGACTTGTTGAAGTATTGCAATCACCCTTATCCAAAAACGAAATTTAAATCAACTTTTTAGCAGTAACACACTCACATTTTTCAAAAAACAAACACATTTTTTTTCAGGAATCTACTCTCTGGAACCTAAAACTAATTTTAAAAAAACATCTTTCTAGGCATCCACTGTCCCTAATCGTGCAACAAAATTTCAATTGACTTATTGAAATATTGCAATCACCCTTATTCAAAAACGAAATTTAAATCAACTTTTTAGCAGTAACACCCTCACATTTTTCATAAAACAAACACATTTTTTTCAGGAATCTACTCTGTGAAACCTAATACTAATTTAAAAAAGATATCTTTCTATGCATCCACTCTCCCTAATCGTGCAAGAAATTTTCAATTGACTTGTTGAAATATTGCAATCACCCTTATTCAAAAACGAAATTTAAATCAACTTTTTAGCAGTAACACCCTCACATTTTTCATAAAACAAACACATTTTTTTCAGGAATCTACTCTCTGAAACCTAAAACTAATTAAAAAAAACATCTTTCTAGGCATCCACTCTCCCTAATCTTCCAAGAAAATTTCAATTAACTTATTGAAATATTGCAATCACCCTTATCCAAAAACGATATTTAAATCAACTTTTTAGCAGTAACACACTCACATTTTTCATAAAACAAACACATTTTTTTCAGGAATCTACTCTCTGGAACCTAAAACTAATTTTAAAAAAACATCTTTCTAGGCATCCACTGTCCCTAATCGTGCAAGAAAATTTCAATTGACTTGTTGAAATATTGCAATCACCTTTATCCAAAAATGAAATTTAAATCAACTTTTTAGCAGTAACACACTCACATTTTTCATAAAACAAACACATTTTTTTCAGGAATCTACTCTCTGGAACCTAAAAGTAATTTAAAAAAAAGATCTTTCTAGGCATCCACTGTCCCTAATCGTGTAGGAAAATTTCAATTGACTTGTTGAAGTATTGCAATCACCCTTATCCAAAAATGAAATTTAAATCAACTTTTTAGCAGTAACACACTCACATTTTTCATAAAACAAACACATTTTTTTTCAGGAATCTACTCTTTGGAACCTAAAACTAATTTTAAAAAAACATCTTTCTAGGCATCCAGTGTCCATAATCGTGCAAGAAAATTTCAATTGACTTGTTGAAATATTGCAATCACCCTTATCCAAAAACGAAATTTAAATCAACTTTTTAGCAGTAACACACTCACATTTTTCATAAAACAAACACATTTTTTTCAGGAATCTACTCTCTGAAACCTAAAACTAATTTAAAAAAAACATCTTTCTATGCATCCACTGTCCCTAATCGTGCAAGAAAATTTCAATTGACTTATTGAAATATTGCAATCACCCTTATTCAAAAACGAAATTTAAATCAACTTTTTAGCAGTAACACCCTCACATTTTTCATAAAACAAACACATTTTTTTCAGGAATCTACTCTCTGAAACCTAATACTAATTTAAAAAAGAAATCTTTCTATGCATCCACTGTCCCTAATCGTGCAAGAAAATTTCAATTGACTTGTTGAAGTATTGCAATCACCCTTATCCAAAAACGAAATTTAAATCAACTTTTTAGCAGTAACACACGCACATTTTTCATAAAACAAACACATTTTTTTCAGGAATCTACTCTTTGGAACCTAAAACTAATTTTAAAAAAACATCTTTCTAGGCATCCACTGTCCCTAATCGTGCAAGAAAATTTCAATTGACTTGTTGAAATATTGCAATCACCCTTATCCAAAAACGAAATTTAAATCAACTTTTTAGCAGTAACACACTCACATTTTTCATAAAACAAACACATTTTTTTCAGGAATCTACTCTCTGAAACCTAAAACTAATTTTAAAAAAACATCTCTCTAGGCATCCACTGTCCCTAATCGTGCAAGAAAATTTCAATTGACTTGTTGAAATATTGCAATCACCCTTATCCAAAAACGAAATTTAAATCAACTTTTTAGCAGTAACACACTCACATTTTTCATAAAACAAACACATTTTTTCAGGAATCAACTCTCTGGAACCTAAAACAAATATAAAAAAACATCTTTCTATGCATCCACTCTCCCTAATCGTGCAAAAAAATTTCAATTAACTAGTTGAAATAATGCAATCATGCCTATCCTGAAGCTAAATTTAAATAAACTTTTTAGCAGTAACACCCTCACATTTTTCATAAAACAAACACATTTTTTTCAGGAATCTACTCTGTGAAACCTAATACTAATTTAAAAAAGATATCTTTCTATGCATCCACTCTCCCTAATCGTGCAAGAAATTTTCAATTGACTTGTTGAAATATTGCAATCACCCTTATTCAAAAACGAAATTTAAATCAACTTTTTAGCAGTAACACCCTCACATTTTTCATAAAACAAACACATTTTTTTCAGGAATCTACTCTCTGAAACCTAAAACTAATTAAAAAAAACATCTTTCTAGGCATCCACTCTCCCTAATCTTCCAAGAAAATTTCAATTAACTTATTGAAATATTGCAATCACCCTTATCCAAAAACGATATTTAAATCAACTTTTTAGCAGTAACACACTCACATTTTTCATAAAACAAACACATTTTTTTCAGGAATCTACTCTCTGGAACCTAAAACTAATTTTAAAAAAACATCTTTCTAGGCATCCACTGTCCCTAATCGTGCAAGAAAATTTCAATTGACTTGTTGAAATATTGCAATCACCCTTATCCAAAAATGAAATTTAAATCAACTTTTTAGCAGTAACACACTCACATTTTTCATAAAACAAACACATTTTTTTCAGGAATCTACTCTCTGGAACCTAAAACTAATTTTAAAAAAACATCTTTCTAGGCATCCATTGTCCCTAAGTGTGCAAGAAAATTTCAATTGACTTGTTGAAATATTGCAATCACCCTTATTCAAAAACGAAATTTAAATCAACTTTTTAGCAGTAACACCCTCACATTTTTCATAAAACAAACACATTTTTTTCAGGAATCTACTCTCTGAAAACTAATACTAATTTAAAAAAGAAATCTTTCTATGCATCCACTGTCCCTAATCGTGCAAGAAAATTTCAATTGACTTGTTGAAGTATTGCAATCACCCTTATCCAAAAACGAAATTTAAATCAACTTTTTAGCAGTAACACACTCTCATTTTTCATAAAACAAACACATTTTTTTCAGGAATCTACTCTCTGGAACCTAAAACTAATTTAAAAAAAACATCTTTCTAGGCATATTGCAATCACCCTTATCCAAAAACGAAATTTAAATCAACTTTTTAGCAGTAACACACTCACATTTTTCATAAAACAAACACATTTTTTTCAGGAATCTACTCTCTGAAACCTAAAACTAATTTTAAAAAAATATCTTTCTAGGCATCCACTGTCCCTAATCGTGCAAGAAAATTTCAATTGACTTGTTGAAATATTGCAATCACCCTTATTCAAAAACGAAATTTAAATCAACTTTTTAGCAGTAACACCCTCACATTTTTCATAAAACAAACACATTTTTTTCAGGAATCTACTCTCTGAAACCTAAAACTAATTAAAAAAAACATCTTTCTAGGCATCCACTCTCCCTAATCTTCCAAGAAAATTTCAATTAACTTATTGAAATATTGCAATCACCCTTATCCAAAAACGATATTTAAATCAACTTTTTAGCAGTAACACACTCACATTTTTCATAAAACAAACACATTTTTTTCAGGAATCTACTCTCTGGAACCTAAAACTATTTAAAAAAAAACATCTTTCTAGGCATCCACTGTCCCTAATCGTGCAAGAAAATTTCAATTGACTTGTTGAAATATTGCAATCACCCTTATCCAAAAATGAAATTTAAATCAACTTTTTAGCAGTAACACACTCACATTTTTCATAAAACAAACACATTTTTTTCAGGAATCTACTCTCTGGAACCTAAAACTAATTTAAAAAAACATCTTTCTAGGCATCCACTGTCCCTAATCGTGCAAGAACATTTCAATTGACTTGTTGAAATATTGCAATCACCCTTATTCAAAAACGAAATTTAAATCAACTTTTTAGCAGTAACACCCTCACATTTTTCATAAAACAAACACATTTTTTTCAGGAATCTACTCTCTGAAACCTAATACTAATTTAAAAAAGAAATCTTTCTATGCATCCACTGTCCTTAATCGTGCAAGAAAATTTCAATTGACTTGTTGAAGTATTGCAATCACCCTTATCCAAAAACGAAATTTAAATCGACTTTTTAGCAGTAACACACTCACATTTTTCATAAAACAAACACATTTTTTTCAGGAATCTACTCTCTGGAACCTAAAACTAATTTTAAAAAAACATCTTTCTAGGCATCCACTGTCCCTAATCGTGCAAGAAAATTTCAATTGACTTGTTGAAATATTGCAATCACCCTTATCCAAAAACGAAATTTAAATCAACTTTTTAGCAGTAACACCCTCACATTTTTCATAAAACAAACACATTTATTTCAGGAATCTACTCTCTGAAACCTAAAACTAATTAAAAAAAACATCTTTCTAGGCATCCACTCTCCCTAATCTTCCAAGAAAATTTCAATTAACTTATTGAAACATTGCAATCACCCTTATCCAAAAACGATATTTAAATCAACTTTTTTGCAGTAACACACTCACATTTTTCATAAAACAAACACATTTTTTTCAGGAATCTACTCTCTGAAACCTAAAACTAATTTAAAAAAAACATCTTTCTAGGCTACTCTCTGAAACCTAAAACTAATTTAAAAAAAACATCTTTCTAGGCATCCATTGTCCCCAATCTTGCAAGAAAATTTCAATTGACTTGTTAAATGATGCATTCACACCTATCCTGAAACTAAATTTAAATCAACTTTTTTGCAGTAACACACTCACATTTTTCATGAAACAAATAATTTTTTTTTCAGGAATCCACTCTCTGGAACCTATAACGAATTTGTAAAAAACATCTTTCTAGGCATCCACTCTCCCTAATCTTGCAAGAAAATTTCAATTAACTTTTTGAAATATTGCAATCACCCTTATTCAAAAACGAAATTTAAATCAACTTTTTAGCAGTAACACCCTCACATTTTTCATCAAACAAACACATTTATTTCAGGAAACTAATTAAAAAAAACATCTTTCTATGCATCCACTCTCCCTAATCTTCCTAGAAAATTTCAATTAACTTGTTGAAATATTGCAATCACCCTTATTCAAAAACGATATTTAAATCAACTTTTTAGCAGTAACACACTCACATTTTTCATAAAACAAACAAATTTTTTTCAGGAATCTACTCTCTGAAACCTAAAACTATTTTTAAAAAAACATCTTTCTAGGCATCCACTGTCCCTAATCGTGCAAGAAAATTTCAATTGACTTATTGAAATATTGCAATCACCCTTATTCAAAAACGAAATTTAAATCAACTTTTTAGCAGTAACACCCTCACATTTTTCATAAAACAAACACATTTTTTTCAGGAATCTACTCTCTGAAACCTAAAACTAATTTAAAAAAAAGATCTTTCTAGGCATCCACTGTCCCTAATCGTGTAGGAAAATTTCAATTGACTTGTTGAAGTATTGCAATCACCCTTATCCAAAAATGAAATGTAAATCAACTTTTTAGCAGTAACACACTCACATTTTTCATAAAACAAACACATTTTGTTTCAGGAATCTACTCTTTGGAACCTAAAACTAATTTTAAAAAAACATCTTTCTAGGCATCCAGTGTCCATAATCGTGCAAGAAAATTTCAATTGACTTGTTGAAATATTGCAATCACCCTTATCCAAAAATGAAATTTAAATCAACTTTTTAGCAGTAACACACTCACATTTTTCATAAAACAAACACATTTTTTTCAGGAATCTACTCTCTGAAACCTAAAACTAATTTTAAAAAAACATCTCTCTAGGCATCCACTGTCCCTAATCGTGCAAGAAAATTTCAATTGACTTGTTGAAATATTGCAATCACCCTTATCCAAAAACGAAATTTAAATCAACTTTTTAGCAGTAACACACTCACATTTTTCATAAAACAAACACATTTTTTCAGGAATCAACTCTCTGGAACCTAAAACAAATATAAAAAAACATCTTTCTATGCATCCACTCTCCCTAATCGTGCAAAAAAATTTCAATTAACTAGTTGAAATAATGCAATCATGCCTATCCTGAAGCTAAATTTAAATAAACTTTTTAGCAGTAACACACTCATATTTTTCATAAAACAAACACATTTTTTTCAGGAATCAACTCTCTGGAACCTAAAACAAATATAAAAAAAATCTTTCTATGCATCCACTCTCCCTAATCGTGCAAGAAAATTTGAATTAACTTGTTGAAATGATGCATTCACGCTTATCCTGAAACTAAATTTAAATCAACTTTTTTGCAGTAACACACTCACATTATTCATGAAACAAATAATTTTTTTTTCAGGAATCCACTCTCTGGAACCTATAACGAATTTGTAAAAAACATCTTTCTAGGCATCCACTCTCCCTAATCTTGCAAGAAAATTTCAATTAACTTGTTGAAATATTGCAATCACCCTTATCCAAAAATGAAATTTAAATTACCTTTTTAGCAGTAACACACTCACATTTTTCATAAAACAAACACATTTTTTTCAGGAATCTACTCTCTGGAACCTAAAACAAATTTTTAAAAAACATCTTTCTAGGCATCCACTGTCCCTAATCGTGCAAGAAAATTTCAATTGACTTGTTGAAATATTGCAATCACCCTTATCCAAAAATGAAATTTAAATCAACTTTTTAGCAGTAACACACTCACATTTTTCATAAAACAAACACATTTTTTTCAGGAATCTACTCTCTGGAACCTAAAACTAATTTTAAAAAAACATCTTTCTAGGCATCCATTGTCCCTAATCGTGCAAGAAAATTTCAATTGACTTGTTGAAATATTGCAATCACCCTTATTCAAAAACGAAATTTAAATCAACTTTTTAGCAGTAACACCCTCACATTTTTCATAAAACAAACACATTTTTTTCAGGAATCTACTCTCTGAAAACTAATACTAATTTAAAAAAGAAATCTTTCTATGCATCCACTGTCCCTAATCGTGCAAGAAAATTTCAATTGACTTGTTGAAGTATTGCAATCACCCTTATCCAAAAACGAAATTTAAATCAACTTTTTAGCAGTAACACACTCACATTTTTCATAAAACAAACACATTTTTTTCAGGAATCTACTCTCTGGAACCTTAAACAAATTTTAAAAAAACATCTTTCTAGGCATCCACTGTCCCTAATCGTGCAAGAACATTTCAATTGACTTGTTGAAATATTGCAATCACCCTTATCCAAAAATGAAATTTAAATCAACTTTTTAGCAGTAACACACTCACATTTTTCATAAAACAAACACATTTTTTTCAGGAATCTACTCTCTGGAACCTAAAACTAATTTTAAAAAAACATCTTTCTAGGCATCCATTGTCCCTAATCGTGCAATAAAATTTCAATTGACTTGTTGAAATATTGCAATCACCCTTATTCAAAAACGAAATTTAAATCAACTTTTTAGCAGTAACACCCTCACATTTTTCATAAAACAAACACATTTTTTTCAGGAATCTACTCTCTGAAACCTAAAACTAATTAAAAAAAACATCTTTCTAGGCATCCACTCTCCCTAATCTTCCAAGAAAATTTCAATTAACTTATTGAAATATTGCAATCACCCTTATCCAAAAACGATATTTAAATCAACTTTTTAGCAGTAACACACTCACATTTTTCATAAAACAAACACATTTTTTTAAGGAATCTACTCTCTGGAACCTAAAACTAATTTTAAAAAAACATCTTTCTAGGCATCCACTGTCCCTAATCGTGCAAGAAAATTTCAATTGACTTGTTGAAATATTGCAATCACCCTTATTCAAAAACGAAATTTAAATCAACTTTTTAGCAGTAACACCCTCACATTTTTCATAAAACAAACACATTTTTTTCAGGAATCTACTCTCTGGAACCTAAAACTAATTTGAAAAAAACATCTTTCTAGGCATCCACTGTCCCTAATCGTGCAAGAAAATTTCAATTGACTTGTTGAAGTATTGCAATCACCCTTATCCAAAAACGAAATTTAAATCAACTTTTTAGCAGTAACACACTCACATTTTTCAAAAAACAAACACATTTTTTTTCAGGAATCTACTCTCTGGAACCTAAAACTAATTTTAAAAAAACATCTTTCTAGGCATCCACTGTCCCTAATCGTGCAACAAAATTTCAATTGACTTATTGAAATATTGCAATCACCCTTATTCAAAAACGAAATTTAAATCAACTTTTTAGCAGTAACACCCTCACATTTTTCATAAAACAAACACATTTTTTTCAGGAATCTACTCTGTGAAACCTAATACTAATTTAAAAAAGATATCTTTCTATGCATCCACTCTCCCTAATCGTGCAAGAAATTTTCAATTGACTTGTTGAAATATTGCAATCACCCTTATTCAAAAACGAAATTTAAATCAACTTTTTAGCAGTAACACCCTCACATTTTTCATAAAACAAACACATTTTTTTCAGGAATCTACTCTCTGAAACCTAAAACTAATTAAAAAAAACATCTTTCTAGGCATCCACTCTCCCTAATCTTCCAAGAAAATTTCAATTAACTTATTGAAATATTGCAATCACCCTTATCCAAAAACGATATTTAAATCAACTTTTTAGCAGTAACACACTCACATTTTTCATAAAACAAACACATTTTTTTCAGGAATCTACTCTCTGGAACCTAAAACTAATTTTAAAAAAACATCTTTCTAGGCATCCACTGTCCCTAATCGTGCAAGAAAATTTCAATTGACTTGTTGAAATATTGCAATCACCTTTATCCAAAAATGAAATTTAAATCAACTTTTTAGCAGTAACACACTCACATTTTTCATAAAACAAACACATTTTTTTCAGGAATCTACTCTCTGGAACCTAAAACTAATTTAAAAAAAAGATCTTTCTAGGCATCCACTGTCCCTAATCGTGTAGGAAAATTTCAATTGACTTGTTGAAGTATTGCAATCACCCTTATCCAAAAATGAAATTTAAATCAACTTTTTAGCAGTAACACACTCACATTTTTCATAAAACAAACACATTTTTTTTCAGGAATCTACTCTTTGGAACCTAAAACTAATTTTAAAAAAACATCTTTCTAGGCATCCAGTGTCCATAATCGTGCAAGAAAATTTCAATTGACTTGTTGAAATATTGCAATCACCCTTATCCAAAAACGAAATTTAAATCAACTTTTTAGCAGTAACACACTCACATTTTTCATAAAACAAACACATTTTTTTCAGGAATCTACTCTCTGAAACCTAAAACTAATTTAAAAAAAACATCTTTCTATGCATCCACTGTCCCTAATCGTGCAAGAAAATTTCAATTGACTTATTGAAATATTGCAATCACCCTTATTCAAAAACGAAATTTAAATCAACTTTTTAGCAGTAACACCCTCACATTTTTCATAAAACAAACACATTTTTTTCAGGAATCTACTCTCTGAAACCTAATACTAATTTAAAAAAGAAATCTTTCTATGCATCCACTGTCCCTAATCGTGCAAGAAAATTTCAATTGACTTGTTGAAGTATTGCAATCACCCTTATCCAAAAACGAAATTTAAATCAACTTTTTAGCAGTAACACACTCACATTTTTCATAAAACAAACACATTTTTTTCAGGAATCTACTCTTTGGAACCTAAAACTAATTTTAAAAAAACATCTTTCTAGGCATCCACTGTCCCTAATCGTGCAAGAAAATTTCAATTGACTTGTTGAAATATTGCAATCACCCTTATCCAAAAACGAAATTTAAATCAACTTTTTAGCAGTAACACACTCACATTTTTCATAAAACAAACACATTTTTTTCAGGAATCTACTCTCTGAAACCTAAAACTAATTTTAAAAAAACATCTCTCTAGGCATCCACTGTCCCTAATCGTGCAAGAAAATTTCAATTGACTTGTTGAAATATTGCAATCACCCTTATCCAAAAACGAAATTTAAATCAACTTTTTAGCAGTAACACACTCACATTTTTCATAAAACAAACACATTTTTTCAGGAATCAACTCTCTGGAACCTAAAACAAATATAAAAAAACATCTTTCTATGCATCCACTCTCCCTAATCGTGCAAAAAAATTTCAATTAACTAGTTGAAATAATGCAATCATGCCTATCCTGAAGCTAAATTTAAATAAACTTTTTAGCAGTAACACCCTCACATTTTTCATAAAACAAACACATTTTTTTCAGGAATCTACTCTGTGAAACCTAATACTAATTTAAAAAAGATATCTTTCTATGCATCCACTCTCCCTAATCGTGCAAGAAATTTTCAATTGACTTGTTGAAATATTGCAATCACCCTTATTCAAAAACGAAATTTAAATCAACTTTTTAGCAGTAACACCCTCACATTTTTCATAAAACAAACACATTTTTTTCAGGAATCTACTCTCTGAAACCTAAAACTAATTAAAAAAAACATCTTTCTAGGCATCCACTCTCCCTAATCTTCCAAGAAAATTTCAATTAACTTATTGAAATATTGCAATCACCCTTATCCAAAAACGATATTTAAATCAACTTTTTAGCAGTAACACACTCACATTTTTCATAAAACAAACACATTTTTTTCAGGAATCTACTCTCTGGAACCTAAAACTAATTTTAAAAAAACATCTTTCTAGGCATCCACTGTCCCTAATCGTGCAAGAAAATTTCAATTGACTTGTTGAAATATTGCAATCACCCTTATCCAAAAATGAAATTTAAATCAACTTTTTAGCAGTAACACACTCACATTTTTCATAAAACAAACACATTTTTTTCAGGAATCTACTCTCTGGAACCTAAAACTAATTTTAAAAAAACATCTTTCTAGGCATCCATTGTCCCTAAGTGTGCAAGAAAATTTCAATTGACTTGTTGAAATATTGCAATCACCCTTATTCAAAAACGAAATTTAAATCAACTTTTTAGCAGTAACACCCTCACATTTTTCATAAAACAAACACATTTTTTTCAGGAATCTACTCTCTGAAAACTAATACTAATTTAAAAAAGAAATCTTTCTATGCATCCAGTGTCCCTAATCGTGCAAGAAAATTTCAATTGACTTGTTGAAGTATTGCAATCACCCTTATCCAAAAACGAAATTTAAATCAACTTTTTAGCAGTAACACACTCTCATTTTTCATAAAACAAACACATTTTTTTCAGGAATCTACTCTCTGGAACCTAAAACTAATTTAAAAAAAACATCTTTCTAGGCATCCACTGTCCCTAATCGTGCAAGAAAATTTCAATTAACTTGTTGAAATATTGCAATCACCCTTATCCAAAAACGAAATTTAAATCAACTTTTTAGCAGTAACACACTCACATTTTTCATAAAACAAACACATTTTTTTCAGGAATCTACTCTCTGAAACCTAAAACTAATTTTAAAAAAATATCTTTCTAGGCATCCACTGTCCCTAATCGTGCAAGAAAATTTCCATTGACTTGTTGAAATATTGCAATCACCCTTATTCAAAAACGAAATTTAAATCAACTTTTTAGCAGTAACACCCTCACATTTTTCATAAAACAAACACATTTTTTTCAGGAATCTACTCTCTGAAACCTAAAACTAATTAAAAAAAACATCTTTCTAGGCATCCACTCTCCCTAATCTTCCAAGAAAATTTCAATTAACTTATTGAAATATTGCAATCACCCTTATCCAAAAACGATATTTAAATCAACTTTTTAGCAGTAACACACTCACATTTTTCATAAAACAAACACATTTTTTTCAGGAATCTACTCTCTGGAACCTAAAACTATTTTAAAAAAAACATCTTTCTAGGCATCCACTGTCCCTAATCGTGCAAGAAAATTTCAATTGACTTGTTGAAATATTGCAATCACCCTTATCCAAAAATGAAATTTAAATCAACTTTTTAGCAGTAACACACTCACATTTTTCATAAAACAAACACATTTTTTTCAGGAATCTACTCTCTGGAACCTAAAACTAATTTAAAAAAACATCTTTCTAGGCATCCACTGTCCCTAATCGTGCAAGAACATTTCAATTGACTTGTTGAAATATTGCAATCACCCTTATTCAAAAACGAAATTTAAATCAACTTTTTAGCAGTAACACCCTCACATTTTTCATAAAACAAACACATTTTTTTCAGGAATCTACTCTCTGGAACCTAAAACTAATTTTAAAAAAACATCTTTCTAGGCATCCACTGTCCCTAATCGTGCAAGAAAATTTCAATTGACTTGTTGAAGTATTGCAATCACCCTTATCCAAAAACGAAATTTAAATCAACTTTTTAGCAGTAACACCCTCACATTTTTCATAAAACAAAACACATTTTTTTCAGGAATCTACTCTCTGAAACCTAAAACTAATTAAAAAAACATCTTTCTAGGCATCCACTCTCCCTAATCTTCCAAGAAAATTTCAATTAACTTATTGAAATATTGCAATCACCCTTATCCAAAAACGATATTTAAATCAACTTTTTAGCAGTAACACACTCACATTTTTCATAAAACAAACACATTTTTTTCAGGAATCAACTCTCTGGAACCTAAAACAAATATAAAAAAAACATCTTTCTATGCATCCACTCTCCCTAATCGTGCAAGAAAATTTCAATTAACTTGTTGAAATGATGCATTCACGCTTATCCTGAAACTAAATTTAAATCAACTTTTTTGCAGTAACACACTCACATTTTTCATGAAACAAATAATTTTTTTTTCAGGAATCCACTCTCTGGAACCTATAACGAATTTGTAAAAAACATCTTTCTAGGCATCCACTCTCCCTAATCTTGCAAGAAAATTTCAATTAACTTGTTGAAATATTGCAATCACCCTCATCCAAAAACGATATTTAAATCAACTTTTTTGCAGTAACACACTCACATTTTTCATAAAACAAACACATTTTTTTCAGGAATCTACTCTCTGGAACCTAAAACTAATTAAAAAAAAAAATCTTTCTAGGCATCCACTGTCCCTAATCGTGCAAGAAAATTTCAATTGACTTGTTGAAATATTGCAATCACCCTTATTCAAAAACGAAATTTAAATCAACTTTTTAGCAGTAACACCCTCACATTTTTCATAAAACAAACACATTTTTTTCAGGAATCTACTCTCTGAAACCTAAAACTAATTAAAAAAAACATCTTTCTAGGCATCCACTCTCCCTAATCTTCCAAGAAAATTTCAATTAACTTATTGAAATATTGCAATCACCCTTATCCAAAAACGATATTTAAATCAACTTTTTAGCAGTAACACACTCACATTTTTCATAAAACAAACACATTTTTTTCAGGAATCTACTCTCTGGAACCTTAAACAAATTTAAAAAAAAAAAATCTTTCTAGGCATCCACTGTCCCTAATCGTGAAAGAAAATTTCAATTGACTTGTTGAAATATTGCAATCACCCTTATCCAAAAATGAAATTTAAATCAACTTTTTAGCAGTAACACACTCACATTTTTCATAAAACAAACACATTTTTTTCAGGAATCTACTCTCTGGAACCTAAAACTAATTTTAAAAAAACATCTTTCTAGGCATCCATTGTCCCTAATCGTGCAAGAAAATTTCAATTGACTTGTTGAAATATTGCAATCACCCTTATTCAAAAACGAAATTTAAATCAACTTTTTAGCAGTAACACCCTCACATTTTTCATAAAACAAACACATTTTTTTCAGGAATCTACTCTCTGAAAACTAATACTAATTTAAAAAAGAAATCTTTCTATGCATCCACTGTCCCTAATCGTGCAAGAAAATTTCAATTGACTTGTTGAAGTATTGCAATCACCCTTATCCAAAAACGAAATTTAAATCAACTTTTTAGCAGTAACACACTCACATTTTTCATGAAACAAACACATTTTTTTCAGGAATCTACTCTCTGGAACCTTAAACAAATTTAAAAAAAACATCTTTCTAGGCATCCACTGTCCCTAATCGTGCAAGAAAATTTCAATTGACTTGTTGAAATATTGCAATCACCCTTATCCAAAAATGAAATTTAAATCAACTTTTTAGCAGTAACACACTCACATTTTTCATAAAACAAACACATTTTTTTCAGGAATCTACTCTCTGGAACCTAAAACTAATTTTAAAAAAACATCTTTCTAGGCATCCATTGTCCCTAATCGTGCAATAAAATTTCAATTGACTTGTTGAAATATTGCAATCACCCTTATTCAAAAACGAAATTTAAATCAACTTTTTAGCAGTAACACCCTCACATTTTTCATAAAACAAACACATTTTTTTCAGGAATCTACTCTCTGAAACCTAAAACTAATTAAAAAAAACATCTTTCTAGGCATCCACTCTCCCTAATCTTCCAAGAAAATTTCAATTAACTTATTGAAATATTGCAATCACCCTTATCCAAAAACGATATTTAAATCAACTTTTTAGCAGTAACACACTCACATTTTTCATAAAACAAACACATTTTTTTCAGGAATCTACTCTCTGGAACCTAAAACTAATTTAAAAAAAAGATCTTTCTAGAAATCCACTGTCCCTAATCGTGCAAGAAAATTTCAATTGACTTGTTGAAATATTGCAATCACCCTTATCCAAAAATGAAATTTAAATCAACTTTTTAGCAGTAACACACTCACATTTTTCATAAAACAAACACATTTTTTTCAGGAATCTACTCTCTGGAACCTAAAACTAATTTTAAAAAAACATCTTTCTAGGCATCCACTGTCCCTAATCGTGCAAGAAAATTTCAATTGACTTGTTGAAATATTGCAATCACCCTTATTCAAAAACGAAATTTAAATCAACTTTTTAGCAGTAACACCCTCACATTTTTCATAAAACAAACACATTTTTTTCAGGAATCTACTCTCTGGAACCTAAAACTAATTTTAAAAAAACATCTTTCTAGGCATCCACTGTCCCTAATCGTGCAAGAAAATTTCAATTGACTTGTTGAAATATTGCAATCACCCTTATCCAAAAATGAAATTTAAATCAACTTTTTAGCAGTAACACACTCACATTTTTCATAAAACAAACACATTTTTTTCAGGAATCTACTCTCTGGAACCTAAAACTAATTTTAAAAAAAATCTTTCTAGGCATCCACTGTCCCTAATCGTGCAAGAAAATTTCAATTAACTTGTTGAAATATTGCAATCACCCTTATCCAAAAACGAAATTTAAATCAACTTTTTAGCAGTAACACACTCACATTTTTCATAAAACAAACACATTTTTTTCAGGAATCTACTCTCTGAAACCTAAAACTAATTTAAAAAAAATATCTTTCTAGGCAACCACTGTCCCTAATCGTGCAAGAAAATTTCAATTGACTTGTTGAAATATTGCAATCACCCTTATTCAAAAACGAAATTTAAATCAACTTTTTAGCAGTAACACCCTCACATTTTTCATAAAACAAACACATTTTTTTCAGGAATCTACTCTCTGAAACCTAAAACTAATTAAAAAAAACATCTTTCTAGGCATCCACTCTCCCTAATCTTCCAAGAAAATTTCAATTAACTTATTGAAATATTGCAATCACCCTTATCCAAAAACGATATTTAAATCAACTTTTTAGCAGTAACACACTCACATTTTTCATAAAACAAACACATTTTTTTCAGGAATCTACTCTCTGGAACCTAAAACTAATTTAAAAAAAAATCTTTCTAGGCATCCACTGTCCCTAATCGTGCAAGAAAATTTCAATTGACTTGTTGAAATATTGCAATCACCCTTATCCAAAAATGAAATTTAAATCAACTTTTTAGCAGTAACACACTCACATTTTTCATAAAACAAACACATTTTTTTCAGGAATCTACTCTCTGGAACCTAAAACTAATTTAAAAAAAACATCTTTCTAGGCATCCACTGTCCCTAATCGTGCAAGAAAATTTCAATTGACTTGTTGAAATATTGCAATCACCCTTATTCAAAAACGAAATTTAAATCAACTTTTTAGCAGTAACACCCTCACATTTTTCATAAAACAAACACATTTTTTTCAGGAATCTACTCTCTGGAACCTAAAACTAATTTTAAAAAAACATCTTTCTAGGCATCCACTGTCCCTAATCGTGCAGGAAAATTTCAATTGACTTGTTGAAGTATTGCAATCACCCTTATCCAAAAATGAAATTTAAATCAACTTTTTAGCAGTAACACACTCACATTTTTCATAAAACAAACACATTTTTTTTCAGGAATCTACTCTTTGGAACCTAAAACTAATTTTAAAAAAACATCTTTCTAGGCATCCAGTGTCCATAATCGTGCAAGAAAATTTCAATTGACTTGTTGAAATATTGCAATCACCCTTATCCAAAAACGAAATTTAAATCAACTTTTTAGCAGTAACACACTCACATTTTTCATAAAACAAACACATTTTTTTCAGGAATCTACTCTCTGAAACCTAAAACTAATTTAAAAAAAACATCTTTCTATGCATCCACTGTCCCTAATCGTGCAAGAAAATTTCAATTGACTTATTGAAATATTGCAATCACCCTTATTCAAAAACGAAATTTAAATCAACTTTTTAGCAGTAACACCCTCACATTTTTCATAAAACAAACACATTTTTTTCAGGAATCTACTCTCTGAAACCTAATACTAATTTAAAAAAGAAATCTTTCTATGCATCCACTGTCCCTAATCGTGCAAGAAAATTTCAATTGACTTGTTGAAGTATTGCAATCACCCTTATCCAAAAACGAAATTTAAATCAACTTTTTAGCAGTAACACACTCACATTTTTCATAAAACAAACACATTTTTTTCAGGAATCTACTCTCTGGAACCTAAAACTAATTTTAAAAAAACATCTTTCTAGGCATCCACTGTCCCTAATCGTGCAAGAAAATTTCAATTGACTTGTTGAAATATTGCAATCACCCTTATCCAAAAACGAAATTTAAATCAACTTTTTAGCAGTAACACACTCACATTTTTCATAAAACAAACACATTTTTTTCAGGAATCTACTCTCTGAAACCTAAAACTAATTTTAAAAAAACATCTCTCTAGGCATCCACTGTCCCTAATCGTGCAAGAAAATTTCAATTGACTTGTTGAAATATTGCAATCACCCTTATCCAAAAACGAAATTTAAATCAACTTTTTAGCAGTAACACACTCACATTTTTCATAAAACAAACACATTTTTTCAGGAATCAACTCTCTGGAACCTAAAACAAATATAAAAAAACATCTTTCTATGCATCCACTCTCCCTAATCGTGCAAAAAAATTTCAATTAACTAGTTGAAATAATGCAATCATGCCTATCCTGAAGCTAAATTTAAATAAACTTTTTAGCAGTAACACCCTCACATTTTTCATAAAACAAACACATTTTTTTCAGGAATCTACTCTGTGAAACCTAATACTAATTTAAAAAAGATATCTTTCTATGCATCCACTCTCCCTAATCGTGCAAGAAATTTTCAATTGACTTGTTGAAATATTGCAATCACCCTTATTCAAAAACGAAATTTAAATCAACTTTTTAGCAGTAACACCCTCACATTTTTCATAAAACAAACACATTTTTTTCAGGAATCTACTCTCTGAAACCTAAAACTAATTAAAAAAAACATCTTTCTAGGCATCCACTCTCCCTAATCTTCCAAGAAAATTTCAATTAACTTATTGAAATATTGCAATCACCCTTATCCAAAAACGATATTTAAATCAACTTTTTAGCAGTAACACACTCACATTTTTCATAAAACAAACACATTTTTTTCAGGAATCTACTCTCTGGAACCTAAAACTAATTTTAAAAAAACATCTTTCTAGGCATCCACTGTCCCTAATCGTGCAAGAAAATTTCAATTGACTTGTTGAAATATTGCAATCACCCTTATTCAAAAACGAAATTTAAATCAACTTTTTAGCAGTAACACACTCACATTTTTCAAAAAACAAACACATTTTTTTTCAGGAATCTACTCTCTGGAACCTAAAACTAATTTTAAAAAAACATCTTTCTAGGCATCCACTGTCCCTAATCGTGCAACAAAATTTCAATTGACTTATTGAAATATTGCAATCACCCTTATTCAAAAACGAAATTTAAATCAACTTTTTAGCAGTAACACCCTCACATTTTTCATAAAACAAACACATTTTTTTCAGGAATCTACTCTGTGAAACCTAATACTAATTTAAAAAAGATATCTTTCTATGCATCCACTCTCCCTAATCGTGCAAGAAATTTTCAATTGACTTGTTGAAATATTGCAATCACCCTTATTCAAAAACGAAATTTAAATCAACTTTTTAGCAGTAACACCCTCACATTTTTCATAAAACAAACACATTTTTTTCAGGAATCTACTCTCTGAAACCTAAAACTAATTAAAAAAAACATCTTTCTAGGCATCCACTCTCCCTAATCTTCCAAGAAAATTTCAATTAACTTATTGAAATATTGCAATCACCCTTATCCAAAAACGATATTTAAATCAACTTTTTAGCAGTAACACACTCACATTTTTCATAAAACAAACACATTTTTTTCAGGAATCTACTCTCTGGAACCTAAAACTAATTTTAAAAAAACATCTTTCTAGGCATCCACTGTCCCTAATCGTGCAAGAAAATTTCAATTGACTTGTTGAAATATTGCAATCACCCTTATCCAAAAATGAAATTTAAATCAACTTTTTAGCAGTAACACACTCACATTTTTCATAAAACAAACACATTTTTTTCAGGAATCTACTCTCTGGAACCTAAAACTAATTTAAAAAAAGATCTTTCTAGGCATCCACTGTCCCTAATCGTGTAGGAAAATTTCAATTGACTTGTTGAAGTATTGCAATCACCCTTATCCAAAAATGAAATTTAATCAACTTTTTAGCAGTAACACACTCACATTTTTCATAAAACAAACACATTTTTTTTCAGGAATCTACTCTTTGGAACCTAAAACTAATTTAAAAAAAACATCTTTCTAGGCATCCAGTGTCCATAATCGTGCAAGAAAATTTCAATTGACTTGTTGAAATATTGCAATCACCCTTATCCAAAAACGAAATTTAAATCAACTTTTTAGCAGTAACACACTCACATTTTTCATAAAACAAACACATTTTTTTCAGGAATCTACTCTCTGAAACCTAAAACTAATTTAAAAAAAACATCTTTCTATGCATCCACTGTCCCTAATCGTGCAAGAAAATTTCAATTGACTTATTGAAATATTGCAATCACCCTTATTCAAAAACGAAATTTAAATCAACTTTTTAGCAGTAACACCCTCACATTTTTCATAAAACAAACACATTTTTTTCAGGAATCTACTCTCTGAAACCTAATACTAATTTAAAAAAGAAATCTTTCTATGCATCCACTGTCCCTAATCGTGCAAGAAAATTTCAATTGACTTGTTGAAGTATTGCAATCACCCTTATCCAAAAACGAAATTTAAATCAACTTTTTAGCAGTAACACACTCACATTTTTCATAAAACAAACACATTTTTTTCAGGAATCTACTCTCTGGAACCTAAAACTAATTTTAAAAAAACATCTTTCTAGGCATCCACTGTCCCTAATCGTGCAAGAAAATTTCAATTGACTTGTTGAAATATTGCAATCACCCTTATCCAAAAACGAAATTTAAATCAACTTTTTAGCAGTAACACACTCACATTTTTCATAAAACAAACACATTTTTTTCAGGAATCTACTCTCTGAAACCTAAAACTAATTTTAAAAAAACATCTCTCTAGGCATCCACTGTCCCTAATCGTGCAAGAAAATTTCAATTGACTTGTTGAAATATTGCAATCACCCTTATCCAAAAACGAAATTTAAATCAACTTTTTAGCAGTAACACACTCACATTTTTCATAAAACAAACACATTTTTTCAGGAATCAACTCTCTGGAACCTAAAACAAATATAAAAAAACATCTTTCTATGCATCCACTCTCCCTAATCGTGCAAAAAAATTTCAATTAACTAGTTGAAATAATGCAATCATGCCTATCCTGAAGCTAAATTTAAATAAACTTTTTAGCAGTAACACCCTCACATTTTTCATAAAACAAACACATTTTTTTCAGGAATCTACTCTGTGAAACCTAATACTAATTTAAAAAAGATATCTTTCTATGCATCCACTCTCCCTAATCGTGCAAGAAATTTTCAATTGACTTGTTGAAATATTGCAATCACCCTTATTCAAAAACGAAATTTAAATCAACTTTTTAGCAGTAACACCCTCACATTTTTCATAAAACAAACACATTTTTTTCAGGAATCTACTCTCTGAAACCTAAAACTAATTAAAAAAAACATCTTTCTAGGCATCCACTCTCCCTAATCTTCCAAGAAAATTTCAATTAACTTATTGAAATATTGCAATCACCCTTATCCAAAAACGATATTTAAATCAACTTTTTAGCAGTAACACACTCACATTTTTCATAAAACAAACACATTTTTTTCAGGAATCTACTCTCTGGAACCTAAAACTAATTTTAAAAAAACATCTTTTTAGGCATCCACTGTCCCTAATCGTGCAAGAAAATTTCAATTGACTTGTTGAAATATTGCAATCACCCTTATCCAAAAATGAAATTTAAATCAACTTTTTAGCAGTAACACACTCACATTTTTCATAAAACAAACACATTTTTTTCAGGAATCTACTCTCTGGAACCTAAAACTAATTTTAAAAAAACATCTTTCTAGGCATCCATTGTCCCTAAGTGTGCAAGAAAATTTCAATTGACTTGTTGAAATATTGCAATCACCCTTATTCAAAAACGAAATTTAAATCAACTTTTTAGCAGTAACACCCTCACATTTTTCATAAAACAAACACATTTTTTTCAGGAATCTACTCTCTGAAAACTAATACTAATTTAAAAAAGAAATCTTTCTATGCATCCACTGTCCCTAATCGTGCAAGAAAATTTCAATTGACTTGTTGAAGTATTGCAATCACCCTTATCCAAAAACGAAATTTAAATCAACTTTTTAGCAGTAACACACTCTCATTTTTCATAAAACAAACACATTTTTTTCAGGAATCTACTCTCTGGAACCTAAAACTAATTTAAAAAAAAACATCTTTCTAGGCATCCACTGTCCCTAATCGTGCAAGAAAATTTCAATTAACTTGTTGAAATATTGCAATCACCCTTATCCAAAAACGAAATTTAAATCAACTTTTTAGCAGTAACACACTCACATTTTTCATAAAACAAACACATTTTTTTCAGGAATCTACTCTCTGAAACCTAAAACTAATTTAAAAAAAATATCTTTCTAGGCATCCACTGTCCCTAATCGTGCAAGAAAATTTCAATTGACTTGTTGAAATATTGCAATCACCCTTATTCAAAAACGAAATTTAAATCAACTTTTTAGCAGTAACACCCTCACATTTTTCATAAAACAAACACATTTTTTTCAGGAATCTACTCTCTGAAACCTAAAACTAATTAAAAAAAACATCTTTCTAGGCATCCACTCTCCCTAATCTTCCAAGAAAATTTCAATTAACTTATTGAAATATTGCAATCACCCTTATCCAAAAACGATATTTAAATCAACTTTTTAGCAGTAACACACTCACATTTTTCATAAAACAAACACATTTTTTTCAGGAATCTACTCTCTGGAACCTAAAACTATTTTTAAAAAAACATCTTTCTAGGCATCCACTGTCCCTAATCGTGCAAGAAAATTTCAATTGACTTGTTGAAATATTGCAATCACCCTTATCCAAAAATGAAATTTAAATCAACTTTTTAGCAGTAACACACTCACATTTTTCATAAAACAAACACATTTTTTTCAGGAATCTACTCTCTGGAACCTAAAACTAATTTAAAAAAACATCTTTCTAGGCATCCACTGTCCCTAATCGTGCAAGAACATTTCAATTGACTTGTTGAAATATTGCAATCACCCTTATTCAAAAACGAAATTTAAATCAACTTTTTAGCAGTAACACCCTCACATTTTTCATAAAACAAACACATTTTTTTCAGGAATCTACTCTCTGGAACCTAAAACTAATTAAAAAAACATCTTTCTAGGCATCCACTCTCCCTAATCTTCCAAGAAAATTTCAATTAACTTATTGAAATATTGCAATCACCCTTATCCAAAAACGATATTTAAATCAACTTTTTAGCAGTAACACACTCACATTTTTCATAAAACAAACAAATTTTTTTCAGGAATCAACTCTCTGGAACCTAAAACAAATATAAAAAAAACATCTTTCTATGCATCCACTCTCCCTAATCGTGCAAGAAAATTTCAATTAACTTGTTGAAATGATGCATTCACGCTTATCCTGAAACTAAATTTAAATCAACTTTTTTGCAGTAACACACTCACATTTTTCATGAAACAAATAATTTTTTTTTCAGGAATCCACTCTCTGGAACCTATAACGAATTTGTAAAAAACATCTTTCTAGGCATCCACTCTCCCTAATCTTGCAAGAAAATTTCAATTAACTTGTTGAAATATTGCAATCACCCTCATCCAAAAACGATATTTAAATCAACTTTTTTGCAGTAACACACTCACATTTTTCATAAAACAAACACATTTTTTTCAGGAATCTACTCTCTGGAACCTAAAACTAATTAAAAAAAAAAATCTTTCTAGGCATCCACTGTCCCTAATCGTGCAAGAAAATTTCAATTGACTTGTTGAAATATTGCAATCACCCTTATCCAAAAATGAAATTTAAATCAACTTTTTAGCAGTAACACACTCACATTTTTCATAAAACAAACACATCTTTTTTCAGGAATCTACTCTCTGGAACCTAAAACTAATTTAAAAAAAACATCTTTCTAGGCATCCACTGTCCCTAATCGTGCAAGAAAATTTCAATTGACTTGTTGAAATATTGCAATCACCCTTATTCAAAAACGAAATTTAAATCAACTTTTTAGCAGTAACACCCTCACATTTTTCATAAAACAAACACATTTTTTTCAGGAATCTACTCTCTGAAACCTAAAACTAATTAAAAAAAACATCTTTCTAGGCATCCACTCTCCCTAATCTTCCAAGAAAATTTCAATTAACTTATTGAAATATTGCAATCACCCTTATCCAAAAACGATATTTAAATCAACTTTTTAGCAGTAACACACTCACATTTTTCATAAAACAAACACATTTTTTTCAGGAATCTACTCTCTGGAACCTTAAACAAATTAAAAAAAAAAAAATCTTTCTAGGCATCCACTGTCCCTAATCGTGAAAGAAAATTTCAATTGACTTGTTGAAATATTGCAATCACCCTTATCCAAAAATGAAATTTAAATCAACTTTTTAGCAGTAACACACTCACATTTTTCATAAAACAAACACATTTTTTTCAGGAATCTACTCTCTGGAACCTAAAACTAATTTTAAAAAAACATCTTTCTAGGCATCCATTGTCCCTAATCGTGCAAGAAAATTTCAATTGACTTGTTGAAATATTGCAATCACCCTTATTCAAAAACGAAATTTAAATCAACTTTTTAGCAGTAACACCCTCACATTTTTCATAAAACAAACACATTTTTTTCAGGAATCTACTCTCTGAAAACTAATACTAATTTAAAAAAGAAATCTTTCTATGCATCCACTGTCCCTAATCGTGCAAGAAAATTTCAATTGACTTGTTGAAGTATTGCAATCACCCTTATCCAAAAACGAAATTTAAATCAACTTTTTAGCAGTAACACACTCACATTTTTCATGAAACAAACACATTTTTTTCAGGAATCTACTCTCTGGAACCTTAAACAAATTTTAAAAAAACATCTTTCTAGGCATCCACTGTCCCTAATCGTGCAAGAAAATTTCAATTGACTTGTTGAAATATTGCAATCACCCTTATCCAAAAATGAAATTTAAATCAACTTTTTAGCAGTAACACACTCACATTTTTCATAAAACAAACACATTTTTTTCAGGAATCTACTCTCTGGAACCTAAAACTAATTTTAAAAAAACATCTTTCTAGGCATCCATTGTCCCTAATCGTGCAATAAAATTTCAATTGACTTGTTGAAATATTGCAATCACCCTTATTCAAAAACGAAATTTAAATCAACTTTTTAGCAGTAACACCCTCACATTTTTCATAAAACAAACACATTTTTTTCAGGAATCTACTCTCTGAAACCTAAAACTAATTAAAAAAAACATCTTTCTAGGCATCCACTCTCCCTAATCTTCCAAGAAAATTTCAATTAACTTATTGAAATATTGCAATCACCCTTATCCAAAAACGATATTTAAATCAACTTTTTAGCAGTAACACACTCACATTTTTCATAAAACAAACACATTTTTTTCAGGAATCTACTCTCTGGAACCTAAAACTAATTTAAAAAAAAGATCTTTCTAGGCATCCACTGTCCCTAATCGTGCAAGAAAATTTCAATTGACTTGTTGAAATATTGCAATCACCCTTATCCAAAAATGAAATTTAAATCAACTTTTTAGCAGTAACACACTCACATTTTTCATAAAACAAACACATTTTTTTCAGGAATCTACTCTCTGGAACCTAAAACTAATTTAAAAAAAACATCTTTCTAGGCATCCACTGTCCCTAATCGTGCAAGAAAATTTCAATTGACTTGTTGAAATATTGCAATCACCCTTATTCAAAAACGAAATTTAAATCAACTTTTTAGCAGTAACACCCTCACATTTTTCATAAAACAAACACATTTTTTTCAGGAATCTACTCTCTGGAACCTAAAACTAATTTTAAAAAAACATCTTTCTAGGCATCCACTGTCCCTAATCGTGCAAGAAAATTTCAATTGACTTGTTGAAATATTGCAATCACCCTTATCCAAAAATGAAATTTAAATCAACTTTTTAGCAGTAACACACTCACATTTTTCATAAAACAAACACATTTTTTTCAGGAATCTACTCTCTGGAACCTAAAACTAATTTTAAAAAAAATCTTTCTAGGCATCCACTGTCCCTAATCGTGCAAGAAAATTTCAATTAACTTGTTGAAATATTGCAATCACCCTTATCCAAAAACGAAATTTAAATCAACTTTTTAGCAGTAACACACTTACATTTTTCATAAAACAAACACATTTTTTTCAGGAATCTACTCTCTGAAACCTAAAACTAATTTAAAAAAAATATCTTTCTAGGCATCCACTGTCCCTAATCGTGCAAGAAAATTTCAATTGACTTGTTGAAATATTACAATCACCCTTATTCAAAAACGAAATTTAAATCAACTTTTTAGCAGTAACACCCTCACATTTTTCATAAAACAAACACATTTTTTTCAGGAATCTACTCTCTGAAACCTAAAACTAATTAAAAAAAACATCTTTCTAGGCATCCACTCTCCCTAATCTTCCAAGAAAATTTCAATTAACTTATTGAAATATTGCAATCACCCTTATCCAAAAACGATATTTAAATCAACTTTTTAGCAGTAACACACTCACATTTTTCATAAAACAAACACATTTTTTTCAGGAATCTACTCTCTGGAACCTAAAACTAATTTAAAAAAAAATCTTTCTAGGCATCCACTGTCCCTAATCGTGCAAGAAAATTTCAATTGACTTGTTGAAATATTGCAATCACCCTTATCCAAAAATGAAATTTAAATCAACTTTTTAGCAGTAACACACTCACATTTTTCATAAAACAAACACATTTTTTTCAGGAATCTACTCTCTGGAACCTAAAACTAATTTAAAAAAAACATCTTTCTAGGCATCCACTGTCCCTAATCGTGCAAGAAAATTTCAATTGACTTGTTGAAATATTGCAATCACCCTTATTCAAAAACGAAATTTAAATCAACTTTTTAGCAGTAACACCCTCACATTTTTCATAAAACAAACACATTTTTTTCAGGAATCTACTCTCTGGAACCTAAAACTAATTTTAAAAAAACATCTTTCTAGGCATCCACTGTCCCTAATCGTGCAGGAAAATTTCAATTGACTTGTTGAAGTATTGCAATCACCCTTATCCAAAAACGAAATTTAAATCAACTTTTTAGCAGTAACACACTCACATTTTTCATAAAACAAACACATTTTTTTTCAGGAATCTACTCTTTGGAACCTAAAACTAATTTTAAAAAAACATCTTTCTAGGCATCCAGTGTCCATAATCGTGCAAGAAAATTTCAATTGACTTGTTGAAATATTGCAATCACCCTTATTCAAAAACGAAATTTAAATCAACTTTTTAGCAGTAACACCCTCACATTTTTCATAAAACAAACACATTTTTTTCAGGAATCTACTCTCTGGAACCTAAAACTAATTTTAAAAAAACATCTTTCTAGGCATCCACTGTCCCTAATCGTGCAGGAAAATTTCAATTGACTTGTTGAAGTATTGCAATCACCCTTATCCAAAAACGAAATTTAAATCAACTTTTTAGCAGTAACACACTCACATTTTTCATAAAACAAACACATTTTTTTTCAGGAATCTACTCTTTGGAACCTAAAACTAATTTTAAAAAAACATCTTTCTAGGCATCCAGTGTCCATAATCGTGCAAGAAAATTTCAATTGACTTGTTGAAATATTGCAATCACCCTTATCCAAAAACGAAATTTAAATCAACTTTTTAGCAGTAACACACTCACATTTTTCATAAAACAAACACATTTTTTTCAGGAATCTACTCTCTGAAACCTAAAACTTATTTAAAAAAAACATCTTTCTATGCATCCACTGTCCCTAATCGTGCAAGAAAATTTCAATTGACTTATTGAAATATTGCAATCACCCTTATTCAAAAACGAAATTTAAATCAACTTTTTAGCAGTAACACCCTCACATTTTTCATAAAACAAACACATTTTTTTCAGGAATCTACTCTCTGAAACCTAATACTAATTTAAAAAAGAAATCTTTCTATGCATCCACTGTCCCTAATCGTGCAAGAAAATTTCAATTGACTTGTTGAAGTATTGCAATCACCCTTATCCAAAAACGAAATTTAAATCAACTTTTTAGCAGTAACACACTCACATTTTTCATAAAACAAACACATTTTTTTCAGGAATCTACTCTCTGGAACCTAAAACTAATTTAAAAAAAACATCTTTCTAGGCATCCACTGTCCCTAATCATGCAAGAAAATTTCAATTGACTTGTTGAAATATTGCAATCACCCTTATCCAAAAACGAAATTTAAATCAACTTTTTAGCAGTAACACACTCACATTTTTCATAAAACAAACACATTTTTTTCAGGAATCTACTCTCTGAAACCTAAAACTAATTTTAAAAAAACATCTCTCTAGGCATCCACTGTCCCTAATCGTGCAAGAAAATTTCAATTGACTTGTTGAAATATTGCAATCACCCTTATCCAAAAACGAAATTTAAATCAACTTTTTAGCAGTAACACACTCACATTTTTCATAAAACAAACACATTTTTTCAGGAATCAACTCTCTGGAACCTAAAACAAATATAAAAAAACATCTTTCTATGCATCCACTCTCCCTAATCGTGCAAAAAAATTTCAATTAACTAGTTGAAATAATGCAATCATGCCTATCCTGAAGCTAAATTTAAATAAACTTTTTAGCAGTAACACACTCATATTTTTCATAAAACAAACACATTTTTTTCAGGAATCAACTCTCTGGAACCTAAAACAAATATAAAAAAAATCTTTCTATGCATCCACTCTCCCTAATCGTGCAAGAAAATTTGAATTAACTTGTTGAAATGATGCATTCACGCTTATCCTGAAACTAAATTTAAATCAACTTTTTTGCAGTAACACACTCACATTATTCATGAAACAAATAATTTTTTTTTCAGGAATCCACTCTCTGGAACCTATAACGAATTTGTAAAAAACATCTTTCTAGGCATCCACTCTCCCTAATCTTGCAAGAAAATTTCAATTAACTTGTTGAAATATTGCAATCACCCTTATCCAAAAATGAAATTTAAATTAACTTTTTAGCAGTAACACACTCACATTTTTCATAAAACAAACACATTTTTTTCAGGAATCTACTCTCTGGAACCTAAAACAAATTTTTAAAAAACATCTTTCTAGGCATCCACTGTCCCTAATCGTGCAAGAAAATTTCAATTGACTTGTTGAAATATTGCAATCACCCTTATCCAAAAATGAAATTTAAATTAACTTTTTAGCAGTAACACACTCACATTTTTCATAAAACAAACACAGTTTTTTTCAGGAATCTACTCTCTGGAACCTAAAACTAATTTTAAAAAAACATCTTTCTAGGCATCCACTGTCCCTAATCGTGCAAGAAAATTTCAATTGACTTGTTGAAGTATTGCAATCGCCCTTATCCAAAAATGAAATTTAAATCAACTTTTTAGCAGTAACACACTCACATTTTTCATAAAACAAACACATTTTTTTCAGGAATCTACTCTCTGGAACCTAAAACTAATTTTAAAAAAACATCTTTCTAGGCATCCACTGTCCCTAATCGTGCAAGAAAATTTCAATTGACTTGTTGAAATATTGCAATAACCCTTATCCAAAAACGAAATTTAAATCAACTTTTTAGCAGTAACACACTCACATTTTTCATAAAACAAACACATTTTTTTCAGGAATCTACTCTCTGAAACCTAAAACTAATTTTAAAAAAATATCTTTCTAGGCATCCACTGTCCCTAATCGTGCAAGAAAATTTCAATTGACTTGTTGAAATATTGCAATCACCCTTATTCAAAAACGAAATTTAAATCAACTTTTTAGCAGTAACACCCTCACATTTTTCATAAAACAAACACATTTTTTTCAGGAATCTACTCTCTGAAACCTAAAACTAATTAAAAAAAAAACATCTTTCTAGGCATCCACTCTCCCTAATCTTCCAAGAAAATTTCAATTAACTTGTTGAAATATTGCAATCACCCTTATCCAAAAACGATATTTAAATCAACTTTTTAGCAGTAACACACTCACATTTTTCATAAAACAAACACATTTTTTTCAGGAATCTACTCTCTGGAACCTAAAACTAATTTTAAAAAAACATCTTTCTAGGCATCCACTGTCCCTAATCGTGCAAGAAAATTTCAATTGACTTGTTGAAATATTGCAATCACCCTTATCCAAAAATGAAATTTAAATCAACTTTTTAGCAGTAACACACTCACATTTTTCATAAAACAAACACATTTTTTTCAGGAATCTACTCTCTGGAACCTAAAACTAATTTTAAAAAAACATCTTTCTAGGCATCCACTGTCCCTAATCGTGCAAGAAAATTTCAATTGACTTGTTGAAATATTGCAATCACCCTTATTCAAAAACGAAATTTAAATCAACTTTTTAGCAGTAACACCCTCACATTTTTCATAAAACAAACACATTTTTTTCAGGAATCTACTCTCTGGAACCTAAAACTAATTTGAAAAAAACATCTTTCTAGGCATCCACTGTCCCTAATCGTGCAAGAAAATTTCAATTGACTTGTTGAAGTATTGCAATCACCCTTATCCAAAAACGAAATTTAAATCAACTTTTTAGCAGTAACACACTCACATTTTTCATAAAACAAACACATTTTTTTTCAGGAATCTACTCTCTGGAACCTAAAACTAATTTTAAAAAAACATCTTTCTGGGCATCCACTGTCCCTAATCGTGCAACAAAATTTCAATTGACTTATTGAAATATTGCAATCACCCTTATTCAAAAACGAAATTTAAATCAACTTTTTAGCAGTAACACCCTCACATTTTTCATAAAACAAACACATTTTTTTCAGGAATCTACTCTGTGAAACCTAATACTAATTTAAAAAAGATATCTTTCTATGCATCCACTCTCCCTAATCGTGCAAGAAATTTTCAATTGACTTGTTGAAATATTGCAATCACCCTTATTCAAAAACGAAATTTAAATCAACTTTTTAGCAGTAACACCCTCACATTTTTCATAAAACAAACACATTTTTTTCAGGAATCTACTCTCTGAAACCTAAAACTAATTAAAAAAAACATCTTTCTAGGCATCCACTCTCCCTAATCTTCCAAGAAAATTTCAATTAACTTATTGAAATATTGCAATCACCCTTATCCAAAAACGATATTTAAATCAACTTTTTAGCAGTAACACACTCACATTTTTCATAAAACAAACACATTTTTTTCAGGAATCTACTCTCTGGAACCTAAAACTAATTTTAAAAAAACATCTTTCTAGGCATCCACTGTCCCTAATCGTGCAAGAAAATTTCAATTGACTTGTTGAAATATTGCAATCACCCTTATCCAAAAATGAAATTTAAATCAACTTTTTAGCAGTAACACACTCACATTTTTCATAAAACAAACACATTTTTTTCAGGAATCTACTCTCTGGAACCTAAAACTAATTTAAAAAAAAGATCTTTCTAGGCATCCACTGTCCCTAATCGTGTAGGAAAATTTCAATTAACTTGTTGAAGTATTGCAATCACCCTTATCCAAAAATGAAATTTAAATCAACTTTTTAGCAGTAACACACTCACATTTTTCATAAAACAAACACATTTTTTTTCAGGAATCTACTCTTTGGAACCTAAAACTAATTTTAAAAAAACATCTTTCTAGGCATCCAGTGTCCATAATCGTGCAAGAAAATTTCAATTGACTTGTTGAAATATTGCAATCACCCTTATCCAAAAACGAAATTTAAATCAACTTTTTAGCAGTAACACACTCACATTTTTCATAAAACAAACACATTTTTTTCAGGAATCTACTCTCTGAAACCTAAAACTAATTTAAAAAAAACATCTTTCTATGCATCCACTGTCCCTAATCGTGCAAGAAAATTTCAATTGACTTATTGAAATATTGCAATCACCCTTATTCAAAAACGAAATTTAAATCAACTTTTTAGCAGTAACACCCTCACATTTTTCATAAAACAAACACATTTTTTTCAGGAATCTACTCTCTGAAACCTAATACTAATTTAAAAAAGAAATCTTTCTATGCATCCACTGTCCCTAATCGTGCAAGAAAATTTCAATTGACTTGTTGAAGTATTGCAATCACCCTTATCCAAAAACGAAATTTAAATCAACTTTTTAGCAGTAACACACTCACATTTTTCATAAAACAAACACATTTTTTTCAGGAATCTACTCTCTGGAACCTAAAACTAATTTTAAAAAAACATCTTTCTAGGCATCCACTGTCCCTAATCGTGCAAGAAAATTTCAATTGACTTGTTGAAATATTGCAATCACCCTTATCCAAAAACGAAATTTAAATCAACTTTTTAGCAGTAACACACTCACATTTTTCATAAAACAAACACATTTTTTTCAGGAATCTACTCTCTGAAACCTAAAACTAATTTTAAAAAAACATCTCTCTAGGCATCCACTGTCCCTAATCGTGCAAGAAAATTTCAATTGACTTGTTGAAATATTGCAATCACCCTTATCCAAAAACGAAATTTAAATCAACTTTTTAGCAGTAACACACTCACATTTTTCATAAAACAAACACATTTTTTCAGGAATCAACTCTCTGGAACCTAAAACAAATATAAAAAAACATCTTTCTATGCATCCACTCTCCCTAATCGTGCAAAAAAATTTCAATTAACTAGTTGAAATAATGCAATCATGCCTATCCTGAAGCTAAATTTAAATAAACTTTTTAGCAGTAACACACTCATATTTTTCATAAAACAAACACATTTTTTTCAGGAATCAACTCTCTGGAACCTAAAACAAATATAAAAAAAAACATCTTTCTAGGCATCCACTCTCCCTAATCTTCCAAGAAAATTTCAATTAACTTGTTGAAATATTGCAATCACCCTTATCCAAAAACGATATTTAAATCAACTTTTTAGCAGTAACACACTCACATTTTTCATAAAACAAACACATTTTTTCAGGAATCAACTCTCTGGAACCTAAAACAAATATAAAAAAACATCTTTCTATGCATCCACTCTCCCTAATCGTGCAAAAAAATTTCAATTAACTAGTTGAAATAATGCAATCATGCCTATCCTGAAGCTAAATTTAAATAAACTTTTTAGCAGTAACACACTCATATTTTTCATAAAACAAACACATTTTTTTCAGGAATCTACTCTCTGAAACCTAAAACTAATTTAAAAAAAATATCTTTCTAGGCATCCACTGTCCCTAATCGTGCAAGAAAATTTCAATTGACTTGTTGAAATATTGCAATCACCCTTATTCAAAAACGAAATTTAAATCAACTTTTTAGCAGTAACACCCTCACATTTTTCATAAAACAAACACATTTTTTTCAGGAATCTACTCTCTGAAACCTAAAACTAATTAAAAAAAACATCTTTCTAGGCATCCACTCTCCCTAATCTTCCAAGAAAATTTCAATTAACTTGTTGAAATATTGCAATCACCCTTATCCAAAAACGAAATTTAAATCAACTTTTTAGCAGTAACACACTCACATTTTTCATAAAACAAACACATTTTTTTCAGGAATCTACTCTCTGAAACCTAAAACTAATTTAAAAAAAATATCTTTCTAGGCATTCACTGTCCCTAATCGTGCAAGAAAATTTCAATTGACTTGTTGAAATATTGCAATCACCCTTATTCAAAAACGAAATTTAAATCAACTTTTTAGCAGTAACACCCTCACATTTTTCATAAAACAAACACATTTTTTTCAGGAATCTACTCTCTGAAACCTAAAACTAATTAAAAAAAACATCTTTCTAGGCATCCACTCTCCCTAATCTTCCAAGAAAATTTCAATTAACTTATTGAAATATTGCAATCACCCTTATCCAAAAACGATATTTAAATCAACTTTTTAGCAGTAACACACTCACATTTTTCATAAAACAAACACATTTTTTTCAGGAATCTACTCTCTGGAACCTAAAATTAATTTAAAAAAAAATCTTTCTAGGCATCCACTGTCCCTAATCGTGCAAGAAAATTTCAATTGACTTGTTGATATATTGCAATCACCCTTATCCAAAAATGAAATTTAAATCAACTTTTTAGCAGTAACACACTCACATTTTTCATAAAACAAACACATTTTTTTCAGGAATCTACTCTCTGGAACCTAAAACTAATTTAAAAAAAACATCTTTCTAGGCATCCACTGTCCCTAATCGTGCAAGAAAATTTCAATTGACTTGTTGAAATATTGCAATCACCCTTATTCAAAAACGAAATTTAAATCAACTTTTTAGCAGTAACACCCTCACATTTTTCATAAAACAAACAAATTTTTTTCAGGAATCTACTCTCTGGAACCTAAAACTAATTTTAAAAAAACATCTTTCTAGGCATCCACTGTCCCTAATCGTGCAGGAAAATTTCAATTGACTTGTTGAAGTATTGCAATCACCCTTATCCAAAAACGAAATTTAAATCAACTTTTTAGCAGTAACACACTCACATTTTTCATAAAACAAACACATTTTTTTTCAGGAATCTACTCTTTGGAACCTAAAACTAATTTTAAAAAAACATCTTTCTAGGCATCCAGTGTCCATAATCGTGCAAGAAAATTTCAATTGACTTGTTGAAATATTGCAATCACCCTTATTCAAAAACGAAATTTAAATCAACTTTTTAGCAGTAACACCCTCACATTTTTCATAAAACAAACACATTTTTTTCAGGAATCTACTCTCTGGAACCTAAAACTAATTTTAAAAAAACATCTTTCTAGGCATCCACTGTCCCTAATCGTGCAGGAAAATTTCAATTGACTTGTTGAAGTATTGCAATCACCCTTATCCAAAAACGAAATTTAAATCAACTTTTTAGCAGTAACACACTCACATTTTTCATAAAACAAACACATTTTTTTTCAGGAATCTACTCTTTAGAACCTAAAACTAATTTTAAAAAAACATCTTTCTAGGCATCCAGTGTCCATAATCGTGCAAGAAAATTTCAATTGACTTGTTGAAATATTGCAATCACCCTTATCCAAAAACGAAATTTAAATCAACTTTTTAGCAGTAACACACTCACATTTTTCATAAAACAAACACATTTTTTTCAGGAATCTACTCTCTGAAACCTAAAACTAATTTAAAAAAAACATCTTTCTATGCATCCACTGTCCCTAATCGTGCAAGAAAATTTCAATTGACTTATTGA
Organism: Lissotriton vulgaris; assembly: GCF_964263255.1. Classification (NCBI taxonomy): domain Eukaryota; kingdom Metazoa; phylum Chordata; class Amphibia; order Caudata; family Salamandridae; genus Lissotriton; species Lissotriton vulgaris. The sequence continues at coordinate 569,537 of NW_028244439.1, read as the reverse complement.
AATATTGCAATCACCCTTATTCAAAAACGAAATTTAAATCAACTTTTTAGCAGTAACACCCTCACATTTTTCATAAAACAAACACATTTTTTTCAGGAATCTACTCTCTGAAACCTCATACTAATTTAAAAAAGAAATCTTTCTATGCATCCACTGTCCCTAATCGTGCAAGAAAATTTCAATTGACTTGTTGAAGTATTGCAATCACCCTTATCCAAAAACGAAATTTAAATCAACTTTTTAGCAGTAACACACTCACATTTTTCATAAAACAAACACATTTTTTTCAGGAATCTACTCTCTGGAACCTAAAACTAATTTTAAAAAAACATCTTTCTAGGCATCCACTGTCCCTAATCATGCAAGAAAATTTCAATTGACTTGTTGAAATATTGCAATCACCCTTATCCAAAAACGAAATTTAAATCAACTTTTTAGCAGTAACACACTCACATTTTTCATAAAACAAACACATTTTTTTCAGGAATCTACTCTCTGAAACCTAAAACTAATTTTAAAAAAACATCTCTCTAGGCATCCACTGTCCCTAATCGTGCAAGAAAATTTCAATTGACTTGTTGAAATATTGCAATCACCCTTATCCAAAAACGAAATTTAAATCAACTTTTTAGCAGTAACACACTCACATTTTTCATAAAACAAACACATTTTTTCAGGAATCAACTCTCTGGAACCTAAAACAAATATAAAAAAACATCTTTCTATGCATCCACTCTCCCTAATCGTGCAAAAAAATTTCAATTAACTAGTTGAAATAATGCAATCATGCCTATCCTGAAGCTAAATTTAAATAAACTTTTTAGCAGTAACACACTCATATTTTTCATAAAACAAACACATTTTTTTCAGGAATCAACTCTCTGGAACCTAAAACAAATATAAAAAAAAATCTTTCTATGCATCCACTCTCCCTAATCGTGCAAGAAAATTTGAATTAACTTGTTGAAATGATGCATTCACGCTTATCCTGAAACTAAATTTAAATCAACTTTTTTGCAGTAACACACTCACATTATTCATGAAACAAATAATTTTTTTTTCAGGAATCCACTCTCTGGAACCTATAACGAATTTGTAAAAAACATCTTTCTAGGCATCCACTCTCCCTAATCGTGCAAGAAAATTTCAATTGACTTGTTGAAATATTGCAATCACCCTTATCCAAAAACGAAATTTAAATCAACTTTTTAGCAGTAACACACTCACATTTTTCATAAAACAAACACATTTTTTTCAGGAATCTACTCTCTGAAACCTAAAACTAATTTTAAAAAAACATCTCTCTAGGCATCCACTGTCCCTAATCGTGCAAGAAAATTTCAATTGACTTGTTGAAATATTGCAATCACCCTTATCCAAAAACGAAATTTAAATCAACTTTTTAGCAGTAACACACTCACATTTTTCATAAAACAAACACATTTTTCAGGAATCAACTCTCTGGAACCTAAAACAAATATAAAAAAACATCTTTCTATGCATCCACTCTCCCTAATCGTGCAAAAAAATTTCAATTAACTAGTTGAAATAATGCAATCATGCCTATCCTGAAGCTAAATTTAAATAAACTTTTTAGCAGTAACACACTCATATTTTTCATAAAACAAACACATTTTTTTCAGGAATCAACTCTCTGGAACCTAAAACAAATATAAAAAAAAACATCTTTCTAGGCATCCACTCTCCCTAATCTTCCAAGAAAATTTCAATTAACTTGTTGAAATATTGCAATCACCCTTATCCAAAAACGATATTTAAATCAACTTTTTAGCAGTAACACACTCACATTTTTCATAAAACAAACACATTTTTTCAGGAATCAACTCTCTGGAACCTAAAACAAATATAAAAAAACATCTTTCTATGCATCCACTCTCCCTAATCGTGCAAAAAAATTTCAATTAACTAGTTGAAATAATGCAATCATGCCTATCCTGAAGCTAAATTTAAATAAACTTTTTAGCAGTAACACACTCATATTTTTCATAAAACAAACACATTTTTTTCAGGAATCTACTCTCTGAAACCTAAAACTAATTTAAAAAAAATATCTTTCTAGGCATCCACTGTCCCTAATCGTGCAAGAAAATTTCAATTGACTTGTTGAAATATTGCAATCACCCTTATTCAAAAACGAAATTTAAATCAACTTTTTAGCAGTAACACCCTCACATTTTTCATAAAACAAACACATTTTTTTCAGGAATCTACTCTCTGAAACCTAAAACTAATTAAAAAAAACATCTTTCTAGGCATCCACTCTCCCTAATCTTCCAAGAAAATTTCAATTAACTTGTTGAAATATTGCAATCACCCTTATCCAAAAACGAAATTTAAATCAACTTTTTAGCAGTAACACACTCACATTTTTCATAAAACAAACACATTTTTTTCAGGAATCTACTCTCTGAAACCTAAAACTAATTTAAAAAAAATATCTTTCTAGGCATCCACTGTCCCTAATCGTGCAAGAAAATTTCAATTGACTTGTTGAAATATTGCAATCACCCTTATTCAAAAACGAAATTTAAATCAACTTTTTAGCAGTAACACCCTCACATTTTTCATAAAACAAACACATTTTTTTCAGGAATCTACTCTCTGAAACCTAAAACTAATTAAAAAAAACATCTTTCTAGGCATCCACTCTCCCTAATCTTCCAAGAAAATTTCAATTAACTTATTGAAATATTGCAATCACCCTTATCCAAAAACGATATTTAAATCAACTTTTTAGCAGTAACACACTCACATTTTTCATAAAACAAACACATTTTTTTCAGGAATCTACTCTCTGGAACCTAAAATTAATTTAAAAAAAAATCTTTCTAGGCATCCACTGTCCCTAATCGTGCAAGAAAATTTCAATTGACTTGTTGAAATATTGCAATCACCCTTATCCAAAAATGAAATTTAAATCAACTTTTTAGCAGTAACACACTCACATTTTTCATAAAACAAACACATTTTTTTCAGGAATCTACTCTCTGGAACCTAAAACTAATTTAAAAAAAACATCTTTCTAGGCATCCACTGTCCCTAATCGTGCAAGAAAATTTCAATTGACTTGTTGAAATATTGCAATCACCCTTATTCAAAAACGAAATTTAAATCAACTTTTTAGCAGTAACACCCTCACATTTTTCATAAAACAAACAAATTTTTTTCAGGAATCTACTCTCTGGAACCTAAAACTAATTTTAAAAAAACATCTTTCTAGGCATCCACTGTCCCTAATCGTGCAGGAAAATTTCAATTGACTTGTTGAAGTATTGCAATCACCCTTATCCAAAAACGAAATTTAAATCAACTTTTTAGCAGTAACACACTCACATTTTTCATAAAACAAACACATTTTTTTTCAGGAATCTACTCTTTGGAACCTAAAACTAATTTTAAAAAAACATCTTTCTAGGCATCCAGTGTCCATAATCGTGCAAGAAAATTTCAATTGACTTGTTGAAATATTGCAATCACCCTTATTCAAAAACGAAATTTAAATCAACTTTTTAGCAGTAACACCCTCACATTTTTCATAAAACAAACACATTTTTTTCAGGAATCTACTCTCTGGAACCTAAAACTAATTTTAAAAAAACATCTTTCTAGGCATCCACTGTCCCTAATCGTGCAGGAAAATTTCAATTGACTTGTTGAAGTATTGCAATCACCCTTATCCAAAAACGAAATTTAAATCAACTTTTTAGCAGTAACACACTCACATTTTTCATAAAACAAACACATTTTTTTTCAGGAATCTACTCTTTAGAACCTAAAACTAATTTTAAAAAAACATCTTTCTAGGCATCCAGTGTCCATAATCGTGCAAGAAAATTTCAATTGACTTGTTGAAATATTGCAATCACCCTTATCCAAAAACGAAATTTAAATCAACTTTTTAGCAGTAACACACTCACATTTTTCATAAAACAAACACATTTTTTTCAGGAATCTACTCTCTGAAACCTAAAACTAATTTAAAAAAAACATCTTTCTATGCATCCACTGTCCCTAATCGTGCAAGAAAATTTCAATTGACTTATTGAAATATTGCAATCACCCTTATTCAAAAACGAAATTTAAATCAACTTTTTAGCAGTAACACCCTCACATTTTTCATAAAACAAACACATTTTTTTCAGGAATCTACTCTCTGAAACCTCATACTAATTTAAAAAAGAAATCTTTCTATGCATCCACTGTCCCTAATCGTGCAAGAAAATTTCAATTGACTTGTTGAAGTATTGCAATCACCCTTATCCAAAAACGAAATTTAAATCAACTTTTTAGCAGTAACACACTCACATTTTTCATAAAACAAACACATTTTTTTCAGGAATCTACTCTCTGAAACCTAAAACTAATTTTAAAAAAACATCTCTCTAGGCATCCACTGTCCCTAATCGTGCAAGAAAATTTCAATTGACTTGTTGAAATATTGCAATCACCCTTATCCAAAAACGAAATTTAAATCAACTTTTTAGCAGTAACACACTCACATTTTTCATAAAACAAACACATTTTTTCAGGAATCAACTCTCTGGAACCTAAAACAAATATAAAAAAACATCTTTCTATGCATCCACTCTCCCTAATCGTGCAAAAAAATTTCAATTAACTAGTTGAAATAATGCAATCATGCCTATCCTGAAGCTAAATTTAAATAAACTTTTTAGCAGTAACACACTCATATTTTTCATAAAACAAACACATTTTTTTCAGGAATCAACTCTCTGGAACCTAAAACAAATATAAAAAAAAATCTTTCTATGCATCCACTCTCCCTAATCGTGCAAGAAAATTTGAATTAACTTGTTGAAATGATGCATTCACGCTTATCCTGAAACTAAATTTAAATCAACTTTTTTGCAGTAACACACTCACATTATTCATGAAACAAATAATTTTTTTTTCAGGAATCCACTCTCTGGAACCTATAACGAATTTGTAAAAAACATCTTTCTAGGCATCCACTCTCCCTAATCTTGCAAGAAAATTTCAATTAACTTGTTGAAATATTGCAATCACCCTTATCCAAAAATGAAATTTAAATTACCTTTTTAGCAGTAACACACTCACATTTTTCATAAAACAAACACATTTTTTTCAGGAATCTACTCTCTGGAACCTAAAACAAATTTTTAAAAAACATCTTTCTAGGCATCCACTGTCCCTAATCGTGCAAGAAAATTTCAATTGACTTGTTGAAATATTGCAATCACCCTTATCCAAAAATGAAATTTAAATTAACTTTTTAGCAGTAACACACTCACATTTTTCATAAAACAAACACAGTTTTTTTCAGGAATCTACTCTCTGGAACCTAAAACTAATTTTAAAAAAACATCTTTCTAGGCATCCACTGTCCCTAATCGTGCAAGAAAATTTCAATTGACTTGTTGAAATATTGCAATCACCCTTATTCAAAAACGAAATTTAAATCAACTTTTTAGCAGTAACACCCTCACATTTTTCATAAAACAAACACATTTTTTTCAGGAATCTACTCTCTGAAACCTAATACTAATTTAAAAAAGAAATCTTTCTATGCATCCACTGTCCCTAATCGTGCAAGAAAATTTCAATTGACTTGTTGAAGTATTGCAATCACCCTTATCCAAAAATGAAATTTAAATCAACTTTTTAGCAGTAACACACTCACATTTTTCATAAAACAAACACATTTTTTTCAGGAATCTACTCTCTGGAACCTAAAACTAATTTTAAAAAAACATCTTTCTAGACATCCACTGTCCCTAATCGTGCAAGAAAATTTCAATTGACTTGTTGAAATATTGCAATAACCCTTATCCAAAAACGAAATTTAAATCAACTTTTTAGCAGTAACACACTCACATTTTTCATAAAACAAACACATTTTTTTCAGGAATCTACTCTCTGGAACCTAAAACTAATTTTAAAAAAACATCTTTCTAGGCATCCACTGTCCCTAATCGTGCAGGAAAATTTCAATTGACTTGTTGAAGTATTGCAATCACCCTTATCCAAAAACGAAATTTAAATCAACTTTTTAGCAGTAACACACTCACATTTTTCATAAAACAAACACATTTTTTTTCAGGAATCTACTCTTTGGAACCTAAAACTAATTTTAAAAAAACATCTTTCTAGGCATCCAGTGTCCATAATCGTGCAAGAAAATTTCAATTGACTTGTTGAAATATTGCAATCACCCTTATTCAAAAACGAAATTTAAATCAACTTTTTAGCAGTAACACCCTCACATTTTTCATAAAACAAACACATTTTTTTCAGGAATCTACTCTCTGGAACCTAAAACTAATTTAAAAAAAACATCTTTCTAGGCATCCACTGTCCCTAATCGTGCAGGAAAATTTCAATTGACTTGTTGAAGTATTGCAATCACCCTTATCCAAAAACGAAATTTAAATCAACTTTTTAGCAGTAACACACTCACATTTTTCATAAAACAAACACATTTTTTTTCAGGAATCTACTCTTTGGAACCTAAAACTAATTTTAAAAAAACATCTTTCTAGGCATCCAGTGTCCATAATCGTGCAAGAAAATTTCAATTGACTTGTTGAAATATTGCAATCACCCTTATCCAAAAACGAAATTTAAATCAACTTTTTAGCAGTAACACACTCACATTTTTCATAAAACAAACACATTTTTTTCAGGAATCTACTCTCTGAAACCTAAAACTAATTTAAAAAAAACATCTTTCTATGCATCCACTGTCCCTAATCGTGCAAGAAAATTTCAATTGACTTATTGAAATATTGCAATCACCCTTATTCAAAAACGAAATTTAAATCAACTTTTTAGCAGTAACACCCTCACATTTTTCATAAAACAAACACATTTTTTTCAGGAATCTACTCTCTGAAACCTAAAACTAATTAAAAAAAACATCTTTCTAGGCATCCACTCTCCCTAATCTTCCAAGAAAATTTCAATTAACTTGTTGAAATATTGCAATCACCCTTATCCAAAAACGAAATTTAAATCAACTTTTTAGCAGTAACACACTCACATTTTTCATAAAACAAACACATTTTTTTCAGGAATCTACTCTCTGAAACCTAAAACTAATTTAAAAAAAATATCTTTCTAGGCATTCACTGTCCCTAATCGTGCAAGAAAATTTCAATTGACTTGTTGAAATATTGCAATCACCCTTATTCAAAAACGAAATTTAAATCAACTTTTTAGCAGTAACACCCTCACATTTTTCATAAAACAAACACATTTTTTTCAGGAATCTACTCTCTGAAACCTAAAACTAATTAAAAAAAACATCTTTCTAGGCATCCACTCTCCCTAATCTTCCAAGAAAATTTCAATTAACTTATTGAAATATTGCAATCACCCTTATCCAAAAACGATATTTAAATCAACTTTTTAGCAGTAACACACTCACATTTTTCATAAAACAAACACATTTTTTTCAGGAATCTACTCTCTGGAACCTAAAATTAATTTAAAAAAAAATCTTTCTAGGCATCCACTGTCCCTAATCGTGCAAGAAAATTTCAATTGACTTGTTGATATATTGCAATCACCCTTATCCAAAAATGAAATTTAAATCAACTTTTTAGCAGTAACACACTCACATTTTTCATAAAACAAACACATTTTTTTCAGGAATCTACTCTCTGGAACCTAAAACTAATTTAAAAAAAACATCTTTCTAGGCATCCACTGTCCCTAATCGTGCAAGAAAATTTCAATTGACTTGTTGAAATATTGCAATCACCCTTATTCAAAAACGAAATTTAAATCAACTTTTTAGCAGTAACACCCTCACATTTTTCATAAAACAAACAAATTTTTTTCAGGAATCTACTCTCTGGAACCTAAAACTAATTTTAAAAAAACATCTTTCTAGGCATCCACTGTCCCTAATCGTGCAGGAAAATTTCAATTGACTTGTTGAAGTATTGCAATCACCCTTATCCAAAAACGAAATTTAAATCAACTTTTTAGCAGTAACACACTCACATTTTTCATAAAACAAACACATTTTTTTTCAGGAATCTACTCTTTGGAACCTAAAACTAATTTTAAAAAAACATCTTTCTAGGCATCCAGTGTCCATAATCGTGCAAGAAAATTTCAATTGACTTGTTGAAATATTGCAATCACCCTTATTCAAAAACGAAATTTAAATCAACTTTTTAGCAGTAACACCCTCACATTTTTCATAAAACAAACACATTTTTTTCAGGAATCTACTCTCTGGAACCTAAAACTAATTTTAAAAAAACATCTTTCTAGGCATCCACTGTCCCTAATCGTGCAGGAAAATTTCAATTGACTTGTTGAAGTATTGCAATCACCCTTATCCAAAAACGAAATTTAAATCAACTTTTTAGCAGTAACACACTCACATTTTTCATAAAACAAACACATTTTTTTTCAGGAATCTACTCTTTAGAACCTAAAACTAATTTTAAAAAAACATCTTTCTAGGCATCCAGTGTCCATAATCGTGCAAGAAAATTTCAATTGACTTGTTGAAATATTGCAATCACCCTTATCCAAAAACGAAATTTAAATCAACTTTTTAGCAGTAACACACTCACATTTTTCATAAAACAAACACATTTTTTTCAGGAATCTACTCTCTGAAACCTAAAACTAATTTAAAAAAAACATCTTTCTATGCATCCACTGTCCCTAATCGTGCAAGAAAATTTCAATTGACTTATTGAAATATTGCAATCACCCTTATTCAAAAACGAAATTTAAATCAACTTTTTAGCAGTAACACCCTCACATTTTTCATAAAACAAACACATTTTTTTCAGGAATCTACTCTCTGAAACCTCATACTAATTTAAAAAAGAAATCTTTCTATGCATCCACTGTCCCTAATCGTGCAAGAAAATTTCAATTGACTTGTTGAAGTATTGCAATCACCCTTATCCAAAAACGAAATTTAAATCAACTTTTTAGCAGTAACACACTCACATTTTTCATAAAACAAACACATTTTTTTCAGGAATCTACTCTCTGGAACCTAAAACTAATTTTAAAAAAACATCTTTCTAGGCATCCACTGTCCCTAATCATGCAAGAAAATTTCAATTGACTTGTTGAAATATTGCAATCACCCTTATCCAAAAACGAAATTTAAATCAACTTTTTAGCAGTAACACACTCACATTTTTCATAAAACAAACACATTTTTTTCAGGAATCTACTCTCTGAAACCTAAAACTAATTTTAAAAAAACATCTCTCTAGGCATCCACTGTCCCTAATCGTGCAAGAAAATTTCAATTGACTTGTTGAAATATTGCAATCACCCTTATCCAAAAACGAAATTTAAATCAACTTTTTAGCAGTAACACACTCACATTTTTCATAAAACAAACACATTTTTTCAGGAATCAACTCTCTGGAACCTAAAACAAATATAAAAAAACATCTTTCTATGCATCCACTCTCCCTAATCGTGCAAAAAAATTTCAATTAACTAGTTGAAATAATGCAATCATGCCTATCCTGAAGCTAAATTTAAATAAACTTTTTAGCAGTAACACACTCATATTTTTCATAAAACAAACACATTTTTTTCAGGAATCAACTCTCTGGAACCTAAAACAAATATAAAAAAAAATCTTTCTATGCATCCACTCTCCCTAATCGTGCAAGAAAATTTGAATTAACTTGTTGAAATGATGCATTCACGCTTATCCTGAAACTAAATTTAAATCAACTTTTTTGCAGTAACACACTCACATTATTCATGAAACAAATAATTTTTTTTTCAGGAATCCACTCTCTGGAACCTATAACGAATTTGTAAAAAACATCTTTCTAGGCATCCACTCTCCCTAATCGTGCAAGAAAATTTCAATTGACTTGTTGAAATATTGCAATCACCCTTATCCAAAAACGAAATTTAAATCAACTTTTTAGCAGTAACACACTCACATTTTTCATAAAACAAACACATTTTTTTCAGGAATCTACTCTCTGAAACCTAAAACTAATTTTAAAAAAACATCTCTCTAGGCATCCACTGTCCCTAATCGTGCAAGAAAATTTCAATTGACTTGTTGAAATATTGCAATCACCCTTATCCAAAAACGAAATTTAAATCAACTTTTTAGCAGTAACACACTCACATTTTTCATAAAACAAACACATTTTTCAGGAATCAACTCTCTGGAACCTAAAACAAATATAAAAAAACATCTTTCTATGCATCCACTCTCCCTAATCGTGCAAAAAAATTTCAATTAACTAGTTGAAATAATGCAATCATGCCTATCCTGAAGCTAAATTTAAATAAACTTTTTAGCAGTAACACACTCATATTTTTCATAAAACAAACACATTTTTTTCAGGAATCAACTCTCTGGAACCTAAAACAAATATAAAAAAAAACATCTTTCTAGGCATCCACTCTCCCTAATCTTCCAAGAAAATTTCAATTAACTTGTTGAAATATTGCAATCACCCTTATCCAAAAACGATATTTAAATCAACTTTTTAGCAGTAACACACTCACATTTTTCATAAAACAAACACATTTTTTCAGGAATCAACTCTCTGGAACCTAAAACAAATATAAAAAAACATCTTTCTATGCATCCACTCTCCCTAATCGTGCAAAAAAATTTCAATTAACTAGTTGAAATAATGCAATCATGCCTATCCTGAAGCTAAATTTAAATAAACTTTTTAGCAGTAACACACTCATATTTTTCATAAAACAAACACATTTTTTTCAGGAATCTACTCTCTGAAACCTAAAACTAATTTAAAAAAAATATCTTTCTAGGCATCCACTGTCCCTAATCGTGCAAGAAAATTTCAATTGACTTGTTGAAATATTGCAATCACCCTTATTCAAAAACGAAATTTAAATCAACTTTTTAGCAGTAACACCCTCACATTTTTCATAAAACAAACACATTTTTTTCAGGAATCTACTCTCTGAAACCTAAAACTAATTAAAAAAAACATCTTTCTAGGCATCCACTCTCCCTAATCTTCCAAGAAAATTTCAATTAACTTGTTGAAATATTGCAATCACCCTTATCCAAAAACGAAATTTAAATCAACTTTTTAGCAGTAACACACTCACATTTTTCATAAAACAAACACATTTTTTTCAGGAATCTACTCTCTGAAACCTAAAACTAATTTAAAAAAAATATCTTTCTAGGCATCCACTGTCCCTAATCGTGCAAGAAAATTTCAATTGACTTGTTGAAATATTGCAATCACCCTTATTCAAAAACGAAATTTAAATCAACTTTTTAGCAGTAACACCCTCACATTTTTCATAAAACAAACACATTTTTTTCAGGAATCTACTCTCTGAAACCTAAAACTAATTAAAAAAAACATCTTTCTAGGCATCCACTCTCCCTAATCTTCCAAGAAAATTTCAATTAACTTATTGAAATATTGCAATCACCCTTATCCAAAAACGATATTTAAATCAACTTTTTAGCAGTAACACACTCACATTTTTCATAAAACAAACACATTTTTTTCAGGAATCTACTCTCTGGAACCTAAAATTAATTTAAAAAAAAATCTTTCTAGGCATCCACTGTCCCTAATCGTGCAAGAAAATTTCAATTGACTTGTTGAAATATTGCAATCACCCTTATCCAAAAATGAAATTTAAATCAACTTTTTAGCAGTAACACACTCACATTTTTCATAAAACAAACACATTTTTTTCAGGAATCTACTCTCTGGAACCTAAAACTAATTTAAAAAAAACATCTTTCTAGGCATCCACTGTCCCTAATCGTGCAAGAAAATTTCAATTGACTTGTTGAAATATTGCAATCACCCTTATTCAAAAACGAAATTTAAATCAACTTTTTAGCAGTAACACCCTCACATTTTTCATAAAACAAACAAATTTTTTTCAGGAATCTACTCTCTGGAACCTAAAACTAATTTTAAAAAAACATCTTTCTAGGCATCCACTGTCCCTAATCGTGCAGGAAAATTTCAATTGACTTGTTGAAGTATTGCAATCACCCTTATCCAAAAACGAAATTTAAATCAACTTTTTAGCAGTAACACACTCACATTTTTCATAAAACAAACACATTTTTTTTCAGGAATCTACTCTTTGGAACCTAAAACTAATTTTAAAAAAACATCTTTCTAGGCATCCAGTGTCCATAATCGTGCAAGAAAATTTCAATTGACTTGTTGAAATATTGCAATCACCCTTATTCAAAAACGAAATTTAAATCAACTTTTTAGCAGTAACACCCTCACATTTTTCATAAAACAAACACATTTTTTTCAGGAATCTACTCTCTGGAACCTAAAACTAATTTAAAAAAAACATCTTTCTAGGCATCCACTGTCCCTAATCGTGCAGGAAAATTTCAATTGACTTGTTGAAGTATTGCAATCACCCTTATCCAAAAACGAAATTTAAATCAACTTTTTAGCAGTAACACACTCACATTTTTCATAAAACAAACACATTTTTTTTCAGGAATCTACTCTTTAGAACCTAAAACTAATTTTAAAAAAACATCTTTCTAGGCATCCAGTGTCCATAATCGTGCAAGAAAATTTCAATTGACTTGTTGAAATATTGCAATCACCCTTATCCAAAAACGAAATTTAAATCAACTTTTTAGCAGTAACACACTCACATTTTTCATAAAACAAACACATTTTTTTCAGGAATCTACTCTCTGAAACCTAAAACTAATTTAAAAAAAACATCTTTCTATGCATCCACTGTCCCTAATCGTGCAAGAAAATTTCAATTGACTTATTGAAATATTGCAATCACCCTTATTCAAAAACGAAATTTAAATCAACTTTTTAGCAGTAACACCCTCACATTTTTCATAAAACAAACACATTTTTTTCAGGAATCTACTCTCTGAAACCTCATACTAATTTAAAAAAGAAATCTTTCTATGCATCCACTGTCCCTAATCGTGCAAGAAAATTTCAATTGACTTGTTGAAGTATTGCAATCACCCTTATCCAAAAACGAAATTTAAATCAACTTTTTAGCAGTAACACACTCACATTTTTCATAAAACAAACACATTTTTTTCAGGAATCTACTCTCTGAAACCTAAAACTAATTTTAAAAAAACATCTCTCTAGGCATCCACTGTCCCTAATCGTGCAAGAAAATTTCAATTGACTTGTTGAAATATTGCAATCACCCTTATCCAAAAACGAAATTTAAATCAACTTTTTAGCAGTAACACACTCACATTTTTCATAAAACAAACACATTTTTTCAGGAATCAACTCTCTGGAACCTAAAACAAATATAAAAAAACATCTTTCTATGCATCCACTCTCCCTAATCGTGCAAAAAAATTTCAATTAACTAGTTGAAATAATGCAATCATGCCTATCCTGAAGCTAAATTTAAATAAACTTTTTAGCAGTAACACACTCATATTTTTCATAAAACAAACACATTTTTTTCAGGAATCAACTCTCTGGAACCTAAAACAAATATAAAAAAAAATCTTTCTATGCATCCACTCTCCCTAATCGTGCAAGAAAATTTGAATTAACTTGTTGAAATGATGCATTCACGCTTATCCTGAAACTAAATTTAAATCAACTTTTTTGCAGTAACACACTCACATTATTCATGAAACAAATAATTTTTTTTTCAGGAATCCACTCTCTGGAACCTATAACGAATTTGTAAAAAACATCTTTCTAGGCATCCACTCTCCCTAATCTTGCAAGAAAATTTCAATTAACTTGTTGAAATATTGCAATCACCCTTATCCAAAAATGAAATTTAAATTACCTTTTTAGCAGTAACACACTCACATTTTTCATAAAACAAACACATTTTTTTCAGGAATCTACTCTCTGGAACCTAAAACAAATTTTTAAAAAACATCTTTCTAGGCATCCACTGTCCCTAATCGTGCAAGAAAATTTCAATTGACTTGTTGAAATATTGCAATCACCCTTATCCAAAAATGAAATTTAAATTAACTTTTTAGCAGTAACACACTCACATTTTTCATAAAACAAACACAGTTTTTTTCAGGAATCTACTCTCTGGAACCTAAAACTAATTTTAAAAAAACATCTTTCTAGGCATCCACTGTCCCTAATCGTGCAAGAAAATTTCAATTGACTTGTTGAAATATTTCAATCACCCTTATTCAAAAACGAAATTTAAATCAACTTTTTAGCAGTAACACCCTCACATTTTTCATAAAACAAACACATTTTTTTCAGGAATCTACTCTCTGAAACCTAATACTAATTTAAAAAAGAAATCTTTCTATGCATCCACTGTCCCTAATCGTGCAAGAAAATTTCAATTGACTTGTTGAAGTATTGCAATCACCCTTATCCAAAAATGAAATTTAAATCAACTTTTTAGCAGTAACACACTCACATTTTTCATAAAACAAACACATTTTTTTCAGGAATCTACTCTCTGGAACCTAAAACTAATTTTAAAAAAACATCTTTCTAGACATCCACTGTCCCTAATCGTGCAAGAAAATTTCAATTGACTTGTTGAAATATTGCAATAACCCTTATCCAAAAACGAAATTTAAATCAACTTTTTAGCAGTAACACACTCACATTTTTCATAAAACAAACACATTTTTTTCAGGAATCTACTCTCTGGAACCTAAAACTAATTTTAAAAAAACATCTTTCTAGGCATCCACTGTCCCTAATCGTGCAGGAAAATTTCAATTGACTTGTTGAAGTATTGCAATCACCCTTATCCAAAAACGAAATTTAAATCAACTTTTTAGCAGTAACACACTCACATTTTTCATAAAACAAACACATTTTTTTTCAGGAATCTACTCTTTGGAACCTAAAACTAATTTTTAAAAAACATCTTTCTAGGCATCCAGTGTCCATAATCGTGCAAGAAAATTTCAATTGACTTGTTGAAATATTGCAATCACCCTTATTCAAAAACGAAATTTAAATCAACTTTTTAGCAGTAACACCCTCACATTTTTCATAAAACAAACACATTTTTTTCAGGAATCTACTCTCTGGAACCTAAAACTAATTTAAAAAAAACATCTTTCTAGGCATCCACTGTCCCTAATCGTGCAGGAAAATTTCAATTGACTTGTTGAAGTATTGCAATCACCCTTATCCAAAAACGAAATTTAAATCAACTTTTTAGCAGTAACACACTCACATTTTTCATAAAACAAACACATTTTTTTTCAGGAATCTACTCTTTGGAACCTAAAACTAATTTTAAAAAAACATCTTTCTAGGCATCCAGTGTCCATAATCGTGCAAGAAAATTTCAATTGACTTGTTGAAATATTGCAATCACCCTTATCCAAAAACGAAATTTAAATCAACTTTTTAGCAGTAACACACTCACATTTTTCATAAAACAAACACATTTTTTTCAGGAATCTACTCTCTGAAACCTAAAACTAATTTAAAAAAAACATCTTTCTATGCATCCACTGTCCCTAATCGTGCAAGAAAATTTCAATTGACTTATTGAAATATTGCAATCACCCTTATTCAAAAACGAAATTTAAATCAACTTTTTAGCAGTAACACCCTCACATTTTTCATAAAACAAACACATTTTTTTCAGGAATCTACTCTCTGAAACCTCATACTAATTTAAAAAAGAAATCTTTCTATGCATCCACTGTCCCTAATCGTGCAAGAAAATTTCAATTGACTTGTTGAAG
Organism: Lissotriton vulgaris; assembly: GCF_964263255.1. Classification (NCBI taxonomy): domain Eukaryota; kingdom Metazoa; phylum Chordata; class Amphibia; order Caudata; family Salamandridae; genus Lissotriton; species Lissotriton vulgaris. The sequence goes on along the minus strand of NW_028244439.1, from coordinate 553,834 downwards.
TATTGCAATCACCCTTATCCAAAAACGAAATTTAAATCAACTTTTTAGCAGTAACACACTCACATTTTTCATAAAACAAACACATTTTTTTCAGGAATCTACTCTCTGGAACCTAAAACTAATTTTAAAAAAACATCTTTCTAGGCATCCACTGTCCCTAATCATGCAAGAAAATTTCAATTTACTTGTTGAAATATTGCAATCACCCTTATCCAAAAACGAAATTTAAATCAACTTTTTAGCAGTAACACACTCACATTTTTCATAAAACAAACACATTTTTTTCAGGAATCTACTCTCTGAAACCTAAAACTAATTTTAAAAAAACATCTCTCTAGGCATCCACTGTCCCTAATCGTGCAAGAAAATTTCAATTGACTTGTTGAAATATTGCAATCACCCTTATCCAAAAACGAAATTTAAATCAACTTTTTAGCAGTAACACACTCACATTTTTCATAAAACAAACACATTTTTTCAGGAATCAACTCTCTGGAACCTAAAACAAATATAAAAAACATCTTTCTATGCATCCACTCTCCCTAATCGTGCAAAAAAATTTCAATTAACTAGTTGAAATAATGCAATCATGCCTATCCTGAAGCTAAATTTAAATAAACTTTTTAGCAGTAACACACTAATATTTTTCATAAAACAAACACATTTTTTTCAGGAATCAACTCTCTGGAACCTAAAACAAATATAAAAAAAAATCTTTCTATGCATCCACTCTCCCTAATCGTGCAAGAAAATTTGAATTAACTTGTTGAAATGATGCATTCACGCTTATCCTGAAACTAAATTTAAATCAACTTTTTTGCAGTAACACACTCACATTATTCATGAAACAAATAATTTTTTTTTCAGGAATGCACTCTCTGGAACCTATAACGAATTTGTAAAAAACATCTTTCTAGGCATCCACTGTCCCTAATCGTGCAACAAAATTTCAATTGACTTGTTGAAATATTGCAATCACCCTTATCCAAAAATGAAATTTAAATCAACTTTTTAGCAGTAACACACTCACATTTTTCATAAAACAAACACATTTTTTTCAGGAATCTACTCTCTGGAACCTAAAACTAATTTAAAAAAAAGATCTTTCTAGGCATCCACTGTCCCTAATCGTGTAGGAAAATTTCAATTGACTTGTTGAAGTATTGCAATCACCCTTATCCAAAAATGAAATTTAAATCAACTTTTTAGCAGTAACACACTCACATTTTTCATAAAACAAACACATTTTTTTTCAGGAATCTACTCTTTGGAACCTAAAACTAATTTTAAAAAAACATCTTTCTAGGCATCCAGTGTCCATAATCGTGCAAGAAAATTTCAATTGACTTGTTGAAATATTGCAATCATGCCTATCCTGAAGCTAAATTTAAATAAACTTTTTAGCAGTAACACACTCATATTTTTCATAAAACAAACACATTTTTTTCAGGAATCAACTCTCTGGAACCTAAAACAAATATAAAAAAAAATCTTTCTATGCATCCACTCTCCCTAATCGTGCAAGAAAATTTGAATTAACTTGTTGAAATGATGCATTCACGCTTATCCTGAAACTAAATTTAAATCAACTTTTTTGCAGTAACACACTCACATTATTCATGAAACAAATAATTTTTTTTTCAGGAATCCACTCTCTGGAACCTATAACGAATTTGTAAAAAACATCTTTCTAGGCATCCACTCTCCCTAATCTTGCAAGAAAATTTCAATTAACTTGTTGAAATATTGCAATCACCCTTATCCAAAAATGAAATTTAAATTACCTTTTTAGCAGTAACACACTCACATTTTTCATAAAACAAACACATTTTTTTCAGGAATCTACTCTCTGGAACCTAAAACAAATTTTTAAAAAACATCTTTCTAGGCATCCACTGTCCCTAATCGTGCAAGAAAATTTCAATTGACTTGTTGAAATATTGCAATCACCCTTATCCAAAAATGAAATTTAAATTAACTTTTTAGCAGTAACACACTCACATTTTTCATAAAACAAACACAGTTTTTTTCAGGAATCTACTCTCTGGAATCTAAAACTAATTTTAAAAAAACATCTTTCTAGGCATCCACTGTCCCTAATCGTGCAAGAAAATTTCAATTGACTTGTTGAAATATTGCAATCACCCTTATTCAAAAACGAAATTTAAATCAACTTTTTAGCAGTAACACCCTCACATTTTTCATAAAACAAACACATTTTTTTCAGGAATCTACTCTCTGAAACCTAATACTAATTTAAAAAAGAAATCTTTCTATGCATCCACTGTCCCTAATCGTGCAAGAAAATTTCAATTGACTTGTTGAAGTATTGCAATCACCCTTATCCAAAAATGAAATTTAAATCAACTTTTTAGCAGTAACACACTCACATTTTTCATAAAACAAACACATTTTTTTCAGGAATCTACTCTCTGGAACCTAAAACTAATTTTAAAAAAACATCTTTCTAGGCATCCACTGTCCCTAATCGTGCAAGAAAATTTCAATTGACTTGTTGAAATATTGCAATAACCCTTATCCAAAAACGAAATTTAAATCAACTTTTTAGCAGTAACACACTCACATTTTTCATAAAACAAACACATTTTTTTTCAGGAATCTACTCTCTGGAACCTAAAACTAATTTTAAAAAAACATCTTTCTAGGCATCCACTGTCCCTAATCGTGCAACAAAATTTCAATTGACTTATTGAAATATTGCAATCACCCTTATTCAAAAACGAAATTTAAATCAACTTTTTAGCAGTAACACCCTCACATTTTTCATAAAACAAACACATTTTTTTCAGGAATCTACTCTGTGAAACCTAATACTAATTTAAAAAAGATATCTTTCTATGCATCCACTCTCCCTAATCGTGCAAGAAATTTTCAATTGACTTGTTGAAATATTGCAATCACCCTTATTCAAAAACGAAATTTAAATCAACTTTTTAGCAGTAACACCCTCACATTTTTCATAAAACAAACACATTTTTTTCAGGAATCTACTCTCTGAAACCTAAAACTAATTAAAAAAAAACATCTTTCTAGGCATCCACTCTCCCTAATCTTCCAAGAAAATTTCAATTAACTTATTGAAATATTGCAATCACCCTTATCCAAAAACGATATTTAAATCAACTTTTTAGCTGTAACACACTCACATTTTTCATAAAACAAACACAATTTTTTTCAGGAATCTACTCTCTGGAACCTAAAACTAATTTTAAAAAAACATCTTTCTAGGCATCCACTGTCCCTAATCGTGCAAGAAAATTTCAATTGACTTGTTGAAATATTGCAATCACCCTTATCCAAAAATGAAATTTAAATAAACTTTTTAGCAGTAACACACTCACATTTTTCATAAAACAAACACATTTTTTTCAGGAATCTACTCTCTGGAACCTAAAACTAATTTTAAAAAAACATCTTTCTAGGCATCCATTGTCCCTAAGTGTGCAAGAAAATTTCAATTGACTTGTTGAAATATTGCAATCACCCTTATCCAAAAATGAAATTTAAATCAACTTTTTAGCAGTAACACACTCACATTTTTCATAAAACAAACACATTTTTTTCAGGAATCTACTCTCTGGAACCTAAAACTAATTTAAAAAAAAGATCTTTCTAGGCATCCACTGTCCCTAATCGTGTAGGAAAATTTCAATTGACTTGTTGAAGTATTGCAATCACCCTTATCCAAAAATGAAATTTAAATCAACTTTTTAGCAGTAACACACTCACATTTTTCATAAAACAAACACATTTTTTTTCAGGAATCTACTCTTTGGAACCTAAAACTAATTTTAAAAAAACATCTTTCTAGGCATCCAGTGTCCATAATCGTGCAAGAAAATTTCAATTGACTTGTTGAAATATTGCAATCACCCTTATCCAAAAACGAAATTTAAATCAACTTTTTAGCAGTAACACACTCACATTTTTCATAAAACAAACACATTTTTTTCAGGAATCTACTCTCTGAAACCTAAAACTAATTTAAAAAAAACATCTTTCTATGCATCCACTGTCCCTAATCGTGCAAGAAAATTTCAATTGACTTATTGAAATATTGCAATCACCCTTATTCAAAAACGAAATTTAAATCAACTTTTTAGCAGTAACACCCTCACATTTTTCATAAAACAAACACATTTTTTTCAGGAATCTACTCTCTGAAACCTAATACTAATTTAAAAAAGAAATCTTTCTATGCATCCACTGTCCCTAATCGTGCAAGAAAATTTCAATTGACTTGTTGAAGTATTGCAATCACCCTTATCCAAAAACGAAATTTAAATCAACTTTTTAGCAGTAACACACTCACATTTTTCATAAAACAAACACATTTTTTTCAGGAATCTACTCTCTGGAACCTAAAACTAATTTTAAAAAAACATCTTTCTAGGCATCCACTGTCCCTAATCGTGCAAGAAAATTTCAATTGACTTGTTGAAATATTGCAATCACCCTTATCCAAAAACGAAATTTAAATCAACTTTTTAGCAGTAACACACTCACATTTTTCATAAAACAAACACATTTTTTTCAGGAATCTACTCTCTGAAACCTAAAACTAATTTTAAAAAAACATCTCTCTAGGCATCCACTGTCCCTAATCGTGCAAGAAAATTTCAATTGACTTGTTGAAATATTGCAATCACCCTTATCCAAAAACGAAATTTAAATCAACTTTTTAGCAGTAACACACTCACATTTTTCATAAAACAAACACATTTTTTCAGGAATCAACTCTCTGGAACCTAAAACAAATATAAAAAAACATCTTTCTATGCATCCACTCTCCCTAATCGTGCAAAAAAATTTCAATTAACTAGTTGAAATAATGCAATCATGCCTATCCTGAAGCTAAATTTAAATAAACTTTTTAGCAGTAACACACTCATATTTTTCATAAAACAAACACATTTTTTTCAGGAATCAACTCTCTGGAACCTAAAACAAATATAAAAAAAACATCTTTCTAGGCATCCACTCTCCCTAATCTTCCAAGAAAATTTCAATTAACTTGTTGAAATATTGCAATCACCCTTATCCAAAAACGATATTTAAATCAACTTTTTAGCAGTAACACACTCACATTTTTCATAAAACAAACACATTTTTTCAGGAATCAACTCTCTGGAACCTAAAACAAATATAAAAAAACATCTTTCTATGCATCCACTCTCCCTAATCGTGCAAAAAAATTTCAATTAACTAGTTGAAATAATGCAATCATGCCTATCCTGAAGCTACATTTAAATAAACTTTTTAGCAGTAACACACTCATATTTTTCATAAAACAAACACATTTTTTTCAGGAATCAACTCTCTGAAACCTAAAACTAATTAAAAAAAAACATCTTTCTAGGCATCCACTCTCCCTAATCTTCCAAGAAAATTTCAATTAACTTGTTGAAATATTGCAATCACCCTTATCCAAAAACGATATTTAAATCAACTTTTTAGCAGTAACACACTCACATTTTTCATAAAACAAACACATTTTTTTCAGGAATCTACTCTCTGGAACCTAAAACTAATTTTAAAAAAACATCTTTCTAGGCATCCACTGTCCCTAATCGTGCAAGAAAATTTCAATTGACTTGTTGAAATATTGCAATCACCCTTATCCAAAAATGAAATTTAAATCAACTTTTTAGCAGTAACACACTCACATTTTTCATAAAACAAACACATTTTTTTCAGGAATCTACTCTCTGGAACCTAAAACTAATTTTAAAAAAACATCTTTCTAGGCATCCACTGTCCCTAATCGTGCAAGAAAATTTCAATTGACTTGTTGAAATATTGCAATCACACTTATTCAAAAACGAAATTTAAATCAACTTTTTAGCAGTAACACCCTCACATTTTTCATAAAACAAACACATTTTTTTCAGGAATCTACTCTCTGGAACCTAAAACTAATTTGAAAAAAACATCTTTCTAGGCATCCACTGTCCCTAATCGTGCAAGAAAATTTCAATTGACTTGTTGAAGTATTGCAATCACCCTTATCCAAAAACGAAATTTAAATCAACTTTTTAGCAGTAACAAACTCACATTTTTCATAAAACAAACACATTTTTTTTCAGGAATCTACTCTCTGGAACCTAAAACTAATTTAAAAAAAACATCTTTCTAGGCATCCACTGTCCCTAATCGTGCAACAAAATTTCAATTGACTTATTGAAATATTGCAATCACCCTTATTCAAAAACGAAATTTAAATCAACTTTTTAGCAGTAACACCCTCACATTTTTCATAAAACAAACACATTTTTTTCAGTAATCTACTCTGTGAAACCTAATACTAATTTAAAAAAGATATCTTTCTATGCATCCACTCTCCCTAATCGTGCAAGAAATTTTCAATTGACTTGTTGAAATATTGCAATCACCCTTATTCAAAAACGAAATTTAAATCAACTTTTTAGCAGTAACACCCTCACATTTTTCATAAAACAAACACATTTTTTTCAGGAATCTACTCTCTGAAACCTAAAACTAATTAAAAAAACATCTTTCTAGGCATCCACTCTCCCTAATCTTCCAAGAAAATTTCAATTAACTTATTGAAATATTGCAATCACCCTTATCCAAAAACGATATTTAAATCAACTTTTTAGCAGTAACACACTCACATTTTTCATAAAACAAACACATTTTTTTCAGGAATCTACTCTCTGGAACCTAAAACTAATTTTAAAAAAACATCTTTCTAGGCATCCACTGTCCCTAATCGTGCAAGAAAATTTCAATTGACTTGTTGAAATATTGCAATCACCCTTATCCAAAAATGACATTTAAATCAACTTTTTAGCAGTAACACACTCACATTTTTCATAAAACAAACACATTTATTTCAGGAATCTACTCTCTGGAACCTAAAACTAATTTTAAAAAAACATCTTTCTAGGCATCCACTGTCCCTAATCGTGCAAGAAAATTTCAATTGACTTGTTGAAATATTGCAATCACCCTTATCCAAAAACGAAATTTAAATCAACTTTTTAGCAGTAACACACTCACATTTTTCATAAAACAAACACATTTTTTTCAGGAATCTACTCTCTGAAACCTAAAACTAATTTTAAAAAAACATCTCTCTAGGCATCCACTGTCCCTAATCGTGCAAGAAAATTTCAATTGACTTGTTGAAATATTGCAATCACCCTTATCCAAAAACGAAATTTAAATCAACTTTTTAGCAGTAACACACTCACATTTTTCATAAAACAAACACATTTTTTCAGGAATCAACTCTCTGGAACCTAAAACAAATATAAAAAAACATCTTTCTATGCATCCACTCTCCCTAATCGTGCAAAAAAATTTCAATTAACTAGTTGAAATAATGCAATCATGCCTATCCTGAAGCTAAATTTAAATAAACTTTTTAGCAGTAACACACTCATATTTTTCATAAAACAAACACATTTTTTTCAGGAATCAACTCTCTGGAACCTAAAACAAATATAAAAAAAAATCTTTCTATGCATCCACTCTCCCTAATCGTGCAAGAAAATTTGAATTAACTTGTTGAAATGATGCATTCACGCTTATCCTGAAACTAAATTTAAATCAACTTTTTTGCAGTAACACACTCACATTATTCATGAAACAAATAATTTTGTTTTCAGGAATCCACTCTCTGGAACCTATAACGAATTTGTAAAAAACATCTTTCTAGGCATCCACTCTCCCTAATCTTGCAAGAAAATTTCAATTAACTTGTTGAAATATTGCAATCACCCTTATCCAAAAATGAAATTTAAATTAACTTTTTAGCAGTAACACACTCACATTTTTCATAAAACAAACACATTTTTTTCAGGAATCTACTCTCTGGAACCTAAAACAAATTTTTAAAAAACATCTTTCTAGGCATCCACTGTCCCTAATCGTGCAAGAAAATTTCAATTGACTTGTTGAAATATTGCAATCACCCTTATTCAAAAACGAAATTTAAATCAACTTTTTAGCAGTAACACCCTCACATTTTTCATAAAACAAACACATTTTTTTCAGGAATCTACTCTCTGAAACCTAATACTAATTTAAAAAAGAAATCTTTCTATGCATCCACTGTCCCTACTCGTTCAAGAAAATTTCAATTGACTTGTTGAAGTATTGCAATCACCCTTATCCAAAAATGAAATTTAAATCAACTTTTTAGCAGTAACACACTCACATTTTTCATAAAACAAACACATTTTTTTCAGGAATCTACTCTCTGGAACCTAAAACTAATTTTAAAAAAACATCTTTCTAGGCATCCACTGTCCCTAATCGTGCAAGAAAATTTCAATTGACTTGTTGAAATATTGCAATAACCCTTATCCAAAAACGAAATTTAAATCAACTTTTTAGCAGTAACACACTCACATTTTTCATAAAACAAACACATTTTTTTCAGGAATCTACTCTCTGAAACCTAAAACTAATTTTAAAAAAATATCTTTCTAGGCATCCACTGTCCCTAATCGTGCAAGAAAATTTCAATTGACTTGTTGAAATATTGCAATCACCCTTATTCAAAAACGAAATTTAAATCAACTTTTTAGCAGTAACACCCTCACATTTTTCATAAAACAAACACATTTTTTTCAGGAATCTACTCTCTGAAACCTAAAACTAATTAAAAAAAAACATCTTTCTAGGCATCCACTCTCCCTAATCTTCCAAGAAAATTTCAATTAACTTGTTGAAATATTGCAATCACCCTTATCCAAAAACGATATTTAAATCAACTTTTTAGCAGTAACACACTCACATTTTTCATAAAACAAACACATTTTTTTCAGGAATCTACTCTCTGGAACCTAAAACTAATTTTAAAAAAACATCTTTCTAGGCATCCACTGTCCCTAATCGTGCAAGAAAATTTCAATTGACTTGTTGAAATATTGCAATCACCCTTATCCAAAAATGAAATTTAAATCAACTTTTTAGCAGTAACACACTCACATTTTTCATAAAACAAACACATTTTTTTCAGGAATCTACTCTCTGGAACCTAAAACTAATTTTAAAAAAACATCTTTCTAGGCATCCACTGTCCCTAATCGTGCAAGAAAATTTCAATTGACTTGTTGAAATATTGCAATCACCCTTATTCAAAAACGAAATTTAAATCAACTTTTTAGCAGTAACACCCTCACATTTTTCATAAAACAAACACATTTTTTTCAGGAATCTACTCTCTGGAACCTAAAACTAATTTGAAAAAAACATCTTTCTAGGCATCCAGTGTCCCTAATCGTGCAAGAAAATTTCAATTGACTTGTTGAAGTATTGCAATCACCCTTATCCAAAAACGAAATTTAAATCAACTTTTTAGCAGTAACACACTCACATTTTTCATAAAACAAACACATTTTTTTTCAGGAATCTACTCTCTGGAACCTAAAACTAATTTAAAAAAAACATCTTTCTAGGCATCAACTGTCCCTAATCGTGCAACAAAATTTCAATTGACTTATTGAAATATTGCAATCACCCTTATTCAAAAACGAAATTTAAATCAACTTTTTAGCAGTAACACCCTCACATTTTTCATAAAACAAACACATTTTTTTCAGGAATCTACTCTGTGAAACCTAATACTAATTTAAAAAAGATATCTTTCTATGCATCCACTCTCCCTAATCGTGCAAGAAATTTTCAATTGACTTGTTGAAATATTGCAATCACCCTTATTCAAAAACGAAATTTAAATCAACTTTTTAGCAGTAACACCCTCACATTTTTCATAAAACAAACACATTTTTTTCAGGAATCTACTCTCTGAAACCTAAAACTAATTAAAAAAAAACATCTTTCTAGGCATCCACTCTCCCTAATCTTCCAAGAAAATTTCAATTAACTTATTGAAATATTGCAATCACCCTTATCCAAAAACGATATTTAAATCAACTTTTTAGCAGTAACACACTCACATTTTTCATAAAACAAACACATTTTTTTCAGGAATCTACTCTCTGGAACCTAAAACTAATTTAAAAAAAAGATCTTTCTAGGCATCCACTGTCCCTAATCGTGCAAGAAAATTTCAATTGACTTGTTGAAATATTGCAATCACCCTTATTCAAAAACGAAATTTAAATCAACTTTTTAGCAGTAACACCCTCACATTTTTCATAAAACAAACACATTTTTTTCAGGAATCTACTCTCTGAAACCTAAAACTAATTAAAAAAAACATCTTTCTAGGCATCCACTCTCCCTAATCTTCCAAGAAAATTTCAATTAACTTATTGAAATATTGCAATCACCCTTATCCAAAAACGATATTTAAATCAACTTTTTAGCAGTAACACACTCACATTTTTCATAAAACAAACACATTTTTTTCAGGAATCTACTCTCTGGAACCTTAAACAAATTTTAAAAAAACATCTTTCTAGGCATCCACTGTCCCTAATCGTGCAAGAAAATTTCAATTGACTTGTTGAAATATTGCAATCACCCTTATCCAAAAATGAAATTTAAATCAACTTTTTAGCAGTAACACACTCACATTTTTCATAAAACAAACAAATTTTTTTCAGGAATCTACTCTCTGGAACCTAAAACTAATTTTGAAAAAACATCTTTCTAGGCATCCATTGTCCCTAATCGTGCAAGAAAATTTCAATTGACTTGTTGAAATATTGCAATCACCCTTATTCAAAAACGAAATTTAAATCAACTTTTTAGCAGTAACACCCTCACATTTTTCATAAAACAAACACATTTTTTTCAGGAATCTACTCTCTGAAAACTAATACTAATTTAAAAAAGAAATCTTTCTATGCATCCACTGTCCCTAATCGTGCAAGAAAATTTCAATTGACTTGTTGAAGTATTGCAATCACCCTTATCCAAAAACGAAATTTAAATCAACTTTTTAGCAGTAACACACTCACATTTTTCATAAAACAAACACATTTTTTTCAGGAATCTACTCTCTGGAACCTTAAACAAATTTTAAAAAAACATCTTTCTAGGCATCCACTGTCCCTAATCGTGCAAGAAAATTTCAATTGACTTGTTGAAATATTGCAATCACCCTTATCCAAAAATGAAATTTAAATCAACTTTTTAGCAGTAACACACTCACATTTTTCATAAAACAAACACATTTTTTTCAGGAATCTACTCTCTGGAACCTAAAACTAATTTTAAAAAAACATCTTTCTAGGCATCCATTGTCCCTAATCGTGCAATAAAATTTCAATTGACTTGTTGAAATATTGCAATCACCCTTATTCAAAAACGAAATTTAAATCAACTTTTTAGCAGTAACACCCTCACATTTTTCATAAAACAAACACATTTTTTTCAGGAATCTACTCTCTGAAACCTAAAACTAATTAAAAAAAACATCTTTCTAGGCATCCACTCTCCCTAATCTTCCAAGAAAATTTCAATTAACTTATTGAAATATTGCAATCACCCTTATCCAAAAACGATATTTAAATCAACTTTTTAGCAGTAACACACTCACATTTTTCATAAAACAAACACATTTTTTTCAGGAATCTACTCTCTGGAACCTAAAACTAATTTAAAAAAAAGATCTTTCTAGGCATCCACTGTCCCTAATCGTGCAAGAAAATTTCAATTGACTTGTTGAAATATTGCAATCACCCTTATCCAAAAATGAAATTTAAATCAACTTTTTAGCAGTAACACACTCACATTTTTCATAAAACAAACACATTTTTTTCAGGAATCTACTCTCTGGAACCTAAAACTAATTTTAAAAAAACATCTTTCTAGGCATCCACTGTCCCTAATCGTGCAAGAAAATTTCAATTGACTTGTTAAAATATTGCAATCACCCTTATTCAAAAACGAAATTTAAATCAACTTTTTAGCAGTAACACCCTCACATTTTTCATAAAACAAACACATTTTTTTCAGGAATCTACTCTCTGGAACCTAAAACTAATTTTAAAAAAATATCTTTCTAGGCATCCACTGTCCCTAATCGTGCAAGAAAATTTCAATTGACTTGTTGAAATATTGCAATCACCCTTATTCAAAAACGAAATTTAAATCAACTTTTTAGCAGTAACACCCTCACATTTTTCATAAAACAAACACATTTTTTTCAGGAATCTACTCTCTGAAACCTAAAACTAATTAAAAAAAACATCTTTCTAGGCATCCACTCTCCCTAATCTTCCAAGAAAATTTCAATTAACTTATTGAAATATTGCAATCACCCTTATCCAAAAACGATATTTAAATCAACTTTTTAGCAGTAACACACTCACATTTTTCATAAAACAAACACATTTTTTTCAGGAATCTACTCTCTGGAACCTAAAACTAATTTAAAAAAAAGATCTTTCTAGGCATCCACTGTCCCTAATCGTGCAAGAAAATTTCAATTGACTTGTTGAAATATTGCAATCACCCTTATCCAAAAATGAAATTTAAATCAACTTTTTAGCAGTAACACACTCACATTTTTCATAAAACAAACACATTTTTTTCAGGAATCTACTCTCTGGAACCTAAAACTAATTTTAAAAAAACATCTTTCTAGGCATCCACTGTCCCTAATCGTGCAAGAAAATTTCAATTGACTTGTTAAAATATTGCAATCACCCTTATTCAAAAACGAAATTTAAATCAACTTTTTAGCAGTAACACCCTCACATTTTTCATAAAACAAACACATTTTTTTCAGGAATCTACTCTCTGGAACCTAAAACTAATTTTAAAAAAATATCTTTCTAGGCATCCACTGTCCCTAATCGTGCAAGAAAATTTCAATTGACTTGTTGAAATATTGCAATCACCCTTATTCAAAAACGAAATTTAAATCAACTTTTTAGCAGTAACACCCTCACATTTTTCATAAAACAAACACATTTTTTTCAGGAATCTACTCTCTGAAACCTAAAACTAATTAAAAAAAACATCTTTCTAGGCATCCACTCTCCCTAATCTTCCAAGAAAATTTCAATTAACTTATTGAAATATTGCAATCACCCTTATCCAAAAACGATATTTAAATTAACTTTTTAGCAGTAACACACTCACATTTTTCATAAAACAAACACATTTTTTTCAGGAATCTACTCTCTGGAACCTAAAACTAATTTAAAAAAAATCTTTCTAGGCATCCACTGTCCCTAATCGTGCAAGAAAATTTCAATTGACTTGTTGAAATATTGCAATCACCCTTATCCAAAAATGAAATTTAAATCAACTTTTTAGCAGTAACACACTCACATTTTTCATAAAACAAACACATTTTTTTCAGGAATCTACTCTCTGGAACCTAAAACTAATTTAAAAAAACATCTTTCTAGGCATCCACTGTCCCTAATCGTGCAAGAAAATTTCAATTGACTTGTTGAAATATTGCAATCACCCTTCTTCAAAAACGAAATTTAAATCAACTTTTTAGCAGTAACACACTCACATTTTTCATAAAACAAACACATTTTTTTTCAGGAATCTACTCTCTGGAACCTAAAACTAATTTTAAAAAAAGATCTTTCTAGGCATCCACTGTCCCTAATCGTGCAACAAAATTTCAATTGACTTATTGAAATATTGCAATCACCCTTATTCAAAAACGAAATTTAAATCAACTTTTTAGCAGTAACACCCTCACATTTTTCATAAAACAAACACATTTTTTTCAGGAATCTACTCTCTGGAACCTAAAACTAATTTTGAAAAAACATCTTTCTAGGCATCCATTGTCCCTAATCGTGCAAGAAAATTTCAATTGACTTGTTGAAATATTGCAATCACCCTTATTCAAAAACGAAATTTAAATCAACTTTTTAGCAGTAACACCCTCACATTTTTCATAAAACAAACACATTTTTTTCAGGAATCTACTCTCTGAAAACTAATACTAATTTAAAAAAGAAATCTTTCTATGCATCCACTGTCCCTAATCGTGCAAGAAAATTTCAATTGACTTGTTGAAGTATTGCAATCACCCTTATCCAAAAACGAAATTTAAATCAACTTTTTAGCAGTAACACACTCACATTTTTCATAAAACAAACACATTTTTTTCAGGAATCTACTCTCTGGAACCTTAAACAAATTTTAAAAAAACATCTTTCTAGGCATCCACTGTCCCTAATCGTGCAAGAAAATTTCAATTGACTTGTTGAAATATTGCAATCACCCTTATCCAAAAATGAAATTTAAATCAACTTTTTAGCAGTAACACACTCACATTTTTCATAAAACAAACACATTTTTTTCAGGAATCTACTCTCTGGAACCTAAAACTAATTTTAAAAAAACATCTTTCTAGGCATCCATTGTCCCTAATCGTGCAATAAAATTTCAATTGACTTGTTGAAATATTGCAATCACCCTTATTCAAAAACGAAATTTAAATCAACTTTTTAGCAGTAACACCCTCACATTTTTCATAAAACAAACACATTTTTTTCAGGAATCTACTCTCTGAAACCTAAAACTAATTAAAAAAAACATCTTTCTAGGCATCCACTCTCCCTAATCTTCCAAGAAAATTTCAATTAACTTATTGAAATATTGCAATCACCCTTATCCAAAAACGATATTTAAATCAACTTTTTAGCAGTAACACACTCACATTTTTCATAAAACAAACACATTTTTTTCAGGAATCTACTCTCTGGAACCTAAAACTAATTTAAAAAAAAGATCTTTCTAGGCATCCACTGTCCCTAATCGTGCAAGAAAATTTCAATTGACTTGTTGAAATATTGCAATCACCCTTATCCAAAAATGAAATTTAAATCAACTTTTTAGCAGTAACACACTCACATTTTTCATAAAACAAACACATTTTTTTCAGGAATCTACTCTCTGGAACCTAAAACTAATTTTAAAAAAACATCTTTCTAGGCATCCACTGTCCCTAATCGTGCAAGAAAATTTCAATTGACTTGTTAAAATATTGCAATCACCCTTATTCAAAAACGAAATTTAAATCAACTTTTTAGCAGTAACACCCTCACATTTTTCATAAAACAAACACATTTTTTTCAGGAATCTACTCTCTGGAACCTAAAACTAATTTTAAAAAAATATCTTTCTAGGCATCCACTGTCCCTAATCGTGCAAGAAAATTTCAATTGACTTGTTGAAATATTGCAATCACCCTTATTCAAAAACGAAATTTAAATCAACTTTTTAGCAGTAACACCCTCACATTTTTCATAAAACAAACACATTTTTTTCAGGAATCTACTCTCTGAAACCTAAAACTAATTAAAAAAAACATCTTTCTAGGCATCCACTCTCCCTAATCTTCCAAGAAAATTTCAATTAACTTATTGAAATATTGCAATCACCCTTATCCAAAAACGATATTTAAATTAACTTTTTAGCAGTAACACACTCACATTTTTCATAAAACAAACACATTTTTTTCAGGAATCTACTCTCTGGAACCTAAAACTAATTTAAAAAAAAATCTTTCTAGGCATCCACTGTCCCTAATCGTGCAAGAAAATTTCAATTGACTTGTTGAAATATTGCAATCACCCTTATCCAAAAATGAAATTTAAATCAACTTTTTAGCAGTAACACACTCACATTTTTCATAAAACAAACACATTTTTTTCAGGAATCTACTCTCTGGAACCTAAAACTAATTTAAAAAAACATCTTTCTAGGCATCCACTGTCCCTAATCGTGCAAGAAAATTTCAATTGACTTGTTGAAATATTGCAATCACCCTTATTCAAAAACGAAATTTAAATCAACTTTTTAGCAGTAACACACTCACATTTTTCATAAAACAAACACATTTTTTTTCAGGAATCTACTCTCTGGAACCTAAAACTAATTTTAAAAAAACATCTTTCTAGGCATCCACTGTCCCTAATCGTGCAACAAAATTTCAATTGACTTATTGAAATATTGCAATCACCCTTATTCAAAAACGAAATTTAAATCAACTTTTTAGCAGTAACACCCTCACATTTTTCATAAAACAAACACATTTTTTTCAGGAATCTACTCTGTGAAACCTAATACTAATTTAAAAAAGATATCTTTCTATGCATCCACTCTCCCTAATCGTGCAAGAAATTTTCAATTGACTTGTTGAAATATTGCAATCACCCTTATTCAAAAACGAAATTTAAATCAACTTTTTAGCAGTAACACCCTCACATTTTTCATAAAACAAACACATTTTTTTCAGGAATCTACTCTCTGAAACCTAAAACTAATTAAAAAAAAACATCTTTCTAGGCATCCACTCTCCCTAATCTTCCAAGAAAATTTCAATTAACTTATTGAAATATTGCAATCACCCTTATCCAAAAACGATATTTAAATCAACTTTTTAGCAGTAACACACTCACATTTTTCATAAAACAAACACATTTTTTTCAGGAATCTACTCTCTGGAACCTAAAACTAATTTTAAAAAAACATCTTTCTAGGCATCCACTGTCCCTAATCGTGCAAGAAAATTTCAATTGACTTGTTGAAATATTGCAATCACCCTTATCCAAAAATGAAATTTAAATCAACTTTTTAGCAGTAACACACTCACATTTTTCATAAAACAAACACATTTTTTTCAGGAATCTACTCTCTGGAACCTAAAACTAATTTTAAAAAAACATCTTTCTAGGCATCCATTGTCCCTAAGTGTGCAAGAAAATTTCAATTGACTTGTTGAAATATTGCAATCACCCTTATTCAAAAACGAAATTTAAATCAACTTTTTAGCAGTAACACCCTCACATTTTTCATAAAACAAACACATTTTTTTCAGGAATCTACTCTCTGAAAACTAATACTAATTTAAAAAAGAAATCTTTCTATGCATCCACTGTCCCTAATCGTGCAAGAAAATTTCAATTGACTTGTTGAAGTATTGCAATCACCCTTATCCAAAAACGAAATTTAAATCAACTTTTTAGCAGTAACACACTCTCATTTTTCATAAAACAAACACATTTTTTTCAGGAATCTACTCTCTGGAACCTAAAACTAATTTTAAAAAAACATCTTTCTAGGCATCCACTGTCCCTAATCGTGCAAGAAAATTTCAATTAACTTGTTGAAATATTGCAATCACCCTTATCCAAAAACGAAATTTAAATCAACTTTTTAGCAGTAACACACACACATTTTTCATAAAACAAACACATTTTTTTCAGGAATCTACTCTCTGAAACCTAAAACTAATTTAAAAAAAATATCTTTCTAGGCATCCACTGTCCCTAATCGTGCAAGAAAATGTCAATTGACTTGTTGAAATATTGCAATCACCCTTATTCAAAAACGAAATTTAAATCAACTTTTTAGCAGTAACACCCTCACATTTTTCATAAAACAAACACATTTTTTTCAGGAATCTACTCTCTGAAACCTAAAACTAATAAAAAAAAATCTTTCTAGGCATCCACTCTCCCTAATCTTCCAAGAAAATTTCAATTAACTTATTGAAATATTGCAATCACCCTTATCCAAAAACGATATTTAAATCAACTTTTTAGCAGTAACACCCTCACATTTTTCATAAAACAAACACATTTTTTTCAGGAATCTACTCTCTGAAACCTAAAACTAATTAAAAAAAACATCTTTCTAGGCATCCACTCTCCCTAATCTTCCAAGAAAATTTCAATTAACTTATTGAAATATTGCAATCACCCTTATCCAAAAACGATATTTAAATTAACTTTTTAGCAGTAACACACTCACATTTTTCATAAAACAAACACATTTTTTTCAGGAATCTACTCTCTGGAACCTAAAACTAATTTAAAAAAAAATCTTTCTAGGCATCCACTGTCCCTAATCGTGCAAGAAAATTTCAATTGACTTGTTGAAATATTGCAATCACCCTTATCCAAAAATGAAATTTAAATCAACTTTTTAGCAGTAACACACTCACATTTTTCATAAAACAAACACATTTTTTTCAGGAATCTACTCTCTGGAACCTAAAACTAATTTAAAAAAACATCTTTCTAGGCATCCACTGTCCCTAATCGTGCAAGAAAATTTCAATTGACTTGTTGAAATATTGCAATCACCCTTATTCAAAAACGAAATTTAAATCAACTTTTTAGCAGTAACACACTCACATTTTTCATAAAACAAACACATTTTTTTTCAGGAATCTACTCTCTGGAACCTAAAACTAATTTTAAAAAAACATCTTTCTAGGCATCCACTGTCCCTAATCGTGCAACAAAATTTCAATTGACTTATTGAAATATTGCAATCACCCTTATTCAAAAACGAAATTTAAATCAACTTTTTAGCAGTAACACCCTCACATTTTTCATAAAACAAACACATTTTTTTCAGGAATCTACTCTGTGAAACCTAATACTAATTTAAAAAAGATATCTTTCTATGCATCCACTCTCCCTAATCGTGCAAGAAATTTTCAATTGACTTGTTGAAATATTGCAATCACCCTTATTCAAAAACGAAATTTAAATCAACTTTTTAGCAGTAACACCCTCACATTTTTCATAAAACAAACACATTTTTTTCAGGAATCTACTCTCTGAAACCTAAAACTAATTAAAAAAAACCATCTTTCTAGGCATCCACTCTCCCTAATCTTCCAAGAAAATTTCAATTAACTTATTGAAATATTGCAATCACCCTTATCCAAAAACGATATTTAAATCAACTTTTTAGCAGTAACACACTCACATTTTTCATAAAACAAACACATTTTTTTCAGGAATCTACTCTCTGGAACCTAAAACTAATTTTAAAAAAACATCTTTCTAGGCATCCACTGTCCCTAATCGTGCAAGAAAATTTCAATTGACTTGTTGAAATATTGCAATCACCCTTATCCAAAAATGAAATTTAAATCAACTTTTTAGCAGTAACACACTCACATTTTTCATAAAACAAACACATTTTTTTCAGGAATCTACTCTCTGGAACCTAAAACTAATTTTAAAAAAACATCTTTCTAGGCATCCATTGTCCCTAAGTGTGCAAGAAAATTTCAATTGACTTGTTGAAATATTGCAATCACCCTTATTCAAAAACGAAATTTAAATCAACTTTTTAGCAGTAACACCCTCACATTTTTCATAAAACAAACACATTTTTTTCAGGAATCTACTCTCTGAAAACTAATACTAATTTAAAAAAGAAATCTTTCTATGCATCCACTGTCCCTAATCGTGCAAGAAAATTTCAATTGACTTGTTGAAGTATTGCAATCACCCTTATCCAAAAACGAAATTTAAATCAACTTTTTAGCAGTAACACACTCTCATTTTTCATAAAACAAACACATTTTTTTCAGGAATCTACTCTCTGGAACCTAAAACTAATTTTAAAAAAACATCTTTCTAGGCATCCACTGTCCCTAATCGTGCAAGAAAATTTCAATTAACTTGTTGAAATATTGCAATCACCCTTATCCAAAAACGAAATTTAAATCAACTTTTTAGCAGTAACACACTCACATTTTTCATAAAACAAACACATTTTTTTCAGGAATCTACTCTCTGAAACCTAAAACTAATTTAAAAAAAATATCTTTCTAGGCATCCACTGTCCCTAATCGTGCAAGAAAATGTCAATTGACTTGTTGAAATATTGCAATCACCCTTATTCAAAAACGAAATTTAAATCAACTTTTTAGCAGTAACACCCTCACATTTTTCATAAAACAAACACATTTTTTTCAGGAATCTACTCTCTGAAACCTAAAACTAATAAAAAAAAATCTTTCTAGGCATCCACTCTCCCTAATCTTCCAAGAAAATTTCAATTAACTTATTGAAATATTGCAATCACCCTTATCCAAAAACGATATTTAAATCAACTTTTTAGCAGTAACACACTCACATTTTTCATAAAACAAACACATTTTTTTCAGGAATCTACTCTCTGGAACCTAAAACTAATTTAAAAAAAACATCTTTCTAGGCATCCACTGTCCCTAATCGTGCAAGAAAATTTCAATTGACTTGTTGAAATATTGCAATCACCCTTATCCAAAAATGAAATTTAAATCAACTTTTTAGCAGTAACACACTCACATTTTTCATAAAACAAACACATTTTTTTCAGGAATCTACTCTCTGGAACCTAAAACTAATTTAAAAAAAACATCTTTCTAGGCATCCACTGTCCCTAATCGTGCAAGAACATTTCAATTGACTTGTTGAAATATTGCAATCACCCTTATTCAAAAACGAAATTTAAATCAACTTTTTAGCAGTAACACCCTCACATTTTTCATAAAACAAACACATTTTTTTCAGGAATCTACTCTCTGGAACCTAAAACTAATTTTAAAAAAACATCTTTCTAGGCATCCACTGTCCCTAATCGTGCAAGAAAATTTCAATTGACTTGTTGAAGTATTGCAATCACCCTTATCCAAAAACGAAATTTAAATCAACTTTTTAGCAGTAACACACTCACATTTTTCATAAAACAAACACATTTTTTTTCAGGAATCTACTCTTTGGAACCTAAAACTAATTTTAAAAAAACATCTTTCTAGGCATCCAGTGTCCATAATCGTGCAAGAAAATTTCAATTGACTTGTTGAAATATTGCAATCACCCTTATCCAAAAACGAAATTTAAATCAACTTTTTAGCAGTAACACACTCACATTTTTCATAAAACAAACACATTTTTTTCAGGAATCTACTCTCTGAAACCTAAAACTAATTTAAAAAAAACATCTTTCTATGCATCCACTGTCCCTAATCGTGCAAGAAAATTTCAATTGACTTATTGAAATATTGCAATCACCCTTATTCAAAAACGAAATTTAAATCAACTTTTTAGCAGTAACACCCTCACATTTTTCATAAAACAAACACATTTTTTTCAGGAATCTACTCTCTGAAACCTAATACTAATTTAAAAAAGAAATCTTTCTATGCATCCACTGTCCCTAATCGTGCAAGAAAATTTCAATTGACTTGTTGAAGTATTGCAATCACCCTTATCCAAAAACGAAATTTAAATCAACTTTTTAGCAGTAACACACTCACATTTTTCATGAAACAAACACATTTTTTTCAGGAATCTACTCTCTGGAACCTAAAACTAATTTTAAAAAAACATCTCTCTAGGCATCCACTGTCCCTAATCGTGCAAGAAAATTTCAATTGACTTGTTGAAATATTGCAATCACCCTTATCCAAAAACGAAATTTAAATCAACTTTTTAGCAGTAACACACTCACATTTTTCATAAAACAAACACATTTTTTCAGGAATCAACTCTCTGGAACCTAAAACAAATATAAAAAAACATCTTTCTATGCATCCACTCTCCCTAATCGTGCAAGAAAATTTCAATTAACTAGTTGAAATAATGCAATCATGCCTATCCTGAAGCTAAATTTAAATAAACTTTTTAGCAGTAACACACTCATATTTTTCATAAAACAAACACATTTTTTTCAGGAATCAACTCTCTGGAACCTAAAACAAATATAAAAAAAATCTTTCTATGCATCCACTCTCCCTAATCGTGCAAGAAAATTTGAATTAACTTGTTGAAATGATGCATTCACGCTTATCCTGAAACTAAATTTAAATCAACTTTTTTGCAGTAACACACTCACATTATTCATGAAACAAATAATTTTTTTTTCAGGAATCCACTCTCTGGAACCTATAACGAATTTGTAAAAAACATCTTTCTAGGCATCCACTCTCCCTAATCTTGCAAGAAAATTTCAATTAACTTGTTGAAATATTGCAATCACCCTTATCCAAAAATGAAATTTAAATTAACTTTTTAGCAGTAACACACTCACATTTTTCATAAAACAAACACATTTTTTTCAGGAATCTACTCTCTGGAACCTAAAACAAATTTTTAAAAAACATCTTTCTAGGCATCCACTGTCCCTAATCGTGCAAGAAAATTTCAATTGACTTGTTGAAATATTGCAATCACCCTTATCCAAAAATGAAATTTAAATTAACTTTTTAGCAGTAACACACTCACATTTTTCATAAAACAAACACATTTTTTTCAGGAATCTACTGTCTGGAACCTAAAACTAATTTTAAAAAAACATCTTTCTAGGCATCCACTGTCCCTAATCGTGCAAGAAAATTTCAATTGACTTGTTGAAATATTGCAATCACCCTTATTCAAAAACGAAATTTAAATCAACTTTTTAGCAGTAACACCCTCACATTTTTCATAAAACAAACACATTTTTTTCAGGAATCTACTCTCTGAAACCTAATACTAATTTAAACAAGAAATCTTTCTATGCATCCACTGTCCCTAATCGTGCAAGAAAATTTCAATTGACTTGTTGAAGTATTGCAATCACCCTTATCCAAAAATGAAATTTAAATCAACTTTTTAGCAGTAACACACTCACATTTTTCATAAAACAAACACATTTTTTTCAGGAATCTACTCTCTGGAACCTAAAACTAATTTTAAAAAAACATCTTTCTAGGCATCCACGGTCCCTAATCGTGCAAGAAAATTTCAATTGACTTGTTGAAATATTGCAATCACCCTTATCCAAAAACGAAATTTAAATCAACTTTTTAGCAGTAACACACTCACATTTTTCATAAAACAAACACATTTTTTTCAGGAATCTACTCTCTGAAACCTAAAACTAATTTTAAAAAAATATCTTTCTAGGCATCCACTGTCCCTAATCGTGCAAGAAAATTTCAATTGACTTGTTGAAATATTGCAATCACCCTTATTCAAAAACGAAATTTAAATCAACTTTTTAGCAGTAACACCCTCACATTTTTCATAAAACAAACACATTTGTTTCAGGAATCTACTCTCTGAAACCTAAAACTAATTAAAAAAAAACATCTTTCTAGGCATCCACTCTCCCTAATCTTCCAAGAAAATTTCAATTAACTTGTTGAAATATTGCAATCACCCTTATCCAAAAACGATATTTAAATCAACTTTTTAGCAGTAACACACTCACATTTTTCATAAAACAAACACATTTTTTTCAGGAATCTACTCTCTGGAACCTAAAACTAATTTTAAAAAAACATCTTTCTAGGCATCCACTGTCCCTAATCGTGCAAGAAAATTTCAATTGACTTGTTGAAATATTGCAATCACCCTTATCCAAAAATGAAATTTAAATCAACTTTTTAGCAGTAACACACTCACATTTTTCATAAAACAAACACATTTTTTTCAGGAATCTACTCTCTGGAACCTAAAACTAATTTTAAAAAAACATCTTTCTAGGCATCCACTGTCCCTAATCGTGCAAGAAAATTTCAATTGACTTGTTGAAATATTGCAATCACCCTTATTCAAAAACGAAATTTAAATCAACTTTTTAGCAGTAACACCCTCACATTTTTCATAAAACAAACACATTTTTTTCAGGAATCTACTCTCTGGAACCTAAAACTAATTTGAAAAAAACATCTTTCTAGGCATCCAGTGTCCCTAATCGTGCAAGAAAATTTCAATTGACTTGTTGAAGTATTGCAATCACCCTTATCCAAAAACGAAATTTAAATCAACTTTTTAGCAGTAACACACTCACATTTTTCATAAAACAAACACATTTTTTTTCAGGAATCTACTCTCTGGAACCTAATACTAATTAAAAAAAAACATCTTTCTAGGCATCCACTGTCCCTAATCGTGCAACAAAATTTCAATTGACTTATTGAAATATTGCAATCACCCTTATTCAAAAACGAAATTTAAATCAACTTTTTAGCAGTAACACCCTCACATTTTTCATAAAACAAACACATTTTTTTCAGGAATCTACTCTGTGAAACCTAATACTAATTTAAAAAAGATATCTTTCTATGCATCCACTCTCCCTAATCGTGCAAGAAATTTTCAATTGACTTGTTGAAATATTGCAATCACCCTTATTCAAAAACGAAATTTAAATCAACTTTTTAGCAGTGACACCCTCACATTTTTCATAAAACAAACACATTTTTTTCAGGAATCTACTCTCTGAAACCTAAAACTAATTAAAAAAAAACATCTTTCTAGGCATCCACTCTCCCTAATCTTCCAAGAAAATTTCAATTAACTTATTGAAATATTGCAATCACCCTTATCCAAAAACGATATTTAAATCAACTTTTTAGCAGTAACACACTCACATTTTTCATAAAACAAACACATTTTTTTCAGGAATCTACTCTCTGGAACCTAAAACTAATTTAAAAAAAACATCTTTCTAGGCATCCACTGTCCCTAATCGTGCAAGAAAATTTCAATTGACTTGTTGAAATATTGCAATCACCCTTATTCAAAAACGAAATTTAAATCAACTTTTTAGCAGTAACACCCTCACATTTTTCATAAAACAAACACATTTTTTTCAGGAATCTACTCTCTGAAACCTAAAACTAATTAAAAAAAACATCTTTCTAGGCATCCACTCTCCCTAATCTTCCAAGAAAATTTCAATTAACTTATTGAAATATTGCAATCACCCTTATCCAAAAACGATATTTAAATCAACTTTTTAGCAGTAACACACTCACATTTTTCATAAAACAAACACATTTTTTTCAGGAATCTACTCTCTGAAACCTAATACTAATTTAAAAAAGAAATCTTTCTATGCATCCACTGTCCCTAATCGTGCAAGAAAATTTCAATTGACTTGTTGAAGTATTGCAATCACCCTTATCCAAAAACGAAATTTAAATCAACTTTTTAGCAGTAACACACTCACATTTTTCATGAAACAAACACATTTTTTTCAGGAATCTACTCTCTGGAACCTAAAACTAATTTTAAAAAAACATCTCTCTAGGCATCCACTGTCCCTAATCGTGCAAGAAAATTTCAATTGACTTGTTGAAATATTGCAATCACCCTTATCCAAAAACGAAATTTAAATCAACTTTTTAGCAGTAACACACTCACATTTTTCATAAAACAAACACATTTTTTCAGGAATCAACTCTCTGGAACCTAAAACAAATATAAAAAAACATCTTTCTATGCATCCACTCTCCCTAATCGTGCAAGAAAATTTCAATTAACTAGTTGAAATAATGCAATCATGCCTATCCTGAAGCTAAATTTAAATAAACTTTTTAGCAGTAACACACTCATATTTTTCATAAAACAAACACATTTTTTTCAGGAATCAACTCTCTGGAACCTAAAACAAATATAAAAAAAATCTTTCTATGCATCCACTCTCCCTAATCGTGCAAGAAAATTTGAATTAACTTGTTGAAATGATGCATTCACGCTTATCCTGAAACTAAATTTAAATCAACTTTTTTGCAGTAACACACTCACATTATTCATGAAACAAATAATTTTTTTTTCAGGAATCCACTCTCTGGAACCTATAACGAATTTGTAAAAAACATCTTTCTAGGCATCCACTCTCCCTAATCTTGCAAGAAAATTTCAATTAACTTGTTGAAATATTGCAATCACCCTTATCCAAAAATGAAATTTAAATTAACTTTTTAGCAGTAACACACTCACATTTTTCATAAAACAAACACATTTTTTTCAGGAATCTACTCTCTGGAACCTAAAACAAATTTTTAAAAAACATCTTTCTAGGCATCCACTGTCCCTAATCGTGCAAGAAAATTTCAATTGACTTGTTGAAATATTGCAATCACCCTTATCCAAAAATGAAATTTAAATTAACTTTTTAGCAGTAACACACTCACATTTTTCATAAAACAAACACATTTTTTTCAGGAATCTACTGTCTGGAACCTAAAACTAATTTTAAAAAAACATCTTTCTAGGCATCCACTGTCCCTAATCGTGCAAGAAAATTTCAATTGACTTGTTGAAATATTGCAATCACCCTTATTCAAAAACGAAATTTAAATCAACTTTTTAGCAGTAACACCCTCACATTTTTCATAAAACAAACACATTTTTTTCAGGAATCTACTCTCTGAAACCTAATACTAATTTAAACAAGAAATCTTTCTATGCATCCACTGTCCCTAATCGTGCAAGAAAATTTCAATTGACTTGTTGAAGTATTGCAATCACCCTTATCCAAAAATGAAATTTAAATCAACTTTTTAGCAGTAACACACTCACATTTTTCATAAAACAAACACATTTTTTTCAGGAATCTACTCTCTGGAACCTAAAACTAATTTTAAAAAAACATCTTTCTAGGCATCCACTGTCCCTAATCGTGCAAGAAAATTTCAATTGACTTGTTGAAATATTGCAATCACCCTTATCCAAAAACGAAATTTAAATCAACTTTTTAGCAGTAACACACTCACATTTTTCATAAAACAAACACATTTTTTTCAGGAATCTACTCTCTGAAACCTAAAACTAATTTTAAAAAAATATCTTTCTAGGCATCCACTGTCCCTAATCGTGCAAGAAAATTTCAATTGACTTGTTGAAATATTGCAATCACCCTTATTCAAAAACGAAATTTAAATCAACTTTTTAGCAGTAACACCCTCACATTTTTCATAAAACAAACACATTTTTTTCAGGAATCTACTCTCTGAAACCTAAAACTAATTAAAAAAAAACATCTTTCTAGGCATCCACTCTCCCTAATCTTCCAAGAAAATTTCAATTAACTTGTTGAAATATTGCAATCACCCTTATCCAAAAACGATATTTAAATCAACTTTTTAGCAGTAACACACTCACATTTTTCATAAAACAAACACATTTTTTTCAGGAATCTACTCTCTGGAACCTAAAACTAATTTTAAAAAAACATCTTTCTAGGCATCCACTGTCCCTAATCGTGCAAGAAAATTTCAATTGACTTGTTGAAATATTGCAATCACCCTTATCCAAAAATGAAATTTAAATCAACTTTTTAGCAGTAACACACTCACATTTTTCATAAAACAAACACATTTTTTTCAGGAATCTACTCTCTGGAACCTAAAACTAATTTTAAAAAAACATCTTTCTAGGCATCCACTGTCCCTAATCGTGCAAGAAAATTTCAATTGACTTGTTGAAATATTGCAATCACCCTTATTCAAAAACGAAATTTAAATCAACTTTTTAGCAGTAACACCCTCACATTTTTCATAAAACAAACACATTTTTTTCAGGAATCTACTCTCTGGAACCTAAAACTAATTTGAAAAAAACATCTTTCTAGGCATCCAGTGTCCCTAATCGTGCAAGAAAATTTCAATTGACTTGTTGAAGTATTGCAATCACCCTTATCCAAAAACGAAATTTAAATCAACTTTTTAGCAGTAACACACTCACATTTTTCATAAAACAAACACATTTTTTTTCAGGAATCTACTCTCTGGAACCTAAAACTAATTAAAAAAAAACATCTTTCTAGGCATCCACTGTCCCTAATCGTGCAACAAAATTTCAATTGACTTATTGAAATATTGCAATCACCCTTATTCAAAAACGAAATTTAAATCAACTTTTTAGCAGTAACACCCTCACATTTTTCATAAAACAAACACATTTTTTTCAGGAATCTACTCTGTGAAACCTAATACTAATTTAAAAAAGATATCTTTCTATGCATCCACTCTCCCTAATCGTGCAAGAAATTTTCAATTGACTTGTTGAAATATTGCAATCACCCTTATTCAAAAACGAAATTTAAATCAACTTTTTAGCAGTAACACCCTCACATTTTTCATAAAACAAACACATTTTTTTCAGGAATCTACTCTCTGAAACCTAAAACTAATTAAAAAAAAACATCTTTCTAGGCATCCACTCTCCCTAATCTTCCAAGAAAATTTCAATTAACTTATTGAAATATTGCAATCACCCTTATCCAAAAACGATATTTAAATCAACTTTTTAGCAGTAACACACTCACATTTTTCATAAAACAAACACATTTTTTTCAGGAATCTACTCTCTGGAACCTAAAACTAATTTAAAAAAAACATCTTTCTAGGCATCCACTGTCCCTAATCGTGCAAGAAAATTTCAATTGACTTGTTGAAATATTGCAATCACCCTTATTCAAAAACGAAATTTAAATCAACTTTTTAGCAGTAACACCCTCACATTTTTCATAAAACAAACACATTTTTTTCAGGAATCTACTCTCTGAAACCTAAAACTAATTAAAAAAAACATCTTTCTAGGCATCCACTCTCCCTAATCTTCCAAGAAAATTTCAATTAACTTATTGAAATATTGCAATCACCCTTATCCAAAAACGATATTTAAATCAACTTTTTAGCAGTAACACACTCACATTTTTCATAAAACAAACACATTTTTTTCAGGAATCTACTCTCTGGAACCTTAAACAAATTTTAAAAAAACATCTTTCTAGGCATCCACTGTCCCTAATCGTGCAAGAAAATTTCAATTGACTTGTTGAAATATTGCAATCACCCTTATCCAAAAATGAAATTTAAATCAACTTTTTAGCAGTAACACACTCACATTTTTCATAAAACAAACACATTTTTTTCAGGAATCTACTCTCTGGAACCTAAAACTAATTTTAAAAAAACATCTTTCTAGGCATCCATTGTCCCTAATCGTGCAAGAAAATTTCAATTGACTTGTTGAAATATTGCAATCACCCTTATTCAAAAACGAAATTTAAATCAACTTTTTAGCAGTAACACCCTCACATTTTTCATAAAACAAACACATTTTTTTCAGGAATCTACTCTCTGAAAACTAATACTAATTTAAAAAAGAAATCTTTCTATGCATCCACTGTCCCTAATCGTGCAAGAAAATTTCAATTGACTTGTTGAAGTATTGCAATCACCCTTATCCAAAAACGAAATTTAAATCAACTTTTTAGCAGTAACACACTCACATTTTTCATAAAACAAACACATTTTTTTCAGGAATCTACTCTCTGGAACCTTAAACAAATTTTAAAAAAACATCTTTCTAGGCATCCACTGTCCCTAATCGTGCAAGAAAATTTCAATTGTTTTGTTGAAATATTGCAATCACCCTTATCCAAAAATGAAATTTAAATCAACTTTTTAGCAGTAACACACTCACATTTTTCATAAAACAAACACATTTTTTTCAGGAATCTACTCTCTGGAACCTAAAACTAATTTTAAAAAAACATCTTTCTAGGCATCCACTGTCCCTAATCGTGCAAGAAAATTTCAATTGACTTGTTGAAATATTGCAATCACCCTTATTCAAAAACGAAATTTAAATCAACTTTTTAGCAGTAACACCCTCACATTTTTCATAAAACAAACACATTTTTTTCAGGAATCTACTCTCTGGAACCTAAAACTAATTTGAAAAAAACATCTTTCTAGGCATCCAGTGTCCCTAATCGTGCAAGAAAATTTCAATTGACTTGTTGAAGTATTGCAATCACCCTTATCCAAAAACGAAATTTAAATCAACTTTTTAGCAGTAACACACTCACATTTTTCATAAAACAAACACATTTTTTTTCAGGAATCTACTCTCTGGAACCTAAAACTAATTAAAAAAAAACATCTTTCTAGGCATCCACTGTCCCTAATCGTGCAACAAAATTTCAATTGACTTATTGAAATATTGCAATCACCCTTATTCAAAAACGAAATTTAAATCAACTTTTTAGCAGTAACACCCTCACATTTTTCATAAAACAAACACATTTTTTTCAGGAATCTACTCTGTGAAACCTAATACTAATTTACAAAAGATATCTTTCTATGCATCCACTCTCCCTAATCGTGCAAGAAATTTTCAATTGACTTGTTGAAATATTGCAATCACCCTTATTCAAAAACGAAATTTAAATCAACTTTTTAGCAGTGACACCCTCACATTTTTCATAAAACAAACACATTTTTTTCAGGAATCTACTCTCTGAAACCTAAAACTAATTAAAAAAAAACATCTTTCTAGGCATCCACTCTCCCTAATCTTCCAAGAAAATTTCAATTAACTTATTGAAATATTGCAATCACCCTTATCCAAAAACGATATTTAAATCAACTTTTTAGCAGTAACACACTCACATTTTTCATAAAACAAACACATTTTTTTCAGGAATCTACTCTCTGGAACCTAAAACTAATTTAAAAAAAACATCTTTCTAGGCATCCACTGTCCCTAATCGTGCAAGAAAATTTCAATTGACTTGTTGAAATATTGCAATCACCCTTATTCAAAAACGAAATTTAAATCAACTTTTTAGCAGTAACACCCTCACATTTTTCATAAAACAAACACATTTTTTTCAGGAATCTACTCTCTGAAACCTAAAACTAATTAAAAAAAACATCTTTCTAGGCATCCACTCTCCCTAATCTTCCAAGAAAATTTCAATTAACTTATTGAAATATTGCAATCACCCTTATCCAAAAACGATATTTAAATCAACTTTTTAGCAGTAACACACTCACATTTTTCATAAAACAAACACATTTTTTTCAGGAATCTACTCTCTGAAACCTAATACTAATTTAAAAAAGAAATCTTTCTATGCATCCACTGTCCCTAATCGTGCAAGAAAATTTCAATTGACTTGTTGAAGTATTGCAATCACCCTTATCCAAAAACGAAATTTAAATCAACTTTTTAGCAGTAACACACTCACATTTTTCATGAAACAAACACATTTTTTTCAGGAATCTACTCTCTGGAACCTAAAACTAATTTTAAAAAAACATCTCTCTAGGCATCCACTGTCCCTAATCGTGCAAGAAAATTTCAATTGACTTGTTGAAATATTGCAATCACCCTTATCCAAAAACGAAATTTAAATCAACTTTTTAGCAGTAACACACTCACATTTTTCATAAAACAAACACATTTTTTCAGGAATCAACTCTCTGGAACCTAAAACAAATATAAAAAAACATCTTTCTATGCATCCACTCTCCCTAATCGTGCAAGAAAATTTCAATTAACTAGTTGAAATAATGCAATCATGCCTATCCTGAAGCTAAATTTAAATAAACTTTTTAGCAGTAACACACTCATATTTTTCATAAAACAAACACATTTTTTTCAGGAATCAACTCTCTGGAACCTAAAACAAATATAAAAAAAATCTTTCTATGCATCCACTCTCCCTAATCGTGCAAGAAAATTTGAATTAACTTGTTGAAATGATGCATTCACGCTTATCCTGAAACTAAATTTAAATCAACTTTTTTGCAGTAACACACTCACATTATTCATGAAACAAATAATTTTTTTTTCAGGAATCCACTCTCTGGAACCTATAACGAATTTGTAAAAAACATCTTTCTAGGCATCCACTCTCCCTAATCTTGCAAGAAAATTTCAATTAACTTGTTGAAATATTGCAATCACCCTTATCCAAAAATGAAATTTAAATTAACTTTTTAGCAGTAACACACTCACATTTTTCATAAAACAAACACATTTTTTTCAGGAATCTACTCTCTGGAACCTAAAACAAATTTTTAAAAAACATCTTTCTAGGCATCCACTGTCCCTAATCGTGCAAGAAAATTTCAATTGACTTGTTGAAATATTGCAATCACCCTTATCCAAAAATGAAATTTAAATTAACTTTTTAGCAGTAACACACTCACATTTTTCATAAAACAAACACATTTTTTTCAGGAATCTACTGTCTGGAACCTAAAACTAATTTTAAAAAAACATCTTTCTAGGCATCCACTGTCCCTAATCGTGCAAGAAAATTTCAATTGACTTGTTGAAATATTGCAATCACCCTTATTCAAAAACGAAATTTAAATCAACTTTTTAGCAGTAACACCCTCACATTTTTCATAAAACAAACACATTTTTTTCAGGAATCTACTCTCTGAAACCTAATACTAATTTAAACAAGAAATCTTTCTATGCATCCACTGTCCCTAATCGTGCAAGAAAATTTCAATTGACTTGTTGAAGTATTGCAATCACCCTTATCCAAAAATGAAATTTAAATCAACTTTTTAGCAGTAACACACTCACATTTTTCATAAAACAAACACATTTTTTTCAGGAATCTACTCTCTGGAACCTAAAACTAATTTTAAAAAAACATCTTTCTAGGCATCCACTGTCCCTAATCGTGCAAGAAAATTTCAATTGACTTGTTGAAATATTGCAATCACCCTTATCCAAAAACGAAATTTAAATCAACTTTTTAGCAGTAACACACTCACATTTTTCATAAAACAAACACATTTTTTTCAGGAATCTACTCTCTGAAACCTAAAACTAATTTTAAAAAAATATCTTTCTAGGCATCCACTGTCCCTAATCGTGCAAGAAAATTTCAATTGACTTGTTGAAATATTGCAATCACCCTTATTCAAAAACGAAATTTAAATCAACTTTTTAGCAGTAACACCCTCACATTTTTCATAAAACAAACACATTTTTTTCAGGAATCTACTCTCTGAAACCTAAAACTAATTAAAAAAAAACATCTTTCTAGGCATCCACTCTCCCTAATCTTCCAAGAAAATTTCAATTAACTTGTTGAAATATTGCAATCACCCTTATCCAAAAACGATATTTAAATCAACTTTTTAGCAGTAACACACTCACATTTTTCATAAAACAAACACATTTTTTTCAGGAATCTACTCTCTGGAACCTAAAACTAATTTTAAAAAAACATCTTTCTAGGCATCCACTGTCCCTAATCGTGCAAGAAAATTTCAATTGACTTGTTGAAATATTGCAATCACCCTTATCCAAAAATGAAATTTAAATCAACTTTTTAGCAGTAACACACTCACATTTTTCATAAAACAAACACATTTTTTTCAGGAATCTACTCTCTGGAACCTAAAACTAATTTTAAAAAAACATCTTTCTAGGCATCCACTGTCCCTAATCGTGCAAGAAAATTTCAATTGACTTGTTGAAATATTGCAATCACCCTTATTCAAAAACGAAATTTAAATCAACTTTTTAGCAGTAACACCCTCACATTTTTCATAAAACAAACACATTTTTTTCAGGAATCTACTCTCTGGAACCTAAAACTAATTTGAAAAAAACATCTTTCTAGGCATCCAGTGTCCCTAATCGTGCAAGAAAATTTCAATTGACTTGTTGAAGTATTGCAATCACCCTTATCCAAAAACGAAATTTAAATCAACTTTTTAGCAGTAACACACTCACATTTTTCATAAAACAAACACATTTTTTTTCAGGAATCTACTCTCTGGAACCTAAAACTAATTAAAAAAAAACATCTTTCTAGGCATCCACTGTCCCTAATCGTGCAACAAAATTTCAATTGACTTATTGAAATATTGCAATCACCCTTATTCAAAAACGAAATTTAAATCAACTTTTTAGCAGTAACACCCTCACATTTTTCATAAAACAAACACATTTTTTTCAGGAATCTACTCTGTGAAACCTAATACTAATTTAAAAAAGATATCTTTCTATGCATCCACTCTCCCTAATCGTGCAAGAAATTTTCAATTGACTTGTTGAAATATTGCAATCACCCTTATTCAAAAACGAAATTTAAATCAACTTTTTAGCAGTAACACCCTCACATTTTTCATAAAACAAACACATTTTTTTCAGGAATCTACTCTCTGAAACCTAAAACTAATTAAAAAAAAACATCTTTCTAGGCATCCACTCTCCCTAATCTTCCAAGAAAATTTCAATTAACTTATTGAAATATTGCAATCACCCTTATCCAAAAACGATATTTAAATCAACTTTTTAGCAGTAACACACTCACATTTTTCATAAAACAAACACATTTTTTTCAGGAATCTACTCTCTGGAACCTAAAACTAATTTAAAAAAAACATCTTTCTAGGCATCCACTGTCCCTAATCGTGCAAGAAAATTTCAATTGACTTGTTGAAATATTGCAATCACCCTTATTCAAAAACGAAATTTAAATCAACTTTTTAGCAGTAACACCCTCACATTTTTCATAAAACAAACACATTTTTTTCAGGAATCTACTCTCTGAAACCTAAAACTAATTAAAAAAAACATCTTTCTAGGCATCCACTCTCCCTAATCTTCCAAGAAAATTTCAATTAACTTATTGAAATATTGCAATCACCCTTATCCAAAAACGATATTTAAATCAACTTTTTAGCAGTAACACACTCACATTTTTCATAAAACAAACACATTTTTTTCAGGAATCTACTCTCTGGAACCTTAAACAAATTTTAAAAAAACATCTTTCTAGGCATCCACTGTCCCTAATCGTGCAAGAAAATTTCAATTGACTTGTTGAAATATTGCAATCACCCTTATCCAAAAATGAAATTTAAATCAACTTTTTAGCAGTAACACACTCACATTTTTCATAAAACAAACACATTTTTTTCAGGAATCTACTCTCTGGAACCTAAAACTAATTTTAAAAAAACATCTTTCTAGGCATCCATTGTCCCTAATCGTGCAAGAAAATTTCAATTGACTTGTTGAAATATTGCAATCACCCTTATTCAAAAACGAAATTTAAATCAACTTTTTAGCAGTAACACCCTCACATTTTTCATAAAACAAACACATTTTTTTCAGGAATCTACTCTCTGAAAACTAATACTAATTTAAAAAAGAAATCTTTCTATGCATCCACTGTCCCTAATCGTGCAAGAAAATTTCAATTGACTTGTTGAAGTATTGCAATCACCCTTATCCAAAAACGAAATTTAAATCAACTTTTTAGCAGTAACACACTCACATTTTTCATAAAACAAACACATTTTTTTCAGGAATCTACTCTCTGGAACCTTAAACAAATTTTAAAAAAACATCTTTCTAGGCATCCACTGTCCCTAATCGTGCAAGAAAATTTCAATTGTTTTGTTGAAATATTGCAATCACCCTTATCCAAAAATGAAATTTAAATCAACTTTTTAGCAGTAACACACTCACATTTTTCATAAAACAAACACATTTTTTTCAGGAATCTACTCTCTGGAACCTAAAACTAATTTTAAAAAAACATCTTTCTAGGCATCCATTGTCCCTAATCGTGCAATAAAATTTCAATTGACTTGTTGAAATATTGCAATCACCCTTATTCAAAAACGAAATTTAAATCAACTTTTTAGCAGTAACACCCTCACATTTTTCATAAAACAAACACATTTTTTTCAGGAATCTACTCTCTGAAACCTAAAACTAATTAAAAAAAACATCTTTCTAGGCATCCACTCTCCCTAATCTTCCAAGAAAATTTCAATTAACTTATTGAAATATTGCAATCACCCTTATCCAAAAACGATATTTAAATCAACTTTTTAGCAGTAACACACTCACATTTTTCATAAAACAAACACATTTTTTTCAGGAATCTACTCTCTGGAACCTAAAACTAATTTAAAAAAAAGATCTTTCTAGGCATCCACTGTCCCTAATCGTGCAAGAAAATTTCAATTGACTTGTTGAAATATTGCAATCACCCTTATCCAAAAATGAAATTTAAATCAACTTTTTAGCAGTAACACACTCACATTTTTCATAAAACAAACACATTTTTTTCAGGAATCTACTCTCTGGAACCTAAAACTAATTTTAAAAAAACATCTTTCTAGGCATCCACTGTCCCTAATCGTGCAAGAAAATTTCAATTGACTTGTTAAAATATTGCAATCACCCTTATTCAAAAACGAAATTTAAATCAACTTTTTAGCAGTAACACCCTCACATTTTTCATAAAACAAACACATTTTTTTCAGGAATCTACTCTCTGGAACCTAAAACTAATTTTAAAAAAATATCTTTCTAGGCATCCACTGTCCCTAATCGTGCAAGAAAATTTCAATTGACTTGTTGAAATATTGCAATCACCCTTATTCAAAAACGAAATTTAAATCAACTTTTTAGCAGTAACACCCTCACATTTTTCATAAAACAAACACATTTTTTTCAGGAATCTACTCTCTGAAACCTAAAACTAATTAAAAAAAAACATCTTTCTAGGCATCCACTCTCCCTAATCTTCCAAGAAAATTTCAATTAACTTGTTGAAATATTGCAATCACCCTTATCCAAAAACGATATTTAAATCAACTTTTTAGCAGTAACACACTCACATTTTTCATAAAACAAACACATTTTTTTCAGGAATCTACTCTCTGGAACCTAAAACTAATTTTAAAAAAACATCTTTCTAGGCATCCACTGTCCCTAATCGTGCAAGAAAATTTCAATTGACTTGTTGAAATATTGCAATCACCCTTATCCAAAAATGAAATTTAAATCAACTTTTTAGCAGTAACACACTCACATTTTTCATAAAACAAACACATTTTTTTCAGGAATCTACTCTCTGGAACCTAAAACTAATTTTAAAAAAACATCTTTCTAGGCATCCACTGTCCCTAATCGTGCAAGAAAATTTCAATTGACTTGTTGAAATATTGCAATCACCCTTATTCAAAAACGAAATTTAAATCAACTTTTTAGCAGTAACACCCTCACATTTTTCATAAAACAAACACATTTTTTTCAGGAATCTACTCTCTGGAACCTAAAACTAATTTGAAAAAAACATCTTTCTAGGCATCCAGTGTCCCTAATCGTGCAAGAAAATTTCAATTGACTTGTTGAAGTATTGCAATCACCCTTATCCAAAAACGAAATTTAAATCAACTTTTTAGCAGTAACACACTCACATTTTTCATAAAACAAACACATTTTTTTTCAGGAATCTACTCTCTGGAACCTAAAACTAATTAAAAAAAAATATCTTTCTAGGCATCCACTGTCCCTAATCGTGCAACAAAATGTCAATTGACTTATTGAAATATTGCAATCACCCTTATTCAAAAACGAAATTTAAATCAACTTTTTAGCAGTAACACCCTCACATTTTTCATAAAACAAACACATTTTTTTCAGGAATCTACTCTGTGAAACCTAATACTAATTTAAAAAAGATATCTTTCTATGCATCCACTCTCCCTAATCGTGCAAGAAATTTTCAATTGACTTGTTGAAATATTGCAATCACCCTTATTCAAAAACGAAATTTAAATCAACTTTTTAGCAGTAACACCCTCACATTTTTCATAAAACAAACACATTTTTTTCAGGAATCTACTCTCTGAAACCTAAAACTAATTAAAAAAAAACATCTTTCTAGGCATCCACTCTCCCTAATCTTCCAAGAAAATTTCAATTAACTTATTGAAATATTGCAATCACCCTTATCCAAAAACGATATTTAAATCAACTTTTTAGCAGTAACACACTCACATTTTTCATAAAACAAACACATTTTTTTCAGGAATCTACTCTCTGGAACCTAAAACTAATTAAAAAAAAACATCTTTCTAGGCATCCACTGTCCCTAATCGTGCAAGAAAATTTCAATTGACTTGTTGAAATATTGCAATCACCCTTATTCAAAAACGAAATTTAAATCAACTTTTTAGCAGTAACACCCTCACATTTTTCATAAAACAAACACATGTTTTTTCAGGAATCTACTCTCTGAAACCTAAAACTAATTAAAAAAAACATCTTTCTAGGCATCCACTCTCCCTAATCTTCCAAGAAAATTTCAATTAACTTATTGAAATATTGCAATCACCCTTATCCAAAAACGATATTTAAATCAACTTTTTAGCAGTAACACACTCACATTTTTCATAAAACAAACACATTTTTTTCAGGAATCTACTCTCTGGAACCTTAAACAAATTTTAAAAAAACATCTTTCTAGGCATCCACTGTCCCTAATCGTGCAAGAAAATTTCAATTGACTTGTTGAAATATTGCAATCACCCTTATCCAAAAATGAAATTTAAATCAACTTTTTAGCAGTAACACACTCACATTTTTCATAAAACAAACAAATTTTTTTCAGGAATCTACTCTCTGGAACCTAAAACTAATTTTAAAAAAACATCTTTCTAGGCATCCATTGTCCCTAATCGTGCAAGAAAATTTCAATTGACTTGTTGAAATATTGCAATCACCCTTATTCAAAAACGAAATTTAAATCAACTTTTTAGCAGTAACACCCTCACATTTTTCATAAAACAAACACATTTTTTTCAGGAATCTACTCTCTGAAAACTAATACTAATTTAAAAAAGAAATCTTTCTATGCATCCACTGTCCCTAATCGTGCAAGAAAATTTCAATTGACTTGTTGAAGTATTGCAATCACCCTTATCCAAAAACGAAATTTAAATCAACTTTTTAGCAGTAACACACTCACATTTTTCATAAAACAAACACATTTTTTTCAGGAATCTACTCTCTGGAACCTTAAACAAATTTTAAAAAAACATCTTTCTAGGCATCCACTGTCCCTAATCGTGCAAGAAAATTTCAATTGTTTTGTTGAAATATTGCAATCAC
This sequence comes from Lissotriton vulgaris, assembly GCF_964263255.1. Taxonomy (NCBI): domain Eukaryota; kingdom Metazoa; phylum Chordata; class Amphibia; order Caudata; family Salamandridae; genus Lissotriton; species Lissotriton vulgaris. The sequence continues at coordinate 515,633 of NW_028244439.1, read as the reverse complement.
CCTTATCCAAAAATGAAATTTAAATCAACTTTTTAGCAGTAACACACTCACATTTTTCATAAAACAAACACATTTTTTTCAGGAATCTACTCTCTGGAACCTAAAACTAATTTTAAAAAAACATCTTTCTAGGCATCCATTGTCCCTAATCGTGCAATAAAATTTCAATTGACTTGTTGAAATATTGCAATCACCCTTATTCAAAAACGAAATTTAAATCAACTTTTTAGCAGTAACACCCTCACATTTTTCATAAAACAAACACATTTTTTTCAGGAATCTACTCTCTGAAACCTAAAACTAATTAAAAAAAACATCTTTCTAGGCATCCACTCTCCCTAATCTTCCAAGAAAATTTCAATTAACTTATTGAAATATTGCAATCACCCTTATCCAAAAACGATATTTAAATCAACTTTTTAGCAGTAACACACTCACATTTTTCATAAAACAAACACATTTTTTTCAGGAATCTACTCTCTGGAACCTAAAACTAATTTAAAAAAAAGATCTTTCTAGGCATCCACTGTCCCTAATCGTGCAAGAAAATTTCAATTGACTTGTTGAAATATTGCAATCACCCTTATCCAAAAATGAAATTTAAATCAACTTTTTAGCAGTAACACACTCACATTTTTCATAAAACAAACACATTTTTTTCAGGAATCTACTCTCTGGAACCTAAAACTAATTTTAAAAAAACATCTTTCTAGGCATCCACTGTCCCTAATCGTGCAAGAAAATTTCAATTGACTTGTTGAAATATTGCAATCACCCTTATTCAAAAACGAAATTTAAATCAACTTTTTAGCAGTAACACCCTCACATTTTTCATAAAACAAACACATTTTTTTCAGGAATCTACTCTCTGGAACCTAAAACTAATTTGAAAAAAACATCTTTCTAGGCATCCAGTGTCCCTAATCGTGCAAGAAAATTTCAATTGACTTGTTGAAGTATTGCAATCACCCTTATCCAAAAACGAAATTTAAATCAACTTTTTAGCAGTAACACACTCACATTTTTCATAAAACAAACACATTTTTTTTCAGGAATCTACTCTCTGGAACCTAAAACTAATTAAAAAAAAACATCTTTCTAGGCATCCACTGTCCCTAATCGTGCAACAAAATTTCAATTGACTTATTGAAATATTGCAATCACCCTTATTCAAAAACGAAATTTAAATCAACTTTTTAGCAGTAACACCCTCACATTTTTCATAAAACAAACACATTTTTTTCAGGAATCTACTCTGTGAAACCTAATACTAATTTAAAAAAGATATCTTTCTATGCATCCACTCTCCCTAATCGTGCAAGAAATTTTCAATTGACTTGTTGAAATATTGCAATCACCCTTATTCAAAAACGAAATTTAAATCAACTTTTTAGCAGTAACACCCTCACATTTTTCATAAAACAAACACATTTTTTTCAGGAATCTACTCTCTGAAACCTAAAACTAATTAAAAAAAAACATCTTTCTAGGCATCCACTCTCCCTAATCTTCCAAGAAAATTTCAATTAACTTATTGAAATATTGCAATCACCCTTATCCAAAAACGATATTTAAATCAACTTTTTAGCAGTAACACACTCACATTTTTCATAAAACAAACACATTTTTTTCAGGAATCTACTCTCTGGAACCTAAAACTAATTTAAAAAAAACATCTTTCTAGGCATCCACTGTCCCTAATCGTGCAAGAAAATTTCAATTGACTTGTTGAAATATTGCAATCACCCTTATTCAAAAACGAAATTTAAATCAACTTTTTAGCAGTAACACCCTCACATTTTTCATAAAACAAACACATTTTTTTCAGGAATCTACTCTCTGAAACCTAAAACTAATTAAAAAAAACATCTTTCTAGGCATCCACTCTCCCTAATCTTCCAAGAAAATTTCAATTAACTTATTGAAATATTGCAATCACCCTTATCCAAAAACGATATTTAAATCAACTTTTTAGCAGTAACACACTCACATTTTTCATAAAACAAACACATTTTTTTCAGGAATCTACTCTCTGGAACCTTAAACAAATTTTAAAAAAACATCTTTCTAGGCATCCACTGTCCCTAATCGTGCAAGAAAATTTCAATTGACTTGTTGAAATATTGCAATCACCCTTATCCAAAAATGAAATTTAAATCAACTTTTTAGCAGTAACACACTCACATTTTTCATAAAACAAACACATTTTTTTCAGGAATCTACTCTCTGGAACCTAAAACTAATTTTAAAAAAACATCTTTCTAGGCATCCATTGTCCCTAATCGTGCAAGAAAATTTCAATTGACTTGTTGAAATATTGCAATCACCCTTATTCAAAAACGAAATTTAAATCAACTTTTTAGCAGTAACACCCTCACATTTTTCATAAAACAAACACATTTTTTTCAGGAATCTACTCTCTGAAAACTAATACTAATTTAAAAAAGAAATCTTTCTATGCATCCACTGTCCCTAATCGTGCAAGAAAATTTCAATTGACTTGTTGAAGTATTGCAATCACCCTTATCCAAAAACGAAATTTAAATCAACTTTTTAGCAGTAACACACTCACATTTTTCATAAAACAAACACATTTTTTTCAGGAATCTACTCTCTGGAACCTTAAACAAATTTTAAAAAAACATCTTTCTAGGCATCCACTGTCCCTAATCGTGCAAGAAAATTTCAATTGTTTTGTTGAAATATTGCAATCACCCTTATCCAAAAATGAAATTTAAATCAACTTTTTAGCAGTAACACACTCACATTTTTCATAAAACAAACACATTTTTTTCAGGAATCTACTCTCTGGAACCTAAAACTAATTTTAAAAAAACATCTTTCTAGGCATCCATTGTCCCTAATCGTGCAATAAAATTTCAATTGACTTGTTGAAATATTGCAATCACCCTTATTCAAAAACGAAATTTAAATCAACTTTTTAGCAGTAACACCCTCACATTTTTCATAAAACAAACACATTTTTTTCAGGAATCTACTCTCTGAAACCTAAAACTAATTAAAAAAAACATCTTTCTAGGCATCCACTCTCCCTAATCTTCCAAGAAAATTTCAATTAACTTATTGAAATATTGCAATCACCCTTATCCAAAAACGATATTTAAATCAACTTTTTAGCAGTAACACACTCACATTTTTCATAAAACAAACACATTTTTTTCAGGAATCTACTCTCTGGAACCTAAAACTAATTTAAAAAAAAGATCTTTCTAGGCATCCACTGTCCCTAATCGTGCAAGAAAATTTCAATTGACTTGTTGAAATATTGCAATCACCCTTATCCAAAAATGAAATTTAAATCAACTTTTTAGCAGTAACACACTCACATTTTTCATAAAACAAACACATTTTTTTCAGGAATCTACTCTCTGGAACCTAAAACTAATTTTAAAAAAACATCTTTCTAGGCATCCACTGTCCCTAATCGTGCAAGAAAATTTCAATTGACTTGTTAAAATATTGCAATCACCCTTATTCAAAAACGAAATTTAAATCAACTTTTTAGCAGTAACACCCTCACATTTTTCATAAAACAAACACATTTTTTTCAGGAATCTACTCTCTGGAACCTAAAACTAATTTTAAAAAAATATCTTTCTAGGCATCCACTGTCCCTAATCGTGCAAGAAAATTTCAATTGACTTGTTGAAATATTGCAATCACCCTTATTCAAAAACGAAATTTAAATCAACTTTTTAGCAGTAACACCCTCACATTTTTCATAAAACAAACACATTTTTTTCAGGAATCTACTCTCTGAAACCTAAAACTAATTAAAAAAAAACATCTTTCTAGGCATCCACTCTCCCTAATCTTCCAAGAAAATTTCAATTAACTTGTTGAAATATTGCAATCACCCTTATCCAAAAACGATATTTAAATCAACTTTTTAGCAGTAACACACTCACATTTTTCATAAAACAAACACATTTTTTTCAGGAATCTACTCTCTGGAACCTAAAACTAATTTTAAAAAAACATCTTTCTAGGCATCCACTGTCCCTAATCGTGCAAGAAAATTTCAATTGACTTGTTGAAATATTGCAATCACCCTTATCCAAAAATGAAATTTAAATCAACTTTTTAGCAGTAACACACTCACATTTTTCATAAAACAAACACATTTTTTTCAGGAATCTACTCTCTGGAACCTAAAACTAATTTTAAAAAAACATCTTTCTAGGCATCCACTGTCCCTAATCGTGCAAGAAAATTTCAATTGACTTGTTGAAATATTGCAATCACCCTTATTCAAAAACGAAATTTAAATCAACTTTTTAGCAGTAACACCCTCACATTTTTCATAAAACAAACACATTTTTTTCAGGAATCTACTCTCTGGAACCTAAAACTAATTTGAAAAAAACATCTTTCTAGGCATCCAGTGTCCCTAATCGTGCAAGAAAATTTCAATTGACTTGTTGAAGTATTGCAATCACCCTTATCCAAAAACGAAATTTAAATCAACTTTTTAGCAGTAACACACTCACATTTTTCATAAAACAAACACATTTTTTTTCAGGAATCTACTCTCTGGAACCTAAAACTAATTAAAAAAAAATATCTTTCTAGGCATCCACTGTCCCTAATCGTGCAACAAAATGTCAATTGACTTATTGAAATATTGCAATCACCCTTATTCAAAAACGAAATTTAAATCAACTTTTTAGCAGTAACACCCTCACATTTTTCATAAAACAAACACATTTTTTTCAGGAATCTACTCTGTGAAACCTAATACTAATTTAAAAAAGATATCTTTCTATGCATCCACTCTCCCTAATCGTGCAAGAAATTTTCAATTGACTTGTTGAAATATTGCAATCACCCTTATTCAAAAACGAAATTTAAATCAACTTTTTAGCAGTAACACCCTCACATTTTTCATAAAACAAACACATTTTTTTCAGGAATCTACTCTCTGAAACCTAAAACTAATTAAAAAAAAACATCTTTCTAGGCATCCACTCTCCCTAATCTTCCAAGAAAATTTCAATTAACTTATTGAAATATTGCAATCACCCTTATCCAAAAACGATATTTAAATCAACTTTTTAGCAGTAACACACTCACATTTTTCATAAAACAAACACATTTTTTTCAGGAATCTACTCTCTGGAACCTAAAACTAATTAAAAAAAAACATCTTTCTAGGCATCCACTGTCCCTAATCGTGCAAGAAAATTTCAATTGACTTGTTGAAATATTGCAATCACCCTTATTCAAAAACGAAATTTAAATCAACTTTTTAGCAGTAACACCCTCACATTTTTCATAAAACAAACACATTTTTTTCAGGAATCTACTCTCTGAAACCTAAAACTAATTAAAAAAAACATCTTTCTAGGCATCCACTCTCCCTAATCTTCCAAGAAAATTTCAATTAACTTATTGAAATATTGCAATCACCCTTATCCAAAAACGATATTTAAATCAACTTTTTAGCAGTAACACACTCACATTTTTCATAAAACAAACACATTTTTTTCAGGAATCTACTCTCTGGAACCTTAAACAAATTTTAAAAAAACATCTTTCTAGGCATCCACTGTCCCTAATCGTGCAAGAAAATTTCAATTGACTTGTTGAAATATTGCAATCACCCTTATCCAAAAATGAAATTTAAATCAACTTTTTAGCAGTAACACACTCACATTTTTCATAAAACAAACAAATTTTTTTCAGGAATCTACTCTCTGGAACCTAAAACTAATTTTAAAAAAACATCTTTCTAGGCATCCATTGTCCCTAATCGTGCAAGAAAATTTCAATTGACTTGTTGAAATATTGCAATCACCCTTATTCAAAAACGAAATTTAAATCAACTTTTTAGCAGTAACACCCTCACATTTTTCATAAAACAAACACATTTTTTTCAGGAATCTACTCTCTGAAAACTAATACTAATTTAAAAAAGAAATCTTTCTATGCATCCACTGTCCCTAATCGTGCAAGAAAATTTCAATTGACTTGTTGAAGTATTGCAATCACCCTTATCCAAAAACGAAATTTAAATCAACTTTTTAGCAGTAACACACTCACATTTTTCATAAAACAAACACATTTTTTTCAGGAATCTACTCTCTGGAACCTTAAACAAATTTTAAAAAAACATCTTTCTAGGCATCCACTGTCCCTAATCGTGCAAGAAAATTTCAATTGTTTTGTTGAAATATTGCAATCACCCTTATCCAAAAATGAAATTTAAATCAACTTTTTAGCAGTAACACACTCACATTTTTCATAAAACAAACACATTTTTTTCAGGAATCTACTCTCTGGAACCTAAAACTAATTTTAAAAAAACATCTTTCTAGGCATCCATTGTCCCTAATCGTGCAATAAAATTTCAATTGACTTGTTGAAATATTGCAATCACCCTTATTCAAAAACGAAATTTAAATCAACTTTTTAGCAGTAACACCCTCACATTTTTCATAAAACAAACACATTTTTTTCAGGAATCTACTCTCTGAAACCTAAAACTAATTAAAAAAAACATCTTTCTAGGCATCCACTCTCCCTAATCTTCCAAGAAAATTTCAATTAACTTATTGAAATATTGCAATCACCCTTATCCAAAAACGATATTTAAATCAACTTTTTAGCAGTAACACACTCACATTTTTCATAAAACAAACACATTTTTTTCAGGAATCTACTCTCTGGAACCTAAAACTAATTTAAAAAAAAGATCTTTCTAGGCATCCACTGTCCCTAATCGTGCAAGAAAATTTCAATTGACTTGTTGAAATATTGCAATCACCCTTATCCAAAAATGAAATTTAAATCAACTTTTTAGCAGTAACACACTCACATTTTTCATAAAACAAACACATTTTTTTCAGGAATCTACTCTCTGGAACCTAAAACTAATTTTAAAAAAACATCTTTCTAGGCATCCACTGTCCCTAATCGTGCAAGAAAATTTCAATTGACTTGTTGAAATATTGCAATCACCCTTATTCAAAAACGAAATTTAAATCAACTTTTTAGCAGTAACACCCTCACATTTTTCATAAAACAAACACATTTTTTTCAGGAATCTACTCTCTGGAACCTAAAACTAATTTGAAAAAAACATCTTTCTAGGCATCCAGTGTCCCTAATCGTGCAAGAAAATTTCAATTGACTTGTTGAAGTATTGCAATCACCCTTATCCAAAAACGAAATTTAAATCAACTTTTTAGCAGTAACACACTCACATTTTTCATAAAACAAACACATTTTTTTTCAGGAATCTACTCTCTGGAACCTAAAACTAATTAAAAAAAAACATCTTTCTAGGCATCCACTGTCCCTAATCGTGCAACAAAATTTCAATTGACTTATTGAAATATTGCAATCACCCTTATTCAAAAACGAAATTTAAATCAACTTTTTAGCAGTAACACCCTCACATTTTTCATAAAACAAACACATTTTTTTCAGGAATCTACTCTGTGAAACCTAATACTAATTTAAAAAAGATATCTTTCTATGCATCCACTCTCCCTAATCGTGCAAGAAATTTTCAATTGACTTGTTGAAATATTGCAATCACCCTTATTCAAAAACGAAATTTAAATCAACTTTTTAGCAGTAACACCCTCACATTTTTCATAAAACAAACACATTTTTTTCAGGAATCTACTCTCTGAAACCTAAAACTAATTAAAAAAAAACATCTTTCTAGGCATCCACTCTCCCTAATCTTCCAAGAAAATTTCAATTAACTTATTGAAATATTGCAATCACCCTTATCCAAAAACGATATTTAAATCAACTTTTTAGCAGTAACACACTCACATTTTTCATAAAACAAACACATTTTTTTCAGGAATCTACTCTCTGGAACCTAAAACTAATTTAAAAAAAATATCTTTCTAGGCATCCACTGTCCCTAATCGTGCAAGAAAATTTCAATTGACTTGTTGAAATATTGCAATCACCCTTATTCAAAAACGAAATTTAAATCAACTTTTTAGCAGTAACACCCTCACATTTTTCATAAAACAAACACATTTTTTTCAGGAATCTACTCTCTGAAACCTAAAACTAATTAAAAAAAACATCTTTCTAGGCATCCACTCTCCCTAATCTTCCAAGAAAATTTCAATTAACTTATTGAAATATTGCAATCACCCTTATCCAAAAACGATATTTAAATCAACTTTTTAGCAGTAACACACTCACATTTTTCATAAAACAAACACATTTTTTTCAGGAATCTACTCTCTGGAACCTTAAACAAATTTTAAAAAAACATCTTTCTAGGCATCCACTGTCCCTAATCGTGCAAGAAAATTTCAATTGACTTGTTGAAATATTGCAATCACCCTTATCCAAAAATGAAATTTAAATCAACTTTTTAGCAGTAACACACTCACATTTTTCATAAAACAAACACATTTTTTTCAGGAATCTACTCTCTGGAACCTAAAACTAATTTTAAAAAAACATCTTTCTAGGCATCCATTGTCCCTAATCGTGCAAGAAAATTTCAATTGACTTGTTGAAATATTGCAATCACCCTTATTCAAAAACGAAATTTAAATCAACTTTTTAGCAGTAACACCCTCACATTTTTCATAAAACAAACACATTTTTTTCAGGAATCTACTCTCTGAAAACTAATACTAATTTAAAAAAGAAATCTTTCTATGCATCCACTGTCCCTAATCGTGCAAGAAAATTTCAATTGACTTGTTGAAGTATTGCAATCACCCTTATCCAAAAACGAAATTTAAATCAACTTTTTAGCAGTAACACACTCACATTTTTCATAAAACAAACACATTTTTTTCAGGAATCTACTCTCTGGAACCTTAAACAAATTTAAAAAAAACATCTTTCTAGGCATCCACTGTCCCTAATCGTGCAAGAAAATTTCAATTTTTTTGTTGAAATATTGCAATCACCCTTATCCAAAAATGAAATTTAAATCAACTTTTTAGCAGTAACACACTCACATTTTTCATAAAACAAACACATTTTTTTCAGGAATCTACTCTCTGGAACCTAAAACTAATTTTAAAAAAACATCTTTCTAGGCATCCATTGTCCCTAATCGTGCAATAAAATTTCAATTGACTTGTTGAAATATTGCAATCACCCTTATTCAAAAACGAAATTTAAATCAACTTTTTAGCAGTAACACCCTCACATTTTTCATAAAACAAACACATTTTTTTCAGGAATCTACTCTCTGAAACCTAAAACTAATTAAAAAAAACATCTTTCTAGGCATCCACTCTCCCTAATCTTCCAAGAAAATTTCAATTAACTTATTGAAATATTGCAATCACCCTTATCCAAAAACGATATTTAAATCAACTTTTTAGCAGTAACACACTCACATTTTTCATAAAACAAACACATTTTTTTCAGGAATCTACTCTCTGGAACCTAAAACTAATTTAAAAAAAAGATCTTTCTAGGCATCCACTGTCCCTAATCGTGCCAAAAAATTTCAATTGACTTGTTGAAATATTGCAATCACCCTTATCCAAAAATGAAATTTAAATCAACTTTTTAGCAGTAACACACTCACATTTTTCATAAAACAAACACATTTTTTTCAGGAATCTACTCTCTGGAACCTAAAACTAATTTTAAAAAAACATCTTTCTAGGCATCCACTGTCCCTAATCGTGCAAGAAAATTTCAATTGACTTGTTAAAATATTGCAATCACCCTTATTCAAAAACGAAATTTAAATCAACTTTTTAGCAGTAACACCCTCACATTTTTCATAAAACAAACACATTTTTTTCAGGAATCTACTCTCTGGAACCTAAAACTAATTTTAAAAAAATATCTTTCTAGGCATCCACTGTCCCTAATCATGCAAGAAAATTTCAATTGACTTGTTGAAATATTGCAATCACCCTTATTCAAAAACGAAATTTAAATCAACTTTTTAGCAGTAACACCCTCACATTTTTCATAAAACAAACACATTTTTTTCAGGAATCTACTCTCTGAAACCTAAAACTAATTAAAAAAAACATCTTTCTAGGCATCCACTCTCCCTAATCTTCCAAGAAAATTTCAATTAACTTATTGAAATATTGCAATCACCCTTATCCAAAAACGATATTTAAATTAACTTTTTAGCAGTAACACACTCACATTTTTCATAAAACAAACACATTTTTTTCAGGAATCTACTCTCTGGAACCTAAAACTAATTTAAAAAAAAATCTTTCTAGGCATCCACTGTCCCTAATCGTGCAAGAAAATTTCAATTGACTTGTTGAAATATTGCAATCACCCTTATCCAAAAATGAAATTTAAATCAACTTTTTAGCAGTAACACACTCACATTTTTCATAAAACAAACACATTTTTTTCAGGAATCTACTCTCTGGAACCTAAAACTAATTTTAAAAAAACATCTTTCTAGGCATCCATTGTCCCTAATCGTGCAAGAAAATTTCAATTGACTTGTTGAAATATTGCAATCACCCTTATTCAAAAACGAAATTTAAATCAACTTTTTAGCAGTAACACCCTCACATTTTTCATAAAACAAACACATTTTTTTCAGGAATCTACTCTCTGAAAACTAATACTAATTTAAAAAAGAAATCTTTCTATGCATCCACTGTCCCTAATCGTGCAAGAAAATTTCAATTGACTTGTTGAAGTATTGCAATCACCCTTATCCAAAAACGAAATTTAAATCAACTTTTTAGCAGTAACACACTCACATTTTTCATAAAACAAACACATTTTTTTCAGGAATCTACTCTCTGGAACCTTAAACAAATTTTAAAAAAACATCTTTCTAGGCATCCACTGTCCCTAATCGTGCAAGAAAATTTCAATTGTTTTGTTGAAATATTGCAATCACCCTTATCCAAAAATGAAATTTAAATCATCTTTTTAGCAGTAACACACTCACATTTTTCATAAAACAAACACATTTTTTTCAGGAATCTACTCTCTGGAACCTAAAACTAATTTTAAAAAAACATCTTTCTAGGCATCCATTGTCCCTAATCGTGCAATAAAATTTCAATTGACTTGTTGAAATATTGCAATCACCCTTATTCAAAAACGAAATTTAAATCAACTTTTTAGCAGTAACACCCTCACATTTTTCATAAAACAAACACATTTTTTTCAGGAATCTACTCTCTGAAACCTAAAACTAATTAAAAAAAACATCTTTCTAGGCATCCACTCTCCCTAATCTTCCAAGAAAATTTCAATTAACTTATTGAAATATTGCAATCACCCTTATCCAAAAACGATATTTAAATCAACTTTTTAGCAGTAACACACTCACATTTTTCATAAAACAAACACATTTTTTTCAGGAATCTACTCTCTGGAACCTAAAACTAATTTAAAAAAAAGATCTTTCTAGGCATCCACTGTCCCTAATCGTGCAAGAAAATTTCAATTGACTTGTTGAAATATTGCAATCACCCTTATCCAAAAATGAAATTTAAATCAACTTTTTAGCAGTAACACACTCACATTTTTCATAAAACAAACACATTTTTTTCAGGAATCTACTCTCTGGAACCTAAAACTAATTTTAAAAAAACATCTTTCTAGGCATCCACTGTCCCTAATCGTGCAAGAAAATTTCAATTGACTTGTTAAAATATTGCAATCACCCTTATTCAAAAACGAAATTTAAATCAACTTTTTAGCAGTAACACCCTCACATTTTTCATAAAACAAACACATTTTTTTCAGGAATCTACTCTCTGGAACCTAAAACTAATTTTAAAAAAATATCTTTCTAGGCATCCACTGTCCCTAATCGTGCAAGAAAATTTCAATTGACTTGTTGAAATATTGCAATCACCCTTATTCAAAAACGAAATTTAAATCAACTTTTTAGCAGTAACACCCTCACATTTTTCATAAAACAAACACATTTTTTTCAGGAATCTACTCTCTGAAACCTAAAACTAATTAAAAAAAAACATCTTTCTAGGCATCCACTCTCCCTAATCTTCCAAGAAAATTTCAATTAACTTGTTGAAATATTGCAATCACCCTTATCCAAAAACGATATTTAAATCAACTTTTTAGCAGTAACACACTCACATTTTTCATAAAACAAACACATTTTTTTCAGGAATCTACTCTCTGGAACCTAAAACTAATTTTAAAAAAACATCTTTCTAGGCATCCACTGTCCCTAATCGTGCAAGAAAATTTCAATTGACTTGTTGAAATATTGCAATCACCCTTATCCAAAAATGAAATTTAAATCAACTTTTTAGCAGTAACACACTCACATTTTTCATAAAACAAACACATTTTTTTCAGGAATCTACTCTCTGGAACCTAAAACTAATTTTAAAAAAACATCTTTCTAGGCATCCACTGTCCCTAATCGTGCAAGAAAATTTCAATTGACTTGTTGAAATATTGCAATCACCCTTATTCAAAAACGAAATTTAAATCAACTTTTTAGCAGTAACACCCTCACATTTTTCATAAAACAAACACATTTTTTTCAGGAATCTACTCTCTGGAACCTAAAACTAATTTGAAAAAAACATCTTTCTAGGCATCCAGTGTCCCTAATCGTGCAAGAAAATTTCAATTGACTTGTTGAAGTATTGCAATCACCCTTATCCAAAAACGAAATTTAAATCAACTTTTTAGCAGTAACACACTCACATTTTTCATAAAACAAACACATTTTTTTTCAGGAATCTACTCTCTGGAACCTAAAACTAATTAAAAAAAAATATCTTTCTAGGCATCCACTGTCCCTAATCGTGCAACAAAATGTCAATTGACTTATTGAAATATTGCAATCACCCTTATTCAAAAACGAAATTTAAATCAACTTTTTAGCAGTAACACCCTCACATTTTTCATAAAACAAACACATTTTTTTCAGGAATCTACTCTGTGAAACCTAATACTAATTTAAAAAAGATATCTTTCTATGCATCCACTCTCCCTAATCGTGCAAGAAATTTTCAATTGACTTGTTGAAATATTGCAATCACCCTTATTCAAAAACGAAATTTAAATCAACTTTTTAGCAGTAACACCCTCACATTTTTCATAAAACAAACACATTTTTTTCAGGAATCTACTCTCTGAAACCTAAAACTAATTAAAAAAAAACATCTTTCTAGGCATCCACTCTCCCTAATCTTCCAAGAAAATTTCAATTAACTTATTGAAATATTGCAATCACCCTTATCCAAAAACGATATTTAAATCAACTTTTTAGCAGTAACACACTCACATTTTTCATAAAACAAACACATTTTTTTCAGGAATCTACTCTCTGGAACCTAAAACTAATTAAAAAAAAACATCTTTCTAGGCATCCACTGTCCCTAATCGTGCAAGAAAATTTCAATTGACTTGTTGAAATATTGCAATCACCCTTATTCAAAAACGAAATTTAAATCAACTTTTTAGTAGTAACACCCTCACATTTTTCATAAAACAAACACATTTTTTTCAGGAATCTACTCTCTGAAACCTAAAACTAATTAAAAAAAACATCTTTCTAGGCATCCACTCTCCCTAATCTTCCAAGAAAATTTCAATTAACTTATTGAAATATTGCAATCACCCTTATCCAAAAACGATATTTAAATCAACTTTTTAGCAGTAACACACTCACATTTTTCATAAAACAAACACATTTTTTTCAGGAATCTACTCTCTGGAACCTTAAACAAATTTTAAAAAAACATCTTTCTAGGCATCCACTGTCCCTAATCGTGCAAGAAAATTTCAATTGACTTGTTGAAATATTGCAATCACCCTTATCCAAAAATGAAATTTAAATCAACTTTTTAGCAGTAACACACTCACATTTTTCATAAAACAAACAAATTTTTTTCAGGAATCTACTCTCTGGAACCTAAAACTAATTTTAAAAAAACATCTTTCTAGGCATCCATTGTCCCTAATCGTGCAAGAAAATTTCAATTGACTTGTTGAAATATTGCAATCACCCTTATTCAAAAACGAAATTTAAATCAACTTTTTAGCAGTAACACCCTCACATTTTTCATAAAACAAACACATTTTTTTCAGGAATCTACTCTCTGAAAACTAATACTAATTTAAAAAAGAAATCTTTCTATGCATCCACTGTCCCTAATCGTGCAAGAAAATTTCAATTGACTTGTTGAAGTATTGCAATCACCCTTATCCAAAAACGAAATTTAAATCAACTTTTTAGCAGTAACACACTCACATTTTTCATAAAACAAACACATTTTTTTCAGGAATCTACTCTCTGGAACCTTAAACAAATTTAAAAAAAACATCTTTCTAGGCATCCACTGTCCCTAATCGTGCAAGAAAATTTCAATTGTTTTGTTGAAATATTGCAATCACCCTTATCCAAAAATGAAATTTAAATCAACTTTTTAGCAGTAACACACTCACATTTTTCATAAAACAAACACATTTTTTTCAGGAATCTACTCTCTGGAACCTAAAACTAATTTTAAAAAAACATCTTTCTAGGCATCCATTGTCCCTAATCGTGCAATAAAATTTCAATTGACTTGTTGAAATATTGCAATCACCCTTATTCAAAAACGAAATTTAAATCAACTTTTTAGCAGTAACACCCTCACATTTTTCATAAAACAAACACATTTTTTTCAGGAATCTACTCTCTGAAACCTAAAACTAATTAAAAAAAACATCTTTCTAGGCATCCACTCTCCCTAATCTTCCAAGAAAATTTCAATTAACTTATTGAAATATTGCAATCACCCTTATCCAAAAACGATATTTAAATCAACTTTTTAGCAGTAACACACTCACATTTTTCATAAAACAAACACATTTTTTTCAGGAATCTACTCTCTGGAACCTAAAACTAATTTAAAAAAAAGATCTTTCTAGGCATCCACTGTCCCTAATCGTGCAAGAAAATTTCAATTGACTTGTTGAAATATTGCAATCACCCTTATCCAAAAATGAAATTTAAATCAACTTTTTAGCAGTAACACACTCACATTTTTCATAAAACAAACACATTTTTTTCAGGAATCTACTCTCTGGAACCTAAAACTAATTTTAAAAAAACATCTTTCTAGGCATCCACTGTCCCTAATCGTGCAAGAAAATTTCAATTGACTTGTTGAAATATTGCAATCACCCTTATTCAAAAACGAAATTTAAATCAACTTTTTAGCAGTAACACCCTCACATTTTTCATAAAACAAACACATTTTTTTCAGGAATCTACTCTCTGGAACCTAAAACTAATTTGAAAAAAACATCTTTCTAGGCATCCAGTGTCCCTAATCGTGCAAGAAAATTTCAATTGACTTGTTGAAGTATTGCAATCACCCTTATCCAAAAACGAAATTTAAATCAACTTTTTAGCAGTAACACACTCACATTTTTCATAAAACAAACACATTTTTTTTCAGGAATCTACTCTCTGGAACCTAAAACTAATTAAAAAAAAACATCTTTCTAGGCATCCACTGTCCCTAATCGTGCAACAAAATTTCAATTGACTTATTGAAATATTGCAATCACCCTTATTCAAAAACGAAATTTAAATCAACTTTTTAGCAGTAACACCCTCACATTTTTCATAAAACAAACACATTTTTTTCAGGAATCTACTCTGTGAAACCTAATACTAATTTAAAAAAGATATCTTTCTATGCATCCACTCTCCCTAATCGTGCAAGAAATTTTCAATTGACTTGTTGAAATATTGCAATCACCCTTATTCAAAAACGAAATTTAAATCAACTTTTTAGCAGTAACACCCTCACATTTTTCATAAAACAAACACATTTTTTTCAGGAATCTACTCTCTGAAACCTAAAACTAATTAAAAAAAAACATCTTTCTAGGCATCCACTCTCCCTAATCTTCCAAGAAAATTTCAATTAACTTATTGAAATATTGCAATCACCCTTATCCAAAAACGATATTTAAATCAACTTTTTAGCAGTAACACACTCACATTTTTCATAAAACAAACACATTTTTTTCAGGAATCTACTCTCTGGAACCTAAAACTAATTTAAAAAAAATATCTTTCTAGGCATCCACTGTCCCTAATCGTGCAAGAAAATTTCAATTGACTTGTTGAAATATTGCAATCACCCTTATTCAAAAACGAAATTTAAATCAACTTTTTAGCAGTAACACCCTCACATTTTTCATAAAACAAACACATTTTTTTCAGGAATCTACTCTCTGAAACCTAAAACTAATTAAAAAAAACATCTTTCTAGGCATCCACTCTCCCTAATCTTCCAAGAAAATTTCAATTAACTTATTGAAATATTGCAATCACCCTTATCCAAAAACGATATTTAAATCAACTTTTTAGCAGTAACACACTCACATTTTTCATAAAACAAACACATTTTTTTCAGGAATCTACTCTCTGGAACCTTAAACAAATTTTAAAAAAACATCTTTCTAGGCATCCACTGTCCCTAATCGTGCAAGAAAATTTCAATTGACTTGTTGAAATATTGCAATCACCCTTATCCAAAAATGAAATTTAAATCAACTTTTTAGCAGTAACACACTCACATTTTTCATAAAACAAACACATTTTTTTCAGGAATCTACTCTCTGGAACCTAAAACTAATTTTAAAAAAACATCTTTCTAGGCATCCATTGTCCCTAATCGTGCAAGAAAATTTCAATTGACTTGTTGAAATATTGCAATCACCCTTATTCAAAAACGAAATTTAAATCAACTTTTTAGCAGTAACACCCTCACATTTTTCATAAAACAAACACATTTTTTTCAGGAATCTACTCTCTGAAAACTAATACTAATTTAAAAAAGAAATCTTTCTATGCATCCACTGTCCCTAATCGTGCAAGAAAATTTCAATTGACTTGTTGAAGTATTGCAATCACCCTTATCCAAAAACGAAATTTAAATCAACTTTTTAGCAGTAACACACTCACATTTTTCATAAAACAAACACATTTTTTTCAGGAATCTACTCTCTGGAACCTTAAACAAATTTTAAAAAAACATCTTTCTAGGCATCCACTGTCCCTAATCGTGCAAGAAAATTTCAATTGTTTTGTTGAAATATTGCAATCACCCTTATCCAAAAATGAAATTTAAATCAACTTTTTAGCAGTAACACACTCACATTTTTCATAAAACAAACACATTTTTTTCAGGAATCTACTCTCTGGAACCTAAAACTAATTTTAAAAAAACATCTTTCTAGGCATCCATTGTCCCTAATCGTGCAATAAAATTTCAATTGACTTGTTGAAATATTGCAATCACCCTTATTCAAAAACGAAATTTAAATCAACTTTTTAGCAGTAACACCCTCACATTTTTCATAAAACAAACACATTTTTTTCAGGAATCTACTCTCTGAAACCTAAAACTAATTAAAAAAAACATCTTTCTAGGCATCCACTCTCCCTAATCTTCCAAGAAAATTTCAATTAACTTATTGAAATATTGCAATCACCCTTATCCAAAAACGATATTTAAATCAACTTTTTAGCAGTAACACACTCACATTTTTCATAAAACAAACACATTTTTTTCAGGAATCTACTCTCTGGAACCTAAAACTAATTTAAAAAAAAGATCTTTCTAGGCATCCACTGTCCCTAATCGTGCCAAAAAATTTCAATTGACTTGTTGAAATATTGCAATCACCCTTATCCAAAAATGAAATTTAAATCAACTTTTTAGCAGTAACACACTCACATTTTTCATAAAACAAACACATTTTTTTCAGGAATCTACTCTCTGGAACCTAAAACTAATTTTAAAAAAACATCTTTCTAGGCATCCACTGTCCCTAATCGTGCAAGAAAATTTCAATTGACTTGTTAAAATATTGCAATCACCCTTATTCAAAAACGAAATTTAAATCAACTTTTTAGCAGTAACACCCTCACATTTTTCATAAAACAAACACATTTTTTTCAGGAATCTACTCTCTGGAACCTAAAACTAATTTTAAAAAAATATCTTTCTAGGCATCCACTGTCCCTAATCATGCAAGAAAATTTCAATTGACTTGTTGAAATATTGCAATCACCCTTATTCAAAAACGAAATTTAAATCAACTTTTTAGCAGTAACACCCTCACATTTTTCATAAAACAAACACATTTTTTTCAGGAATCTACTCTCTGAAACCTAAAACTAATTAAAAAAAACATCTTTCTAGGCATCCACTCTCCCTAATCTTCCAAGAAAATTTCAATTAACTTATTGAAATATTGCAATCACCCTTATCCAAAAACGATATTTAAATTAACTTTTTAGCAGTAACACACTCACATTTTTCATAAAACAAACACATTTTTTTCAGGAATCTACTCTCTGGAACCTAAAACTAATTTAAAAAAAAATCTTTCTAGGCATCCACTGTCCCTAATCGTGCAAGAAAATTTCAATTGACTTGTTGAAATATTGCAATCACCCTTATCCAAAAATGAAATTTAAATCAACTTTTTAGCAGTAACACACTCACATTTTTCATAAAACAAACACATTTTTTTCAGGAATCTACTCTCTGGAACCTAAAACTAATTTTAAAAAAACATCTTTCTAGGCATCCACTGTCCCTAATCGTGCAAGAAAATTTCAATTGACTTGTTAAAATATTGCAATCACCCTTATTCAAAAACGAAATTTAAATCAACTTTTTAGCAGTAACACCCTCACATTTTTCATAAAACAAACACATTTTTTTCAGGAATCTACTCTCTGGAACCTAAAACTAATTTTAAAAAAATATCTTTCTAGGCATCCACTGTCCCTAATCGTGCAAGAAAATTTCAATTGACTTGTTGAAATATTGCAATCACCCTTATTCAAAAACGAAATTTAAATCAACTTTTTAGCAGTAACACCCTCACATTTTTCATAAAACAAACACATTTTTTTCAGGAATCTACTCTCTGAAACCTAAAACTAATTAAAAAAAACATCTTTCTAGGCATCCACTCTCCCTAATCTTCCAAGAAAATTTCAATTAACTTATTGAAATATTGCAATCACCCTTATCCAAAAACGATATTTAAATTAACTTTTTAGCAGTAACACACTCACATTTTTCATAAAACAAACACATTTTTTTCAGGAATCTACTCTCTGGAACCTAAAACTAATTTAAAAAAAAATCTTTCTAGGCATCCACTGTCCCTAATCGTGCAAGAAAATTTCAATTGACTTGTTGAAATATTGCAATCACCCTTATCCAAAAATGAAATTTAAATCAACTTTTTAGCAGTAACACACTCACATTTTTCATAAAACAAACACATTTTTTTCAGGAATCTACTCTCTGGAACCTAAAACTAATTTAAAAAAAACATCTTTCTAGGCATCCACTGTCCCTAATCGTGCAAGAAAATTTCAATTGACTTGTTGAAATATTGCAATCACCCTTATTCAAAAACGAAATTTAAATCAACTTTTTAGCAGTAACACCCTCACATTTTTCATAAAACAAACACATTTTTTTCAGGAATCTACTCTCTGGAACCTAAAACTAATTTTAAAAAAACATCTTTCTAGGCATCCACTGTCCCTAATCGTGCAGGAAAATTTCAATTGACTTGTTGAAGTATTGCAATCACCCTTATCCAAAAACGAAATTTAAATCAACTTTTTAGCAGTAACACACTCACATTTTTCATAAAACAAACACATTTTTTTCAGGAATCTACTCTTTGGAACCTAAAACTAATTTAAAAAAAAATCTTTCGAGGCATCCAGTGTCCATAATCGTGCAAGAAAATTTCAATTGACTTGTTGAAATATTGCAATCACCCTTATCCAAAAACGAAATTTAAATCAACTTTTTAGCAGTAACACACTCACATTTTTCATAAAACAAACACATTTTTTTCAGGAATCTACTCTCTGAAACCTAAAACTAATTTAAAAAAAACATCTTTCTATGCATCCACTGTCCCTAATCGTGCAAGAAAATTTCAATTGACTTATTGAAATATTGCAATCACCCTTATTCAAAAACGAAATTTAAATCAACTTTTTAGCAGTAACACCCTCACATTTTTCATAAAACAAACACATTTTTTTCAGGAATCTACTCTCTGAAACCTAATACTAATTTAAAAAAGAAATCTATCTATGCATCCACTGTCCCTAATCGTGCAAGAAAATTTCAATTGACTTGTTGAAGTATTGCAATCACCCTTATCAAAAAACGAAATTTAAATCAACTTTTTAGCAGTAACACACTCACATTTTTCATAAAACAAACACATTTTTTTCAGGAATCTACTCTCTGGAACCTAAAACTAATTTTAAAAAAACATCTTTCTAGGCATCCACTGTCCCTAATCGTGCAAGAAAATTTCAATTGACTTGTTGAAATATTGCAATCACCCTTATCCAAAAACGAAATTTAAATCAACTTTTTAGCAGTAACACACTCACATTTTTCATAAAACAAACACATTTTTTTCAGGAATCTACTCTCTGGAACCTAAAACTAATTTTAAAAAAACATCTTTCTAGGCATCCACTGTCCCTAATCGTGCAAGAAAATTTCAATTGACTTGTTGAAATATTGCAATCACCCTTATTCAAAAACGAAATTTAAATCAACTTTTTAGCAGTAACACCCTCACATTTTTCATAAAACAAACAAATTTTTTTCAGGAATCTACTCTCTGGAACCTAAAACTAATTTTAAAAAAACATCTTTCTAGGCATCCACTGTCCCTAATCGTGCAGGAAAATTTCAATTGACTTGTTGAAGTATTGCAATCACCCTTATCCAAAAACGAAATTTAAATCAACTTTTTAGCAGTAACACACTCACATTTTTCATAAAACAAACACATTTTTTTTCAGGAATCTACTCTTTGGAACCTAAAACTAATTTTAAAAAAAATCTTTCGAGGCATCCAGTGTCCATAATCGTGCAAGAAAATTTCAATTGACTTGTTGAAATATTGCAATCACCCTTATCCAAAAACGAAATTTAAATCAACTTTTTAGCAGTAACACACTCACATTTTTCATAAAACAAACACATTTTTTTCAGGAATCTACTCTCTGAAACCTAAAACTAATTTAAAAAAAACATCTTTCTATGCATCCACTGTCCCTAATCGTGCAAGAAAATTTCAATTGACTTATTGAAATATTGCAATCACCCTTATTCAAAAACGAAATTTAAATCAACTTTTTAGCAGTAACACCCTCACATTTTTCATAAAACAAACACATTTTTTTCAGGAATCTACTCTCTGAAACCTAATACTAATTTAAAAAAGAAATCTTTCTATGCATCCACTGTCCCTAATCGTGCAAGAAAATTTCAATTGACTTGTTGAAGTATTGCAATCACCCTTATCAAAAAACGAAATTTAAATCAACTTTTTAGCAGTAACACACTCACATTTTTCATAAAACAAACACATTTTTTTCAGGAATCTACTCTCTGGAACCTAAAACTAATTTTAAAAAAACATCTTTCTAGGCATCCACTGTCCCTAATCGTGCAAGAAAATTTCAATTGACTTGTTGAAATATTGCAATCACCCTTATCCAAAAACGAAATTTAAATCAACTTTTTAGCAGTAACACACTCACATTTTTCATAAAACAAACACATTTTTTTCAGGAATCTACTCTCTGAAACCTAAAACTAATTTTAAAAAAACATCTCTCTAGGCATCCACTGTCCCTAATCGTGCAAGAAAATTTCAATTGACTTGTTGAAATATTGCAATCACCCTTATCCAAAAACGAAATTTAAATCAACTTTTTAGCAGTAACACACTCACGTTTTTCATAAAACAAACACATTTTTTCAGGAATCAACTCTCTGGAACCTAAAACAAATATAAAAAAACATCTTTCTATGCATCCACTCTCCCTAATCGTGCAAAAAAATTTCAATTAACTAGTTGAAATAATGCAATCATGCCTATCCTGAAGCTAAATTTAAATAAACTTTTTAGCAGTAACACACTCATATTTTTCATAAAACAAACACATTTTTTTCAGGAATCAACTCTCTGGAACCTAAAACAAATATAAAAAAAAATCTTTCTATGCATCCACTCTCCCTAATCGTGCAAGAAAATTTGAATTAACTTGTTGAAATGATGCATTCACGCTTATCCTGAAACTAAATTTAAATCAACTTTTTTGCAGTAACACACTCACATTATTCATGAAACAAATAATTTTTTTTTCAGGAATCCACTCTCTGGAACCTATAACGAATTTGTAAAAAACATCTTTCTAGGCATCCACTCTCCCTAATCTTGCAAGAAAATTTCAATTAACTTGTTGAAATATTGCAATCACCCTTATCCAAAAATGAAATTTAAATTAACTTTTTAGCAGTAACACACTCACATTTTTCATAAAACAAACACATTTTTTTCAGGAATCTACTCTCTGGAACCTAAAACAAATTTTTAAAAAACATCTTTCTAGGCATCCACTGTCCCTAATCGTGCAAGAAAATTTCAATTGACTTGTTGAAATATTGCAATCACCCTTATTCAAAAACGAAATTTAAATCAACTTTTTAGCAGTAACACCCTCACATTTTTCATAAAACAAACACATTTTTTTCAGGAATCTACTCTCTGAAACCTAATACTAATTTAAAAAAGAAATCTTTCTATGCATCCACTGTCCCTAATTGTGCAAGAAAATTTCAATTGACTTGTTGAAGTATTGCAATCACCCTTATCCAAAAATGAAATTTAAATCAACTTTTTAGCAGTAACACACTCACATTTTTCATAAAACAAACACATTTTTTTCAGGAATCTACTCTCTGGAACCTAAAACTAATTTTAAAAAAACATCTTTCTAGGCATCCACTGTCCCTAATCGTGCAAGAAAATTTCAATTGACTTGTTGAAATATTGCAATAACCCTTATCCAAAAACGAAATTTAAATCAACTTTTTAGCAGTAACACACTCACATTTTTCATAAAACAAACACATTTTTTTCAGGAATCTACTCTCTGAAACCTAAAACTAATTTTAAAAAAATATCTTTCTAGGCATCCACTGTCCCTAATCGTGCAAGAAAATTTCAATTGACTTGTTGAAATATTGCAATCACCCTTATTCAAAAACGAAATTTAAATCAACTTTTTAGCAGTAACACCCGCACATTTTTCATAAAACAAACACATTTTTTTCAGGAATCTACTCTCTGAAACCTAAAACTAATTAAAAAAAAACATCTTTCTAGGCATCCACTCTCCCTAATCTTCCAAGAAAATTTCAATTAACTTGTTGAAATATTGCAATCACCCTTATCCAAAAACGATATTTAAATCAACTTTTTAGCAGTAACACACTCACATTTTTCATAAAACAAACACATTTTTTTCAGGAATCTACTCTCTGGAACCTAAAACTAATTTTAAAAAAACATCTTTCTAGGCATCCACTGTCCCTAATCGTGCAAGAAAATTTCAATTGACTTGTTGAAATATTGCAATCACCCTTATCCAAAAATGAAATTTAAATCAACTTTTTAGCAGTAACACACTCACATTTTTCATAAAACAAACACATTTTTTTCAGGAATCTACTCTCTGGAACCTAAAACTAATTTTAAAAAAACATCTTTCTAGGCATCCACTGTCCCTAATCGTGCAAGAAAATTTCAATTGACTTGTTGAAATATTGCAATCACCCTTATTCAAAAACGAAATTTAAATCAACTTTTTAGCAGTAACACCCTCACATTTTTCATAAAACAAACACATTTTTTTCAGGAATCTACTCTCTGGAACCTAAAACTAATTTGAAAAAAACATCTTTCTAGGCATCCACTGTCCCTAATCGTGCAAGAAAATTTCAATTGACTTGTTGAAGTATTGCAATCACCCTTATCTAAAAACGAAATTTAAATCAACTTTTTAGCAGTAACACACTCACATTTTTCATAAAACAAACACATTTTTTTTCAGGAATCTACTCTCTGGAACCTAAAACTAATTTTAAAAAAACATCTTTCTAGGCATCCACTGTCCCTAATCGTGCAACAAAATTTCAATTGACTTATTGAAATATTGCAATCACCCTTATTCAAAAACGAAATTTAAATCAACTTTTTAGCAGTAACACCCTCACATTTTTCATAAAACAAACACATTTTTTTCAGGAATCTACTCTGTGAAACCTAATACTAATTTAAAAAAGATATCTTTCTATGCATCCACTCTCCCTAATCGTGCAAGAAATTTTCAATTGACTTGTTGAAATATTGCAATCACCCTTATTCAAAAACGAAATTTAAATCAACTTTTTAGCAGTAACACCCTCACATTTTTCATAAAACAAACACATTTTTTTCAGGAATCTACTCTCTGAAACCTAAAACTAATTAAAAAAAAACATCTTTCTAGGCATCCACTCTCCCTAATCTTCCAAGAAAATTTCAATTAACTTATTGAAATATTGCAATCACCCTTATCCAAAAACGATATTTAAATCATTTTTTTAGCAGTAACACACTCACATTTTTCATAAAACAAACACATTTTTTTCAGGAATCTACTCTCTGGAACCTAAAACTAATTTTAAAAAAACATCTTTCTAGGCATCCACTGTCCCTAATCGTGCAAGAAAATTTCAATTGACTTGTTGAAATATTGCAATCACCCTTATCCAAAAATGAAATTTAAATCAACTTTTTAGCAGTAACACACTCACATTTTTCATAAAACAAACACATTTTTTTCAGGAATCTACTCTCTGGAACCTAAAACTAATTTAAAAAAACATCTTTCTAGGCATCCACTGTCCCTAATCGTGCAAGAAAATTTCAATTGACTTGTTGAAATATTGCAATCACCCTTATTCAAAAACGAAATTTAAATCAACTTTTTAGCAGTAACACACTCACATTTTTCATAAAACAAACACATTTTTTTTCAGGAATCTACTCTCTGGAACCTAAAACTAATTTTAAAAAAACATCTTTCTAGGCATCCACTGTCCCTAATCGTGCAACAAAATTTCAATTGACTTATTGAAATATTGCAATCACCCTTATTCAAAAACTAAATTTAAATCAACTTTTTAGCAGTAACACCCTCACATTTTTCATAAAACAAACACATTTTTTTCAGGAATCTACTCTGTGAAACCTAATACTAATTTAAAAAAGATATCTTTCTATGCATCCACTCTCCCTAATCGTGCAAGAAATTTTCAATTGACTTGTTGAAATATTGCAATCACCCTTATTCAAAAACGAAATTTAAATCAACTTTTTAGCAGTAACACCCTCACATTTTTCATAAAACAAACACATTTTTTTCAGGAATCTACTCTCTGGAACCTAAAACTAATTTTAAAAAAAGATCTTTCTAGGCATCCATTGTCCCTAAGTGTGCAAGAAAATTTCAATTGACTTGTTGAAATATTGCAATCACCCTTATTCAAAAACGAAATTTAAATCAACTTTTTAGCAGTAACACCCTCACATTTTTCATAAAACAAACACATTTTTTTCAGGAATCTACTCTCTGAAAACTAATACTAATTTAAAAAAGAAATCTTTCTATGCATCCACTGTCCCTAATCGTGCAAGAAAATTTCAATTGACTTGTTGAAGTATTGCAATCACCCTTATCCAAAAACGAAATTTAAATCAACTTTTTAGCAGTAACACACTCTCATTTTTCATAAAACAAACACATTTTTTTCAGGAATCTACTCTCTGGAACCTAAAACTAATTTTAAAAAAACATCTTTCTAGGCATCCACTGTCCCTAATCGTGCAAGAAAATTTCAATTAACTTGTTGAAATATTGCAATCACCCTTATCCAAAAACGAAATTTAAATCAACTTTTTAGCAGTAACACACTCACATTTTTCATAAAACAAACACATTTTTTCAGGAATCTACTCTCTGAAACCTAAAACTAATTTAAAAAAAATATCTTTCTAGGCATCCACTGTCCCTAATCGTGCAAGAAAATGTCAATTGACTTGTTGAAATATTGCAATCACCCTTATTCAAAAACGAAATTTAAATCAACTTTTTAGCAGTAACACCCTCACATTTTTCATAAAACAAACACATTTTTTTCAGGAATCTACTCTCTGAAACCTAAAACTAATTAAAAAAACATCTTTCTAGGCATCCACTCTCCCTAATCTTCCAAGAAAATTTCAATTAACTTATTGAAATATTGCAATCACCCTGATCCAAAAACGATATTTAAATCAACTTTTTAGCAGTAACACACTCACATTTTTCATAAAACAAACACATTTTTTTCAGGAATCTACTCTCTGGAACCTAAAACTAATTTAAAAAAAACATCATTCTAGGCATCCACTGTCCCTAATCGTGCAAGAAAATTTCAATTGACTTGTTGAAATATTGCAATCACCCTTATCCAAAAATGAAATTTAAATCAACTTTTTAGCAGTAACACACTCACATTTTTCATAAAACAAACACATTTTTTTCAGGAATCTACTCTCTGGAACCTAAAACTAATTTAAAAAAAACATCTTTCTAGGCATCCACTGTCCCTAATCGTGCAAGAACATTTCAATTGACTTGTTGAAATATTGCAATCACCCTTATTCAAAAACGAAATTTAAATCAACTTTTTAGCAGTAACACCCTCACATTTTTCATAAAACAAACACATTTTTTTCAGGAATCTACTCTCTGGAACCTAAAACTAATTTAAAAAAAACATCTTTCTATGCATCCACTGTCCCTAATCGTGCAAGAAAATTTCAATTGACTTGTTGAAGTATTGCAATCACCCTTATCCAAAAACGAAATTTAAATCAACTTTTTAGCAGTAACACACTCACATTTTTCATGAAACAAACACATTTTTTTCAGGAATCTACTCTCTGGAACCTAAAACTAATTTAAAAAAAACATCTCTCTAGGCATCCACTGTCCCTAATCGTGCAAGAAAATTTCAATTGACTTGTTGAAATATTGCAATCACCCTTATCCAAAAACGAAATTTAAATCAACTTTTTAGCAGTAACACACTCACATTTTTCATAAAACAAACACATTTTTTCAGGAATCAACTCTCTGGAACCTAAAACAAATATAAAAAAACATCTTTCTATGCATCCACTCTCCCTAATCGTGCAAGAAAATTTCAATTAACTAGTTGAAATAATGCAATCATGCCTATCCTGAAGCTAAATTTAAATAAACTTTTTAGCAGTAACACACTCATATTTTTCATAAAACAAACACATTTTTTTCAGGAATCAACTCTCTGGAACCTAAAACAAATATAAAAAAAATCTTTCTATGCATCCACTCTCCCTAATCGTGCAAGAAAATTTGAATTAACTTGTTGAAATGATGCATTCACGCTTATCCTGGAACTAAATTTAAATCAACTTTTTTGCAGTAACACACTCACATTATTCATGAAACAAATAATTTTTTTTTCAGGAATCCACTCTCTGGAACCTATAACGAATTTGTAAAAAACATCTTTCTAGGCATCCACTCTCCCTAATCTTGCAAGAAAATTTCAATTAACTTGTTGAAATATTGCAATCACCCTTATCCAAAAATGAAATTTAAATTAACTTTTTAGCAGTAACACACTCACATTTTTCATAAAACAAACACATTTTTTTCAGGAATCTACTCTCTGGAACCTAAAACAAATTTTTAAAAAACATCTTTCTAGGCATCCACTGTCCCTAATCGTGCAAGAAAATTTCAATTGACTTGTTGAAATATTGCAATCACCCTTATCCAAAAATGAAATTTAAATTAACTTTTTAGCAGTAACACACTCACATTTTTCATAAAACAAACACATTTTTTTCAGGAATCTACTGTCTGGAACCTAAAACTAATTTTAAAAAAACATCTTTCTAGGCATCCACTGTCCCTAATCGTGCAAGAAAATTTCAATTGACTTGTTGAAATATTGCAATCACCCTTATTCAAAAACGAAATTTAAATCAACTTTTTAGCAGTAACACCCTCACATTTTTCATAAAACAAACACATTTTTTTCAGGAATCTACTCTCTGAAACCTAATACTAATTTAAACAAGAAATCTTTCTATGCATCCACTGTCCCTAATCGTGCAAGAAAATTTCAATTGACTTGTTGAAGTATTGCAATCACCCTTATCCAAAAATGAAATTTAAATCAACTTTTTAGCAGTAACACACTCACATTTTTCATAAAACAAACACATTTTTTTCAGGAATCTACTCTCTGGAACCTAAAACTAATTTTAAAAAAACATCTTTCTAGGCATCCACTGTCCCTAATCGTGCAAGAAAATTTCAATTGACTTGTTGAAATATTGCAATCACCCTTATCCAAAAACGAAATTTAAATCAACTTTTTAGCAGTAACACACTCACATTTTTCATAAAACAAACACATTTTTTTCAGGAATCTACTCTCTGAAACCTAAAACTAATTTTAAAAAAATATCTTTCTAGGCATCCACTGTCCCTAATCGTGCAAGAAAATTTCAATTGACTTGTTGAAATATTGCAATCACCCTTATTCAAAAACGAAATTTAAATCAACTTTTTAGCAGTAACACCCTCACATTTTTCATAAAACAAACACATTTTTTTCAGGAATCTACTCTCTGAAACCTAAAACTAATTAAAAAAAACATCTTTCTAGGCATCCACTCTCCCTAATCTTCCAAGAAAATTTCAATTAACTTATTGAAATATTGCAATCACCCTTATCCAAAAATGAAATTTAAATCAACTTTTTAGCAGTAACACACTCACATTTTTCATAAAACAAACACATTTTTTTCAGGAATCTACTCTCTGGAACCTAAAACTAATTTTAAAAAAACATCTTTCTAGGCATCCACTGTCCCTAATCGTGCAAGAAAATTTCAATTGACTTGTTGAAATATTGCAATCACCCTTATTCAAAAACGAAATTTAAATCAACTTTTTAGCAGTAACACCCTCACATTTTTCATAAAACAAACACATTTTTTTCAGGAATCTATCTCTGGAACCTAAAACTAATTTGAAAAAAACATCTTTCTAGGCATCCACTGTCCCTAATCGTGCAAGAAAATTTCAATTGACTTGTTGAAGTATTGCAATCACCCTTATCCAAAAACGAAATTTAAATCAACTTTTTAGCAGTAACACACTCACATTTTTCATAAAACAAACACATTTTTTTTCAGGAATCTACTCTCTGGAACCTAAAACTAATTTTAAAAAAACATCTTTCTAGGCATCCACTGTCCCTAATCGTGCAAGAAAATTTCAATTGACTTGTTGAAATATTGCAATCACCCTTATCCAAAAACGAAATTTAAATCAACTTTTTAGCAGTAACACACTCACATTTTTCATAAAACAAACACATTTTTTTCAGGAATCTACTCTCTGAAACCTAAAACTAATTTTAAAAAAACATCTTTCTAGGCATCCACTGTCCCTAATCGTGCAACAAAATTTCAATTGACTTATTGAAATATTGCAATCACCCTTATTCAAAAACGAAATTTAAATCAACTTTTTAGCAGTAACACCCTTACATTTTTCATAAAACAAACACATTTTTTTCAGGAATCTACTCTGTGAAACCTAATACTAATTTAAAAAAGATATCTTTCTATGCATCCACTCTCCCTAATCGTGCAAGAAAATTTCAATTAACTTGTTGAAGTATTGCAATCACCCTTATCCAAAAACGAAATTTAAATCAACTTTTTAGCAGTAACACACTCACATTTTTCATAAAACAAACACATTTTTTTCAGGAATCTACTCTCTGGAACCTAAAACTAATTTTAAAAAAACATCTTTCTAGGCATCCACTGTCCCTAATCGTGCAAGAAAATTTCAATTGACTTGTTGAAATATTGCAATCACCCTTATCCAAAAACGAAATTTAAATCAACTTTTTAGCAGTAACACACTCACATTTTTCATAAAACAAACACATTTTTTTCAGGAATCTACTCTCTGAAACCTAAAACTAATTTTAAAAAAATATCTCTCTAGGCATCCACTGTCCCTAATCGTGCAAGAAAATTTCAATTGACTTGTTGAAATATTGCAATCACCCTTATCCAAAAACGAAATTTAAATCAACTTTTTAGCAGTAACACACTCACATTTTTCATAAAACAAACACATTTTTTCAGGAATCAACTCTCTGGAACCTAAAACAAATATAAAAAAAACATCTTTCTATGCATCCACTCTCCCTAATCGTGCAAGAAAATTTCAATTAACTAGTTGAAATAATGCAATCATGCCTATCCTGAAGCTAAATTTAAATAAACTTTTTAGCAGTAACACACTCATATTTTTCATAAAACAAACACATTTTTTTCAGGAATCAACTCTCTGGAACCTAAAACAAATATAAAAAAAAATCTTTCTATGCATCCACTCTCCCTAATCGTGTGAGAAAATTTGAATTAACTTGTTGAAATGATGCATTCACGCTTATCCTGAAACTAAATTTAAATCAACTTTTTTGCAGTAACACACTCACATTTTTCATGAAACAAATAATTTTTTTTTCAGGAATCCACTCTCTGGAACCTAAAACTAATTTTTAAAAAAGATCTTTCTAGGCATCCACTGTCCCTAATCGTGCAAGAAAATTTCAATTGACTTGTTGAAATATTGCAATCACCCTTATCCAAAAATGAAGTTTAAATTAACTTTTTAGCAGTAACACACTCACATTTTTCATAAAACAAACACATTTTTTTCAGGAATCCACTCTCTGGAACCTAAAACTAATTTTAAAAAAACATCTTTCTGGGCATCCACTGTCCCTAATCGTGCAAGAAAATTTCAATTGACTTGTTGAAATATTGCAATCACCCTTATTCAAAAACGAAATTTAAATCAACTTTTTAGCAGTAACACCCTCACATTTTTCATAAAACAAACACATTTTTTACAGGAATCTACTCTCTGAAACCTAATACTAATTTAAAAAAGAAATCTTTCTATGCATCCACTGTCCCTAATTGTGCAAGAAAATTTCAATTGACTTGTTGAAGTATTGCAATCACCCTTATCCAAAAATGAAATTTAAATCAACTTTGTAGCAGTAACACACTCACATTTTTCATAAAACAAACACATTTTTTTCAGGAATCTACTCTCTGGAACCTAAAACTAATTTAAAAAAAACATCTTTCTAGGCATCCACTGTCCCTAATCGTGCAAGAAAATTTCAATTGACTTGTTGAAGTATTGCAATCACCCTTATCCAAAAATGAAATTTAAATCAACTTTTTAGCAGTAACACACTCACATTTTTCATAAAACAAACACATTTTTTTCAGGAATCTACTCTCTGAAACCTAAAACTAATTTTAAAAAAATATCTTTCTAGGCATCCACTGTCCCTAATCGTGCAAGAAAATTTCAATTGACTTGTTGAAATATTGCAATCACCCTTATTCAAAAACGAAATTTAAATCAACTTTTTAGCAGTAACACCCTCACATTTTTCATAAAACAAACACATTTTTTTCAGGAATCTACTCTCTGAAACCTAAAACTAATTAAAAAAAAACACCTTTCTAGGCATCCACTCTCCCTAATCTTCCAAGAAAATTTCAATTAACTTATTGAAATATTGCAATCACCCTTATCCAAAAATGAAATTTAAATCAACTTTTTAGCAGTAACACACTCACATTTTTCATAAAACAAACACATTTTTTTCAGGAATCTACTCTCTGGAACCTAAAACTAATTTAAAAAAAACATCCTTCTAGGCATCCACTGTCCCTAATCGTGCAAGAAAATTTCAATTGACTTGTTGAAATATTGCAATCACCCTTATTCAAAAACGAAATTTAAATCAACTTTTTAGCAGTAACACCCTCACATTTTTCATAAAACAAACACATTTTTTTCAGGAATCTACTCTCTGGAACCTAAAACTAATTTGAAAAAAACATCTTTCTAGGCATCCACTGTCCCTAATCGTGCAAGAAAATTTCAATTGACTTGTTGAAGTATTGCAATCACCCTTATCCAAAAACGAAATTTAAATCAACTTTTTAGCAGTAACACACTCACATTTTTCATAAAACAAACACATTTTTTTCAGGAATCTACTCTCTGGAACCTAAAACTAATTTAAAAAAGATATCTTTCTATGCATCCACTCTCCCTAATCGTGCAAGAAAATTTCAATTAAATTGTTGAAGTATTGCAATCACCCTTATCCAAAAACGAAATTTAAATCAACTTTTTAGCAGTAACACACTCACATTTTTCATAAAACAAACACATTTTTTTCAGGAATCTACTCTCTGGAACCTAAAACTAATTTTAAGAAAACATCTTTCTAGGCATCCACTGTCCCTAATCGTGCAAGAAAATTTCAATTGACTTGTTGAAATATTGCAATCACCCTTATCCAAAAACGAAATTTAAATCAACTTTTTAGCAGTAACACACTCACATTTTTCATAAAACAAACACATTTTTTTCAGGAATCTACTCTCTGAAACCTAAAACTAATTTTAAAAAAATATCTCTCTAGGCATCCACTGTCCCTAATCGTGCAAGAAAATTTCAATTGACTTGTTGAAATATTGCAATCACCCTTATCCAAAAACGAAATTTAAATCAACTTTTTAGCAGTAACACACTCACATTTTTCTTAAAACAAACACATTTTTTCAGGAATCAACTCTCTGGAACCTAAAACAAATATAAAAAAAACATCTTTCTATGCATCCACTCTCCCTAATCGTGCAAGAAAATTTCAATTAACTAGTTGAAATAATGCAATCATGCCTATCCTGAAGCTAAATTTAAATAAACTTTTTAGCAGTAACACACTCATATTTTTCATAAAACAAACACATTTTTTTCAGGAATCAACTCTCTGGAACCTAAAACAAATATAAAAAAAAATCTTTCTATGCATCCACTCTCCCTAATCGTGCGAGAAAATTTGAATTAACTTGTTGAAATGATGCATTCACGCTTATCCTGAAACTAAATTTAAATCAACTTTTTTGCAGTAACACACTCACATTTTTCATGAAACAAATAATTTTTTTTTCAGGAATCCACTCTCTGGAACCTATAACGAATTTGTAAAAAACATCTTTCTAGGCATCCACTCTCCCTAATCTTGCAAGAAATTTCAATTAACTTGTTGAAATATTGCAATCACCCTTATCCAAAAACGATATTTAAATCAACTTTTTTGCAGTAACACACTCACATTTTTTATAAAACAAACACATTTTTTTCAGGAATCTACTCTCTGGAACCTAAAACTAATTTTTAAAAAAGATCTTTCTAGGCATCCACTGTCCCTAATCGTGCAAGAAAATTTCAATTGACTTGTTGAAATATTGCAATCACCCTTATCCAAAAATGAAATTTAAATTAACTTTTTAGCAGTAACACACTCACATTTTTCATAGAACAAACACATTTTTTTCAGGAATCTACTCTCTGGAACCTAAAACTAATTTTAAAAAAACATCTTTCTAGGCATCCACTGTCCCTAATCGTGCAAGAAAATTTCAATTGACTTGTTGAAATATTGCAATCACCCTTATTCAAAAACAAAATTTAAATCAACTTTTTAGCAGTAACACCCTCACATTTTTCATAAAACAAACACATTTTTTACAGGAATCTACTCTCTGAAACCTAATACTAATTTAAAAAAGAAATCTTTCTATGCATCCACTGTCCCTAATTGTGCAAGAAAATTTCAATTGACTTGTTGAAGTATTGCAATCACCCTTATCCAAAAACGAAATTTAAATCAACTTTGTAGCAGTAACACACTCACATTTTTCATAAAACAAACACATTTTTTTCAGGAATCTACTCTCTGGAACCTAAAACTAATTTAAAAAAAACATCTTTCTAGGCATCCACTGTCCCTAATCGTGCAAGAAAATTTAAATTGACTTGTTGAAGTATTGCAATCACCCTTATCCAAAAATGAAATTTAAATCAACTTTTTAGCAGTAACACACTCACATTTTTCATAAAACAAACACATTTTTTTCAGGAATCTACTCTCTGGAACCTAAAACTAATTTTAAAAAAACATCTTTCTAGGCATCCACTGTCCCTAATCGTGCAAGAAAATTTCAATTGACTTGTTGAAATATTGCAATCACCCTTATCCAAAAACGAAATTTAAATCAACTTTTTAGCAGTAACACACTCACATTTTTCATAAAACAAACACATTTTTTTCAGGAATCTACTCTCTGAAACCTAAAACTAATTTAAAAAAAATATCTTTCTAGGCATCCACTGTCCCAAATCGTGCAAGAAAATTTCAATTGACTTGTTGAAATATTGCAATCACCCTTATTCAAAAACGAAATTTAAATCAACTTTTTAGCAGTAACACCCTCACATTTTTCATAAAACAAACACATTTTTTTCAGGAATCTACTCTCTGAAACCTAAAACTAATTAAAAAAAAACATCTTTCTAGGCATCCACTCTCCCTAATCTTCCAAGAAAATTTCAATTAACTTATTGAAATATTGCAATCACCCTTATCCAAAAATGAAATTTAAATCAACTTTTTAGCAGTAACACCCTCACATTTTTCATAAAACAAACACATTTTTTTCAGGAATCTACTCTCTGGAACCTAAAACTAATTTTAAAAAAACATCCTTCTAGGCATCCACTGTCCCTAATCGTGCAAGAAAATTTCAATTGACTTGTTGAAATATTGCAATCACCCTTATTCAAAAACGAAATTTAAATCAACTTTTTAGCAGTAACACCCTCACATTTTTCATAAAACAAACACATTTTTTTCAGGAATCTACTCTCTGGAACCTAAAACTAATTAAAAAAAAACATCTTTCTAGGCATCCACTCTCCCTAATCTTCCAAGAAAATTTCAATTAACTTATTGAAATATTGCAATCACCCTTATCCAAAAATGAAATTTAAATCAACTTTTTAGCAGTAACACACTCACATTTTTCATAAAACAAACACATTTTTTTCAGGAATCTACTCTCTGGAACCTAAAACTAATTTTAAAAAAACATCCTTCTAGGCATCCACTGTCCCTAATCGTGCAAGAAAATTTCAATTGACTTGTTGAAATATTGCAATCACCCTTATTCAAAAACGAAATTTAAATCAACTTTTTAGCAGTAACACCCTCACATTTTTCATAAAACAAACACATTTTTTTCAGGAATCTACTCTCTGGAACCTAAAACTAATTTGAAAAAAACATCTTTCTAGGCATCCACTGTCCCTAATCGTGCAAGAAAATTTCAATTGACTTGTTGAAGTATTGCAATCACCCTTATCCAAAAACGAAATTTAAATCAACTTTTTAGCAGTAACACACTCACATTTTTCATAAAACAAACACATTTTTTTCAGGAATCTACTCTCTGGAACCTAAAACTAATTTAAAAAAGATATCTTTCTATGCATCCACTCTCCCTAATCGTGCAAGAAAATTTCAATTGACTTGTTGAAATATTGCAATCACCCTTATCCAAAAACGAAATTTAAATCAACTTTTTAGCAGTAATACACTCACATTTTTCATAAAACAAACACATTTTTTTCAGGAATCTACTCTCTGAAACCTAAAACTAATTTTAAAAAAATATCTTTCTAGGCATCCACTGTCCCAAATCGTGCAAGAAAATTTCAATTGACTTGTTGAAATATTGCAATCACTCTTATTCAAAAACGAAATTTAAATCAACTTTTTAGCAGTAACACCCTCACATTTTTCATAAAACAAACACATTTTTTTCAGGAATCTACTCTCTGAAACCTAAAACTAATTAAAAAAAAACATCTTTCTAGGCATCCACTCTCCCTAATCTTCCAAGAAAATTTCAATTAACTTATTGAAATATTGCAATCACCCTTATCCAAAAATGAAATTTAAATCAACTTTTTAGCAGTAACACACTCACATTTTTCATAAAACAAACACATTTTTTTCAGGAATCTACTCTCTGGAACCTAAAACTAATTTTAAAAAAACATCCTTCTAGGCATCCACTGTCCCTAATCGTGCAAGAAAATTTCAATTGACTTGTTGAAATATTGCAATCACTCTTATTCAAAAACGAAATTTAAATCAACTTTTTAGCAGTAACACCCTCACATTTTTCATAAAACAAACACATTTTTTTCAGGAATCTACTCTCTGGAACCTAAAACTAATTAAAAAAAAACATCTTTCTAGGCATCCACTCTCCCTAATCTTCCAAGAAAATTTCAATTAACTTATTGAAATATTGCAATCACCCTTATCCAAAAATGAAATTTAAATCAACTTTTTAGCAGTAACACACTCACATTTTTCATAAAACAAACACATTTTTTTCAGGAATCTACTCTCTGGAACCTAAAACTAATTTTAAAAAAACATCCTTCTAGGCATCCACTGTCCCTAATCGTGCAAGAAAATTTCAATTGACTTGTTGAAATATTGCAATCACCCTTATTCAAAAACGAAATTTAAATCAACTTTTTAGCAGTAACACCCTCACATTTTTCATAAAACAAACACATTTTTTTCAGGAATCTACTCTCTGGAACCTAAAACTAATTTGAAAAAAACATCTTTCTAGGCATCCACTGTCCCTAATCGTGCAAGAAAATTTCAATTGACTTGTTGAAGTATTGCAATCACCCTTATCCAAAAACGAAATTTAAATCAACTTTTTAGCAGTAACACACTCACATTTTTCATAAAACAAACACATTTTTTTCAGGAATCTACTCTCTGGAACCTAAAACTAATTTAAAAAAGATATCTTTCTATGCATCCACTCTCCCTAATCGTGCAAGAAAATTTCAATTAAATTGTTGAAGTATTGCAATCACCCTTATCCAAAAACGAAATTTAAATCAACTTTTTAGCAGTAACACACTCACATTTTTCATAAAACAAACACATTTTTTTCAGGAATCTACTCTCTGGAACCTAAAACTAATTTTAAGAAAACATCTTTCTAGGCATCCACTGTCCCTAATCGTGCAAGAAAATTTCAATTGACTTGTTGAAATATTGCAATCACCCTTATCCAAAAACGAAATTTAAATCAACTTTTTAGCAGTAACACACTCACATTTTTCATAAAACAAACACATTTTTTTCAGGAATCTACTCTCTGAAACCTAAAACTAATTTTAAAAAAATATCTCTCTAGGCATCCACTGTCCCTAATCGTGCAAGAAAATTTCAATTGACTTGTTGAAATATTGCAATCACCCTTATCCAAAAACGAAATTTAAATCAACTTTTTAGCAGTAATACACTCACATTTTTCATAAAACAAACACATTTTTTCAGGAATCAACTCTCTGGAACCTAAAACAAATATAAAAAAAACATCTTTCTATGCATCCACTCTCCCTAATCGTGCAAGAAAATTTCAATTAACTAGTTGAAATAATGCAATCATGCCTATCCTGAAGCTAAATTTAAATAAACTTTTTAGCAGTAACACACTCATATTTTTCATAAAACAAACACATTTTTTTCAGGAATCAACTCTCTGGAACCTAAAACAAATATAAAAAAAAATCTTTCTATGCATCCACTCTCCCTAATCGTGCGAGAAAATTTGAATTAACTTGTTGAAATGATGCATTCACGCTTATCCTGAAACTAAATTTAAATCAACTTTTTTGCAGTAACACACTCACATTTTTCATGAAACAAATAATTTTTTTTTCAGGAATCCACTCTCTGGAACCTATAACGAATTTGTAAAAAACATCTTTCTAGGCATCCACTCTCCCTAATCTTGCAAGAAATTTCAATTACCTTGTTGAAATATTGCAATCACCCTTATCCAAAAACGATATTTAAATCAACTTTTTTGCAGTAACACACTCACATTTTTTATAAAACAAACACATTTTTTTCAGGAATCTACTCTCTGGAACCTAAAACTAATTTTTAAAAAAGATCTTTCTAGGCATCCACTGTCCCTAATCGTGCAAGAAAATTTCAATTGACTTGTTGAAATATTGC
Organism: Lissotriton vulgaris; assembly: GCF_964263255.1. Taxonomy (NCBI): domain Eukaryota; kingdom Metazoa; phylum Chordata; class Amphibia; order Caudata; family Salamandridae; genus Lissotriton; species Lissotriton vulgaris. Next base: position 477,642 of record NW_028244439.1, on the reverse strand, counting down.
AATCACCCTTATCCAAAAATGAAATTTAAATTAACTTTTTAGCAGTAACACACTCACATTTTTCATAAAACAAACACATTTTTTTCAGGAATCTACTCTCTGGAACCTAAAACTAATTTTAAAAAAACATCTTTCTAGGCATCCACTGTCCCTAATCGTGCAAGAAAATTTCAATTGACTTGTTGAAATATTGCAATCACCCTTATTCAAAAACAAAATTTAAATCAACTTTTTAGCAGTAACACCCTCACATTTTTCATAAAACAAACACATTTTTTACAGGAATCTACTCTCTGAAACCTAATACTAATTTAAAAAAGAAATCTTTCTATGCATCCACTGTCCCTAATTGTGCAAGAAAATTTCAATTGACTTGTTGAAGTATTGCAATCACCCTTATCCAAAAACGAAATTTAAATCAACTTTGTAGCAGTAACACACTCACATTTTTCATAAAACAAACACATTTTTTTTAGGAATCTACTCTCTGGAACCTAAAACTAATTTAAAAAAAACATCTTTCTAGGCATCCACTGTCCCTAATCGTGCAAGAAAATTTCAATTGACTTGTTGAAGTATTGCAATCACCCTTATCCAAAAACGAAATTTAAATCAACTTTTTAGCAGTAACACACTCACATTTTTCATAAAACAAACACATTTTTTTCAGGAATCTACTCTCTGAAACCTAAAACTAATTTTAAAAAAATATCTTTCTAGGCATCCACTGTCCCAAATCGTGCAAGAAAATTTCAATTGACTTGTTGAAATATTGCAATCACCCTTATTCAAAAACGAAATTTAAATCAACTTTTTAGCAGTAACACCCTCACATTTTTCATAAAACAAACACATTTTTTTCAGGAATCTACTCTCTGAAACCTAAAACTAATTAAAAAAAAACATCTTTCTAGGCATCCACTCTCCCTAATCTTCCAAGAAAATTTCAATTAACTTATTGAAATATTGCAATCACCCTTATCCAAAAATGAAATTTAAATCAACTTTTTAGCAGTAACACACTCACATTTTTCATAAAACAAACAAATTTTTTTCAGGAATCTACTCTCTGGAACCTAAAACTAATTTAAAAAAAACATCCTTCTAGGCATCCACTGTCCCTAATCGTGCAAGAAAATTTCAATTGACTTGTTGAAATATTGCAATCACCCTTATTCAAAAACGAAATTTAAATCAACTTTTTAGCAGTAACACCCTCACATTTTTCATAAAACAAACACATTTTTTTCAGGAATCTACTCTCTGGAACCTAAAACTAATTTGAAAAAAACATCTTTCTAGGCATCCACTGTCCCTAATCGTGCAAGAAAATTTCAATTGACTTGTTGAAGTATTGCAATCACCCTTATCCAAAAACGAAATTTGAATCAACTTTTTAGCAGTAACACACTCACATTTTTCATAAAACAAACACATTTTTTTTCAGGAATCTACTCTCTGGTACCTAAAACTAATTTTAAAAAAACATCTTTCTAGGCATCCACTGTCCCTAATCGTGCAAGAAAATTTCAATTGACTTGTTGAAATATTGCAATCACCCTTATCCAAAAATGAAATTTAAATCAACTTTTTAGCAGTAACACACTCACATTTTTCATAAAACAAACACATTTTTTTCAGGAATCTACTCTCTGAAACCTAAAACTAATTTTAAAAAAACATCTTTCTAGGCATCCACTGTCCCTAATCGTGCAACAAAATTTCAATTGACTTATTGAAATATTGCAATCACCCTTATTCAAAAACGAAATTTAAATCAACTTTTTAGCAGTAACACCCTCACATTTTTCATAAAACAAACACATTTTTTTCAGGAATCTACTCTGTGAAACCTAAAACTAATTTTAAAAAAACATCTTTCTAGGCATCCACTCTCCCTAATCGTGCAAGAAAATTTCAATTAACTAGTTGAAATAATGCAATCATGCCTATCCTGAAGCTAAATTTAAATAAACTTTTTAGCAGTAACACACTCATATTTTTCATAAAACAAACACATTTTTTTCAGGAATCAACTCTCTGGAACCTAAAACAAATATAAAAAAAAATCTTTCTATGCATCCACTCTCCCTAATCGTGCGAGAAAATTTGAATTAACTTGTTGAAATGATGCATTCACGCTTATCCTGAAACTAAATTTAAATCAACTTTTTTGCAGTAACACACTCACATTTTTCATGAAACAAATAATTTTTTTTTCAGGAATCCACTCTCTGGAACCTATAACGAATTTGTAAAAAACATCTTTCTAGGCATCCACTCTCCCTAATCTTGCAAGAAATTTCAATTAACTTGTTGAAATATTGCAATCACCCTTATCCAAAAACGATATTTAAATCAACTTTTTTGCAGTAACACACTCACATTTTTCATAAAACAAACACATTTTTTCAGGAATCTACTCTCTGGAACCTAAAGCTAATTTTTAAAAAACATCTTTCTAGGCATCCACTGTCCCTAATCGTGCAAGAAAATTTCAATTGACTTGTTGAAATATTGCAATCACCCTTATCCAAAAATGAAATTTAAATTAACTTTTTAGCAGTAACACACTCACATTTTTCATAAAACAAACACATTTTTTTCAGGAATCTACTCTCTGGAACCTAAAACTAATTTTTAAAAAAACATCTTTCTAGGCATCCACTGTCCCTAATCGTGCAAGAAAATTTCAATTGACTTGTTGAAATATTGCAATCACCCTTATTCAAAAACGAAATTTAAATCAACTTTTTAGCAGTAACACCCTCACATTTTTCATAAAACAAACACATTTTTTACAGGAATCTACTCTCTGAAACCTAATACTAATTTAAAAAAGAAATCTTTCTATGCATCCACTGTCCCTAATCGTGCAAGAAAATTTCAATTGACTTGTTGAAGTATTGCAATCACCCTTATCCAAAAACGAAATTTAAATCAACTTTTTAGCAGTAACACACTCACATTTTTCATAAAACAAACACATTTTTTTCAGGAATCTACTCTCTGGAACCTAAAACTAATTTTAAAAAAAAAATCTTTCTAGGCATCCACTGTCCCTAATCGTGCAAGAAAATTTCAATTGACTTGTTGAAATATTGCAATCACCCTTATCCAAAAACGAAATTTAAATCAACTTTTTAGCAGTAACACACTCACATTTTTCATAAAACAAACACATTTTTTTCAGGAATCTACTCTCTGAAACCTAAAACTAATTTTAAAAAAATATCTTTCTAGGCATCCACTGTCCCTAATCGTGCAAGAAAATTTCAATTGACTTGTTGAAATATTGCAATCACCCTTATTCAAAAACGAAATTTAAATCAACTTTTTAGCAGTAACACCCTCACATTTTTCATAAAACAAACACATTTCAGGAATCTACTCTCTGAAACCTAAAACTAATTAAAAAAAACATCTTTCTAGGCATCCACTCTCCCTAATCTTCCAAGAAAATTTCAATTAACTTATTGAAATATTGCAATCACCCTTATCCAAAAACGATATTTAAATCAACTTTTTAGCAGTAACACACTCACATTTTTCATAAAACAAACACATTTTTTTCAGGAATCTACTCTCTGGAACCTAAAACTAATTTAAAAAAAACATCTTTCTAGGCATCCACTGTCCCTAATCGTGCAAGAAAATTTCAATTGACTTGTTGAAATATTGCAATCACCCTTATCCAAAAATGAAATTTAAATCAACTTTTTAGCAGTAACACACTCACATTTTTCATAAAACAAACACATTTTTTTCAGGAATCTACTCTCTGGAACCTAAAACTAATTTTAAAAAACATCTTTCTAGGCATCCACTGTCCCTAATCGTGCAAGAAAATTTCAATTGGCTTGTTGAAATATTGCAATCACCCTTATTCAAAAACGAAATTTAAATCAACTTTTTAGCAGTAACACCCTCACATTTTTCATAAAACAAACACATTTTTTTCAGGAATCTACTCTCTGGAACCTAAAACTAATTTTAAAAAAACATCTTTCTAGGCATCCACTGTCCCTAATCGTGCAAGAAAATTTCAATTGACTAGTTGAAATATTGCAATCACCCTTATCCAAAACCGAAATTTAAATCAACTTTTTAGCAGTAACACACTCACATTTTTCATAAAAGAAACACATTTTTTTCAGGAATCTACTCTCTGGAACCTAAAACTAATTTTAAAAAAACATCTTTCTAGGCATCCACTGTCCCTAATCGTGCAAGAAAATTTCAATTGACTTGTTGAAATATTGCAATCACCCTTATCCAAAAACGAAATTTAAATCAACTTTTTAGCAGTAACACCCTCACATTTTTCATAAAACAAACACATTTTTTTCAGGAATCTACTCTCTGGAACCTTAAACAAATTTAAAAAAAACATCTTTCTAGGCATCCACTGTCCCTAATCGTGCAAGAAAATTTCAATTGACTTGTTGAAATATTGCAATCACCCTTATTCAAAAACGAAATTTAAATCAACTTTTTAGCAGTAACACCCTCACATTTTTCATAAAACAAACACATTATTTTCAGGAATCTACTCTCTGAAACCTAAAACTAATTAAAAAAAACATCTTTCTAGGCATCCACTCTCCCTAATCTTCCAAGAAAATTTCAATTAACTTATTGAAATATTGCAATCACCCTTATCCAAAAACGATATTTAAATCAACTTTTTAGCAGTAACACACTCACATTTTTCATAAAACAAACACATTTTTTACAGGAATCTACTCTCTGAAACCTAATACTAATTTAAAAAAGAAATCTTTCTATGCATCCACTGTCCCTAATCGTGCAAGAAAATTTCAATTGACTTGTTGAAGTATTGCAATCACCCTTATCCAAAAACGAAATTTAAATCAACTTTTTAGCAGTAACACACTCACATTTTTCATAAAACAAACACATTTTTTTCAGGAATCTACTCTCTGGAACCTAAAACTAATTTTAAAAAAACATCTTTCTAGGCATCCACTGTCCCTAATCGTGCAAGAAAATTTCAATTGACTTGTTGAAATATTGCAATCACCCTTATCCAAAAACGAAATTTAAATCAACTTTTTAGCAGTAACACACTCACATTTTTCATAAAACAAACACATTTTTTTCAGGAATCTACTCTCTGAAACCTAAAACTAATTTTAAAAAAATATCTTTCTAGGCATCCACTGTCCCTAATCGTGCAAGAAAATTTCAATTGACTTGTTGAAATATTGCAATCACCCTTATTCAAAAACGAAATTTAAATCAACTTTTTAGCAGTAACACCCTCACATTTTTCATAAAACAAACACATTTTTTTCAGGAATCTACTCTCTGAAACCTAAAACTAATTAAAAAAAACATCTTTCTAGGCATCCACTCTCCCTAATCTTCCAAGAAAATTTCAATTAACTTATTGAAATATTGCAATCACCCTTATCCAAAAACGATATTTAAATCAACTTTTTAGCAGTAACACACTCACATTTTTCATAAAACAAACACATTTTTTTCAGGAATCTACTCTCTGGAATCTAAAACTAATTTTAAAAAAACATCTTTCTAGGCATCCACTGTCCCTAATCGTGCAAGAAAATTTCAATTGACTTGTTGAAATATTGCAATCACCCTTATCCAAAAATGAAATTTAAATCAACTTTTTAGCAGTAACACACTCACATTTTTCATAAAACAAACACATTTTTTTCAGGAATCTACTCTCTGGAACCTAAAACTAATTTTAAAAAACATCTTTCTAGGCATCCACTGTCCCTAATCGTGCAAGAAAATTTCAATTGACTTGTTGAAATATTGCAATCACCCTTATTCAAAAACGAAATTTAAATCAACTTTTTAGCAGTAACACCCTCACATTTTTCATAAAAGAAACACATTTTTTTCAGGAATCTACTCTCTGGAACCTAAAACTAATTTTAAAAAAACATCTTTCTAGGCATCCACTGTCCCTAATCGTGCAAGAAAATTTCAATTGACTTGTTGAAATATTGCAATCACCCTTATCCAAAAACGAAATTTAAATCAACTTTTTAGCAGTAACACCCTCACATTTTTCATAAAACAAACACATTTTTTTCAGGAATCTACTCTCTGGAACCTTAAACAAATTTAAAAAAAACATCTTTCTAGGCATCCACTGTCCCTAATCGTGCAAGAAAATTTCAATTGACTTGTTGAAATATTGCAATCACCCTTATTCAAAAACGAAATTTAAATCAACTTTTTAGCAGTAACACCCTCACATTTTTCATAAAACAAACACATTATTTTCAGGAATCTACTCTCTGAAACCTAAAACTAATTAAAAAAAACATCTTTCTAGGCATCCACTCTCCCTAATCTTCCAAGAAAATTTCAATTAACTTATTGAAATATTGCAATCACCCTTATCCAAAAACGATATTTAAATCAACTTTTTAGCAGTAACACACTCACATTTTTCATAAAACAAACACATTTTTTTCAGGAATCTACTCTCTGGAACCTAAAACTAATTTAAAAAAAACATCTTTCTAGGCATCCACTGTCCCTAATCGTGCAAGAAAATTTCAATTGACTTGTTGAAATATTGCAATCACCCTTATCCAAAAATGAAATTTAAATCAACTTTTTAGCAGTAACACACTCACATTTTTCATAAAACAAACACATTTTTTTCAGGAATCTACTCTCTGGAACCTAAAACTAATTTTAAAAAAACATCTTTCTAGGCATCCACTGTCCCTAATCGTGCAAGAAAATTTCAATTGACTTGTTGAAATATTGCAATCACCCTTATTCAAAAACGAAATTTAAATCAACTTTTTAGCAGTAACACCCTCACATTTTTCATAAAACAAACACATTTTTTTCAGGAATCTACTCTCTGAAACCTAAAACTAATTAAAAAAAACATCTTTCTAGGCATCCACTCTCCCTAATCTTCCAAGAAAATTTCAATTAACTTATTGAAATATTGCAATCACCCTTATCCAAAAACGATATTTAAATCAACTTTTTAGCAGTAACACACTCACATTTTTCATAAAACAAACACATTTTTTTCAGGAATCTACTCTCTGGAACCTAAAACTAATTTAAAAAAAACATCTTTCTAGGCATCCACTGTCCCTAATCGTGCAAGAAAATTTCAATTGACTTGTTGAAATATTGCAATCACCCTTATCCAAAAATGAAATTTAAATCAACTTTTTAGCAGTAACACACTCACATTTTTCATAAAACAAACACATTTTTTTCAGGAATCTACTCTCTGGAACCTAAAACTAATTTTAAAAAAACATCTTTCTAGGCATCCACTGTCCCTAATCGTGCAAGAAAATTTCAATTGACTTGTTGAAATATTGCAATCACCCTTATTCAAAAACGAAATTTAAATCAACTTTTTAGCAGTAACACCCTCACATTTTTCATAAAACAAACACATTTTTTTCAGGAATCTACTCTCTGGAACCTAAAACTAATTTTAAAAAAACATCTTTCTAGGCATCCACTGTCCCTAATCGTGCAAGAAAATTTCAATTGACTTGTTGAAATATTGCAATCACCCTTATCCAAAAATGAAATTTAAATCAACTTTTTAGCAGTAACACACTCACATTTTTCATAAAACAAACACATTTTTTTCAGGAATCTACTCTCTGGAACCTAAAACTAATTTTAAAAAAACATCTTTCTAGGCATCCACTGTCCCTAATCGTGCAAGAAAATTTCAATTGACTTGTTGAAATATTGCAATCACCCTTATTCAAAAACGAAATTTAAATCAACTTTTTAGCAGTAACACCCTCACATTTTTCATAAAACAAACACATTTTTTCAGGAATCTACTCTCTGAAACCTAATACTAATTTTAAAAAAATATCTTTCTAGGCATCCATTGTCCCTAAGCGTGCAAGAAAATTTCAATTGACTTGTTGAAATATTGCAATCACCCTTATTCAAAAACGAAATTTAAATCAACTTTTTAGCAGTAACACCCTCACATTTTTCATAAAACAAACACATTTTTTTCAGGAATCTACTCTCTGAAAACTAATATTAATTTAAAAAAGAAATCTTTCTATGCATCCACTGTCCCTAATCGTGCAAGAAAATTTCAATTGACTTGTTGAAGTATTGCAATCACCCTTATCCAAAAACGAAATTTAAATCAACTTTTTAGCAGTAACACACTCACATTTTTCATAAAACAAACACATTTTTTTCAGGAATCTACTCTCTGGAACCTAAAACTAATTTTAAAAAAACATCTTTCTAGGCATCCACTGTCCCTAATCGTGCAAGAAAATTTCAATTAACTTGTTGAAATATTGCAATCACCCTTATCCAAAAACGAAATTTAAATCAACTTTTTAGCAGTAACACACTCACATTTTTCATAAAACAAACACATTTTTTTCAGGAATCTACTCTCTGAAACCTAAAACTAATTTAAAAAAAATATCTTTCTAGGCATCCACTGTCCCTAATCGTGCAAGAAAATTTCAATTGACTTGTTGAAATATTGCAATCACCCTTATTCAAAAACAAAATTTAAATCAACTTTTTAGCAGTAACACCCTCACATTTTTCATAAAACAAACACATTTTTTTCAGGAATCTACTCTTTGAAACCTAAAACTAATTAAAAAAAACATCTTTCTAGGCATCCACTCTCCCTAATCTTCCAAGAAAATTTCAATTAACTTATTGAAATATTGCAATCACCCTTATCCAAAAACGATATTTAAATCAACTTTTTAGCAGTAACACACTCACATTTTTCATAAAACAAACACATTTTTTTCAGGAATCTACTCTCTGAAACCTAAAAGTAATTTTAAAAAAATATCTTTCTAGGCATCCACTGTCCCTAATCGTGCAAGAAAATTTCAATTGACTTGTTGAAATATTGCAATCACACTTATCCAAAAACGAAATTTAAATCAACTTTTTAGCAGTAACACACTCACATTTTTCATAAAACAAACACATTTTTTTCAGGAATCTACTCTCTGGAACCTTAAACAAATTTTAAAAAAACATCTTTCTAGGCATCCACTGTCCCTAATCGTGCAAGAAAATTTCAATTGACTTGTTGAAATATTGCAATCACCCTTATCCAAAAATGAAATTTAAATCAACTTTTTAGCAGTAACACACTCATATTTTTCATAAAACAAACACATTTCTTTCAGGAATCTACTCTCTGGAACCTAAAACTAATTTTAAAAAAACATCTTTCTAGGCATCCACTGTCCCTAATCGTGCAAGAAAATTTCAATTGACTTGTTGAAGTATTGCAATCACCCTTATCCAAAAACGAAATTTAAATCAACTTTTTAGCAGTAACACCCTCACATTTTTCATAAAACAAACACATTTTTTTCAGGAATCTACTCTCTGAAAACTAATACTAATTTAAAAAAGAAATCTTTCTATGCATCCACTGTCCCTAATCGTGCAAGAAAATGTCAATTGACTTGTTGAAATATTGCAATCACCCTTATCCAAAAATGAAATTTAAATCAACTTTTTAGCAGTAACACCCTCACATTTTTCATAAAACAAACACATTTTTTTCAGGAATCTACTCTCTGAAACCTAAAACTAATTAAAAAAAACATCTTTCTAGGCATCCACTCTCCCTAATCTTCCAAGAAAATTTCAATTAACTTATTGAAATATTGCAATCACCCTTATCCAAAAACGATATTTAAATCAACTTTTTAGCAGTAACACACTCACATTTTTCATAAAACAAACACATTTTTTTCAGGAATCTACTCTCTGGAACCTAAAACTAATTTAAAAAAAACATCTTTCTAGGCATCCACTGTCCCTAATCGTGCAAGAAAATTTCAATTGACTTGTTGAAATATTGCAATCACCCTTATCCAAAAACGAAATTTAAATCAACTTTTTAGCAGTAACACACTCACATTTTTCATAAAACAAACACATTTTTTTCAGGAATCTACTCTCTGGAACCTAAAACTAATTTTAAAAAAACATCTTTCTAGGCATCCACTGTCCCTAATCGTGCAAGAAAATTTCAATTGACTTGTTGAAATATTGCAATCACCCTTATTCAAAAACGAAATTTAAATCAACTTTTTAGCAGTAACACCCTCACATTTTTCATAAAACAAACACATTTTTTTCAGGAATCTACTCTCTGGAACCTAAAACTAATTTGAAAAAAACATCTTTCTAGGCATCCACTGTCCCTAATCGTGCAAGAAAATTTCAATTGACTTGTTGAAGTATTGCAATCACCCTTATCCAAAAACGAAATTTAAATCAACTTTTTAGCAGTAACACACTCACATTTTTCATAAAACAAACACATTTTTTTTCAGGAATCTACTCTCTGGAACCTAAAACTAATTTTAAAAAAACATCTTTCTAGGCATCCACTGTCCCTAATCGTGCAAGAAAATGTCAATTGACTTGTTGAAATATTGCAATCACCCTTATCCAAAAACGAAATTTAAATCAACTTTTTAGCAGTAACACACTCACATTTTTCATAAAACAAACACATTTTTTTCAGGAATCTACTCTCTGAAACCTAAAACTAATTTTAAAAAAACATCTTTCTAGGCATCCACTGTCCCTAATCGTGCAACAAAATTTCAATTGACTTATTGAAATATTGCAATCACCCTTATTCAAAAACGAAATTTAAATCAACTTTTTAGCAGTAACACCCTCACATTTTTCATAAAACAAACACATTTTTTTCAGGAATCTACTCTGTGAAACCTAATACTAATTTAAAAAAGATATCTTTCTATGCATCCACTCTCCCTAATCGTGCAAGAAATTTTCAATTGACTTGTTGAAATATTGCAATCACCCTTATTCAAAAACGAAATTTAAATCAACTTTTTAGCAGTAACACCCTCACATTTTTCATAAAACAAACACATTTTTTTCAGGAATCTACTCTCTGAAACCTAAAACTAATTAAAAAATAACATCTTTCTAGGCATCCACTCTCCCTAATCTTCCAAGAAAATTTCAATTAACTTATTGAAATATTGCAATCACCCTTATCCAAAAACGATATTTAAATCAACTTTTTAGCAGTAACACACTCACATTTTTCATAGAACAAACACTTTTTTTTCAGGAATCTACTCTCTGGAACCTAAAACTAATTTTAAAAAAACATCTTTCTAGGCATCCACTGTCCCTAATCGTGCAAGAAAATTTCAACTGACTTGTTGAAATATTGCAATCACCCTTATCCAAAAATGAAATTTAAATCAACTTTTTAGCAGTAACACACTCACATTTTTCATAAAACAAACACATTTTTTTCAGGAATCTACTCTCTGGAACCTAAAACTAATTTTAAAAAAACATCTTTCTAGGCATCCACTGTCCCTAATCGTGCAAGAAAATTTCAATTGACTTGTTGAAATATTGCAATCACCCTTATCCAAAAATGAAATTTAAATCAACTATTTAGCAGTAACACACTCACATTTTTCATAAAACAAACACATTTTTTTCAGGAATCTACTCTCTGGAACCTAAAACTAATTTTAAAAAAACATCTTTCTAGGCATCCATTGTCCCTAAGCGTGCAAGAAAATTTCAAATGACTTGTTGAAATATTGCAATCACCCTTATTCAAAAACGAAATTTAAATCAACTTTTTAGCAGTAACACCCTCACATTTTTCATAAAACAAACACATTTTTTTCAGGAATCTACTCTCTGAAAACTAATACTAATTTAAAAAAGAAATCTTTCTATGCATCCACTGTCCCTAATCGTGCAAGAAAATTTCAATTGACTTGTTGAAGTATTGCAATCACCCTTATTCAAAAACGAAATTTAAATCAACTTTTTAGCAGTAACACCCTCACATTTTTCATAAAACAAACACATTTTTTTCAGGAATCTACTCTCTGGAACCTAAAACTAATTTTAAAAAAACATCTTTCTAGGCATCCACTGTCCCTAATCGTGCAAGAAAATTTCAATTGACTTGTTGAAGTATTGCAATCACCCTTATCCAAAAATGAAATTTAAATCAACTTTTTAGCAGTAACACACTCACATTTTTCATAAAACAAACACATTTTTTTCAGGAATCTACTCTCTGGAACCTTAAACAAATTTTAAAAAAATATCTTTCTAGGCATCCACTGTCCCTAATCATGCAAGAAAATTTCAATTGACTTGTTGAAATATTGCAATCACCCTTATCCAAAAATGAAATTTAAATCAACTTTTTAGCAGTAACACACTCACATTTTTCATAAAACAAACACATTTTTTTCAGGAATCTACTCTCTGGAACCTAAAACTAATTTTAAAAAAAGATCTTTCTAGGCATCCATTGTCCCTAATCGTGCAAGAAAATTTCAATTGACTTGTTGAAATATTGCAATCACCCTTATTCAAAAACGAAATTTAAATCAACTTTTTAGCAGTAACACCCTCACATTTTTCATAAAACAAACACATTTTTTTCAGGAATCTACTCTCTGAAACCTAAAACTAATTAAAAAAAACATCTTTCTAGGCATCCACTCTCCCTAATCTTCCAAGAAAATTTCAATTAACTTATTGAAATATTGCAATCACCCTTATCCAAAAACGATATTTAAATCAACTTTTTAGCAGTAACACACTCACATTTTTCATAAAACAAACACATTTTTTTCAGGAATCTACTCTCTGGAACCTAAAACTAATTTAAAAAAAACATCTTTCTAGGCATCCACTGTCCCTAATCGTGCAAGAAAATTTCAATTGACTTGTTGAAATATTGCAATCACCCTTATCCAAAAACGAAATTTAAATCAACTTTTTAGCAGTAACACACTCACATTTTTCATAAAACAAACACATTTTTTTCAGGAATCTACTCTCTGGAACCTAAAACTAATTTAAAAAAAACATCTTTCTAGGCATCCACTGTCCCTAATCGTGCAAGAAAATTTCAATTGACTTGTTGAAATATTGCAATCACCCTTATTCAAAAACGAAATTTAAATCAACTTTTTAGCAGTAACACCCTCACATTTTTCATAAAACAAACACATTTTTTTCAGGAATCTACTCTCTGAAACCTAAAACTAATTTTAAAAAAATATCTTTCTAGGCATCCACTGTCCCTAATCGTGCAAGAAAATTTCAATTGACTTGTTGAAATATTGCAATCACCCTTATCCAAAAACGAAATTTAAATCAACTTTTTAGCAGTAACACACTCACATTTTTCATAAAACAAACACATTTTTTTCAGGAATCTACTCTCTGGAACCTTAAACAAATTTTAAAAAAACATCATTCTAGGCATCCACTGTCCCTAATCGTGCAAGAAAATTTCAATTGACTTGTTGAAATATTGCAATCACCCTTATCCAAAAATGAAATTTAAATCAACTTTTTAGCAGTAACACACTCATATTTTTCATAAAACAAACACATTTTTTTCAGGAATCTACTCTCTGGAACCTAAAACTAATTTTAAAAAAACATCTTTCTAGGCATCCACTGTCCCTAATCGTGCAAGAAAATTTCAATTGACTTGTTGAAGTATTGCAATCACCCTTATCCAAAAACGAAATTTAAATCAACTTTTTAGCAGTAACACACTCACATTTTTCATAAAACAAACACATTTTTTTCAGGAATCTACTCTCTGAAACCTAAAACTAATTTTAAAAAAATATCTTTCTAGGCATCCACTGTCCCTAATCGTGCAAGAAAATTTCAATTGACTTGTTGAAATATTGCAATCACACTTATCCAAAAACGAAATTTAAATCAACTTTTTAGCAGTAACACACTCACATTTTTCATAAAACAAACACATTTTTTTCAGGAATCTACTCTCTGGAACCTTAAACAAATTTTAAAAAAACATCTTTCTAGGCATCCACTGTCCCTAATCGTGCAAGAAAATTTCAATTGACTTGTTGAAATATTGCAATCACCCTTATCCAAAAATGAAATTTAAATCAACTTTTTAGCAGTAACACACTCATATTTTTCATAAAACAAACACATTTTTTTCAGGAGTCTACTCTCTGGAACCTAAAACTAATTTTAAAAAAAGATCTTTCTAGGCATCCACTGTCCCTAATCGTGCAAGAAAATTTCAATTGACTTGTTGAAGTATTGCAATCACCCTTATCCAAAAACGAAATTTAAATCAACTTTTTAGCAGTAACACCCTCACATTTTTCATAAAACAAACACATTTTTTTCAGGAATCTACTCTCTGAAAACTAATACTAATTTAAAAAAGAAATCTTTCTATGCATCCACTGTCCCTAATCGTGCAAGAAAATGTCAATTGACTTGTTGAAATATTGCAATCACCCTTATCCAAAAATGAAATTTAAATCAACTTTTTAGCAGTAACACCCTCACATTTTTCATAAAACAAACACATTTTTTTCAGGAATCTACTCTCTGAAACCTAAAACTAATTAAAAAAAACATCTTTCTAGGCATCCACTCTCCCTAATCTTCCAAGAAAATTTCAATTAACTTATTGAAATATTGCAATCACCCTTATCCAAAAACGATATTTAAATCAACTTTTTAGCAGTAACACACTCACATTTTTCATAAAACAAACACATTTTTTTCAGGAATCTACTCTCTGGAACCTAAAACTAATTTAAAAAAAACATCTTTCTAGGCATCCACTGTCCCTAATCGTGCAAGAAAATTTCAATTGACTTGTTGAAATATTGCAATCACCCTTATCCAAAAACGAAATTTAAATCAACTTTTTAGCAGTAACACACTCACATTTTTCATAAAACAAACACATTTTTTTCAGGAATCTACTCTCTGGAACCTAAAACTAATTTTAAAAAAACATCTTTCTAGGCATCCACTGTCCCTAATCGTGCAAGAAAATTTCAATTGACTTGTTGAAATATTGCAATCACCCTTATTCAAAAACGAAATTTAAATCAACTTTTTAGCAGTAACACCCTCACATTTTTCATAAAACAAACACATTTTTTTCTGGAATCTACTCTCTGGAACCTAAAACTAATTTGAAAAAAACATCTTTCTAGGCATCCACTGTCCCTAATCGTGCAAGAAAATTTCAATTGACTTGTTGAAGTATTGCAATCACCCTTATCCAAAAACGAAATTTAAATCAACTTTTTAGCAGTAACACACTCACATTTTTCATAAAACAAACACATTTTTTTTCAGGAATCTACTCTCTGGAACCTAAAACTAATTTTAAAAAAACATCTTTCTAGGCATCCACTGTCCCTAATCGTGCAAGAAAATGTCAATTGACTTGTTGAAATATTGCAATCACCCTTATCCAAAAACGAAATTTAAATCAACTTTTTAGCAGTAACACACTCACATTTTTCATAAAACAAACACATTTTTTTCAGGAATCTACTCTCTGAAACCTAAAACTAATTTTAAAAAAACATCTTTCTAGGCATCCACTGTCCCTAATCGTGCAACAAAATTTCAATTGACTTATTGAAATATTGCAATCACCCTTATTCAAAAACGAAATTTAAATCAACTTTTTAGCAGTAACACCCTCACATTTTTCATAAAACAAACACATTTTTTTCAGGAATCTACTCTGTGAAACCTAATACTAATTTAAAAAAGATATCTTTCTATGCATCCACTCTCCCTAATCGTGCAAGAAATTTTCAATTGACTTGTTGAAATATTGCAATCACCCTTATTCAAAAACGAAATTTAAATCAACTTTTTAGCAGTAACACCCTCACATTTTTCATAAAACAAACACATTTTTTTCAGGAATCTACTCTCTGAAACCTAAAACTAATTTAAAAAAAACATCTTTCTAGGCATCCACTCTCCCTAATCTTCCAAGAAAATTTCAATTAACTTATTGAAATATTGCAATCACCCTTATCCAAAAACGATATTTAAATCAACTTTTTAGCAGTAACACACTCACATTTTTCATAGAACAAACACTTTTTTTTCAGGAATCTACTCTCTGGAACCTAAAACTAATTTTAAAAAAACATCTTTCTAGGCATCCACTGTCCCTAATCGTGCAAGAAAATTTCAACTGACTTGTTGAAATATTGCAATCACCCTTATCCAAAAATGAAATTTAAATCAACTTTTTAGCAGTAACACACTCACATTTTTCATAAAACAAACACATTTTTTTCAGGAATCTACTCTCTGGAACCTAAAACTAATTTTAAAAAAACATCTTTCTAGGCATCCACTGTCCCTAATCGTGCAAGAAAATTTCAATTGACTTGTTGAAATATTGCAATCACCCTTATCCAAAAATGAAATTTAAATCAACTATTTAGCAGTAACACACTCACATTTTTCATAAAACAAACACATTTTTTTCAGGAATCTACTCTCTGGAACCTAAAACTAATTTTAAAAAAACATCTTTCTAGGCATCCATTGTCCCTAAGCGTGCAAGAAAATTTCAAATGACTTGTTGAAATATTGCAATCACCCTTATTCAAAAACGAAATTTAAATCAACTTTTTAGCAGTAACACCCTCACATTTTTCATAAAACAAACACATTTTTTTCAGGAATCTACTCTCTGAAAACTAATACTAATTTAAAAAAGAAATCTTTCTATGCATCCACTGTCCCTAATCGTGCAAGAAAATTTCAATTGACTTGTTGAAGTATTGCAATCACCCTTATTCAAAAACGAAATTTAAATCAACTTTTTAGCAGTAACACCCTCACATTTTTCATAAAACAAACACATTTTTTTCAGGAATCTACTCTCTGGAACCTAAAACTAATTTTAAAAAAACATCTTTCTAGGCATCCACTGTCCCTAATCGTGCAAGAAAATTTCAATTGACTTGTTGAAGTATTGCAATCACCCTTATCCAAAAATGAAATTTAAATCAACTTTTTAGCAGTAACACACTCACATTTTTCATAAAACAAACACATTTTTTTCAGGAATCTACTCTCTGGAACCTTAAACAAATTTTAAAAAAATATCTTTCTAGGCATCCACTGTCCCTAATCGTGCAAGAAAATTTCAATTGACTTGTTGAAATATTGCAATCACCCTTATCCAAAAATGAAATTTAAATCAACTTTTTAGCAGTAACACACTCACATTTTTCATAAAACAAACACATTTTTTTCAGGAATCTACTCTCTGGAACCTAAAACTAATTTTAAAAAAACATCTTTCTAGGCATCCATTGTCCCTAATCGTGCAAGAAAATTTCAATTGACTTGTTGAAATATTGCAATCACCCTTATTCAAAAACGAAATTTAAATCAACTTTTTAGCAGTAACACCCTCACATTTTTCATAAAACAAACACATTTTTTTCAGGAATCTACTCTCTGAAACCTAAAACTAATTAAAAAAAACATCTTTCTAGGCATCCACTCTCCCTAATCTTCCAAGAAAATTTCAATTAACTTATTGAAATATTGCAATCACCCTTATCCAAAAACGATATTTAAATCAACTTTTTAGCAGTAACACACTCACATTTTTCATAAAACAAACACATTTTTTTCAGGAATCTACTCTCTGGAACCTAAAACTAATTTTAAAAAACATCTTTCTAGGCATCCACTGTCCCTAATCGTGCAAGAAAATTTCAATTGACTTGTTGAAATATTGCAATCACCCTTATCCAAAAACGAAATTTAAATCAACTTTTTAGCAGTAACACACTCACATTTTTCATAAAACAAACACATTTTTTTCAGGAATCTACTCTCTGGAACCTAAAACTAATTTAAAAAAAACATCTTTCTAGGCATCCACTGTCCCTAATCGTGCAAGAAAATTTCAATTGACTTGTTGAAATATTGCAATCACCCTTATTCAAAAACGAAATTTAAATCAACTTTTTAGCAGTAACACCCTCACATTTTTCATAAAACAAACACATTTTTTTCAGGAATCTACTCTCTGAAACCTAAAACTAATTTAAAAAAAATATCTTTCTAGGCATCCACTGTCCCTAATCGTGCAAGAAAATTTCAATTGACTTGTTGAAATATTGCAATCACCCTTATCCAAAAACGAAATTTAAATCAACTTTTTAGCAGTAACACACTCACATTTTTCATAAAACAAACACATTTTTTTCAGGAATCTACTCTCTGGAACCTTAAACAAATTTTAAAAAAACATCTTTCTAGGCATCCACTGTCCCTAATCGTGCAAGAAAATTTCAATTGACTTGTTGAAATATTGCAATCACCCTTATCCAAAAATGAAATTTAAATCAACTTTTTAGCAGTAACACACTCATATTTTTCATAAAACAAACACATTTTTTTCAGGAATCTACTCTCTGGAACCTAAAACTAATTTTAAAAAAACATCTTTCTAGGCATCCACTGTCCCTAATCGTGCAAGAAAATTTCAATTGACTTGTTGAAGTATTGCAATCACCCTTATCCAAAAACGAAATTTAAATCAACTTTTTAGCAGTAACACCCTCACATTTTTCATAAAACAAACACATTTTTTTCAGGAATCTACTCTCTGAAAACTAATACTAATTTAAAAAAGAAATCTTTCTATGCATCCACTGTCCCTAATCGTGCAAGAAAATGTCAATTGACTTGTTGAAATATTGCAATCACCCTTATCCAAAAATGAAATTTAAATCAACTTTTTAGCAGTAACACCCTCACATTTTTCATAAAGCAAACACATTTTTTTCAGGAATCTACTCTCTGAAACCTAAAACTAATTAAAAAAAACATCTTTCTAGGCATCCACTCTCCCTAATCTTCCAAGAAAATTTCAATTAACTTATTGAAATATTGCAATCACCCTTATCCAAAAACGATATTTAAATCAACTTTTTAGCAGTAACACACTCACATTTTTCATAAAACAAACACATTTTTTTCAGGAATCTACTCTCTGGAACCTAAAACTAATTTAAAAAAAACATCTTTCTAGGCATCCACTGTCCCTAATCGTGCAAGAAAATTTCAATTGACTTGTTGAAATATTGCAATCACCCTTATCCAAAAACGAAATTTAAATCAACTTTTTAGCAGTAACACACTCACATTTTTCATAAAACAAACACATTTTTTTCAGGAATCTACTCTCTGGAACCTAAAACTAATTTTAAAAAAACATCTTTCTAGGCATCCACTGTCCCTAATCGTGCAAGAAAATTTCAATTGACTTGTTGAAATATTGCAATCACCCTTATTCAAAAACGAAATTTAAATCAACTTTTTAGCAGTAACACCCTCACATTTTTCATAAAACAAACACATTTTTTTCAGGAATCTACTCTCTGGAACCTAAAACTAATTTGAAAAAACATCTTTCTAGGCATCCACTGTCCCTAATCGTGCAAGAAAATTTCAATTGACTTGTTGAAGTATTGCAATCACCCTTATCCAAAAACGAAATTTAAATCAACTTTTTAGCAGTAACACACTCACATTTTTCATAAAACAAACACATTTTTTTTCAGGAATCTACTCTCTGGAACCTAAAACTAATTTTAAAAAAACATCTTTCTAGGCATCCACTGTCCCTAATCGTGCAAGAAAATGTCAATTGACTTGTTGAAATATTGCAATCACCCTTATCCAAAAACGAAATTTAAATCAACTTTTTAGCAGTAACACACTCACATTTTTCATAAAACAAACACATTTTTTTCAGGAATCTACTCTCTGAAACCTAAAACTAATTTTAAAAAAACATCTTTCTAGGCATCCACTGTCCCTAATCGTGCAACAAAATTTCAATTGACTTATTGAAATATTGCAATCACCCTTATTCAAAAACGAAATTTAAATCAACTTTTTAGCAGTAACACCCTCACATTTTTCATAAAACAAACACATTTTTTTCAGGAATCTACTCTGTGAAACCTAATACTAATTTAAAAAAGATATCTTTCTATGCATCCACTCTCCCTAATCGTGCAAGAAATTTTCAATTGACTTGTTGAAATATTGCAATCACCCTTATTCAAAAACGAAATTTAAATCAACTTTTTAGCAGTAACACCCTCACATTTTTCATAAAACAAACACATTTTTTTCAGGAATCTACTCTCTGAAACCTAAAACTAATTAAAAAAAAACATCTTTCTAGGCATCCACTCTCCCTAATCTTCCAAGAAAATTTCAATTAACTTATTGAAATATTGCAATCACCCTTATCCAAAAACGATATTTAAATCAACTTTTTAGCAGTAACACACTCACATTTTTCATAGAACAAACACTTTTTTTTCAGGAATCTACTCTCTGGAACCTAAAACTAATTTTAAAAAAACATCTTTCTAGGCATCCACTGTCCCTAATCGTGCAAGAAAATTTCAACTGACTTGTTGAAATATTGCAATCACCCTTATCCAAAAATGAAATTTAAATCAACTTTTTAGCAGTAACACACTCACATTTTTCATAAAACAAACACATTTTTTTCAGGAATCTACTCTCTGGAACCTAAAACTAATTTTAAAAAAACATCTTTCTAGGCATCCACTGTCCCTAATCGTGCAAGAAAATTTCAATTGACTTGTTGAAATATTGCAATCACCCTTATCCAAAAATGAAATTTAAATCAACTATTTAGCAGTAACACACTCACATTTTTCATAAAACAAACACATTTTTTTCAGGAATCTACTCTCTGGAACCTAAAACTAATTTTAAAAAAACATCTTTCTAGGCATCCATTGTCCCTAAGCGTGCAAGAAAATTTCAAATGACTTGTTGAAATATTGCAATCACCCTTATTCAAAAACGAAATTTAAATCAACTTTTTAGCAGTAACACCCTCACATTTTTCATAAAACAAACACATTTTTTTCAGGAATCTACTCTCTGAAAACTAATACTAATTTAAAAAAGAAATCTTTCTATGCATCCACTGTCCCTAATCGTGCAAGAAAATTTCAATTGACTTGTTGAAGTATTGCAATCACCCTTATTCAAAAACGAAATTTAAATCAACTTTTTAGCAGTAACACCCTCACATTTTTCATAAAACAAACACATTTTTTTCAGGAATCTACTCTCTGGAACCTAAAACTAATTTTAAAAAAACATCTTTCTAGGCATCCACTGTCCCTAATCGTGCAAGAAAATTTCAATTGACTTGTTGAAGTATTGCAATCACCCTTATCCAAAAATGAAATTTAAATCAACTTTTTAGCAGTAACACACTCACATTTTTCATAAAACAAACACATTTTTTTCAGGAATCTACTCTCTGGAACCTTAAACAAATTTTAAAAAAATATCTTTCTAGGCATCCACTGTCCCTAATCGTGCAAGAAAATTTCAATTGACTTGTTGAAATATTGCAATCACCCTTATCCAAAAATGAAATTTAAATCAACTTTTTAGCAGTAACACACTCACATTTTTCATAAAACAAACACATTTTTTTCAGGAATCTACTCTCTGGAACCTAAAACTAATTTTAAAAAAACATCTTTCTAGGCATCCATTGTCCCTAATCGTGCAAGAAAATTTCAATTGACTTGTTGAAATATTGCAATCACCCTTATTCAAAAACGAAATTTAAATCAACTTTTTAGCAGTAACACCCTCACATTTTTCATAAAACAAACACATTTTTTTCAGGAATCTACTCTCTGAAACCTAAAACTAATTAAAAAAAACATCTTTCTAGGCATCCACTCTCCCTAATCTTCCAAGAAAATTTCAATTAACTTATTGAAATATTGCAATCACCCTTATCCAAAAACGATATTTAAATCAACTTTTTAGCAGTAACACACTCACATTTTTCATAAAACAAACACATTTTTTTCAGGAATCTACTCTCTGGAACCTAAAACTAATTTAAAAAAAACATCTTTCTAGGCATCCACTGTCCCTAATCGTGCAAGAAAATTTCAATTGACTTGTTGAAATATTGCAATCACCCTTATCCAAAAACGAAATTTAAATCAACTTTTTAGCAGTAACACACTCACATTTTTCATAAAACAAACACATTTTTTTCAGGAATCTACTCTCTGGAACCTAAAACTAATTTAAAAAAAACATCTTTCTAGGCATCCACTGTCCCTAATCGTGCAAGAAAATTTCAATTGACTTGTTGAAATATTGCAATCACCCCTATCCAAAAATGAAATTTAAATCAACTTTTTAGCAGTAACACACTCACATTTTTCATAAAACAAACACATTTTTTTCAGGAATCTACTCTCTGGAACCTAAAACTAATTTAAAAAAAACATCTTTCTAGGCATCCACTGTCCCTAATCGTGCAAGAAAATTTCAATTGACTTGTTGAAATATTGCAATCACCCTTATTCAAAAACGAAATTTAAATCAACTTTTTAGCAGTAACACCCTCACATTTTTCATAAAACAAACACATTTTTTTCAGGAATCTACTCTCTGAAACCTAATACTAATTTAAAAAAGAAATCTTTCTAGGCATCCACTGTCCCTAATCGTGCAAGAAATTTTCAATTGACTTGTTGAAATATTGCAATCACCCTTATTCAAAAACGAAATTTAAATCAACTTTTTAGCAGTAACACCCTCACATTTTTCATAAAACAAACAAATTTTTTTCAGGAATCTACTCTCTGAAACCTAAAACTAATTAAAAAAAACATCTTTCTAGGCATCCACTCTCCCTAATCTTCCAAGAAAATTTCAATTAACTTATTGAAATATTGCAATCACCCTTATCCAAAAACGATATTTAAATCAACTTTTTAGCAGTAACACACTCACATTTTTCATAAAACAAACACATTTTTTTCAGGAATCTACTCTCTGGAACCTAAAACTAATTTTAAAAAAACATCTTTCTAGGCATCCACTGTCCCTAATCGTGCAAGAAAATTTCAATTGACTTGTTGAAATATTGCAATCACCCTTATCCAAAAATGAAATTTAAATCAACTTTTTAGCTGTAACACACTCACATTTTTCATAAAACAAACACATTTTTTTCAGGAATCTACTCTCTGGAACCTAAAACTAATTTTAAAAAAACATCTTTCTAGGCATCCATTGTCCCTAAGCGTGCAAGAAAATTTCAATTGACTTGTTGAAATATTGCAATCACCCTTATTCAAAAACGAAATTTAAATCAATTTTTTAGCAGTAACACCCTCACATTTTTCATAAAACAAACACATTTTTTTCAGGAATCTACTCTCAGAAAACTAATACTAATTTAAAAAAGAAATCTTTCTATGCATCCACTGTCCCTAATCGTGCAAGAAAATTTCAATTGACTTGTTGAAGTATTGCAATCACCCTTATCCAAAAACGAAATTTAAATCAACTTTTTAGCAGTAACACACTCACATTTTTCATAAAACAAACACATTTTTTTCAGGAATCTATTCTCTGGAACCTAAAACTAATTTTAAAAAAACATCTTTCTAGGCATCCACTGTCCCTAATCGTGCAAGAAAATTTCAATTAACTTGTTGAAATATTGCAATCACCCTTATCCAAAAACGAAATTTAAATCAACTTTTTAGCAGTAACACACTCACATTTTTCATAAAACAAACACATTTTTTTCAGGAATCTACTCTGTGAAACCTAATACTAATTTAAAAAAGATATCTTTCTATGCATCCACTCTCCCTAATCGTGCAAGAAATTTTCAATTGACTTGTTGAAATATTGCAATCACCCTTATTCAAAAACGAAATTTAAATCAACTTTTTAGCAGTAACACCCTCACATTTTTCATAAAACAAACACATTTTTTTCAGGAATCTACTCTCTGAAACCTAAAACTAATAAAAAAAAAACATCTTTCTAGGCATCCACTCTCCCTAATCTTCCAAGAAAATTTCAATTAACTTATTGAAATATTGCAATCACCCTTATCCAAAAACGATATTTAAATCAACTTTTTAGCAGTAACACACTCACATTTTTCATAAAACAAACACATTTTTTTCAGGAATCTACTCTCTGGAACCTAAAACTAATTTTAAAAAAACATCTTTCTAGGCATCCACTGTCCCTAATCGTGCAAGAAAATTTCAATTGACTTGTTGAAATATTGCAATCACCCTTATCCAAAAATGAAATTTAAATCAACTTTTTAGCAGTAACACACTCACATTTTTCATAAAACAAACAAATTTTTTTCAGGAATCTACTCTCTGGAACCTAAAACTAATTTTAAAAAAACATCTTTCTAGGCATCCACTGTCCCTAATCGTGCAAGAAAATTTCAATTGACTTGTTGAAATATTGCAATCACCCTTATCCAAAAATGAAATTTAAATCAACTTTTTAGCAGTAACACACTCACATTTTTCATAAAACAAACACATTTTTTTCAGGAATCTACTCTCTGGAACCTAAAACTAATTTTAAAAAAACATCTTTCTAGGCATCCATTGTCCCTAAGCGTGCAAGAAAATGTCAATTGACTTGTTGAAATATTGCAATCACCCTTATTCAAAAACGAAATTTAAATCAACTTTTTAGCAGTAACACCCTCACATTTTTCATAAAACAAACACATTTTTTTCAGGAATCTACTCTCTGAAAACTAATACTAATTCAAAAAAGAAATCTTTCTATGCATCCACTGTCCCTAATCGTGCAAGAAAATTTCAATTGACTTGTTGAAGTATTGCAATCACCCTTATCCAAAAACGAAATTTAAATCAACTTTTTAGCAGTAACACACTCACATTTTTCATAAAACAAACACATTTTTTTCAGGAATCTACTCTCTGGAACTTAAAACTAATTTCAAAAAAACATCTTTCTAGGCATCCACTGTCCCTAATCGTGCAAGAAAATTTCAATTGACTTGTTGAAATATTGCAATCACCCTTATCCAAAAATGAAATTTAAATTAACTTTTTAGCAGTAACACACTCACATTTTTCATAAAACAAACACATTTTTTTCAGGAATCTACTGTCTGGAACCTAAAACTAATTTAAAAAAAACATCTTTCTAGGCATCCACTGTCCCTAATCGTGCAAGAAAATTTCAATTGACTTGTTGAAATATTGCAATCACCCTTATTCAAAAACGAAATTTAAATCAACTTTTTAGCAGTAACACCCTCACATTTTTCATAAAACAAACACATTTTTTTCAGGAATCTACTCTCTGGAACCTAAAACTAATTTTAAAAAAACATCTTTCTAGGCATCCACTGTCCCTAATCGTGCAAGAAAATTTCAATTGACTTGTTGAAGTATTGCAATCACCCTTATCCAAAAACGAAATTTAAATCAACTTTTTAGCAGTAACACACTCACATTTTTCATAAAACAAACACATTTTTTTCAGGAATCTACTCTCTGGAACCTTAAACAAATTTTAAAAAAACATCTTTCTAGGCATCCACTGTCCCTAATCGTGCAAGAAAATTTCAATTGACTTGTTGAAATATTGCAATCACCCTTATCCAAAAATGAAATTTAAATCAACTTTTTAGCATTAACACACTCACATTTTTCATAAAACAAACACATTTTTTTCAGGAATCTACTCTCTGGAACCTAAAACTAATTTTAAAAAAACATCTTTCTAGGCATCCATTGTCCCTAATCGTGCAAGAAAATTTCAATTGACTTGTTGAAATATTGCAATCACCCTTATTCAAAAACGAAATTTAAATCAACTTTTTAGCAGTAACACCCTCACATTTTTCATAAAACAAACACATTTTTTTCAGGAATCTACTCTCTGAAAACTAATACTAATTTAAAAAAGAAATCTTTCTATGCATCCACTGTCCCTAATCGTGCAAGAAAATTTCAATTGACTTGTTGAAGTATTGCAATCACCCTTATCCAAAAACGAAATTTAAATCAACTTTTTAGCAGTAACACACTCACATTTTTCATAAAACAAACACATTTTTTTCAGGAATTTACTCTCTGGAACCTAAAACTAATTTTAAAAAAACATCTTTCTAGGCATCCACTGTCCCTAATCGTGCAAGAAAATTTCAATTAACTTGTTGAAATATTGCAATCACCCTTATCCAAAAACGAAATTTAAATCAACTTTTTAGCAGTAACACACTCACATTTTTCATAAAACAAACACATTTTTTTCAGGAATCTACTCTCTGAAACCTAAAACTAATTTTAAAAAAATATCTTTCTAGGCATCCACTGTCCCTAATCGTGCAAGAAAATTTCAATTGACTTGTTGAAATATTGCAATCACCCTTATTCAAAAACAAAATTTAAATCAACTTTTTAGCAGTAACACCCTCACATTTTTCATAAAACAAACACATTTTTTTCAGGAATCTACTCTTTGAAACCTAAAACTAATTAAAAAAAACATCTTTCTAGGCATCCACTCTCCCTAATCTTCCAAGAAAATTTCAATTAACTTATTGAAATATTGCAATCACCCTTATCCAAAAACGATATTTAAATCAACTTTTTAGCAGTAACACACTCACATTTTTCATAAAACAAACACATTTTTTTCAGGAATCTACTCTCTGAAACCTAAAACTAATTTTAAAAAAATATCTTTCTAGGCATCCACTGTCCCTAATCGTGCAAGAAAATTTCAATTGACTTGTTGAAATATTGCAATCACCCTTATCCAAAAACGAAATTTAAATCAACTTTTTAGCAGTAACACACTCACATTTTTCATAAAACAAACACATTTTTTTCAGGAATCTACTCTCTGGAACCTTAAACAAATTTTAAAAAAACATCTTTCTAGGCATCCACTGTCCCTAATCGTGCAAGAAAATTTCAATTGACTTGTTGAAATATTGCAATCACCCTTATCCAAAAATGAAATTTAAATCAACTTTTTAGCAGTAACACACTCATATTTTTCATAAAACAAACACATTTTTTTCAGGAATCTACTCTCTGGAACCTAAAACTAATTTTAAAAAAACATCTTTCTAGGCATCCACTGTCCCTAATCGTGCAAGAAAATTTCAATTGACTTGTTGAAGTATTGCAATCACCCTTATCCAAAAACGAAATTTAAATCAACTTTTTAGCAGTAACACCCTCACATTTTTCATAAAACAAACACATTTTTTTCAGGAATCTACTCTCTGAAAACTAATACTAATTTAAAAAAGAAATCTTTCTATGCATCCACTGTCCCTAATCGTGCAAGAAAATGTCAATTGACTTGTTGAAATATTGCAATCACCCTTATCCAAAAATGAAATTTAAATCAACTTTTTAGCAGTAACACCCTCACATTTTTCAGAAAACAAACACATTTTTTTCAGGAATCTACTCTCTGAAACCTAAAACTAATTAAAAAAAACATCTTTCTAGGCATCCACTCTCCCTAATCTTCCAAGAAAATTTCAATTAACTTATTGAAATATTGCAATCACCCTTATCCAAAAACGATATTTAAATCAACTTTTTAGCAGTAACACACTCACATTTTTCATAAAACAAACACATTTTTTTCAGGAATCTACTCTCTGGAACCTAAAACTAATTTAAAAAAAACATCTTTCTAGGCATCCACTGTCCCTAATCGTGCAAGAAAATTTCAATTGACTTGTTGAAATATTGCAATCACCCTTATCCAAAAACGAAATTTAAATCAACTTTTTAGCAGTAACACACTCACATTTTTCATAAAACAAACACATTTTTTTCAGGAATCTACTCTCTGGAACCTAAAACTAATTTTAAAAAAACATCTTTCTAGGCATCCACTGTCCCTAATCGTGCAAGAAAATTTCAATTGACTTGTTGAAATATTGCAATCACCCTTATTCAAAAACGAAATTTAAATCAACTTTTTAGCAGTAACACCCTCACATTTTTCATAAAACAAACACATTTTTTTCAGGAATCTACTCTCTGGAACCTAAAACTAATTTGAAAAAAACATCTTTCTAGGCATCCACTGTCCCTAATCGTGCAAGAAAATTTCAATTGACTTGTTGAAGTATTGCAATCACCCTTATCCAAAAACGAAATTTAAATCAACTTTTTAGCAGTAACACACTCACATTTTTCATAAAACAAACACATTTTTTTTCAGGAATCTACTCTCTGGAACCTAAAACTAATTTTAAAAAAACATCTTTCTAGGCATCCACTGTCCCTAATCGTGCAAGAAAATGTCAATTGACTTGTTGAAATATTGCAATCACCCTTATCCAAAAACGAAATTTAAATCAACTTTTTAGCAGTAACACACTCACATTTTTCATAAAACAAACACATTTTTTTCAGGAATCTACTCTCTGAAACCTAAAACTAATTTTAAAAAAACATCTTTCTAGGCATCCACTGTCCCTAATCGTGCAACAAAATTTCAATTGACTTATTGAAATATTGCAATCACCCTTATTCAAAAACGAAATTTAAATCAACTTTTTAGCAGTAACACCCTCACATTTTTCATAAAACAAACACATTTTTTTCAGGAATCTACTCTGTGAAACCTAATACTAATTTAAAAAAGATATCTTTCTATGCATCCACTCTCCCTAATCGTGCAAGAAATTTTCAATTGACTTGTTGAAATATTGCAATCACCCTTATTCAAAAACGAAATTTAAATCAACTTTTTAGCAGTAACACCCTCACATTTTTCATAAAACAAACACATTTTTTTCAGGAATCTACTCTCTGAAACCTAAAACTAATTAAAAAATAACATCTTTCTAGGCATCCACTCTCCCTAATCTTCCAAGAAAATTTCAATTAACTTATTGAAATATTGCAATCACCCTTATCCAAAAACGATATTTAAATCAACTTTTTAGCAGTAACACACTCACATTTTTCATAGAACAAACACTTTTTTTTCAGGAATCTACTCTCTGGAACCTAAAACTAATTTTAAAAAAACATCTTTCTAGGCATCCACTGTCCCTAATCGTGCAAGAAAATTTCAACTGACTTGTTGAAATATTGCAATCACCCTTATCCAAAAATGAAATTTAAATCAACTTTTTAGCAGTAACACACTCACATTTTTCATAAAACAAACACATTTTTTTCAGGAATCTACTCTCTGGAACCTAAAACTAATTTTAAAAAAACATCTTTCTAGGCATCCACTGTCCCTAATCGTGCAAGAAAATTTCAATTGACTTGTTGAAATATTGCAATCACCCTTATCCAAAAATGAAATTTAAATCAACTATTTAGCAGTAACACACTCACATTTTTCATAAAACAAACACATTTTTTTCAGGAATCTACTCTCTGGAACCTAAAACTAATTTTAAAAAAACATCTTTCTAGGCATCCATTGTCCCTAAGCGTGCAAGAAAATTTCAAATGACTTGTTGAAATATTGCAATCACCCTTATTCAAAAACGAAATTTAAATCAACTTTTTAGCAGTAACACCCTCACATTTTTCATAAAACAAACACATTTTTTTCAGGAATCTACTCTCTGAAAACTAATACTAATTTAAAAAAGAAATCTTTCTATGCATCCACTGTCCCTAATCGTGCAAGAAAATTTCAATTGACTTGTTGAAGTATTGCAATCACCCTTATTCAAAAACGAAATTTAAATCAACTTTTTAGCAGTAACACCCTCACATTTTTCATAAAACAAACACATTTTTTTCAGGAATCTACTCTCTGGAACCTAAAACTAATTTTAAAAAAACATCTTTCTAGGCATCCACTGTCCCTAATCGTGCAAGAAAATTTCAATTGACTTGTTGAAGTATTGCAATCACCCTTATCCAAAAATGAAATTTAAATCAACTTTTTAGCAGTAACACACTCACATTTTTCATAAAACAAACACATTTTTTTCAGGAATCTACTCTCTGGAACCTTAAACAAATTTTAAAAAAATATCTTTCTAGGCATCCACTGTCCCTAATCATGCAAGAAAATTTCAATTGACTTGTTGAAATATTGCAATCACCCTTATCCAAAAATGAAATTTAAATCAACTTTTTAGCAGTAACACACTCACATTTTTCATAAAACAAACACATTTTTTTCAGGAATCTACTCTCTGGAACCTAAAACTAATTTTAAAAAAAGATCTTTCTAGGCATCCATTGTCCCTAATCGTGCAAGAAAATTTCAATTGACTTGTTGAAATATTGCAATCACCCTTATTCAAAAACGAAATTTAAATCAACTTTTTAGCAGTAACACCCTCACATTTTTCATAAAACAAACACATTTTTTTCAGGAATCTACTCTCTGAAACCTAAAACTAATTAAAAAAAACATCTTTCTAGGCATCCACTCTCCCTAATCTTCCAAGAAAATTTCAATTAACTTATTGAAATATTGCAATCACCCTTATCCAAAAACGATATTTAAATCAACTTTTTAGCAGTAACACACTCACATTTTTCATAAAACAAACACATTTTTTTCAGGAATCTACTCTCTGGAACCTAAAACTAATTTAAAAAAAACATCTTTCTAGGCATCCACTGTCCCTAATCGTGCAAGAAAATTTCAATTGACTTGTTGAAATATTGCAATCACCCTTATCCAAAAACGAAATTTAAATCAACTTTTTAGCAGTAACACACTCACCTTTTTCATAAAACAAACACATTTTTTTCAGGAATCTACTCTCTGGAACCTAAAACTAATTTAAAAAAAACATCTTTCTAGGCATCCACTGTCCCTAATCGTGCAAGAAAATTTCAATTGACTTGTTGAAATATTGCAATCACCCTTATTCAAAAACGAAATTTAAATCAACTTTTTAGCAGTAACACCCTCACATTTTTCATAAAACAAACACATTTTTTTCAGGAATCTACTCTCTGAAACCTAAAACTAATTTTAAAAAAATATCTTTCTAGGCATCCACTGTCCCTAATCGTGCAAGAAAATTTCAATTGACTTGTTGAAATATTGCAATCACCCTTATCCAAAAACGAAATTTAAATCAACTTTTTAGCAGTAACACACTCACATTTTTCATAAAACAAACACATTTTTTTCAGGAATCTACTCTCTGGAACCTTAAACAAATTTTAAAAAAACATCATTCTAGGCATCCACTGTCCCTAATCGTGCAAGAAAATTTCAATTGACTTGTTGAAATATTGCAATCACCCTTATCCAAAAATGAAATTTAAATCAACTTTTTAGCAGTAACACACTCATATTTTTCATAAAACAAACACATTTTTTTCAGGAATCTACTCTCTGGAACCTAAAACTAATTTTAAAAAAACATCTTTCTAGGCATCCACTGTCCCTAATCGTGCAAGAAAATTTCAATTGACTTGTTGAAGTATTGCAATCACCCTTATCCAAAAACGAAATTTAAATCAACTTTTTAGCAGTAACACACTCACATTTTTCATAAAACAAACACATTTTTTTCAGGAATCTACTCTCTGAAACCTAAAACTAATTTTAAAAAAATATCTTTCTAGGCATCCACTGTCCCTAATCGTGCAAGAAAATTTCAATTGACTTGTTGAAATATTGCAATCACACTTATCCAAAAACGAAATTTAAATCAACTTTTTAGCAGTAACACACTCACATTTTTCATAAAACAAACACATTTTTTTCAGGAATCTACTCTCTGGAACCTTAAACAAATTTTAAAAAAACA
The DNA here is from genome assembly GCF_964263255.1 of Lissotriton vulgaris. Classification (NCBI taxonomy): domain Eukaryota; kingdom Metazoa; phylum Chordata; class Amphibia; order Caudata; family Salamandridae; genus Lissotriton; species Lissotriton vulgaris. The sequence goes on along the minus strand of NW_028244439.1, from coordinate 446,105 downwards.
TCTTTCTAGGCATCCACTGTCCCTAATCGTGCAAGAAAATTTCAATTGACTTGTTGAAATATTGCAATCACCCTTATCCAAAAATGAAATTTAAATCAACTTTTTAGCAGTAACACACTCATATTTTTCATAAAACAAACACATTTTTTTCAGGAGTCTACTCTCTGGAACCTAAAACTAATTTTAAAAAAAGATCTTTCTAGGCATCCACTGTCCCTAATCGTGCAAGAAAATTTCAATTGACTTGTTGAAGTATTGCAATCACCCTTATCCAAAAACGAAATTTAAATCAACTTTTTAGCAGTAACACCCTCACATTTTTCATAAAACAAACACATTTTTTTCAGGAATCTACTCTCTGAAAACTAATACTAATTTAAAAAAGAAATCTTTCTATGCATCCACTGTCCCTAATCGTGCAAGAAAATGTCAATTGACTTGTTGAAATATTGCAATCACCCTTATCCAAAAATGAAATTTAAATCAACTTTTTAGCAGTAACACCCTCACATTTTTCATAAAACAAACACATTTTTTTCAGGAATCTACTCTCTGAAACCTAAAACTAATTAAAAAAAACATCTTTCTAGGCATCCACTCTCCCTAATCTTCCAAGAAAATTTCAATTAACTTATTGAAATATTGCAATCACCCTTATCCAAAAACGATATTTAAATCAACTTTTTAGCAGTAACACACTCACATTTTTCATAAAACAAACACATTTTTTTCAGGAATCTACTCTCTGGAACCTAAAACTAATTTAAAAAAAACATCTTTCTAGGCATCCACTGTCCCTAATCGTGCAAGAAAATTTCAATTGACTTGTTGAAATATTGCAATCACCCTTATCCAAAAACGAAATTTAAATCAACTTTTTAGCAGTAACACACTCACATTTTTCATAAAACAAACACATTTTTTTCAGGAATCTACTCTCTGGAACCTAAAACTAATTTTAAAAAAACATCTTTCTAGGCATCCACTGTCCCTAATCGTGCAAGAAAATTTCAATTGACTTGTTGAAATATTGCAATCACCCTTATTCAAAAACGAAATTTAAATCAACTTTTTAGCAGTAACACCCTCACATTTTTCATAAAACAAACACATTTTTTTCTGGAATCTACTCTCTGGAACCTAAAACTAATTTGAAAAAAACATCTTTCTAGGCATCCACTGTCCCTAATCGTGCAAGAAAATTTCAATTGACTTGTTGAAGTATTGCAATCACCCTTATCCAAAAACGAAATTTAAATCAACTTTTTAGCAGTAACACACTCACATTTTTCATAAAACAAACACATTTTTTTTCAGGAATCTACTCTCTGGAACCTAAAACTAATTTTAAAAAAACATCTTTCTAGGCATCCACTGTCCCTAATCGTGCAAGAAAATGTCAATTGACTTGTTGAAATATTGCAATCACCCTTATCCAAAAACGAAATTTAAATCAACTTTTTAGCAGTAACACACTCACATTTTTCATAAAACAAACACATTTTTTTCAGGAATCTACTCTCTGAAACCTAAAACTAATTTTAAAAAAACATCTTTCTAGGCATCCACTGTCCCTAATCGTGCAACAAAATTTCAATTGACTTATTGAAATATTGCAATCACCCTTATTCAAAAACGAAATTTAAATCAACTTTTTAGCAGTAACACCCTCACATTTTTCATAAAACAAACACATTTTTTTCAGGAATCTACTCTGTGAAACCTAATACTAATTTAAAAAAGATATCTTTCTATGCATCCACTCTCCCTAATCGTGCAAGAAATTTTCAATTGACTTGTTGAAATATTGCAATCACCCTTATTCAAAAACGAAATTTAAATCAACTTTTTAGCAGTAACACCCTCACATTTTTCATAAAACAAACACATTTTTTTCAGGAATCTACTCTCTGAAACCTAAAACTAATTTAAAAAAAACATCTTTCTAGGCATCCACTCTCCCTAATCTTCCAAGAAAATTTCAATTAACTTATTGAAATATTGCAATCACCCTTATCCAAAAACGATATTTAAATCAACTTTTTAGCAGTAACACACTCACATTTTTCATAGAACAAACACTTTTTTTTCAGGAATCTACTCTCTGGAACCTAAAACTAATTTTAAAAAAACATCTTTCTAGGCATCCACTGTCCCTAATCGTGCAAGAAAATTTCAACTGACTTGTTGAAATATTGCAATCACCCTTATCCAAAAATGAAATTTAAATCAACTTTTTAGCAGTAACACACTCACATTTTTCATAAAACAAACACATTTTTTTCAGGAATCTACTCTCTGGAACCTAAAACTAATTTTAAAAAAACATCTTTCTAGGCATCCACTGTCCCTAATCGTGCAAGAAAATTTCAATTGACTTGTTGAAATATTGCAATCACCCTTATCCAAAAATGAAATTTAAATCAACTATTTAGCAGTAACACACTCACATTTTTCATAAAACAAACACATTTTTTTCAGGAATCTACTCTCTGGAACCTAAAACTAATTTTAAAAAAACATCTTTCTAGGCATCCATTGTCCCTAAGCGTGCAAGAAAATTTCAAATGACTTGTTGAAATATTGCAATCACCCTTATTCAAAAACGAAATTTAAATCAACTTTTTAGCAGTAACACCCTCACATTTTTCATAAAACAAACACATTTTTTTCAGGAATCTACTCTCTGAAAACTAATACTAATTTAAAAAAGAAATCTTTCTATGCATCCACTGTCCCTAATCGTGCAAGAAAATTTCAATTGACTTGTTGAAGTATTGCAATCACCCTTATTCAAAAACGAAATTTAAATCAACTTTTTAGCAGTAACACCCTCACATTTTTCATAAAACAAACACATTTTTTTCAGGAATCTACTCTCTGGAACCTAAAACTAATTTTAAAAAAACATCTTTCTAGGCATCCACTGTCCCTAATCGTGCAAGAAAATTTCAATTGACTTGTTGAAGTATTGCAATCACCCTTATCCAAAAATGAAATTTAAATCAACTTTTTAGCAGTAACACACTCACATTTTTCATAAAACAAACACATTTTTTTCAGGAATCTACTCTCTGGAACCTTAAACAAATTTTAAAAAAATATCTTTCTAGGCATCCACTGTCCCTAATCGTGCAAGAAAATTTCAATTGACTTGTTGAAATATTGCAATCACCCTTATCCAAAAATGAAATTTAAATCAACTTTTTAGCAGTAACACACTCACATTTTTCATAAAACAAACACATTTTTTTCAGGAATCTACTCTCTGGAACCTAAAACTAATTTTAAAAAAACATCTTTCTAGGCATCCATTGTCCCTAATCGTGCAAGAAAATTTCAATTGACTTGTTGAAATATTGCAATCACCCTTATTCAAAAACGAAATTTAAATCAACTTTTTAGCAGTAACACCCTCACATTTTTCATAAAACAAACACATTTTTTTCAGGAATCTACTCTCTGAAACCTAAAACTAATTAAAAAAAACATCTTTCTAGGCATCCACTCTCCCTAATCTTCCAAGAAAATTTCAATTAACTTATTGAAATATTGCAATCACCCTTATCCAAAAACGATATTTAAATCAACTTTTTAGCAGTAACACACTCACATTTTTCATAAAACAAACACATTTTTTTCAGGAATCTACTCTCTGGAACCTAAAACTAATTTAAAAAAACATCTTTCTAGGCATCCACTGTCCCTAATCGTGCAAGAAAATTTCAATTGACTTGTTGAAATATTGCAATCACCCTTATCCAAAAACGAAATTTAAATCAACTTTTTAGCAGTAACACACTCACATTTTTCATAAAACAAACACATTTTTTTCAGGAATCTACTCTCTGGAACCTAAAACTAATTTAAAAAAAACATCTTTCTAGGCATCCACTGTCCCTAATCGTGCAAGAAAATTTCAATTGACTTGTTGAAATATTGCAATCACCCTTATTCAAAAACGAAATTTAAATCAACTTTTTAGCAGTAACACCCTCACATTTTTCATAAAACAAACACATTTTTTTCAGGAATCTACTCTCTGAAACCTAAAACTAATTTAAAAAAAATATCTTTCTAGGCATCCACTGTCCCTAATCGTGCAAGAAAATTTCAATTGACTTGTTGAAATATTGCAATCACCCTTATCCAAAAACGAAATTTAAATCAACTTTTTAGCAGTAACACACTCACATTTTTCATAAAACAAACACATTTTTTTCAGGAATCTACTCTCTGGAACCTTAAACAAATTTTAAAAAAACATCTTTCTAGGCATCCACTGTCCCTAATCGTGCAAGAAAATTTCAATTGACTTGTTGAAATATTGCAATCACCCTTATCCAAAAATGAAATTTAAATCAACTTTTTAGCAGTAACACACTCATATTTTTCATAAAACAAACACATTTTTTTCAGGAATCTACTCTCTGGAACCTAAAACTAATTTTAAAAAAACATCTTTCTAGGCATCCACTGTCCCTAATCGTGCAAGAAAATTTCAATTGACTTGTTGAAGTATTGCAATCACCCTTATCCAAAAACGAAATTTAAATCAACTTTTTAGCAGTAACACCCTCACATTTTTCATAAAACAAACACATTTTTTTCAGGAATCTACTCTCTGAAAACTAATACTAATTTAAAAAAGAAATCTTTCTATGCATCCACTGTCCCTAATCGTGCAAGAAAATGTCAATTGACTTGTTGAAATATTGCAATCACCCTTATCCAAAAATGAAATTTAAATCAACTTTTTAGCAGTAACACCCTCACATTTTTCATAAAGCAAACACATTTTTTTCAGGAATCTACTCTCTGAAACCTAAAACTAATTAAAAAAAACATCTTTCTAGGCATCCACTCTCCCTAATCTTCCAAGAAAATTTCAATTAACTTATTGAAATATTGCAATCACCCTTATCCAAAAACGATATTTAAATCAACTTTTTAGCAGTAACACACTCACATTTTTCATAAAACAAACACATTTTTTTCAGGAATCTACTCTCTGGAACCTAAAACTAATTTAAAAAAAACATCTTTCTAGGCATCCACTGTCCCTAATCGTGCAAGAAAATTTCAATTGACTTGTTGAAATATTGCAATCACCCTTATCCAAAAACGAAATTTAAATCAACTTTTTAGCAGTAACACACTCACATTTTTCATAAAACAAACACATTTTTTTCAGGAATCTACTCTCTGGAACCTAAAACTAATTTTAAAAAAACATCTTTCTAGGCATCCACTGTCCCTAATCGTGCAAGAAAATTTCAATTGACTTGTTGAAATATTGCAATCACCCTTATTCAAAAACGAAATTTAAATCAACTTTTTAGCAGTAACACCCTCACATTTTTCATAAAACAAACACATTTTTTTCAGGAATCTACTCTCTGGAACCTAAAACTAATTTGAAAAAACATCTTTCTAGGCATCCACTGTCCCTAATCGTGCAAGAAAATTTCAATTGACTTGTTGAAGTATTGCAATCACCCTTATCCAAAAACGAAATTTAAATCAACTTTTTAGCAGTAACACACTCACATTTTTCATAAAACAAACACATTTTTTTTCAGGAATCTACTCTCTGGAACCTAAAACTAATTTTAAAAAAACATCTTTCTAGGCATCCACTGTCCCTAATCGTGCAAGAAAATGTCAATTGACTTGTTGAAATATTGCAATCACCCTTATCCAAAAACGAAATTTAAATCAACTTTTTAGCAGTAACACACTCACATTTTTCATAAAACAAACACATTTTTTTCAGGAATCTACTCTCTGAAACCTAAAACTAATTTAAAAAAAACATCTTTCTAGGCATCCACTGTCCCTAATCGTGCAACAAAATTTCAATTGACTTATTGAAATATTGCAATCACCCTTATTCAAAAACGAAATTTAAATCAACTTTTTAGCAGTAACACCCTCACATTTTTCATAAAACAAACACATTTTTTTCAGGAATCTACTCTGTGAAACCTAATACTAATTTAAAAAAGATATCTTTCTATGCATCCACTCTCCCTAATCGTGCAAGAAATTTTCAATTGACTTGTTGAAATATTGCAATCACCCTTATTCAAAAACGAAATTTAAATCAACTTTTTAGCAGTAACACCCTCACATTTTTCATAAAACAAACACATTTTTTTCAGGAATCTACTCTCTGAAACCTAAAACTAATTAAAAAAAAACATCTTTCTAGGCATCCACTCTCCCTAATCTTCCAAGAAAATTTCAATTAACTTATTGAAATATTGCAATCACCCTTATCCAAAAACGATATTTAAATCAACTTTTTAGCAGTAACACACTCACATTTTTCATAGAACAAACACTTTTTTTTCAGGAATCTACTCTCTGGAACCTAAAACTAATTTTAAAAAAACATCTTTCTAGGCATCCACTGTCCCTAATCGTGCAAGAAAATTTCAACTGACTTGTTGAAATATTGCAATCACCCTTATCCAAAAATGAAATTTAAATCAACTTTTTAGCAGTAACACACTCACATTTTTCATAAAACAAACACATTTTTTTCAGGAATCTACTCTCTGGAACCTAAAACTAATTTTAAAAAAACATCTTTCTAGGCATCCACTGTCCCTAATCGTGCAAGAAAATTTCAATTGACTTGTTGAAATATTGCAATCACCCTTATCCAAAAATGAAATTTAAATCAACTATTTAGCAGTAACACACTCACATTTTTCATAAAACAAACACATTTTTTTCAGGAATCTACTCTCTGGAACCTAAAACTAATTTTAAAAAAACATCTTTCTAGGCATCCATTGTCCCTAAGCGTGCAAGAAAATTTCAAATGACTTGTTGAAATATTGCAATCACCCTTATTCAAAAACGAAATTTAAATCAACTTTTTAGCAGTAACACCCTCACATTTTTCATAAAACAAACACATTTTTTTCAGGAATCTACTCTCTGAAAACTAATACTAATTTAAAAAAGAAATCTTTCTATGCATCCACTGTCCCTAATCGTGCAAGAAAATTTCAATTGACTTGTTGAAGTATTGCAATCACCCTTATTCAAAAACGAAATTTAAATCAACTTTTTAGCAGTAACACCCTCACATTTTTCATAAAACAAACACATTTTTTTCAGGAATCTACTCTCTGGAACCTAAAACTAATTTTAAAAAAACATCTTTCTAGGCATCCACTGTCCCTAATCGTGCAAGAAAATTTCAATTGACTTGTTGAAGTATTGCAATCACCCTTATCCAAAAATGAAATTTAAATCAACTTTTTAGCAGTAACACACTCACATTTTTCATAAAACAAACACATTTTTTTCAGGAATCTACTCTCTGGAACCTTAAACAAATTTTAAAAAAATATCTTTCTAGGCATCCACTGTCCCTAATCGTGCAAGAAAATTTCAATTGACTTGTTGAAATATTGCAATCACCCTTATCCAAAAATGAAATTTAAATCAACTTTTTAGCAGTAACACACTCACATTTTTCATAAAACAAACACATTTTTTTCAGGAATCTACTCTCTGGAACCTAAAACTAATTTTAAAAAAACATCTTTCTAGGCATCCATTGTCCCTAATCGTGCAAGAAAATTTCAATTGACTTGTTGAAATATTGCAATCACCCTTATTCAAAAACGAAATTTAAATCAACTTTTTAGCAGTAACACCCTCACATTTTTCATAAAACAAACACATTTTTTTCAGGAATCTACTCTCTGAAACCTAAAACTAATTAAAAAAAACATCTTTCTAGGCATCCACTCTCCCTAATCTTCCAAGAAAATTTCAATTAACTTATTGAAATATTGCAATCACCCTTATCCAAAAACGATATTTAAATCAACTTTTTAGCAGTAACACACTCACATTTTTCATAAAACAAACACATTTTTTTCAGGAATCTACTCTCTGGAACCTAAAACTAATTTAAAAAAAACATCTTTCTAGGCATCCACTGTCCCTAATCGTGCAAGAAAATTTCAATTGACTTGTTGAAATATTGCAATCACCCTTATCCAAAAACGAAATTTAAATCAACTTTTTAGCAGTAACACACTCACATTTTTCATAAAACAAACACATTTTTTTCAGGAATCTACTCTCTGGAACCTAAAACTAATTTAAAAAAAACATCTTTCTAGGCATCCACTGTCCCTAATCGTGCAAGAAAATTTCAATTGACTTGTTGAAATATTGCAATCACCCTTATTCAAAAACGAAATTTAAATCAACTTTTTAGCAGTAACACCCTCACATTTTTCATAAAACAAACACATTTTTTTCAGGAATCTACTCTCTGGAACCTAAAACTAATTTAAAAAAAACATCTTTCTAGGCATCCACTGTCCCTAATCGTGCAAGAAAATTTCAATTGACTTGTTGAAATATTGCAATCACCCCTATCCAAAAATGAAATTTAAATCAACTTTTTAGCAGTAACACACTCACATTTTTCATAAAACAAACACATTTTTTTCAGGAATCTACTCTCTGGAACCTAAAACTAATTTAAAAAAAACATCTTTCTAGGCATCCACTGTCCCTAATCGTGCAAGAAAATTTCAATTGACTTGTTGAAATATTGCAATCACCCTTATTCAAAAACGAAATTTAAATCAACTTTTTAGCAGTAACACCCTCACATTTTTCATAAAACAAACACATTTTTTTCAGGAATCTACTCTCTGAAACCTAATACTAATTTAAAAAAGAAATCTTTCTAGGCATCCACTGTCCCTAATCGTGCAAGAAATTTTCAATTGACTTGTTGAAATATTGCAATCACCCTTATTCAAAAACGAAATTTAAATCAACTTTTTAGCAGTAACACCCTCACATTTTTCATAAAACAAACAAATTTTTTTCAGGAATCTACTCTCTGAAACCTAAAACTAATTAAAAAAAACATCTTTCTAGGCATCCACTCTCCCTAATCTTCCAAGAAAATTTCAATTAACTTATTGAAATATTGCAATCACCCTTATCCAAAAACGATATTTAAATCAACTTTTTAGCAGTAACACACTCACATTTTTCATAAAACAAACACATTTTTTTCAGGAATCTACTCTCTGGAACCTAAAACTAATTTTAAAAAAACATCTTTCTAGGCATCCACTGTCCCTAATCGTGCAAGAAAATTTCAATTGACTTGTTGAAATATTGCAATCACCCTTATCCAAAAATGAAATTTAAATCAACTTTTTAGCTGTAACACACTCACATTTTTCATAAAACAAACACATTTTTTTCAGGAATCTACTCTCTGGAACCTAAAACTAATTTTAAAAAAACATCTTTCTAGGCATCCATTGTCCCTAAGCGTGCAAGAAAATTTCAATTGACTTGTTGAAATATTGCAATCACCCTTATTCAAAAACGAAATTTAAATCAATTTTTTAGCAGTAACACCCTCACATTTTTCATAAAACAAACACATTTTTTTCAGGAATCTACTCTCTGAAAACTAATACTAATTTAAAAAAGAAATCTTTCTATGCATCCACTGTCCCTAATCGTGCAAGAAAATTTCAATTGACTTGTTGAAGTATTGCAATCACCCTTATCCAAAAACGAAATTTAAATCAACTTTTTAGCAGTAACACACTCACATTTTTCATAAAACAAACACATTTTTTTCAGGAATCTATTCTCTGGAACCTAAAACTAATTTAAAAAAAACATCTTTCTAGGCATCCACTGTCCCTAATCGTGCAAGAAAATTTCAATTAACTTGTTGAAATATTGCAATCACCCTTATCCAAAAACGAAATTTAAATCAACTTTTTAGCAGTAACACACTCACATTTTTCATAAAACAAACACATTTTTTTCAGGAATCTACTCTGTGAAACCTAATACTAATTTAAAAAAGATATCTTTCTATGCATCCACTCTCCCTAATCGTGCAAGAAATTTTCAATTGACTTGTTGAAATATTGCAATCACCCTTATTCAAAAACGAAATTTAAATCAACTTTTTAGCAGTAACACCCTCACATTTTTCATAAAACAAACACATTTTTTTCAGGAATCTACTCTCTGAAACCTAAAACTAATAAAAAAAAAACATCTTTCTAGGCATCCACTCTCCCTAATCTTCCAAGAAAATTTCAATTAACTTATTGAAATATTGCAATCACCCTTATCCAAAAACGATATTTAAATCAACTTTTTAGCAGTAACACACTCACATTTTTCATAAAACAAACACATTTTTTTCAGGAATCTACTCTCTGGAACCTAAAACTAATTTTAAAAAAACATCTTTCTAGGCATCCACTGTCCCTAATCGTGCAAGAAAATTTCAATTGACTTGTTGAAATATTGCAATCACCCTTATCCAAAAATGAAATTTAAATCAACTTTTTAGCAGTAACACACTCACATTTTTCATAAAACAAACAAATTTTTTTCAGGAATCTACTCTCTGGAACCTAAAACTAATTTTAAAAAAACATCTTTCTAGGCATCCACTGTCCCTAATCGTGCAAGAAAATTTCAATTGACTTGTTGAAATATTGCAATCACCCTTATCCAAAAATGAAATTTAAATCAACTTTTTAGCAGTAACACACTCACATTTTTCATAAAACAAACACATTTTTTTCAGGAATCTACTCTCTGGAACCTAAAACTAATTTTAAAAAAACATCTTTCTAGGCATCCATTGTCCCTAAGCGTGCAAGAAAATGTCAATTGACTTGTTGAAATATTGCAATCACCCTTATTCAAAAACGAAATTTAAATCAACTTTTTAGCAGTAACACCCTCACATTTTTCATAAAACAAACACATTTTTTTCAGGAATCTACTCTCTGAAAACTAATACTAATTCAAAAAAGAAATCTTTCTATGCATCCACTGTCCCTAATCGTGCAAGAAAATTTCAATTGACTTGTTGAAGTATTGCAATCACCCTTATCCAAAAACGAAATTTAAATCAACTTTTTAGCAGTAACACACTCACATTTTTCATAAAACAAACACATTTTTTTCAGGAATCTACTCTCTGGAACTTAAAACTAATTTCAAAAAAACATCTTTCTAGGCATCCACTGTCCCTAATCGTGCAAGAAAATTTCAATTGACTTGTTGAAATATTGCAATCACCCTTATCCAAAAATGAAATTTAAATTAACTTTTTAGCAGTAACACACTCACATTTTTCATAAAACAAACACATTTTTTTCAGGAATCTACTGTCTGGAACCTAAAACTAATTTTAAAAAAACATCTTTCTAGGCATCCACTGTCCCTAATCGTGCAAGAAAATTTCAATTGACTTGTTGAAATATTGCAATCACCCTTATTCAAAAACGAAATTTAAATCAACTTTTTAGCAGTAACACCCTCACATTTTTCATAAAACAAACACATTTTTTTCAGGAATCTACTCTCTGGAACCTAAAACTAATTTTAAAAAAACATCTTTCTAGGCATCCACTGTCCCTAATCGTGCAAGAAAATTTCAATTGACTTGTTGAAGTATTGCAATCACCCTTATCCAAAAACGAAATTTAAATCAACTTTTTAGCAGTAACACACTCACATTTTTCATAAAACAAACACATTTTTTTCAGGAATCTACTCTCTGGAACCTTAAACAAATTTTAAAAAAACATCTTTCTAGGCATCCACTGTCCCTAATCGTGCAAGAAAATTTCAATTGACTTGTTGAAATATTGCAATCACCCTTATCCAAAAATGAAATTTAAATCAACTTTTTAGCATTAACACACTCACATTTTTCATAAAACAAACACATTTTTTTCAGGAATCTACTCTCTGGAACCTAAAACTAATTTTAAAAAAACATCTTTCTAGGCATCCATTGTCCCTAATCGTGCAAGAAAATTTCAATTGACTTGTTGAAATATTGCAATCACCCTTATTCAAAAACGAAATTTAAATCAACTTTTTAGCAGTAACACCCTCACATTTTTCATAAAACAAACACATTTTTTTCAGGAATCTACTCTCTGAAAACTAATACTAATTTAAAAAAGAAATCTTTCTATGCATCCACTGTCCCTAATCGTGCAAGAAAATTTCAATTGACTTGTTGAAGTATTGCAATCACCCTTATCCAAAAACGAAATTTAAATCAACTTTTTAGCAGTAACACACTCACATTTTTCATAAAACAAACACATTTTTTTCAGGAATTTACTCTCTGGAACCTAAAACTAATTTTAAAAAAACATCTTTCTAGGCATCCACTGTCCCTAATCGTGCAAGAAAATTTCAATTAACTTGTTGAAATATTGCAATCACCCTTATCCAAAAACGAAATTTAAATCAACTTTTTAGCAGTAACACACTCACATTTTTCATAAAACAAACACATTTTTTTCAGGAATCTACTCTCTGAAACCTAAAACTAATTTTAAAAAAATATCTTTCTAGGCATCCACTGTCCCTAATCGTGCAAGAAAATTTCAATTGACTTGTTGAAATATTGCAATCACCCTTATTCAAAAACAAAATTTAAATCAACTTTTTAGCAGTAACACCCTCACATTTTTCATAAAACAAACACATTTTTTTCAGGAATCTACTCTTTGAAACCTAAAACTAATTAAAAAAAACATCTTTCTAGGCATCCACTCTCCCTAATCTTCCAAGAAAATTTCAATTAACTTATTGAAATATTGCAATCACCCTTATCCAAAAACGATATTTAAATCAACTTTTTAGCAGTAACACACTCACATTTTTCATAAAACAAACACATTTTTTTCAGGAATCTACTCTCTGAAACCTAAAACTAATTTTAAAAAAATATCTTTCTAGGCATCCACTGTCCCTAATCGTGCAAGAAAATTTCAATTGACTTGTTGAAATATTGCAATCACCCTTATCCAAAAACGAAATTTAAATCAACTTTTTAGCAGTAACACACTCACATTTTTCATAAAACAAACACATTTTTTTCAGGAATCTACTCTCTGGAACCTTAAACAAATTTTAAAAAAACATCTTTCTAGGCATCCACTGTCCCTAATCGTGCAAGAAAATTTCAATTGACTTGTTGAAATATTGCAATCACCCTTATCCAAAAATGAAATTTAAATCAACTTTTTAGCAGTAACACACTCATATTTTTCATAAAACAAACACATTTTTTTCAGGAATCTACTCTCTGGAACCTAAAACTAATTTTAAAAAAACATCTTTCTAGGCATCCACTGTCCCTAATCGTGCAAGAAAATTTCAATTGACTTGTTGAAGTATTGCAATCACCCTTATCCAAAAACGAAATTTAAATCAACTTTTTAGCAGTAACACCCTCACATTTTTCATAAAACAAACACATTTTTTTCAGGAATCTACTCTCTGAAAACTAATACTAATTTAAAAAAGAAATCTTTCTATGCATCCACTGTCCCTAATCGTGCAAGAAAATGTCAATTGACTTGTTGAAATATTGCAATCACCCTTATCCAAAAATGAAATTTAAATCAACTTTTTAGCAGTAACACCCTCACATTTTTCAGAAAACAAACACATTTTTTTCAGGAATCTACTCTCTGAAACCTAAAACTAATTAAAAAAAACATCTTTCTAGGCATCCACTCTCCCTAATCTTCCAAGAAAATTTCAATTAACTTATTGAAATATTGCAATCACCCTTATCCAAAAACGATATTTAAATCAACTTTTTAGCAGTAACACACTCACATTTTTCATAAAACAAACACATTTTTTTCAGGAATCTACTCTCTGGAACCTAAAACTAATTTAAAAAAAACATCTTTCTAGGCATCCACTGTCCCTAATCGTGCAAGAAAATTTCAATTGACTTGTTGAAATATTGCAATCACCCTTATCCAAAAACGAAATTTAAATCAACTTTTTAGCAGTAACACACTCACATTTTTCATAAAACAAACACATTTTTTTCAGGAATCTACTCTCTGGAACCTAAAACTAATTTTAAAAAAACATCTTTCTAGGCATCCACTGTCCCTAATCGTGCAAGAAAATTTCAATTGACTTGTTGAAATATTGCAATCACCCTTATTCAAAAACGAAATTTAAATCAACTTTTTAGCAGTAACACCCTCACATTTTTCATAAAACAAACACATTTTTTTCAGGAATCTACTCTCTGGAACCTAAAACTAATTTGAAAAAAACATCTTTCTAGGCATCCACTGTCCCTAATCGTGCAAGAAAATTTCAATTGACTTGTTGAAGTATTGCAATCACCCTTATCCAAAAACGAAATTTAAATCAACTTTTTAGCAGTAACACACTCACATTTTTCATAAAACAAACACATTTTTTTTCAGGAATCTACTCTCTGGAACCTAAAACTAATTTTAAAAAAACATCTTTCTAGGCATCCACTGTCCCTAATCGTGCAAGAAAATGTCAATTGACTTGTTGAAATATTGCAATCACCCTTATCCAAAAACGAAATTTAAATCAACTTTTTAGCAGTAACACACTCACATTTTTCATAAAACAAACACATTTTTTTCAGGAATCTACTCTCTGAAACCTAAAACTAATTTTAAAAAAACATCTTTCTAGGCATCCACTGTCCCTAATCGTGCAACAAAATTTCAATTGACTTATTGAAATATTGCAATCACCCTTATTCAAAAACGAAATTTAAATCAACTTTTTAGCAGTAACACCCTCACATTTTTCATAAAACAAACACATTTTTTTCAGGAATCTACTTTGTGAAACCTAATACTAATTTAAAAAAGATATCTTTCTATGCATCCACTCTCCCTAATCGTGCAAGAAATTTTCAATTGACTTGTTGAAATATTGCAATCACCCTTATTCAAAAACGAAATTTAAATCAACTTTTTAGCAGTAACACCCTCACATTTTTCATAAAACAAACACACTTTTTTCAGGAATCTACTCTCTGAAACCTAAAACTAATTAAAAAAAAACATCTTTCTAGGCATCCACTCTCCCTAATCTTCCAAGAAAATTTCAATTAACTTATTGAAATATTGCAATCACCCTTATCCAAAAACGATATTTAAATCAACTTTTTAGCAGTAACACACTCACATTTTTCATAGAACAAACACATTTTTTTCAGGAATCTACTCTGTGAAACCTAATACTAATTTAAAAAAGATATCTTTCTATGCATCCACTCTCCCTAATCGTGCAAGAAATTTTCAATTGACTTGTTGAAATATTGCAATCACCCTTATCCAAAAATGAAATTTAAATCAACTTTTTAGCAGTAACACACTCACATTTTTCATAAAACAAACACATTTTTTTCAGGAATCTACTCTCTGGAACCTAAAACTAATTTTAAAAAAACATCTTTCTAGGCATCCACTGTCCCTAATCGTGCAAGAAAATTTCAATTGACTTGTTGAAATATTGCAATCACCCTTATCCAAAAATGAAATTTAAATCAACTTTTTAGCAGTAACACACTCACATTTTTCATAAAACAAACACATTTTTTTCAGGAATCTACTCGCTGGAACCTAAAACTAATTTTAAAAAAACATCTTTCTAGGCATCCATTGTCCCTAAGCGTGCAAGAAAATTTCAAATGACTTGTTGAAATATTGCAATCACCCTTATTCAAAAACGAAATTTAAATCAACTTTTTAGCAGTAACACCCTCACATTTTTTCATAAAACAAACACATTTTTTTCAGGAATCTACTCTCTGAAAACTAATACTAATTTAAAAAAGAAATCTTTCTATGCATCCACTGTCCCTAATCGTGCAAGAAAATTTCAATTGACTTGTTGAAGTATTGCAATCACCCTTATTCAAAAACGAAATTTAAATCAACTTTTTAGCAGTAACACCCTCACATTTTTCATAAAACAAACACATTTTTTTCAGGAATCTACTCTCTGGAACCTAAAACTAATTTTAAAAAAACATCTTTCTAGGCATCCACTGTCCCTAATCGTGCAAGAAAATTTCAATTGACTTGTTGAAGTATTGCAATCACCCTTATCCAAAAATGAAATTTAAATCAACTTTTTAGCAGTAACACACTCACATTTTTCATAAAACAAACACATTTTTTTCAGGAATCTACTCTCTGGAACCTTAAACAAATTTTAAAAAAACATCTTTCTAGGCATCCACTGTCCCTAATCGTGCAAGAAAATTTCAATTGACTTGTTGAAATATTGCAATCACCCTTATCCAAAAATGAAATTTAAATCAACTTTTTAGCAGTAACACACTCACATTTTTCATAAAACAAACACATTTTTTTCAGGAATCTACTCTCTGGAACCTAAAACTAATTTTAAAAAAAATCTTTCTAGGCATCCACTGTCCCTAATCGTGCAAGAAAATTTCAATTGACTTGTTGAAATATTGCAATCACCCTTATTCAAAAACGAAATTTAAATCAACTTTTTAGCAGTAACACCCTCACATTTTTCATAAAACAAACACATTTTTTTCAGGAATCTACTCTCTGAAACCTAATACTAATTTAAAAAAGAAATCTTTCTAGGCATCCACTGTCCCTAATCGTGCAAGAAATTTTCAATTGACTTGTTGAAATATTGCAATCACCCTTATTCAAAAACGAAATTTAAATCAACTTTTTAGCAGTAACACCCTCACATTTTTCATAAAACAAACAAATTTTTTTCAGGAATCTACTCTCTGAAACCTAAAACTAATTAAAAAAAACATCTTTCTAGGCATCCACTCTCCCTAATCTTCCAAGAAAATTTCAATTAACTTATTGAAATATTGCAATCACCCTTATCCAAAAACAATATTTAAATCAACTTTTTAGCAGTAACACACTCACATTTTTCATAAAACAAACACATTTTTTTCAGGAATCTACTCTCTGGAACCTAAAACTAATTTTAAAAAAACATCTTTCTAGGCATCCACTGTCCCTAATCGTGCAAGAAAATTTCAATTGACTTGTTGAAATATTGCAATCACCCTTATCCAAAAATGAAATTTAAATCAACTTTTTAGCAGTAACACACTCACATTTTTCATAAAACAAACACATTTTTTTCAGGAATCTACTCTCTGGAACCTAAAACTAATTTTAAAAAAACATCTTTCTAGGCATCCATTGTCCCTAAGCGTGCAAGAAAATTTCAATTGACTTGTTGAAATATTGCAATCACCCTTATTCAAAAACGAAATTTAAATCAATTTTTTAGCAGTAACACCCTCACATTTTTCATAAAACAAACACATTTTTTTCAGGAATCTACTCTCTGAAAACTAATACTAATTTAAAAAAGAAATCTTTCTATGCATCCACTGTCCCTAATCGTGCAAGAAAATTTCAATTGACTTGTTGAAGTATTGCAATCACCCTTATCCAAAAACGAAATTTAAATCAACTTTTTAGCAGTAACACACTCACATTTTTCATAAAACAAACACATTTTTTTCAGGAATCTATTCTCTGGAACCTAAAACTAATTTTAAAAAAACATCTTTCTAGGCATCCACTGTCCCTAATCGTGCAAGAAAATTTCAATTGACTTGTTGAAATATTGCAATCACCCTTATCCAAAAACGAAATTTAAATCAACTTTTTAGCAGTAACACACTCACATTTTTCATAAAACAAACACATTTTTTTCAGGAATCTACTCTGTGAAACCTAATACTAATTTAAAAAAGATATCTTTCTATGCATCCACTCTCCCTAATCGTGCAAGAAATTTTCAATTGACTTGTTGAAATATTGCAATCACCCTTATTCAAAAACGAAATTTAAATCAACTTTTTAGCAGTAACACCCTCACATTTTTCATAAAACAAACACATTTTTTTCAGGAATCTACTCTCTGGAACCTAAAACTAATTTTAAAAAAACATCTTTCTAGGCATCCACTGTCCCTAATCGTGCAAGAAAATTTCAATTGACTTGTTGAAATATTGCAATTACCCTTATCCAAAAATGAAATTTAAATCAACTTTTTACTAGTAACACACTCACATTTTTCATAAAACAAACACATTTTTTTCAGGAATCTACTCTCTGGAACCTAAAACTAATTTTAAAAAAACATCTTTCTAGGCATCCATTGTCCCTAAGCGTGCAAGAAAATGTCAATTGACTTGTTGAAATATTGCAATCACCCTTATCCAAAAATGAAATTTAAATCAACTTTTTAGCATTAACACACTCACATTTTTCATAAAACAAACACATTTTTTTCAGGAATCTACTCTCTGGAACCTAAAACTAATTTTAAAAAAATATCTTTCTAGGCATCCATTGTCCCTAATCGTGCAAGAAAATTTCAATTGACTTGTTGAAATATTGCAATCACCCTTATTCAAAAACGAAATTTAAATCAACTTTTTAGCAGTAACACCCTCACATTTTTCATAAAACAAACACATTTTTTTCAGGAATCTACTCTCTGAAACCTAAAACTAATTAAAAAAAACATCTTTCTAGGCATCCACTCTCCCTAATCTTCCAAGAAAATTTCAATTAACTTATTGAAATATTGCAATCACCCTTATCCAAAAACGATATTTAAATCAACTTTTTAGCAGTAACACACTCACATTTTTCATAAAACAAACACATTTTTTTCAGGAATCTACTCTCTGGAACCTAAAACTAATTTAAAAAAAACATCTTTCTAGGCATCCACTGTCCCTAATCGTGCAAGAAAATTTCAATTGACTTGTTGAAATATTGCAATCACCCTTATCCAAAAACGAAATTTAAATCAACTTTTTAGCAGTAACACACTCACATTTTTCATAAAACAAACACATTTTTTTCAGGAATCTACTCTCTGGAACCTAAAACTAATTTAAAAAAAACATCTTTCTAGGCATCCACTGTCCCTAATCGTGCAAGAAAATTTCAATTGACTTGTTGAAATATTGCAATCACCCTTATTCAAAAACGAAATTTAAATCAACTTTTTAGCAGTAACACCCTCACATTTTTCATAAAACAAACACATTTTTTTCAGGAATCTACTCTCTGGAACCTAAAACTAATTTAAAAAAAACATCTTTCTAGGCATCCACTGTCCCTAATCGTGCAAGAAAATTTCAATTGACTTGTTGAAATATTTCAATCACCCCTATCCAAAAATGAAATTTAAATCAACTTTTTAGCAGTAACACACTCACATTTTTCATAAAACAAACACATTTTTTTCAGGAATCTACTCTCTGGAACCTAAAACTAATTTTAAAAAAACATCTTTCTAGGCATCCACTGTCCCTAATCGTGCAAGAAAATTTCAATTGACTTGTTGAAATATTGCAATCACCCTTATTCAAAAACGAAATTTAAATCAACTTTTTAGCAGTAACACCCTCACATTTTTCATAAAACAAACACATTTTTTTCAGGAATCTACTCTCTGAAACCTAATACTAATTTAAAAAAGTAATCTTTCTAGGCATCCACTGTCCCTAATCGTGCAAGAAATTTTCAATTGACTTGTTGAAATATTGCAATCACCCTTATTCAAAAACGAAATTTAAATCAACTTTTTAGCAGTAACACCCTCACATTTTTCATAAAACAAACACATTTTTTTCAGGAATCTACTCTCTGAAACCTAAAACTAATAAAAAAAAACATCTTTCTAGGCATCCACTCTCCCTAATCTTCCAAGAAAATTTCAATTAACTTATTGAAATATTGCAATCACCCTTATCCAAAAACGATATTTAAATCAACTTTTTAGCAGTAACACACTCACATTTTTCATAAAACAAACACATTTTTTTCAGGAATCTACTCTCTGGAACCTAAAACTAATTTTAAAAAAACATCTTTCTAGGCATCCACTGTCCCTAATCGTGCAAGAAAATTTCAATTGACTTGTTGAAATATTGCAATCACCCTTATCCAAAAATGAAATTTAAATCAACTTTTTAGCAGTAACACACTCACATTTTTCATAAAACAAACACATTTTTTTCAGGAATCTACTCTCTGGAACCTAAAACTAATTTTAAAAAAACATCTTTCTAGGCATCCATTGTCCCTAAGGGTGCAAGAAAATTTCAATTGACTTGTTGAAATATTGCAATCACCCTTATTCAAAAACGAAATTTAAATCAATTTTTTAGCAGTAACACCCTCACATTTTTCATAAAACAAACACATTTTTTTCAGGAATCTACTCTCTGAAAACTAATACTAATTTAAAAAAGAAATCTTTCTATGCATCCACTGTCCCTAATCGTGCAAGAAAATTTCAATTGACTTGTTGAAGTATTGCAATCACCCTTATCCAAAAACGAAATTTAAATCAACTTTTTAGCAGTAACACACTCACATTTTTCATAAAACAAACACATTTTTTTCAGGAATCTATTCTCTGGAACCTAAAACTAATTTTAAAAAAACATCTTTCTAGGCATCCACTGTCCCTAATCGTGCAAGAAAATTTCAATTAACTTGTTGAAATATTGCAATCACCCTTATCCAAAAACGAAATTTAAATCAACTTTTTAGCAGTAACACACTCACATTTTTCATAAAACAAACACATTTTTTTCAGGAATCTACTCTCTGAAACCTAAAACTAATTTTAAAAAAATATCTTTCTAGGCATCCACTGTCCCTAATCGTGCAAGAAAATTTCAATTGACTTGTTGAAATATTGCAATCACCCTTATTCAAAAACGAAATTTAAATCAACTTTTTAGCAGTAACACCCTCACATTTTTCATAAAACAAACACATTTTTTTCAGGAATCTACTCTCTGAAACCTAAAACTAATTAAAAAAAACATCTTTCTAGGCATCCACTCTCCCTAATCTTCCAAGAAAATTTCAATTAACTTATTGAAATATTGCAATCACCCTTATCCAAAAACGATATTTAAATCAACTTTTTAGCAGTAACACACTCACATTTTTCATAAAACAAACACATTTTTTTCAGGAATCTACTCTCTGGAACCTAAAACTAATTTAAAAAAAACATCTTTCTAGGCATCCACTGTCCCTAATCGTGCAAGAAAATTTCAATTGACTTGTTGAAATATTGCAATCACCCTTATCCAAAAATGAAATTTAAATCAACTTTTTAGCAGTAACACACTCACATTTTTCATAAAACAAACACATTTTTTTCAGGAATCTACTCTCTGGAACCTTAAACAAATTTTAAAAAAACATCTTTCTAGGCATCCACTGTCCCTAATCGTGCAAGAAAATTTCAATTGACTTGTTGAAATATTGCAATCACCCTTATCCAAAAATGAAATTTAAATCAACTTTTTAGCAGTAACACACTCATATTTTTCATAAAACAAACACATTTTTTTCAGGAATCTACTCTCTGGAACCTAAAACTAATTTTAAAAAAACATCTTTCTAGGCATCCACTGTCCCTAATCGTGCAAGAAAATTTCAATTGACTTGTTGAAGTATTGCAATCACCCTTATCCAAAAACGAAATTTAAATCAACTTTTTAGCAGTAACACCCTCACATTTTTCATAAAACAAACACATTTTTTTCAGGAATCTACTCTCTGAAAACTAATACTAATTTAAAAAAGAAATCTTTCTATGCATCCACTGTCCCTAATCGTGCAAGAAAATGTCAATTGACTTGTTGAAATATTGCAATCACCCTTATCCAAAAATGAAATTTAAATCAACTTTTTAGCAGTAACACCCTCACATTTTTCAGAAAACAAACACATTTTTTTCAGGAATCTACTCTCTGAAACCTAAAACTAATTAAAAAAAACATCTTTCTAGGCATCCACTCTCCCTAATCTTCCAAGAAAATTTCAATTAACTTATTGAAATATTGCAATCACCCTTATCCAAAAACGATATTTAAATCAACTTTTTAGCAGTAACACACTCACATTTTTCATAAAACAAACACATTTTTTTCAGGAATCTACTCTCTGGAACCTAAAACTAATTTAAAAAAAACATCTTTCTAGGCATCCACTGTCCCTAATCGTGCAAGAAAATTTCAATTGACTTGTTGAAATATTGCAATCACCCTTATCCAAAAACGAAATTTAAATCAACTTTTTAGCAGTAACACACTCACATTTTTCATAAAACAAACACATTTTTTTCAGGAATCTACTCTCTGGAACCTAAAACTAATTTTAAAAAAACATCTTTCTAGGCATCCACTGTCCCTAATCGTGCAAGAAAATTTCAATTGACTTGTTGAAATATTGCAATCACCCTTATTCAAAAACGAAATTTAAATCAACTTTTTAGCAGTAACACCCTCACATTTTTCATAAAACAAACACATTTTTTTCAGGAATCTACTCTCTGGAACCTAAAACTAATTTGAAAAAAACATCTTTCTAGGCATCCACTGTCCCTAATCGTGCAAGAAAATTTCAATTGACTTGTTGAAGTATTGCAATCACCCTTATCCAAAAACGAAATTTAAATCAACTTTTTAGCAGTAACACACTCACATTTTTCATAAAACAAACACATTTTTTTTCAGGAATCTACTCTCTGGAACCTAAAACTAATTTTAAAAAAACATCTTTCTAGGCATCCACTGTCCCTAATCGTGCAAGAAAATGTCAATTGACTTGTTGAAATATTGCAATCACCCTTATCCAAAAACGAAATTTAAATCAACTTTTTAGCAGTAACACACTCACATTTTTCATAAAACAAACACATTTTTTTCAGGAATCTACTCTCTGAAACCTAAAACTAATTTTAAAAAAACATCTTTCTAGGCATCCACTGTCCCTAATCGTGCAACAAAATTTCAATTGACTTATTGAAATATTGCAATCACCCTTATTCAAAAACGAAATTTAAATCAACTTTTTAGCAGTAACACCCTCACATTTTTCATAAAACAAACACATTTTTTTCAGGAATCTACTTTGTGAAACCTAATACTAATTTAAAAAAGATATCTTTCTATGCATCCACTCTCCCTAATCGTGCAAGAAATTTTCAATTGACTTGTTGAAATATTGCAATCACCCTTATTCAAAAACGAAATTTAAATCAACTTTTTAGCAGTAACACCCTCACATTTTTCATAAAACAAACACACTTTTTTCAGGAATCTACTCTCTGAAACCTAAAACTAATTAAAAAAAAACATCTTTCTAGGCATCCACTCTCCCTAATCTTCCAAGAAAATTTCAATTAACTTATTGAAATATTGCAATCACCCTTATCCAAAAACGATATTTAAATCAACTTTTTAGCAGTAACACACTCACATTTTTCATAGAACAAACACATTTTTTTCAGGAATCTACTCTGTGAAACCTAATACTAATTTAAAAAAGATATCTTTCTATGCATCCACTCTCCCTAATCGTGCAAGAAATTTTCAATTGACTTGTTGAAATATTGCAATCACCCTTATCCAAAAATGAAATTTAAATCAACTTTTTAGCAGTAACACACTCACATTTTTCATAAAACAAACACATTTTTTTCAGGAATCTACTCTCTGGAACCTAAAACTAATTTTAAAAAAACATCTTTCTAGGCATCCACTGTCCCTAATCGTGCAAGAAAATTTCAATTGACTTGTTGAAATATTGCAATCACCCTTATCCAAAAATGAAATTTAAATCAACTTTTTAGCAGTAACACACTCACATTTTTCATAAAACAAACACATTTTTTTCAGGAATCTACTCGCTGGAACCTAAAACTAATTTTAAAAAAACATCTTTCTAGGCATCCATTGTCCCTAAGCGTGCAAGAAAATTTCAAATGACTTGTTGAAATATTGCAATCACCCTTATTCAAAAACGAAATTTAAATCAACTTTTTAGCAGTAACACCCTCACATTTTTTCATAAAACAAACACATTTTTTTCAGGAATCTACTCTCTGAAAACTAATACTAATTTAAAAAAGAAATCTTTCTATGCATCCACTGTCCCTAATCGTGCAAGAAAATTTCAATTGACTTGTTGAAGTATTGCAATCACCCTTATTCAAAAACGAAATTTAAATCAACTTTTTAGCAGTAACACCCTCACATTTTTCATAAAACAAACACATTTTTTTCAGGAATCTACTCTCTGGAACCTAAAACTAATTTTAAAAAAACATCTTTCTAGGCATCCACTGTCCCTAATCGTGCAAGAAAATTTCAATTGACTTGTTGAAGTATTGCAATCACCCTTATCCAAAAATGAAATTTAAATCAACTTTTTAGCAGTAACACACTCACATTTTTCATAAAACAAACACATTTTTTTCAGGAATCTACTCTCTGGAACCTTAAACAAATTTTAAAAAAACATCTTTCTAGGCATCCACTGTCCCTAATCGTGCAAGAAAATTTCAATTGACTTGTTGAAATATTGCAATCACCCTTATCCAAAAATGAAATTTAAATCAACTTTTTAGCAGTAACACACTCACATTTTTCATAAAACAAACACATTTTTTTCAGGAATCTACTCTCTGGAACCTAAAACTAATTTTAAAAAAACATCTTTCTAGGCATCCATTGTCCCTAATCGTGCAAGAAAATTTCAATTGACTTGTTGAAATATTGCAATCACCCTTATTCAAAAACGAAATTTAAATCAACTTTTTAGCAGTAACACCCTCACATTTTTCATAAAACAAACACATTTTTTTCAGGAATCTACTCTCTGAAACCTAAAACTAATTAAAAAAAACATCTTTCTAGGCATCCACTCTCCCTAATCTTCCAAGAAAATTTCAATTAACTTATTGAAATATTGCAATCACCCTTATCCAAAAACGATATTTAAATCAACTTTTTAGCAGTAACACACTCACATTTTTCATAAAACAAACACATTTTTTTCAGGAATCTACTCTCTGGAACCTAAAACTAATTTAAAAAAAACATCTTTCTAGGCATCCACTGTCCCTAATCGTGCAAGAAAATTTCAATTGACTTGTTGAAATATTGCAATCACCCCTATCCAAAAATGAAATTTAAATCAACTTTTTAGCAGTAACACACTCACATTTTTCATAAAACAAACACATTTTTTTCAGGAATCTACTCTCTGGAACCTAAAACTAATTTTAAAAAAAATCTTTCTAGGCATCCACTGTCCCTAATCGTGCAAGAAAATTTCAATTGACTTGTTGAAATATTGCAATCACCCTTATTCAAAAACGAAATTTAAATCAACTTTTTAGCAGTAACACCCTCACATTTTTCATAAAACAAACACATTTTTTTCAGGAATCTACTCTCTGAAACCTAATACTAATTTAAAAAAGAAATCTTTCTAGGCATCCACTGTCCCTAATCGTGCAAGAAATTTTCAATTGACTTGTTGAAATATTGCAATCACCCTTATTCAAAAACGAAATTTAAATCAACTTTTTAGCAGTAACACCCTCACATTTTTCATAAAACAAACAAATTTTTTTCAGGAATCTACTCTCTGAAACCTAAAACTAATTAAAAAAAACATCTTTCTAGGCATCCACTCTCCCTAATCTTCCAAGAAAATTTCAATTAACTTATTGAAATATTGCAATCACCCTTATCCAAAAACAATATTTAAATCAACTTTTTAGCAGTAACACACTCACATTTTTCATAAAACAAACACATTTTTTTCAGGAATCTACTCTCTGGAACCTAAAACTAATTTTAAAAAAACATCTTTCTAGGCATCCACTGTCCCTAATCGTGCAAGAAAATTTCAATTGACTTGTTGAAATATTGCAATCACCCTTATCCAAAAATGAAATTTAAATCAACTTTTTAGCAGTAACACACTCACATTTTTCATAAAACAAACACATTTTTTTCAGGAATCTACTCTCTGGAACCTAAAACTAATTTTAAAAAAACATCTTTCTAGGCATCCATTGTCCCTAAGCGTGCAAGAAAATTTCAATTGACTTGTTGAAATATTGCAATCACCCTTATTCAAAAACGAAATTTAAATCAATTTTTTAGCAGTAACACCCTCACATTTTTCATAAAACAAACACATTTTTTTCAGGAATCTACTCTCTGAAAACTAATACTAATTTAAAAAAGAAATCTTTCTATGCATCCACTGTCCCTAATCGTGCAAGAAAATTTCAATTGACTTGTTGAAGTATTGCAATCACCCTTATCCAAAAACGAAATTTAAATCAACTTTTTAGCAGTAACACACTCACATTTTTCATAAAACAAACACATTTTTTTCAGGAATCTATTCTCTGGAACCTAAAACTAATTTTAAAAAAACATCTTTCTAGGCATCCACTGTCCCTAATCGTGCAAGAAAATTTCAATTGACTTGTTGAAATATTGCAATCACCCTTATCCAAAAACGAAATTTAAATCAACTTTTTAGCAGTAACACACTCACATTTTTCATAAAACAAACACATTTTTTTCAGGAATCTACTCTGTGAAACCTAATACTAATTTAAAAAAGATATCTTTCTATGCATCCACTCTCCCTAATCGTGCAAGAAATTTTCAATTGACTTGTTGAAATATTGCAATCACCCTTATTCAAAAACGAAATTTAAATCAACTTTTTAGCAGTAACACCCTCACATTTTTCATAAAACAAACACATTTTTTTCAGGAATCTACTCTCTGGAACCTAAAACTAATTTTAAAAAAACATCTTTCTAGGCATCCACTGTCCCTAATCGTGCAAGAAAATTTCAATTGACTTGTTGAAATATTGCAATTACCCTTATCCAAAAATGAAATTTAAATCAACTTTTTACTAGTAACACACTCACATTTTTCATAAAACAAACACATTTTTTTCAGGAATCTACTCTCTGGAACCTAAAACTAATTTTAAAAAAACATCTTTCTAGGCATCCATTGTCCCTAAGCGTGCAAGAAAATGTCAATTGACTTGTTGAAATATTGCAATCACCCTTATCCAAAAATGAAATTTAAATCAACTTTTTAGCATTAACACACTCACATTTTTCATAAAACAAACACATTTTTTTCAGGAATCTACTCTCTGGAACCTAAAACTAATTTTAAAAAAATATCTTTCTAGGCATCCATTGTCCCTAATCGTGCAAGAAAATTTCAATTGACTTGTTGAAATATTGCAATCACCCTTATTCAAAAACGAAATTTAAATCAACTTTTTAGCAGTAACACCCTCACATTTTTCATAAAACAAACACATTTTTTTCAGGAATCTACTCTCTGAAACCTAAAACTAATTAAAAAAAACATCTTTCTAGGCATCCACTCTCCCTAATCTTCCAAGAAAATTTCAATTAACTTATTGAAATATTGCAATCACCCTTATCCAAAAACGATATTTAAATCAACTTTTTAGCAGTAACACACTCACATTTTTCATAAAACAAACACATTTTTTTCAGGAATCTACTCTCTGGAACCTAAAACTAATTTAAAAAAAACATCTTTCTAGGCATCCACTGTCCCTAATCGTGCAAGAAAATTTCAATTGACTTGTTGAAATATTGCAATCACCCTTATCCAAAAACGAAATTTAAATCAACTTTTTAGCAGTAACACACTCACATTTTTCATAAAACAAACACATTTTTTTCAGGAATCTACTCTCTGGAACCTAAAACTAATTTAAAAAAAACATCTTTCTAGGCATCCACTGTCCCTAATCGTGCAAGAAAATTTCAATTGACTTGTTGAAATATTGCAATCACCCTTATTCAAAAACGAAATTTAAATCAACTTTTTAGCAGTAACACCCTCACATTTTTCATAAAACAAACACATTTTTTTCAGGAATCTACTCTCTGGAACCTAAAACTAATTTAAAAAAAACATCTTTCTAGGCATCCACTGTCCCTAATCGTGCAAGAAAATTTCAATTGACTTGTTGAAATATTTCAATCACCCCTATCCAAAAATGAAATTTAAATCAACTTTTTAGCAGTAACACACTCACATTTTTCATAAAACAAACACATTTTTTTCAGGAATCTACTCTCTGGAACCTAAAACTAATTTTAAAAAAACATCTTTCTAGGCATCCACTGTCCCTAATCGTGCAAGAAAATTTCAATTGACTTGTTGAAATATTGCAATCACCCTTATTCAAAAACGAAATTTAAATCAACTTTTTAGCAGTAACACCCTCACATTTTTCATAAAACAAACACATTTTTTTCAGGAATCTACTCTCTGAAACCTAATACTAATTTAAAAAAGTAATCTTTCTAGGCATCCACTGTCCCTAATCGTGCAAGAAATTTTCAATTGACTTGTTGAAATATTGCAATCACCCTTATTCAAAAACGAAATTTAAATCAACTTTTTAGCAGTAACACCCTCACATTTTTCATAAAACAAACACATTTTTTTCAGGAATCTACTCTCTGAAACCTAAAACTAATTAAAAAAAACATCTTTCTAGGCATCCACTCTCCCTAATCTTCCAAGAAAATTTCAATTAACTTATTGAAATATTGCAATCACCCTTATCCAAAAACGATATTTAAATCAACTTTTTAGCAGTAACACACTCACATTTTTCATAAAACAAACACATTTTTTTCAGGAATCTACTCTCTGGAACCTAAAACTAATTTTAAAAAAACATCTTTCTAGGCATCCACTGTCCCTAATCGTGCAAGAAAATTTCAATTGACTTGTTGAAATATTGCAATCACCCTTATCCAAAAATGAAATTTAAATCAACTTTTTAGCAGTAACACACTCACATTTTTCATAAAACAAACACATTTTTTTCAGGAATCTACTCTCTGGAACCTAAAACTAATTTTAAAAAAACATCTTTCTAGGCATCCATTGTCCCTAAGGGTGCAAGAAAATTTCAATTGACTTGTTGAAATATTGCAATCACCCTTATTCAAAAACGAAATTTAAATCAATTTTTTAGCAGTAACACCCTCACATTTTTCATAAAACAAACACATTTTTTTCAGGAATCTACTCTCTGAAAACTAATACTAATTTAAAAAAGAAATCTTTCTATGCATCCACTGTCCCTAATCGTGCAAGAAAATTTCAATTGACTTGTTGAAGTATTGCAATCACCCTTATCCAAAAACGAAATTTAAATCAACTTTTTAGCAGTAACACACTCACATTTTTCATAAAACAAACACATTTTTTTCAGGAATCTATTCTCTGGAACCTAAAACTAATTTTAAAAAAACATCTTTCTAGGCATCCACTGTCCCTAATCGTGCAAGAAAATTTCAATTAACTTGTTGAAATATTGCAATCACCCTTATCCAAAAACGAAATTTAAATCAACTTTTTAGCAGTAACACACTCACATTTTTCATAAAACAAACACATTTTTTTCAGGAATCTACTCTCTGAAACCTAAAACTAATTTTAAAAAAATATCTTTCTAGGCATCCACTGTCCCTAATCGTGCAAGAAAATTTCAATTGACTTGTTGAAATATTGCAATCACCCTTATTCAAAAACGAAATTTAAATCAACTTTTTAGCAGTAACACCCTCACATTTTTCATAAAACAAACACATTTTTTTCAGGAATCTACTCTCTGAAACCTAAAACTAATTAAAAAAAACATCTTTCTAGGCATCCACTCTCCCTAATCTTCCAAGAAAATTTCAATTAACTTATTGAAATATTGCAATCACCCTTATCCAAAAACGATATTTAAATCAACTTTTTAGCAGTAACACACTCACATTTTTCATAAAACAAACACATTTTTTTCAGGAATCTACTCTCTGGAACCTAAAACTAATTTAAAAAAAACATCTTTCTAGGCATCCACTGTCCCTAATCGTGCAAGAAAATTTCAATTGACTTGTTGAAATATTGCAATCACCCTTATCCAAAAATGAAATTTAAATCAACTTTTTAGCAGTAACACACTCACATTTTTCATAAAACAAACACATTTTTTTCAGGAATCTACTCTCTGGAACCTAAAACTAATTTAAAAAAAACATCTTTCTAGGCATCCACTGTCCCTAATCGTGCAAGAAAATTTCAATTGACTTGTTGAAATATTGCAATCACCCTTATTCAAAAACGAAATTTAAATCAACTTTTTAGCAGTAACACCCTCACATTTTTCATAAAACAAACACATTTTTTTCAGGAATCTACTCTCTGAAACCTAAAACTAATTTAAAAAAAACATCTTTCTATGCATCCACTGTCCCTAATCGTGCAAGAAAATTTCAATTGACTTATTGAAATATTGCAATCACCCTTATTCAAAAACGAAATTTAAATCAACTTTTTTGCAGTAACACACTCACATTATTCATGAAACAAATAATTTTTTTTTCAGGAATCCACTCTCTGGAACCTATAACGAATTTGTAAAAAACATCTTTCTAGGCATCCACTCTCCCTAATCTTGCAAGAAAATTTCAATTAACTTGTTGAAATATTGCAATCACCCTTATCCAAAAATGAAATTTAAATTAACTTTTTAGCAGTAACACACTCACATTTTTCATAAAACAAACACATTTTTTTCAGGAATCTACTCTCTGGAACCTAAAACAAATTTTTAAAAAACATCTTTCTAGGCATCCACTGTCCCTAATCGTGCAAGAAAATTTCAATTGACTTGTTGAAATATTGCAATCACCCTTATCCAAAAATGAAATTTAAATTAACTTTTTAGCAGTAACACACTCACATTTTTCATAAAACAAACACATTTTTTTCAGGAATCTACTCTCTGGAACCTAAAACTAATTTTTAAAAAACATCTTTCTAGGCATCCACTGTCCCTAATCGTGCAAGACAATTTCAATTGACTTGTTGAAATATTGCAATCACCCTTATTCAAAAACGAAATTTAAATCAACTTTTTAGCAGTAACACCCTCACATTTTTCATAAAACAAACACATTTTTTTCAGGAATCTACTCTCTGAAACCTAATACTAATTTAAAAAAGAAATCTTTCTATGCATCCACTGTCCCTAATCGTGCAAGAAAATTTCAATTGACTTGTTGAAGTATTGCAATCACCCTTATCCAAAAACGAAATTTAAATCAACTTTTTAGCAGTAACACACTCACATTTTTCATAAAACAAACACATTTTTTTCAGGAATCTACTCTCTGGAACCTAAAACTAATTTTAAAAAAACATCTTTCTAGGCATCCACTGTCCCTAATCGTGCAAGAAAATTTCAATTGACTTGTTGAAATATTGCAATCACCCTTATCCAAAAACGAAATTTAAATCAACTTTTTAGCAGTAACACACTCACATTTTTCATAAAACAAACACATTTTTTTCAGGAATCTACTCTCTGAAACCTAAAACTAATTTTAAAAAAATATCTTTCTAGGCATCCACTGTCTCTAATCGTGCAAGAAAATTTCAATTGACTTGTTGAAATATTGCAATCACCCTTATTCAAAAACGAAATTTAAATCAACTTTTTAGCAGTAACACCCTCACATTTTTCATAAAACAAACACATTTTTTTCAGGAATCTACTCTCTGAAACCTAAAACTAATTAAAAAAAAACATCTTTCTAGGCATCCACTCTCCCTAATCTTCCAAGAAAATTTCAATTAACTTATTGAAATATTGCAATCACCCTTATCCAAAAACGATATTTAAATCAACTTTTTAGCAGTAACACACTCACATTTTTCATAAAACAAACACATTTTTTTCAGGAATCTACTCTCTGGAACCTAAAACTAATTTTAAAAAAACATCTTTCTAGGCATCCACTGTCCCTAATCGTGCAAGAAAATTTCAATTGACTTGTTGAAATATTGCAATCACCCTTATCCAAAAATGAAATTTAAATCAACTTTTTAGCAGTAACACACTCACATTTTTCATAAAACAAACACATTTTTTTCAGGAATCTACTCTCTGGAACCTAAAACTAATTTTAAAAAAACATCTTTCTAGGCATCCATTGTCCCTAAGCGTGCAAGAAAATTTCAATTGACTTGTTGAAATATTGCAATCACCCTTATTCAAAAACGAAATTTAAATCAATTTTTTAGCAGTAACACCCTCACATTTTTCATAAAACAAACACATTTTTTTCAGGAATCTACTCTCTGAAAACTAATACTAATTTAAAAAAGAAATCTTTCTATGCATCCACTGTCCCTAATCGTGCAAGAAAATTTCAATTGACTTGTTGAAGTATTGCAATCACCCTTATCCAAAAACGAAATTTAAATCAACTTTTTAGCAGTAACACACTCACATTTTTCATAAAACAAACACATTTTTTTCAGGAATCTATTCTCTGGAACCTAAAACTAATTTTAAAAAAACATCTTTCTAGGCATCCACTGTCCCTAATCGTGCAAGAAAATTTCAATTAACTTGTTGAAATATTGCAATCACCCTTATCCAAAAACGAAATTTAAATCAACTTTTTAGCAGTAACACACTCACATTTTTCATAAAACAAACACATTTTTTTCAGGAATCTACTCTCTGAAACCTAAAACTAATTTTAAAAAAATATCTTTCTAGGCATCCACTGTCCCTAATCGTGCAAGAAAATTTCAATTGACTTGTTGAAATATTGCAATCACCCTTATTCAAAAACGAAATTTAAATCAACTTTTTAGCAGTAACACCCTCACATTTTTCATAAAACAAACACATTTTTTTCAGGAATCTACTCTCTGAAACCTAAAACTAATTAAAAAAAACATCTTTCTAGGCATCCACTCTCCCTAATCTTCCAAGAAAATTTCAATTAACTTATTGAAATATTGCAATCACCCTTATCCAAAAACGATATTTAAATCAACTTTTTAGCAGTAACACACTCACATTTTTCATAAAACAAACACATTTTTTTCAGGAATCTACTCTCTGGAACCTAAAACTAATTTAAAAAAAACATCTTTCTAGGCATCCACTGTCCCTAATCGTGCAAGAAAATTTCAATTGACTTGTTGAAATATTGCAATCACCCTTATCCAAAAATGAAATTTAAATCAACTTTTTAGCAGTAACACACTCACATTTTTCATAAAACAAACACATTTTTTTCAGGAATCTACTCTCTGGAACCTAAAACTAATTTAAAAAAAACATCTTTCTAGGCATCCACTGTCCCTAATCGTGCAAGAAAATTTCAATTGACTTGTTGAAATATTGCAATCACCCTTATTCAAAAACGAAATTTAAATCAACTTTTTAGCAGTAACACCCTCACATTTTTCATAAAACAAACACATTTTTTTCAGGAATCTACTCTCTGAAACCTAAAACTAATTTAAAAAAAACATCTTTCTATGCATCCACTGTCCCTAATCGTGCAAGAAAATTTCAATTGACTTATTGAAATATTGCAATCACCCTTATTCAAAAACGAAATTTAAATCAACTTTTTTGCAGTAACACACTCACATTATTCATGAAACAAATAATTTTTTTTTCAGGAATCCACTCTCTGGAACCTATAACGAATTTGTAAAAAACATCTTTCTAGGCATCCACTCTCCCTAATCTTGCAAGAAAATTTCAATTAACTTGTTGAAATATTGCAATCACCCTTATCCAAAAATGAAATTTAAATTAACTTTTTAGCAGTAACACACTCACATTTTTCATAAAACAAACACATTTTTTTCAGGAATCTACTCTCTGGAACCTAAAACAAATTTTTAAAAAACATCTTTCTAGGCATCCACTGTCCCTAATCGTGCAAGAAAATTTCAATTGACTTGTTGAAATATTGCAATCACCCTTATCCAAAAATGAAATTTAAATTAACTTTTTAGCAGTAACACACTCACATTTTTCATAAAACAAACACATTTTTTTCAGGAATCTACTCTCTGGAACCTAAAACTAATTTTTAAAAAACATCTTTCTAGGCATCCACTGTCCCTAATCGTGCAAGACAATTTCAATTGACTTGTTGAAATATTGCAATCACCCTTATTCAAAAACGAAATTTAAATCAACTTTTTAGCAGTAACACCCTCAC
This sequence comes from Lissotriton vulgaris, assembly GCF_964263255.1. Lineage (NCBI taxonomy): Eukaryota > Metazoa > Chordata > Amphibia > Caudata > Salamandridae > Lissotriton > Lissotriton vulgaris. The sequence continues at coordinate 412,241 of NW_028244439.1, read as the reverse complement.
ATTTTTCATAAAACAAACACATTTTTTTCAGGAATCTACTCTCTGAAACCTAATACTAATTTAAAAAAGAAATCTTTCTATGCATCCACTGTCCCTAATCGTGCAAGAAAATTTCAATTGACTTGTTGAAGTATTGCAATCACCCTTATCCAAAAACGAAATTTAAATCAACTTTTTAGCAGTAACACACTCACATTTTTCATAAAACAAACACATTTTTTTCAGGAATCTACTCTCTGGAACCTAAAACTAATTTTAAAAAAACATCTTTCTAGGCATCCACTGTCCCTAATCGTGCAAGAAAATTTCAATTGACTTGTTGAAATATTGCAATCACCCTTATCCAAAAACGAAATTTAAATCAACTTTTTAGCAGTAACACACTCACATTTTTCATAAAACAAACACATTTTTTTCAGGAATCTACTCTCTGAAACCTAAAACTAATTTTAAAAAAATATCTTTCTAGGCATCCACTGTCTCTAATCGTGCAAGAAAATTTCAATTGACTTGTTGAAATATTGCAATCACCCTTATTCAAAAACGAAATTTAAATCAACTTTTTAGCAGTAACACCCTCACATTTTTCATAAAACAAACACATTTTTTTCAGGAATCTACTCTCTGAAACCTAAAACTAATTAAAAAAAAACATCTTTCTAGGCATCCACTCTCCCTAATCTTCCAAGAAAATTTCAATTAACTTATTGAAATATTGCAATCACCCTTATCCAAAAACGATATTTAAATCAACTTTTTAGCAGTAACACACTCACATTTTTCATAAAACAAACACATTTTTTTCAGGAATCTACTCTCTGGAACCTAAAACTAATTTTAAAAAAACATCTTTCTAGGCATCCACTGTCCCTAATCGTGCAAGAAAATTTCAATTGACTTGTTGAAATATTGCAATCACCCTTATCCAAAAATGAAATTTAAATCAACTTTTTAGCAGTAACACACTCACATTTTTCATAAAACAAACACATTTTTTTCAGGAATCTACTCTCTGGAACCTAAAACTAATTTTAAAAAAACATCTTTCTAGGCATCCACTGTCCCTAATCGTGCAAGAAAATTTCAATTGACTTGTGGAAATATTGCAATCACCCTTATTCAAAAACGAAATTTAAATCAACTTTTTAGCAGTAACACCCTCACATTTTTCATAAAACAAACACATTTTTTTCAGGAATCTACTCTCTGGAACCTAAAACTAATTTGAAAAAAACATCTTTCTAGGCATCCACTGTCCCTAATCGTGCAAGAAAATTTCAATTGACTTGTTGAAGTATTGCAATCACCCTTATCCAAAAACGAAATTTAAATCAACTTTTTAGCAGTAACACACTCACATTTTTCATAAAACAAACACATTTTTTTTCAGGAATCTACTCTCTGGAACCTAAAACTAATTTTAAAAAAACATCTTTCTAGGCATCCACTGTCCCTAATCGTGCAAGAAAATTTCAATTGACTTGTTGAAATATTGCAATCACCCTTATTCAAAAACGAAATTTAAATCAACTTTTTAGCAGTAACACCCTCACATTTTTCATAAAACAAACACATTTTTTTCAGGAATCTACTCTCTGGAACCTAAAACTAATTTAAAAAAAACATCTTTCTAGGCATCCACTGTCCCTAATCGTGCAAGAAAATTTCAATTGACTTGTTGAAATATTGCAATCACCCCTATCCAAAAATGAAATTTAAATCAACTTTTTAGCAGTAACACACTCACATTTTTCATAAAACAAACACATTTTTTTCAGGAATCTACTCTCTGGAACCTAAAACTAATTTTAAAAAAACATCTTTCTAGGCATCCACTGTCCCTAATCGTGCAAGAAAATTTCAATTGACTTGTTGAAATATTGCAATCACCCTTATTCAAAAACGAAATTTAAATCAACTTTTTAGCAGTAACACCCTCACATTTTTCATAAAACAAACACATTTTTTTCAGGAATCTACTCTCTGAAACCTAATACTAATTTAAAAAAGAAATCTTTCTAGGCATCCACTGTCCCTAATCGTGCAAGAAATTTTCAATTGACTTGTTGAAATATTGCAATCACCCTTATTCAAAAACGAAATTTAAATCAACTTTTTAGCAGTAACACCCTCACATTTTTCATAAAACAAACACATTTTTTTCAGGAATCTACTCTCTGAAACCTAAAACTAATTAAAAAAAACATCTTTCTAGGCATCCACTCTCCCTAATCTTCCAAGAAAATTTCAATTAACTTATTGAAATATTGCAATCACCCTTATCCAAAAACAATATTTAAATCAACTTTTTAGCAGTAACACACTCACATTTTTCATAAAACAAACACATTTTTTTCAGGAATCTACTCTCTGGAACCTAAAACTAATTTTAAAAAAACATCTTTCTAGGCATCCACTGTCCCTAATCGTGCAAGAAAATTTCAATTGACTTGTTGAAATATTGCAATCACCCTTATCCAAAAATGAAATTTAAATCAACTTTTTAGCAGTAACACACTCACATTTTTCATAAAACAAACACATTTTTTTCAGGAATCTACTCTCTGGAACCTAAAACTAATTTTAAAAAAACATCTTTCTAGGCATCCATTGTCCCTAAGCGTGCAAGAAAATTTCAATTGACTTGTTGAAATATTGCAATCACCCTTATTCAAAAACGAAATTTAAATCAATTTTTTAGCAGTAACACCCTCACATTTTTCATAAAACAAACACATTTTTTTCAGGAATCTACTCTCTGAAAACTAATACTAATTTAAAAAAGAAATCTTTCTATGCATCCACTGTCCCTAATCGTGCAAGAAAATTTCAATTGACTTGTTGAAGTATTGCAATCACCCTTATCCAAAAACGAAATTTAAATCAACTTTTTAGCAGTAACACACTCACATTTTTCATAAAACAAACACATTTTTTTCAGGAATCTATTCTCTGGAACCTAAAACTAATTATAAAAAAACATCTTTCTAGGCATCCACTGTCCCTAATCGTGCAAGAAAATTTCAATTAACTTGTTGAAATATTGCAATCACCCTTATCCAAAAACGAAATTTAAATCAACTTTTTAGCAGTAACACACTCACATTTTTCATAAAACAAACAATTTTTTTTCAGGAATCTACTCTGTGAAACCTAATACTAATTTAAAAAAGATATCTTTCTATGCATCCACTCTCCCTAATCGTGCAAGAAATTTTCAATTGACTTGTTGAAATATTGCAATCACCCTTATTCAAAAACGAAATTTAAATCAACTTTTTAGCAGTAACACCCTCACATTTTTCATAAAACAAACACATTTTTTTCAGGAATCTACTCTCTGGAACCTAAAACTAATTTTAAAAAAACATCTTTCTAGGCATCCACTGTCCCTAATCGTGCAAGAAAATTTCAATTGACTTGTTGAAATATTGCAATTACCCTTATCCAAAAATGAAATTTAAATCAACTTTTTACTAGTAACACACTCACATTTTTCATAAAACAAACACATTTTTTTCAGGAATCTACTCTCTGGAACCTAAAACTAATTTTAAAAAAACATCTTTCTAGGCATCCATTGTCCCTAAGCGTGCAAGAAAATGTCAATTGACTTGTTGAAATATTGCAATCACCCTTATTCAAAAACGAAATTTAAATCAACTTTTTAGCAGTAACACCCTCACATTTTTCATAAAACAAACACATTTTTTTCAGGAATCTACTCTCTGAAAACTAATACTAATTTAAAAAAGAAATCTTTCTATGCATCCACTGTCCCTAATCGTGCAAGAAAATTTCAATTGACTTGTTGAAGTATTGCAATCACCCTTATCCAAAAACGAAATTTAAATCAACTTTTTAGCAGTAACACACTCACATTTTTCATAAAACAAACACATTTTTTTCAGGAATCTACTCTCTGGAACTTAAAACTAATTTCAAAAAAACATCTTTCTAGGCATCCACTGTCCCTAATCGTGCAAGAAAATTTCAATTGACTTGTTGAAATATTGCAATCACCCTTATCCAAAAATGAAATTTAAATTAACTTTTTAGCAGTAACACACTCACATTTTTCATAAAACAAACACATTTTTTTCAGGAATCTACTGTCTGGAACCTAAAACTAATTTAAAAAAAACATCTTTCTAGGCATCCACTGTCCCTAATCGTGCAAGAAAATTTCAATTGACTTGTTGAAATATTGCAATCACCCTTATTCAAAAACGAAATTTAAATCAACTTTTTAGCAGTAACACCCTCACATTTTTCATAAAACAAACACATTTTTTTCAGGAATCTACTCTCTGGAACCTAAAACTAATTTTAAAAAAACATCTTTCTAGGCATCCACTGTCCCTAATCGTGCAAGAAAATTTCAATTGACTTGTTGAAGTATTGCAATCACCCTTATCCAAAAACAAAATTTAAATCAACTTTTTAGCAGTAACACACTCACATTTTTCATAAAACAAACACATTTTTTTCAGGAATCTACTCTCTGGAACCTTAAACAAATTTTAAAAAAACATCTTTCTAGGCATCCACTGTCCCTAATCGTGCAAGAAAATTTCAATTGACTTGTTGAAATATTGCAATCACCCTTATCCAAAAATGAAATTTAAATCAACTTTTTAGCAGTAACACACTCACATTTTTCATAAAACAAACACATTTTTTTCAGGAATCTATTCTCTGGAACCTAAAACTAATTTTAAAAAAACATCTTTCTAGGCATCCACTGTCCCTAATCGTGCAAGAAAATTTCAATTAACTTGTTGAAATATTGCAATCACCCTTATCCAAAAACGAAATTTAAATCAACTTTTTAGCAGTAACACACTCACATTTTTCATAAAACAAACAATTTTTTTTCAGGAATCTACTCTGTGAAACCTAATACTAATTTAAAAAAGATATCTTTCTATGCATCCACTCTCCCTAATCGTGCAAGAAATTTTCAATTGACTTGTTGAAATATTGCAATCACCCTTATTCAAAAACGAAATTTAAATCAACTTTTTAGCAGTAACACCCTCACATTTTTCATAAAACAAACACATTTTTTTCAGGAATCTACTCTCTGGAACCTAAAACTAATTTTAAAAAAACATCTTTCTAGGCATCCACTGTCCCTAATCGTGCAAGAAAATTTCAATTGACTTGTTGAAATATTGCAATTACCCTTATCCAAAAATGAAATTTAAATCAACTTTTTACTAGTAACACACTCACATTTTTCATAAAACAAACACATTTTTTTCAGGAATCTACTCTCTGGAACCTAAAACTAATTTTAAAAAAACATCTTTCTAGGCATCCATTGTCCCTAAGCGTGCAAGAAAATGTCAATTGACTTGTTGAAATATTGCAATCACCCTTATTCAAAAACGAAATTTAAATCAACTTTTTAGCAGTAACACCCTCACATTTTTCATAAAACAAACACATTTTTTTCAGGAATCTACTCTCTGAAAACTAATACTAATTTAAAAAAGAAATCTTTCTATGCATCCACTGTCCCTAATCGTGCAAGAAAATTTCAATTGACTTGTTGAAGTATTGCAATCACCCTTATCCAAAAACGAAATTTAAATCAACTTTTTAGCAGTAACACACTCACATTTTTCATAAAACAAACACATTTTTTTCAGGAATCTACTCTCTGGAACTTAAAACTAATTTCAAAAAAACATCTTTCTAGGCATCCACTGTCCCTAATCGTGCAAGAAAATTTCAATTGACTTGTTGAAATATTGCAATCACCCTTATCCAAAAATGAAATTTAAATTAACTTTTTAGCAGTAACACACTCACATTTTTCATAAAACAAACACATTTTTTTCAGGAATCTACTGTCTGGAACCTAAAACTAATTTAAAAAAAACATCTTTCTAGGCATCCACTGTCCCTAATCGTGCAAGAAAATTTCAATTGACTTGTTGAAATATTGCAATCACCCTTATTCAAAAACGAAATTTAAATCAACTTTTTAGCAGTAACACCCTCACATTTTTCATAAAACAAACACATTTTTTTCAGGAATCTACTCTCTGGAACCTAAAACTAATTTTAAAAAAACATCTTTCTAGGCATCCACTGTCCCTAATCGTGCAAGAAAATTTCAATTGACTTGTTGAAGTATTGCAATCACCCTTATCCAAAAACAAAATTTAAATCAACTTTTTAGCAGTAACACACTCACATTTTTCATAAAACAAACACATTTTTTTCAGGAATCTACTCTCTGGAACCTTAAACAAATTTTAAAAAAACATCTTTCTAGGCATCCACTGTCCCTAATCGTGCAAGAAAATTTCAATTGACTTGTTGAAATATTGCAATCACCCTTATCCAAAAATGAAATTTAAATCAACTTTTTAGCATTAACACACTCACATTTTTCATAAAACAAACACATTTTTTTCAGGAATCTACTCTCTGGAACCTAAAACTAATTTTAAAAAAATATCTTTCTAGGCATCCATTGTCCCTAATCGTGCAAGAAAATTTCAATTGACTTGTTGAAATATTGCAATCACCCTTATTCAAAAACGAAATTTAAATCAACTTTTTAGCAGTAACACCCTCACATTTTTCATAAAACAAACACATTTTTTTCAGGAATCTACTCTCTGAAACCTAAAACTAATTAAAAAAAACATCTTTCTAGGCATCCACTCTCCCTAATCTTCCAAGAAAATTTCAATTAACTTATTGAAATATTGCAATCACCCTTATCCAAAAACGATATTTAAATCAACTTTTTAGCAGTAACACACTCACATTTTTCATAAAACAAACACATTTTTTTCAGGAATCTACTCTCTGGAACCTAAAACTAATTTAAAAAAAACATCTTTCTAGGCATCCACTGTCCCTAATCGTGCAAGAAAATTTCAATTGACTTGTTGAAATATTGCAATCACCCTTATCCAAAAACGAAATTTAAATCAACTTTTTAGCAGTAACACACTCACATTTTTCATAAAACAAACACATTTTTTTCAGGAATCTACTCTCTGGAACCTAAAACTAATTTAAAAAAAACATCTTTCTAGGCATCCACTGTCCCTAATCGTGCAAGAAAATTTCAATTGACTTGTTGAAATATTGCAATCACCCTTATTCAAAAACGAAATTTAAATCAACTTTTTAGCAGTAACACCCTCACATTTTTCATAAAACAAACACATTTTTTTCAGGAATCTACTCTCTGGAACCTAAAACTAATTTAAAAAAAACATCTTTCTAGGCATCCACTGTCCCTAATCGTGCAAGAAAATTTCAATTGACTTGTTGAAATATTGCAATCACCCCTATCCAAAAATGAAATTTAAATCAACTTTTTAGCAGTAACACACTCACATTTTTCATAAAACAAACACATTTTTTTCAGGAATCTACTCTCTGGAACCTAAAACTAATTTTAAAAAAACATCTTTCTAGGCATCCACTGTCCCTAATCGTGCAAGAAAATTTCAATTGACTTGTTGAAATATTGCAATCACCCTTATTCAAAAACGAAATTTAAATCAACTTTTTAGCAGTAACACCCTCACATTTTTCATAAAACAAACACATTTTTTTCAGGAATCTACTCTCTGAAACCTAATACTAATTTAAAAAAGAAATCTTTCTAGGCATCCACTGTCCCTAATCGTGCAAGAAATTTTCAATTGACTTGTTGAAATATTGCAATCACCCTTATTCAAAAACGAAATTTAAATCAACTTTTTAGCAGTAACACCCTCACATTTTTCATAAAACAAACACATTTTTTTCAGGAATCTACTCTCTGAAACCTAAAACTAATTAAAAAAAACATCTTTCTAGGCATCCACTCTCCCTAATCTTCCAAGAAAATTTCAATTAACTTATTGAAATATTGCAATCACCCTTATCCAAAAACAATATTTAAATCAACTTTTTAGCAGTAACACACTCACATTTTTCATAAAACAAACACATTTTTTTCAGGAATCTACTCTCTGGAACCTAAAACTAATTTTAAAAAAACATCTTTCTAGGCATCCACTGTCCCTAATCGTGCAAGAAAATTTCAATTGACTTGTTGAAATATTGCAATCACCCTTATCCAAAAATGAAATTTAAATCAACTTTTTAGCAGTAACACACTCACATTTTTCATAAAACAAACACATTTTTTTCAGGAATCTACTCTCTGGAACCTAAAACTAATTTTAAAAAAACATCTTTCTAGGCATCCATTGTCCCTAAGCGTGCAAGAAAATTTCAATTGACTTGTTGAAATATTGCAATCACCCTTATTCAAAAACGAAATTTAAATCAATTTTTTAGCAGTAACACCCTCACATTTTTCATAAAACAAACACATTTTTTTCAGGAATCTACTCTCTGAAAACTAATACTAATTTAAAAAAGAAATCTTTCTATGCATCCACTGTCCCTAATCGTGCAAGAAAATTTCAATTGACTTGTTGAAGTATTGCAATCACCCTTATCCAAAAACGAAATTTAAATCAACTTTTTAGCAGTAACACACTCACATTTTTCATAAAACAAACACATTTTTTTCAGGAATCTATTCTCTGGAACCTAAAACTAATTTTAAAAAAACATCTTTCTAGGCATCCACTGTCCCTAATCGTGCAAGAAAATTTCAATTAACTTGTTGAAATATTGCAATCACCCTTATCCAAAAACGAAATTTAAATCAACTTTTTAGCAGTAACACACTCACATTTTTCATAAAACAAACAATTTTTTTTCAGGAATCTACTCTGTGAAACCTAATACTAATTTAAAAAAGATATCTTTCTATGCATCCACTCTCCCTAATCGTGCAAGAAATTTTCAATTGACTTGTTGAAATATTGCAATCACCCTTATTCAAAAACGAAATTTAAATCAACTTTTTAGCAGTAACACCCTCACATTTTTCATAAAACAAACACATTTTTTTCAGGAATCTACTCTCTGGAACCTAAAACTAATTTTAAAAAAACATCTTTCTAGGCATCCACTGTCCCTAATCGTGCAAGAAAATTTCAATTGACTTGTTGAAATATTGCAATTACCCTTATCCAAAAATGAAATTTAAATCAACTTTTTACTAGTAACACACTCACATTTTTCATAAAACAAACACATTTTTTTCAGGAATCTACTCTCTGGAACCTAAAACTAATTTTAAAAAAACATCTTTCTAGGCATCCATTGTCCCTAAGCGTGCAAGAAAATGTCAATTGACTTGTTGAAATATTGCAATCACCCTTATTCAAAAACGAAATTTAAATCAACTTTTTAGCAGTAACACCCTCACATTTTTCATAAAACAAACACATTTTTTTCAGGAATCTACTCTCTGAAAACTAATACTAATTTAAAAAAGAAATCTTTCTATGCATCCACTGTCCCTAATCGTGCAAGAAAATTTCAATTGACTTGTTGAAGTATTGCAATCACCCTTATCCAAAAACGAAATTTAAATCAACTTTTTAGCAGTAACACACTCACATTTTTCATAAAACAAACACATTTTTTTCAGGAATCTACTCTCTGGAACTTAAAACTAATTTCAAAAAAACATCTTTCTAGGCATCCACTGTCCCTAATCGTGCAAGAAAATTTCAATTGACTTGTTGAAATATTGCAATCACCCTTATCCAAAAATGAAATTTAAATTAACTTTTTAGCAGTAACACACTCACATTTTTCATAAAACAAACACATTTTTTTCAGGAATCTACTGTCTGGAACCTAAAACTAATTTAAAAAAAACATCTTTCTAGGCATCCACTGTCCCTAATCGTGCAAGAAAATTTCAATTGACTTGTTGAAATATTGCAATCACCCTTATTCAAAAACGAAATTTAAATCAACTTTTTAGCAGTAACACCCTCACATTTTTCATAAAACAAACACATTTTTTTCAGGAATCTACTCTCTGGAACCTAAAACTAATTTTAAAAAAACATCTTTCTAGGCATCCACTGTCCCTAATCGTGCAAGAAAATTTCAATTGACTTGTTGAAGTATTGCAATCACCCTTATCCAAAAACAAAATTTAAATCAACTTTTTAGCAGTAACACACTCACATTTTTCATAAAACAAACACATTTTTTTCAGGAATCTACTCTCTGGAACCTTAAACAAATTTTAAAAAAACATCTTTCTAGGCATCCACTGTCCCTAATCGTGCAAGAAAATTTCAATTGACTTGTTGAAATATTGCAATCACCCTTATCCAAAAATGAAATTTAAATCAACTTTTTAGCATTAACACACTCACATTTTTCATAAAACAAACACATTTTTTTCAGGAATCTACTCTCTGGAACCTAAAACTAATTTTAAAAAAATATCTTTCTAGGCATCCATTGTCCCTAATCGTGCAAGAAAATTTCAATTGACTTGTTGAAATATTGCAATCACCCTTATTCAAAAACGAAATTTAAATCAACTTTTTAGCAGTAACACCCTCACATTTTTCATAAAACAAACACATTTTTTTCAGGAATCTACTCTCTGAAACCTAAAACTAATTAAAAAAAACATCTTTCTAGGCATCCACTCTCCCTAATCTTCCAAGAAAATTTCAATTAACTTATTGAAATATTGCAATCACCCTTATCCAAAAACGATATTTAAATCAACTTTTTAGCAGTAACACACTCACATTTTTCATAAAACAAACACATTTTTTTCAGGAATCTACTCTCTGGAACCTAAAACTAATTTAAAAAAAACATCTTTCTAGGCATCCACTGTCCCTAATCGTGCAAGAAAATTTCAATTGACTTGTTGAAATATTGCAATCACCCTTATCCAAAAACGAAATTTAAATCAACTTTTTAGCAGTAACACACTCACATTTTTCATAAAACAAACACATTTTTTTCAGGAATCTACTCTCTGGAACCTAAAACTAATTTAAAAAAAACATCTTTCTAGGCATCCACTGTCCCTAATCGTGCAAGAAAATTTCAATTGACTTGTTGAAATATTGCAATCACCCTTATTCAAAAACGAAATTTAAATCAACTTTTTAGCAGTAACACCCTCACATTTTTCATAAAACAAACACATTTTTTTCAGGAATCTACTCTCTGGAACCTAAAACTAATTTAAAAAAAACATCTTTCTAGGCATCCACTGTCCCTAATCGTGCAAGAAAATTTCAATTGACTTGTTGAAATATTTCAATCACCCCTATCCAAAAATGAAATTTAAATCAACTTTTTAGCAGTAACACACTCACATTTTTCATAAAACAAACACATTTTTTTCAGGAATCTACTCTCTGGAACCTAAAACTAATTTTAAAAAAACATCTTTCTAGGCATCCACTGTCCCTAATCGTGCAAGAAAATTTCAATTGACTTGTTGAAATATTGCAATCACCCTTATTCAAAAACGAAATTTAAATCAACTTTTTAGCAGTAACACCCTCACATTTTTCATAAAACAAACACATTTTTTTCAGGAATCTACTCTCTGAAACCTAATACTAATTTAAAAAAGTAATCTTTCTAGGCATCCACTGTCCCTAATCGTGCAAGAAATTTTCAATTGACTTGTTGAAATATTGCAATCACCCTTATTCAAAAACGAAATTTAAATCAACTTTTTAGCAGTAACACCCTCACATTTTTCATAAAACAAACACATTTTTTTCAGGAATCTACTCTCTGAAACCTAAAACTAATTAAAAAAAACATCTTTCTAGGCATCCACTCTCCCTAATCTTCCAAGAAAATTTCAATTAACTTATTGAAATATTGCAATCACCCTTATCCAAAAACGATATTTAAATCAACTTTTTAGCAGTAACACACTCACATTTTTCATAAAACAAACAAATTTTTTTCAGGAATCTACTCTCTGGAACCTAAAACTAATTTTAAAAAAACATCTTTCTAGGCATCCACTGTCCCTAATCGTGCAAGAAAATTTCAATTGACTTGTTGAAATATTGCAATCACCCTTATCCAAAAATGAAATTTAAATCAACTTTTTAGCAGTAACACACTCACATTTTTCATAAAACAAACACATTTTTTTCAGGAATCTACTCTCTGGAACCTAAAACTAATTTTAAAAAAACATCTTTCTAGGCATCCATTGTCCCTAAGCGTGCAAGAAAATTTCAATTGACTTGTTGAAATATTGCAATCACCCTTATTCAAAAACGAAATTTAAATCAATTTTTTAGCAGTAACACCCTCACATTTTTCATAAAACAAACACATTTTTTTCAGGAATCTACTCTCTGAAAACTAATACTAATTTAAAAAAGAAATCTTTCTATGCATCCACTGTCCCTAATCGTGCAAGAAAATTTCAATTGACTTGTTGAAGTATTGCAATCACCCTTATCCAAAAACGAAATTTAAATCAACTTTTTAGCAGTAACACACTCACATTTTTCATAAAACAAACACATTTTTTTCAGGAATCTATTCTCTGGAACCTAAAACTAATTTTAAAAAAACATCTTTCTAGGCATCCACTGTCCCTAATCGTGCAAGAAAATTTCAATTAACTTGTTGAAATATTGCAATCACCCTTATCCAAAAACGAAATTTAAATCAACTTTTTAGCAGTAACACACTCACATTTTTCATAAAACAAACACATTTTTTTCAGGAATCTACTCTCTGAAACCTAAAACTAATTTTAAAAAAATATCTTTCTAGGCATCCACTGTCCCTAATCGTGCAAGAAAATTTCAATTGACTTGTTGAAATATTGCAATCACCCTTATTCAAAAACGAAATTTAAATCAACTTTTTAGCAGTAACACCCTCACATTTTTCATAAAACAAACACATTTTTTTCAGGAATCTACTCTCTGAAACCTAAAACTAATTAAAAAAAACATCTTTCTAGGCATCCACTCTCCCTAATCTTCCAAGAAAATTTCAATTAACTTATTGAAATATTGCAATCACCCTTATCCAAAAACGATATTTAAATCAACTTTTTAGCAGTAACACACTCACATTTTTCATAAAACAAACACATTTTTTTCAGGAATCTACTCTCTGGAACCTAAAACTAATTTAAAAAAAACATCTTTCTAGGCATCCACTGTCCCTAATCGTGCAAGAAAATTTCAATTGACTTGTTGAAATATTGCAATCACCCTTATCCAAAAATGAAATTTAAATCAACTTTTTAGCAGTAACACACTCACATTTTTCATAAAACAAACACATTTTTTTCAGGAATCTACTCTCTGGAACCTAAAACTAATTTAAAAAAAACATCTTTCTAGGCATCCACTGTCCCTAATCGTGCAAGAAAATTTCAATTGACTTGTTGAAATATTGCAATCACCCTTATTCAAAAACGAAATTTAAATCAACTTTTTAGCAGTAACACCCTCACATTTTTCATAAAACAAACACATTTTTTTCAGGAATCTACTCTCTGAAACCTAAAACTAATTTAAAAAAAACATCTTTCTATGCATCCACTGTCCCTAATCGTGCAAGAAAATTTCAATTGACTTATTGAAATATTGCAATCACCCTTATTCAAAAACGAAATTTAAATCAACTTTTTTGCAGTAACACACTCACATTATTCATGAAACAAATAATTTTTTTTTCAGGAATCCACTCTCTGGAACCTATAACGAATTTGTAAAAAACATCTTTCTAGGCATCCACTCTCCCTAATCTTGCAAGAAAATTTCAATTAACTTGTTGAAATATTGCAATCACCCTTATCCAAAAATGAAATTTAAATTAACTTTTTAGCAGTAACACACTCACATTTTTCATAAAACAAACACATTTTTTTCAGGAATCTACTCTCTGGAACCTAAAACAAATTTTTAAAAAACATCTTTCTAGGCATCCACTGTCCCTAATCGTGCAAGAAAATTTCAATTGACTTGTTGAAATATTGCAATCACCCTTATCCAAAAATGAAATTTAAATTAACTTTTTAGCAGTAACACACTCACATTTTTCATAAAACAAACACATTTTTTTTAGGAATCTACTCTCTGGAACCTAAAACTAATTTTTAAAAAACATCTTTCTAGGCATCCACTGTCCCTAATCGTGCAAGAAAATTTCAATTGACTTGTTGAAATATTGCAATCACCCTTATTCAAAAACGAAATTTAAATCAACTTTTTAGCAGTAACACCCTCACATTTTTCATAAAACAAACACATTTTTTTCAGGAATCTACTCTCTGAAACCTAATACTAATTTAAAAAAGAAATCTTTCTATGCATCCACTGTCCCTAATCGTGCAAGAAAATTTCAATTGACTTGTTGAAGTATTGCAATCACCCTTATCCAAAAACGAAATTTAAATCAACTTTTTAGCAGTAACACACTCACATTTTTCATAAAACAAACACATTTTTTTCAGGAATCTACTCTCTGGAACCTAAAACAAATTTTTAAAAAACATCTTTCTAGGCATCCACTGTCCCTAATCGTGCAAGAAAATTTCAATTGACTTGTTGAAATATTGCAATCACCCTTATCCAAAAACGATATTTAAATCAACTTTTTAGCAGTAACACACTCACATTTTTCATAAAACAAACACATTTTTTTCAGGAATCTACTCTCTGGAACCTAAAACTAATTTTAAAAAAACATCTTTCTAGGCATCCACTGTCCCTAATCGTGCAAGAAAATTTCAATTGACTTGTTGAAATATTGCAATCACCCTTATCCAAAAATGAAATTTAAATCAACTTTTTAGCAGTAACACACTCACATTTTTCATAAAACAAACACATTTTTTTCAGGAATCTACTCTCTGGAACCTAAAACTAATTTTAAAAAAACATCTTTCTAGGCATCCACTGTCCCTAATCGTGCAAGAAAATTTCAATTGACTTGTGGAAATATTGCAATCACCCTTATTCAAAAACGAAATTTAAATCAACTTTTTAGCAGTAACACCCTCACATTTTTCATAAAACAAACACATTTTTTTCAGGAATCTACTCTCTGGAACCTAAAACTAATTTGAAAAAAACATCTTTCTAGGCATCCACTGTCCCTAATCGTGCAAGAAAATTTCAATTGACTTGTTGAAGTATTGCAATCACCCTTATCCAAAAACGAAATTTAAATCAACTTTTTAGCAGTAACACACTCACATTTTTCATAAAACAAACACATTTTTTTTCAGGAATCTACTCTCTGGAACCTAAAACTAATTTTAAAAAAACATCTTTCTAGGCATCCACTGTCCCTAATCGTGCAAGAAAATTTCAATTGACTTGTTGAAATATTGCAATCACCCTTATCCAAAAACGAAATTTAAATCAACTTTTTAGCAGTAACACACTCACATTTTTCATAAAACAAACACATTTTTTTCAGGAATCTACTCTCTGAAACCTAAAACTAATTTTAAAAAAACATCTTTCTAGGCATCCACTGTCCCTAATTGTGCAACAAAATTTCAATTGACTTATTGAAATATTGCAATCACCCTTATCCAAAAACGAAATTTAAATCAACTTTTTAGCAGTAACACACTCACATTTTTCATAAAACAAACACATTTTTTCAGGAATCAACTCTCTGGAACCTAAAACAAATATAAAAAAACATCTTTCTATGCATCCACTCTCCCTAATCGTGCAAAAAAATTTCAATTAACTAGTTGAAATAATGCAATCATGCCTATCCTGAAGCTAAATTTAAATAAACTTTTTAGCAGTAACACACTCATATTTTTCATAAAACAAACACATTTTTTTCAGGAATCAACTCTCTGGAACCTAAAACAAATATAAAAAAAAATCTTTCTATGCATCCACTCTCCCTAATCGTGCAAGAAAATTTGAATTAACTTGTTGAAATGATGCATTCACGCTTATCCTGAAACTAAATTTAAATCAACATTTTTGCAGTAACACACTCACATTATTCATGAAACAAATAATTTTTTTTTCAGGAATCCACTCTCTGGAACCTATAACGAATTTGTAAAAAACATCTTTCTAGGCATCCACTCTCCCTAATCTTGCAAGAAAATTTCAATTAACTTGTTGAAATATTGCAATCACCCTTATCCAAAAATGAAATTTAAATTAACTTTTTAGCAGTAACACACTCACATTTTTCATAAAACAAACACATTTTTTTCAGGAATCTACTCTCTGGAACCTAAAACAAATTTTTAAAAAACATCTTTCTAGGCATCCACTGTCCCTAATCGTGCAAGAAAATTTCAATTGACTTGTTGAAATATTGCAATCACCCTTATCCAAAAATGAAATTTAAATTAACTTTTTAGCAGTAACACACTCACATTTTTCATAAAACAAACACAGTTTTTTTCAGGAATCTACTCTCTGGAACCTAAAACTAATTTTAAAAAAACATCTTTCTAGGCATCCACTGTCCCTAATCGTGCAAGAAAATTTCAATTGACTTGTTGAAATATTGCAATCACCCTTATTCAAAAACGAAATTTAAATCAACTTTTTAGCAGTAACACCCTCACATTTTTCATAAAACAAACACATTTTTTTCAGGAATCTACTCTCTGAAACCTAATACTAATTTAAAAAAGAAATCTTTCAATGCATCCACTGTCCCTAATCGTGCAAGAAAATTTCAATTGACTTGTTGAAGTATTGCAATCACCCTTATCCAAAAATGAAATTTAAATCAACTTTTTAGCAGTAACACACTCACATTTTTCATAAAACAAACACATTTTTTTCAGGAATCTACTCTCTGGAACCTAAAACTAATTTTAAAAAAACATCTTTCTAGGCATCCACTGTCCCTAATCGTGCAAGAAAATTTCAATTGACTTGTTGAAATATTGCAATAACCCTTATCCAAAAACGAAATTTAAATCAACTTTTTAGCAGTAACACACTCACATTTTTCATAAAACAAACACATTTTTTTCAGGAATCTACTCTCTGAAACCTAAAACTAATTTAAAAAAAATATCTTTCTAGGCATCCACTGTCCCTAATCGTGCAAGAAAATTTCAATTGACTTGTTGAAATATTGCAATCACCCTTATTCAAAAACGAAATTTAAATCAACTTTTTAGCAGTAACACCCTCACATTTTTCATAAAACAAACACATTTTTTTCAGGAATCTACTCTCTGAAACCTAAAACTAATTAAAAAAAACATCTTTCTAGGCATCCACTCTCCCTAATCTTCCAAGAAAATTTCAATTAACTTGTTGAAATATTGCAATCACCCTTATCCAAAAACGATATTTAAATCAACTTTTTAGCAGTAACACACTCACATTTTTCATAAAACAAACACATTTTTTTCAGGAATCTACTCTCTGGAACCTAAAACTAATTTTAAAAAAACATCTTTCTAGGCATCCACTGTCCCTAATCGTGCAAGAAAATTTCAATTGACTTGTTGAAATATTGCAATCACCCTTATCCAAAAATGAAATTTAAATCAACTTTTTAGCAGTAACACACTCACATTTTTCATAAAACAAACACATTTTTTTCAGGAATCTACTCCCTGGAACCTAAAACTAATTTAAAAAAAACATCTTTCTAGGCATCCACTGTCCCTAATCGTGCAAGAAAATTTCAATTGACTTGTTGAAATATTGCAATCACCCTTATTCAAAAACGAAATTTAAATCAACTTTTTAGCAGTAACACCCTCACATTTTTCATAAAACACACACATTTTTTTCAGGAATCTACTCTCTGGAACCTAAAACTAATTTGAAAAAAACATCTTTCTAGGCATCCACTGTCCCTAATCGTGCAAGAAAATTTCAATTGACTTGTTGAAGTATTGCAATCACCCTTATCCAAAAACGAAATTTAAATCAACTTTTTAGCAGTAACACACTCACATTTTTCATAAAACAAACACATTTTTTTTCAGGAATCTACTCTCTGGAACCTAAAACTAATTTTAAAAAAACATCTTTCTAGGCATCCACTGTCCCTAATCGTGCAACAAAATTTCAATTGACTTATTGAAATATTGCAATCACCCTTATTCAAAAACGAAATTTAAATCAACTTTTTAGCAGTAACACCCTCACATTTTTCATAAAACAAACAAATTTTTTTCAGGAATCTACTCTGTGAAACCTAATACTAATTTAAAAAAGATATCTTTCTATGCATCCACTCTCCCTAATCGTGCAAGAAATTTTCAATTGACTTGTTGAAATATTGCAATCACCCTTATTCAAAAACGAAATTTAAATCAACTTTTTAGCAGTAACACCCTCACATTTTTCATAAAACAAACACATTTTTTTCAGGAATCTACTCTCTGAAACCTAAAACTAATTAAAAAAAACATCTTTCTAGGCATCCACTCTCCCTAATCTTCCAAGAAAATTTCAATTAACTTATTGAAATATTGCAATCACCCTTATCCAAAAACGATATTTAAATCAACTTTTTAGCAGTAACACACTCACATTTTTCATAAAACAAACACATTTTTTTCAGGAATCTACTCTCTGGAACCTA
This sequence comes from Lissotriton vulgaris, assembly GCF_964263255.1. Lineage (NCBI taxonomy): Eukaryota > Metazoa > Chordata > Amphibia > Caudata > Salamandridae > Lissotriton > Lissotriton vulgaris. The sequence goes on along the minus strand of NW_028244439.1, from coordinate 393,764 downwards.
AAACTAATTTTAAAAAAACATCTTTCTAGGCATCCACTGTCCCTAATCGTGCAAGAAAATTTCAATTGACTTGTTGAAATATTGCAATCACCCTTATCCAAAAATGAAATTTAAATTAACTTTTTAGCAGTAACACACTCACATTTTTCATAAAACAAACACAGTTTTTTTCAGGAATCTACTCTCTGGAACCTAAAACTAATTTTAAAAAAACATCTTTCTAGGCATCCACTGTCCCTAATCGTGCAAGAAAATTTCAATTGACTTGTTGAAATATTGCAATCACCCTTATTCAAAAACGAAATTTAAATCAACTTTTTAGCAGTAACACCCTCACATTTTTCATAAAACAAACACATTTTTTTCAGGAATCTACTCTCTGAAACCTAATACTAATTTAAAAAAGAAATCTTTCTATGCATCCACTGTCCCTAATCGTGCAAGAAAATTTCAATTGACTTGTTGAAGTATTGCAATCACCCTTATCCAAAAATGAAATTTAAATCAACTTTTTAGCAGTAACACACTCACATTTTTCATAAAACAAACACATTTTTTTCAGGAATCTACTCTCTGGAACCTAAAACTAATTTTAAAAAAACATCTTTCTAGGCATCCACTGTCCCTAATCGTGCAAGAAAATTTCAATTGACTTGTTGAAATATTGCAATAACCCTTATCCAAAAACGAAATTTAAATCAACTTTTTAGCAGTAACACACTCACATTTTTCATAAAACAAACACATTTTTTTCAGGAATCTACTCTCTGAAACCTAAAACTAATTTTAAAAAAATATCTTTCTAGGCATCCACTGTCCCTAATCGTGCAAGAAAATTTCAATTGACTTGTTGAAATATTGCAATCACCCTTATTCAAAAACGAAATTTAAATCAACTTTTTAGCAGTAACACCCTCACATTTTTCATAAAACAAACACATTTTTTTCAGGAATCTACTCTCTGAAACCTAAAACTAATTAAAAAAAAACATCTTTCTAGGCATCCACTCTCCCTAATCTTCCAAGAAAATTTCAATTAACTTGTTGAAATATTGCAATCACCCTTATCCAAAAACGATATTTAAATCAACTTTTTAGCAGTAACACACTCACATTTTTCATAAAACAAACACATTTTTTTCAGGAATCTACTCTCTGGAACCTAAAACTAATTTTAAAAAAACATCTTTCTAGGCATCCACTGTCCCTAATCGTGCAAGAAAATTTCAATTGACTTGTTGAAATATTGCAATCACCCTTATCCAAAAATGAAATTTAAATCAACTTTTTAGCAGTAACACACTCACATTTTTCATAAAACAAACACATTTTTTTCAGGAATCTACTCTCTGGAACCTAAAACTAATTTTAAAAAAACATCTTTCTAGGCATCCACTGTCCCTAATCGTGCAAGAAAATTTCAATTGACTTGTTGACATATTGCAATCACCCTTATTCAAAAACGAAATTTAAATCAACTTTTTAGCAGTAACACCCTCACATTTTTCATAAAACACACACATTTTTTTCAGGAATCTACTCTCTGGAACCTAAAACTAATTTGAAAAAAACATCTTTCTAGGCATCCACTGTCCCTAATCGTGCAAGAAAATTTCAATTGACTTGTTGAAGTATTGCAATCACCCTTATCCAAAAACGAAATTTAAATCAACTTTTTAGCAGTAACACACTCACATTTTTCATAAAACAAACACATTTTTTTTCAGGAATCTACTCTCTGGAACCTAAAACTAATTTTAAAAAAACATCTTTCTAGGCATCCACTGTCCCTAATCGTGCAACAAAATTTCAATTGACTTATTGAAATATTGCAATCACCCTTATTCAAAAACGAAATTTAAATCAACTTTTTAGCAGTAACACCCTCACATTTTTCATAAAACAAACAAATTTTTTTCAGGAATCTACTCTGTGAAACCTAATACTAATTTAAAAAAGATATCTTTCTATGCATCCACTCTCCCTAATCGTGCAAGAAATGTTCAATTGACTTGTTGAAATATTGCAATCACCCTTATTCAAAAACGAAATTTAAATCAACTTTTTAGCAGTAACACCCTCACATTTTTCATAAAACAAACACATTTTTTTCAGGAATCTACTCTCTGAAACCTAAAACTAATTAAAAAAAACATCTTTCTAGGCATCCACTCTCCCTAATCTTCCAAGAAAATTTCAATTAACTTATTGAAATATTGCAATCACCCTTATCCAAAAACGATATTTAAATCAACTTTTTAGCAGTAACACACTCACATTTTTCATAAAACAAACACATTTTTTTCAGGAATCTACTCTCTGGAACCTAAAACTAATTTTAAAAAAACATCTTTCTAGGCATCCACTGTCCCTAATCGTGCAAGAAAATTTCAATTGACTTGTTGAAATATTGCAATCACCCTTATCCAAAAATGAAATTTAAATCAACTTTTTAGCAGTAACACACTCACATTTTTCATAAAACAAACACATTTTTTTCAGGAATCTACTCTCTGGAACCTAAAACTAATTTAAAAAAACATCTTTCTAGGCATCCACTGTCCCTAATCGTGCAAGAAAATTTCAATTGACTTGTTGAAGTATTGCAATCACCCTTATCCAAAAAACGAAATTTAAATCAACTTTTTAGCAGTAACACACTCACATTTTTCATAAAACAAACACATTTTTTTTCAGGAATCTACTCTCTGGAACCTAAAACTAATTTTAAAAAAACATCTTTCTAGGCATCCACTGTCCCTAATCGTGCAAGAAAATTTCAATTGACTTATTGAAATATTGCAATCACCCTTATTCAAAAACGAAATTTAAATCAACTTTTTAGCAGTAACACCCTCACATTTTTCATAAAACAAACACATTTTTTTCAGGAATCTACTCTCTGGAACCTAAAACTAATTTTAAAAAAACATCTTTCTAGGCATCCACTGTCCCTAATCGTGCAGGAAAATTTCAATTGACTTGTTGAAGTATTGCAATCACCCTTATCCAAAAACGAAATTCAAATCAACTTTTTAGCAGTAACACCCTCACATTTTTCATAAAACAAACACATTTTTTTCAGGAATCTACTCTCTGAAACCTAATACTAATTTAAAAAAGAAATCTTTCTATGCATCCACTGTCCCTAATCGTGCAAGAAAATTTCAATTGACTTGTTGAAGTATTGCAATCACCCTTATCCAAAAATGAAATTTAAATCAACTTTTTAGCAGTAACACACTCACATTTTTCATAAAACAAACACATTTTTTTCAGGAATCTACTCTCTGGAACCTAAAACTAATTTTAAAAAAACATCTTTCTAGGCATCCACTGTCCCTAATCGTGCAAGAAAATTTCAATTGACTTGTTGAAATATTGCAATCACCCTTATCCAAAAACGAAATTTAAATCAACTTTTTAGCAGTAACACACTCACATTTTTCATAAAACAAACACATTTTTTTCAGGAATCTACTCTCTGAAACCTAAAACTAATTTAAAAAAAACATCTCTCTAGGCATCCACTGTCCCTAATCGTGCAAGAAAATTTCAATTGACTTGTTGAAATATTGCAATCACCATTATCCAAAAACGAAATTTAAATCAACTTTTTAGCAGTAACACACTCACATTTTTCATAAAACAAACACATTTTTTCAGGAATCAACTCTCTGGAACCTAAAACAAATATAAAAAAAAAATCTTTGTATGCATCCACTCTCCCTAATCGTGCAAGAAAATTTCAATTAACTAGTTGAAATAATGCAATCATGCCTATCCTGAAGCTAAATTTAAATAAACTTTTTAGCAGTAACACACTCATATTTTTCATAAAACAAACACATTTTTTTCAGGAATCAACTCTCTGGAACCTAAAACAAATATAAAAAAAAGATCTTTCTATGCATCCACTCTCCCTAATCGTGCAAGAAAATTTGAATTAACTTGTTGAAATGATGCATTCACGCTTATCCTGAAACTAAATTTAAATCAACTTTTTTGCAGTAACACACTCACATTTTTCATGAAACAAATAATTTTTTTTTTCAGGAATCCACTCTCTGGAACCTATAACGAATTTGTAAAAAACATCTTTCTAGGCATCCACTCTCCCTAATCTTGCAAGAAAATTTCAATTAACTTGTTGAAATATTGCAATCACCCTTATCCAAAAACAATATTTAAATCAACTTTTTTGCAGTAACACACTCACATTTTTCATAAAACAAACACATTTTTTTCAGGAATCTACTCTCTGGAACCTAAAACTAATTTTTAAAAAACATCTTTCTAGGCATCCACTGTCCCTAATCGTGCAAGAAAATTTCAATTGACTTGTTGAAATATTGCAATCACCCTTATCCAAAAATGAAATTTAAATTAACTTTTTAGCAGTAACACACTCACATTTTTCATGAAACAAACACATTTTTTTCAGGAATCTACTCTCTGGAACCTAAAACTAATTTTAAAAAAACATCTTTCAAGGCATCCACTGTCCCTAATCGTGCAAGAAAATTTCAATTGACTTGTTGAAATATTGCAATCACCCTTATTCAAAAACGAAATTTAAATCAACTTTTTAGCAGTAACACCCTCACATTTTTCATAAAACAAACACATTTTTTTCAGGAATCTACTCTCTGAAACCTAATACTAATTAAAAAAAAACATCTTTCTAGGCATCCACTCTCCCTAATCTTCCAAGAAAATTTCAATTAACTTGTTGAAATATTGCAATCACCCTTATCCAAAAACGATATTTAAATCAACTTTTTAGCAGTAACACACTCACATTTTTCATAAAACAAACACATTTTTTTCAGGAATCTACTCTCTGGAACCTAAAACTAATTTTAAAAAAACATCTTTCTAGGCATCCACTGTCCCTAATCGTGCAGGAAAATTTCAATTGACTTGTTGAAATATTGCAATCACCCTTATCCAAAAATGAAATTTAAATCAACTTTTTAGCAGTAACACACTCACATTTTTCATAAAACAAACACATTTTTTTCAGGAATCTACTCTCTGGAACCTAAAACTAATTTTAAAAAAACATCTTTCTAGGCATCCACTGTCCCTAATCGTGCAAGAAAATTTCAATTGACTTGTTGAAATATTGCAATCACCCTTATTCAAAAACGAAATTTAAATCAACTTTTTAGCAGTAACACCCTCACATTTTTCATAAAACAAACACATTTTTTTCAGGAATCTACTCTCTGGAACCTAAAACTAATTTGAAAAAAACATCTTTCTAGGCATCCACTGTCCCTAATCGTGCAAGAAAATTTCAATTGACTTGTTGAAGTATTGCAATCACCCTTATCCAAAAACGAAATTTAAATCAACTTTTTAGCAGTAACACACTCACATTTTTCATAAAACAAACACATTTTTTTTCAGGAATCTACTCTCTGGAACCTAAAACTAATTTTAAAAAAACATCTTTCTAGGTATCCACTGTCCCTAATCGTGCAACAAAATTTCAATTGACTTATTGAAATATTGCAATCACCCTTATTCAAAAACGAAATTTAAATCAACTTTTTAGCAGTAACACCCTCACATTTTTCATAAAACAAACAAATTTTTTTCAGGAATCTACTCTGTGAAACCTAATACTAATTTAAAAAAGATATCTTTCTATGCATCCACTCTCCCTAATCGTGCAAGAAATTTTCAATTGACTTGTTGAAATATTGCAATCACCCTTATTCAAAAACGAAATTTAAATCAACTTTTTAGCAGTAACACCCTCACATTTTTCATAAAACAAACACATTTTTTTCAGGAATCTACTCTCTGAAACCTAAAACTAATTAAAAAAAACATCTTTCTAGGCATCCACTCTCCCTAATCTTCCAAGAAAATTTCAATTAACTTATTGAAATATTGCAATCACCCTTATCCAAAAACGATATTTAAATCAACTTTTTAGCAGTAACACACTCACATTTTTCATAAAACAAACACATTTTTTTCAGGAATCTACTCTCTGGAACCTAAAACTAATTTTAAAAAAACATCTTTCTAGGCATCCACTGTCCCTAATCGTGCAAGAAAATTTCAATTGACTTGTTGAAATATTGCAATCACCCTTATCCAAAAATGAAATTTAAATCAACTTTTTAGCAGTAACACACTCACATTTTTCATAAAACAAACACATTTTTTTCAGGAATCTACTCTCTGGAACCTAAAACTAATTTAAAAAAACATCTTTCTAGGCATCCACTGTCCCTAATCGTGCAAGAAAATTTCAATTGACTTGTTGAAGTATTGCAATCACCCTTATCCAAAAACGAAATTTAAATCAACTTTTTAGCAGTAACACACTCACATTTTTCATAAAACAAACACATTTTTTTTCAGGAATCTACTCTCTGGAACCTAAAACTAATTTTAAAAAAACATCTTTCTACTCATCCACTGTCCCTAATCGTGCAAGAAAATTTCAATTGACTTATTGAAATATTGCAATCACCCTTATTCAAAAACGAAATTTAAATCAACTTTTTAGCAGGAACACCCTCACATTTTTCATAAAACAAACACATTTTTTTCAGGAATCTACTCTCTGGAACCTAAAACTAATTTTAAAAAAACATCTTTCTAGGCATCCACTGTCCCTAATCGTGCAGGAAAATTTCAATTGACTTGTTGAAGTATTGCAATCACCCTTATCCAAAAACGAAATTTAAATCAACTTTTTAGCAGTAACACCCTCACATTTTTCATAAAACAAACACATTTTTTTCAGGAATCTACTCTCTGAAACCTAATACTAATTTAAAAAAGAAATCTTTCTATGCATCCACTGTCCCTAATCGTGCAAGAAAATTTCAATTGACTTGTTGAAGTATTGCAATCACCCTTATCCAAAAACGAAATTTAAATCAACTTTTTAGCAGTAACACACTCACATTTTTCATAAAACAAACACATTTTTTTCAGGAATCTACTCTCTGGAACCTAAAACTAATTTTAAAAAAACATCTTTCTAGGCATCCACTGTCCCTAATCGTGCAAGAAAATTTCAATTGACTTGTTGAAATATTGCAATCACCCTTATCCAAAAACGAAATTTAAATCAACTTTTTAGCAGTAACACACTCACATTTTTCATAAAACAAACACATTTTTTTCAGGAATCTACTCTCTGGAACCTAAAACTAATTTTAAAAAAACATCTTTCTAGGCATCCACTGTCCCTAATCGTGCAAGAAAATTTCAATTGACTTGTTGAAATATTGCAATCACCCTTATCCAAAAATGAAATTTAAATTAACTTTTTAGCAGTAACACACTCACATTTTTCATAAAACAAACACAGTTTTTTTCAGGAATCTACTCTCTGGAACCTAAAACTAATTCTAAAAAAACATTTTCTAGGCATCCACTGTCCCTAATCGTGCAAGAAAATTTCAATTGACTTGTTGAAATATTGCAATCACCCTTATTCAAAAACGAAATTTAAATCAACTTTTTAGCAGTAACACCCTCACATTTTTCATAAAACAAACACATTTTTTTCAGGAATCTACTCTCTGAAACCTAAAACTAATTTAAAAAAAACATCTCTCTAGGCATCCACTGTCCCTAATCGTGCAAGAAAATTTCAATTGACTTGTTGAAATATTGCAATCACCATTATCCAAAAACGAAATTTAAATCAACTTTTTAGCAGTAACACACTCACATTTTTCATAAAACAAACACATTTTTTCAGGAATCAACTCTCTGGAACCTAAAACAAATATAAAAAAAAAATCTTTGTATGCATCCACTCTCCCTAATCGTGCAAGAAAATTTCAATTAACTAGTTGAAATAATGCAATCATGCCTATCCTGAAGCTAAATTTAAATAAACTTTTTAGCAGTAACACACTCATATTTTTCATAAAACAAACACATTTTTTTCAGGAATCAACTCTCTGGAACCTAAAACAAATATAAAAAAAAGATCTTTCTATGCATCCACTCTCCCTAATCGTGCAAGAAAATTTGAATTAACTTGTTGAAATGATGCATTCACGCTTATCCTGAAACTAAATTTAAATCAACTTTTTTGCAGTAACACACTCACATTTTTCATGAAACAAATAATTTTTTTTTTCAGGAATCCACTCTCTGGAACCTATAACGAATTTGTAAAAAACATCTTTCTAGGCATCCACTCTCCCTAATCTTGCAAGAAAATTTCAATTAACTTGTTGAAATATTGCAATCACCCTTATCCAAAAACAATATTTAAATCAACTTTTTTGCAGTAACACACTCACATTTTTCATAAAACAAACACATTTTTTTCAGGAATCTACTCTCTGGAACCTAAAACTAATTTTTAAAAAACATCTTTCTAGGCATCCACTGTCCCTAATCGTGCAAGAAAATTTCAATTGACTTGTTGAAATATTGCAATCACCCTTATCCAAAAATGAAATTTAAATTAACTTTTTAGCAGTAACACACTCACATTTTTCATGAAACAAACACATTTTTTTCAGGAATCTACTCTCTGGAACCTAAAACTAATTTTAAAAAAACATCTTTCAAGGCATCCACTGTCCCTAATCGTGCAAGAAAATTTCAATTGACTTGTTGAAATATTGCAATCACCCTTATTCAAAAACGAAATTTAAATCAACTTTTTAGCAGTAACACCCTCACATTTTTCATAAAACAAACACATTTTTTTCAGGAATCTACTCTCTGAAACCTAATACTAATTAAAAAAAAACATCTTTCTAGGCATCCACTCTCCCTAATCTTCCAAGAAAATTTCAATTAACTTGTTGAAATATTGCAATCACCCTTATCCAAAAACGATATTTAAATCAACTTTTTAGCAGTAACACACTCACATTTTTCATAAAACAAACACATTTTTTTCAGGAATCTACTCTCTGGAACCTAAAACTAATTTTAAAAAAACATCTTTCTAGGCATCCACTGTCCCTAATCGTGCAGGAAAATTTCAATTGACTTGTTGAAATATTGCAATCACCCTTATCCAAAAATGAAATTTAAATCAACTTTTTAGCAGTAACACACTCACATTTTTCATAAAACAAACACATTTTTTTCAGGAATCTACTCTCTGGAACCTAAAACTAATTTTAAAAAAACATCTTTCTAGGCATCCACTGTCCCTAATCGTGCAAGAAAATTTCAATTGACTTGTTGAAATATTGCAATCACCCTTATTCAAAAACGAAATTTAAATCAACTTTTTAGCAGTAACACCCTCACATTTTTCATAAAACAAACACATTTTTTTCAGGAATCTACTCTCTGGAACCTAAAACTAATTTGAAAAAAACATCTTTCTAGGCATCCACTGTCCCTAATCGTGCAAGAAAATTTCAATTGACTTGTTGAAGTATTGCAATCACCCTTATCCAAAAACGAAATTTAAATCAACTTTTTAGCAGTAACACACTCACATTTTTCATAAAACAAACACATTTTTTTTCAGGAATCTACTCTCTGGAACCTAAAACTAATTTTAAAAAAACATCTTTCTAGGTATCCACTGTCCCTAATCGTGCAACAAAATTTCAATTGACTTATTGAAATATTGCAATCACCCTTATTCAAAAACGAAATTTAAATCAACTTTTTAGCAGTAACACCCTCACATTTTTCATAAAACAAACAAATTTTTTTCAGGAATCTACTCTGTGAAACCTAATACTAATTTAAAAAAGATATCTTTCTATGCATCCACTCTCCCTAATCGTGCAAGAAATTTTCAATTGACTTGTTGAAATATTGCAATCACCCTTATTCAAAAACGAAATTTAAATCAACTTTTTAGCAGTAACACCCTCACATTTTTCATAAAACAAACACATTTTTTTCAGGAATCTACTCTCTGAAACCTAAAACTAATTAAAAAAAACATCTTTCTAGGCATCCACTCTCCCTAATCTTCCAAGAAAATTTCAATTAACTTATTGAAATATTGCAATCACCCTTATCCAAAAACGATATTTAAATCAACTTTTTAGCAGTAACACACTCACATTTTTCATAAAACAAACACATTTTTTTCAGGAATCTACTCTCTGGAACCTAAAACTAATTTTAAAAAAACATCTTTCTAGGCATCCACTGTCCCTAATCGTGCAAGAAAATTTCAATTGACTTATTGAAATATTGCAATCACCCTTATTCAAAAACGAAATTTAAATCAACTTTTTAGCAGGAACACCCTCACATTTTTCATAAAACAAACACATTTTTTTCAGGAATCTACTCTCTGGAACCTAAAACTAATTTTAAAAAAACATCTTTCTAGGCATCCACTGTCCCTAATCGTGCAGGAAAATTTCAATTGACTTGTTGAAGTATTGCAATCACCCTTATCCAAAAACGAAATTTAAATCAACTTTTTAGCAGTAACACCCTCACATTTTTCATAAAACAAACACATTTTTTTCAGGAATCTACTCTCTGAAACCTAATACTAATTTAAAAAAGAAATCTTTCTATGCATCCACTGTCCCTAATCGTGCAAGAAAATTTCAATTGACTTGTTGAAGTATTGCAATCACCCTTATCCAAAAACGAAATTTAAATCAACTTTTTAGCAGTAACACACTCACATTTTTCATAAAACAAACACATTTTTTTCAGGAATCTACTCTCTGGAACCTAAAACTAATTTTAAAAAAACATCTTTCTAGGCATCCACTGTCCCTAATCGTGCAAGAAAATTTCAATTGACTTGTTGAAATATTGCAATCACCCTTATCCAAAAATGAAATTTAAATTAACTTTTTAGCAGTAACACACTCACATTTTTCATAAAACAAACACAGTTTTTTTCAGGAATCTACTCTCTGGAACCTAAAACTAATTTTAAAAAAACATCTTTCTAGGCATCCACTGTCCCTAATCGTGCAAGAAAATTTCAATTGACTTGTTGAAATATTGCAATCACCCTTATTCAAAAACGAAATTTAAATCAACTTTTTAGCAGTAACACCCTCACATTTTTCATAAAACAAACACATTTTTTTCAGGAATCTACTCTCTGAAACCTAATACTAATTTAAAAAAGAAATCTTTCTATGCATCCACTGTCCCTAATCGTGCAAGAAAATTTCAATTGACTTGTTGAAGTATTGCAATCACCCTTATCCAAAAATGAAATTTAAATCAACTTTTTAGCAGTAACACACTCACATTTTTCCTAAAACAAACACATTTTTTTCAGGAATCTACTCTCTGGAACCTAAAACTAATTTTAAAAAAACATCTTTCTAGGCATCCACTGTCCCTAATCGTGCAAGAAAATTTCAATTGACTTGTTGAAATATTGCAATAACCCTTATCCAAAAACGAAATTTAAATCAACTTTTTAGCAGTAACACACTCACATTTTTCATAAAACAAACACATTTTTTTCAGGAATCTACTCTCTGAAACCTAAAACTAATTTTAAAAAAATATCTTTCTAGGCATCCACTGTCCCTAATCGTGCAAGAAAATTTCAATTGACTTGTTGAAATATTGCAATCACCCTTATTCAAAAACGAAATTTAAATCAACTTTTTAGCAGTAACACCCTCACATTTTTCATAAAACAAACACATTTTTTTCAGGAATCTACTCTCTGAAACCTAAAACTAATTAAAAAAAAACATCTTTCTAGGCATCCACTCTCCCTAATCTTCCAAGAAAATTTCAATTAACTTGTTGAAATATTGCAATCACCCTTATCCAAAAACGATATTTAAATCAACTTTTTAGCAGTAACACACTCACATTTTTCATAAAACAAACACATTTTTTTCAGGAATCTACTCTCTGGAACCTAAAACTAATTTTAAAAAAACATCTTTCTAGGCATCCACTGTCCCTAATCGTGCAAGAAAATTTCAATTGACTTGTTGAAATATTGCAATCACCCTTATCCAAAAATGAAATTTAAATCAACTTTTTAGCAGTAACACACTCACATTTTTCATAAAACAAACACATTTTTTTCAGGAATCTACTCTCTGGAACCTAAAACTAATTTTAAAAAAACATCTTTCTAGGCATCCACTGTCCCTAATCGTGCAAGAAAATTTCAATTGACTTGTTGAAATATTGCAATCACCCTTATTCAAAAACGAAATTTAAATCAACTTTTTAGCAGTAACACCCTCACATTTTTCATAAAACACACACATTTTTTTCAGGAATCTACTCTCTGGAACCTAAAACTAATTTGAAAAAAACATCTTTCTAGGCATCCACTGTCCCTAATCGTGCAAGAAAATTTCAATTGACTTGTTGAAGTATTGCAATCACCCTTATCCAAAAACGAAATTTAAATCAACTTTTTAGCAGTAACACACTCACATTTTTCATAAAACAAACACATTTTTTTTCAGGAATCTACTCTCTGGAACCTAAAACTAATTTTAAAAAAACATCTTTCTAGGCATCCACTGTCCCTAATCGTGCAACAAAATTTCAATTGACTTATTGAAATATTGCAATCACCCTTATTCAAAAACGAAATTTAAATCAACTTTTTAGCAGTAACACCCTCACATTTTTCATAAAACAAACAAATTTTTTTCAGGAATCTACTCTGTGAAACCTAATACTAATTTAAAAAAGATATCTTTCTATGCATCCACTCTCCCTAATCGTGCAAGAAATTTTCAATTGACTTGTTGAAATATTGCAATCACCCTTATTCAAAAACGAAATTTAAATCAACTTTTTAGCAGTAACACCCTCACATTTTTCATAAAACAAACACATTTTTTTCAGGAATCTACTCTCTGAAACCTAAAACTAATTAAAAAAAACATCTTTCTAGGCATCCACTCTCCCTAATCTTCCAAGAAAATTTCAATTAACTTATTGAAATATTGCAATCACCCTTATCCAAAAACGATATTTAAATCAACTTTTTAGCAGTAACACACTCACATTTTTCATAAAACAAACACATTTTTTTCAGGAATCTACTCTCTGGAACCTAAAACTAATTTTAAAAAAACATCTTTCTAGGCATCCACTGTCCCTAATCGTGCAAGAAAATTTCAATTGACTTGTTGAAATATTGCAATCACCCTTATCCAAAAATGAAATTTAAATCAACTTTTTAGCAGTAACACACTCACATTTTTCATAAAACAAACACATTTTTTTCAGGAATCTACTCTCTGGAACCTAAAACTAATTTAAAAAAACATCTTTCTAGGCATCCACTGTCCCTAATCGTGCAAGAAAATTTCAATTGACTTGTTGAAGTATTGCAATCACCCTTATCCAAAAAACGAAATTTAAATCAACTTTTTAGCAGTAACACACTCACATTTTTCATAAAACAAACACATTTTTTTTCAGGAATCTACTCTCTGGAACCTAAAACTAATTTTAAAAAAACATCTTTCTAGGCATCCACTGTCCCTAATCGTGCAAGAAAATTTCAATTGACTTATTGAAATATTGCAATCACCCTTATTCAAAAACGAAATTTAAATCAACTTTTTAGCAGTAACACCCTCACATTTTTCATAAAACAAACACATTTTTTTCAGGAATCTACTCTCTGGAACCTAAAACTAATTTTAAAAAAACATCTTTCTAGGCATCCACTGTCCCTAATCGTGCAGGAAAATTTCAATTGACTTGTTGAAGTATTGCAATCACCCTTATCCAAAAACGAAATTCAAATCAACTTTTTAGCAGTAACACCCTCACATTTTTCATAAAACAAACACATTTTTTTCAGGAATCTACTCTCTGAAACCTAATACTAATTTAAAAAAGAAATCTTTCTATGCATCCACTGTCCCTAATCGTGCAAGAAAATTTCAATTGACTTGTTGAAGTATTGCAATCACCCTTATCCAAAAACGAAATTTAAATCAACTTTTTAGCAGTAACACACTCACATTTTTCATAAAACAAACACATTTTTTTCAGGAATCTACTCTCTGGAACCTAAAACTAATTTTAAAAAAACATCTTTCTAGGCATCCACTGTCCCTAATCGTGCAAGAAAATTTCAATTGACTTGTTGAAATATTGCAATCACCCTTATCCAAAAACGAAATTTAAATCAACTTTTTAGCAGTAACACACTCACATTTTTCATAAAACAAACACATTTTTTTCAGGAATCTACTCTCTGAAACCTAAAACTAATTTAAAAAAAACATCTCTCTAGGCATCCACTGTCCCTAATCGTGCAAGAAAATTTCAATTGACTTGTTGAAATATTGCAATCACCATTATCCAAAAACGAAATTTAAATCAACTTTTTAGCAGTAACACACTCACATTTTTCATAAAACAAACACATTTTTTCAGGAATCAACTCTCTGGAACCTAAAACAAATATAAAAAAAAAATCTTTGTATGCATCCACTCTCCCTAATCGTGCAAGAAAATTTCAATTAACTAGTTGAAATAATGCAATCATGCCTATCCTGAAGCTAAATTTAAATAAACTTTTTAGCAGTAACACACTCATATTTTTCATAAAACAAACACATTTTTTTCAGGAATCAACTCTCTGGAACCTAAAACAAATATAAAAAAAAGATCTTTCTATGCATCCACTCTCCCTAATCGTGCAAGAAAATTTGAATTAACTTGTTGAAATGATGCATTCACGCTTATCCTGAAACTAAATTTAAATCAACTTTTTTGCAGTAACACACTCACATTTTTCATGAAACAAATAATTTTTTTTTTCAGGAATCCACTCTCTGGAACCTATAACGAATTTGTAAAAAACATCTTTCTAGGCATCCACTCTCCCTAATCTTGCAAGAAAATTTCAATTAACTTGTTGAAATATTGCAATCACCCTTATCCAAAAACAATATTTAAATCAACTTTTTTGCAGTAACACACTCACATTTTTCATAAAACAAACACATTTTTTTCAGGAATCTACTCTCTGGAACCTAAAACTAATTTTTAAAAAACATCTTTCTAGGCATCCACTGTCCCTAATCGTGCAAGAAAATTTCAATTGACTTGTTGAAATATTGCAATCACCCTTATCCAAAAATGAAATTTAAATTAACTTTTTAGCAGTAACACACTCACATTTTTCATGAAACAAACACATTTTTTTCAGGAATCTACTCTCTGGAACCTAAAACTAATTTTAAAAAAACATCTTTCAAGGCATCCACTGTCCCTAATCGTGCAAGAAAATTTCAATTGACTTGTTGAAATATTGCAATCACCCTTATTCAAAAACGAAATTTAAATCAACTTTTTAGCAGTAACACCCTCACATTTTTCATAAAACAAACACATTTTTTTCAGGAATCTACTCTCTGAAACCTAATACTAATTTAAAAAAGAAATCTTTCTATGCATCCACTGTCCCTAATCGTGCAAGAAAATTTCAATTGACTTGTTGAAGTATTGCAATCACCCTTATCCAAAAACGAAATTTAAATCAACTTTTTAGCAGTAACACACTCACATTTTTCATAAAACAAACACATTTTTTTCAGGAATCTACTCTCTGGAACCTAAAACTAATTTTAAAAAAACATCTTTCTAGGCATCCACTGTCCCTAATCGTGCAAGAAAATTTCAATTGACTTGTTGAAATATTGCAATCACCCTTATCCAAAAATGAAATTTAAATTAACTTTTTAGCAGTAACACACTCACATTTTTCATAAAACAAACACAGTTTTTTTCAGGAATCTACTCTCTGGAACCTAAAACTAATTTTAAAAAAACATCTTTCTAGGCATCCACTGTCCCTAATCGTGCAAGAAAATTTCAATTGACTTGTTGAAATATTGCAATCACCCTTATTCAAAAACGAAATTTAAATCAACTTTTTAGCAGTAACACCCTCACATTTTTCATAAAACAAACACATTTTTTTCAGGAATCTACTCTCTGAAACCTAATACTAATTTAAAAAAGAAATCTTTCTATGCATCCACTGTCCCTAATCGTGCAAGAAAATTTCAATTGACTTGTTGAAGTATTGCAATCACCCTTATCCAAAAATGAAATTTAAATCAACTTTTTAGCAGTAACACACTCACATTTTTCCTAAAACAAACACATTTTTTTCAGGAATCTACTCTCTGGAACCTAAAACTAATTTTAAAAAAACATCTTTCTAGGCATCCACTGTCCCTAATCGTGCAAGAAAATTTCAATTGACTTGTTGAAATATTGCAATAACCCTTATCCAAAAACGAAATTTAAATCAACTTTTTAGCAGTAACACACTCACATTTTTCATAAAACAAACACATTTTTTTCAGGAATCTACTCTCTGAAACCTAAAACTAATTTTAAAAAAATATCTTTCTAGGCATCCACTGTCCCTAATCGTGCAAGAAAATTTCAATTGACTTGTTGAAATATTGCAATCACCCTTATTCAAAAACGAAATTTAAATCAACTTTTTAGCAGTAACACCCTCACATTTTTCATAAAACAAACACATTTTTTTCAGGAATCTACTCTCTGAAACCTAAAACTAATTAAAAAAAAACATCTTTCTAGGCATCCACTCTCCCTAATCTTCCAAGAAAATTTCAATTAACTTGTTGAAATATTGCAATCACCCTTATCCAAAAACGATATTTAAATCAACTTTTTAGCAGTAACACACTCACATTTTTCATAAAACAAACACATTTTTTTCAGGAATCTACTCTCTGGAACCTAAAACTAATTTTAAAAAAACATCTTTCTAGGCATCCACTGTCCCTAATCGTGCAAGAAAATTTCAATTGACTTGTTGAAATATTGCAATCACCCTTATCCAAAAATGAAATTTAAATCAACTTTTTAGCAGTAACACACTCACATTTTTCATAAAACAAACACATTTTTTTCAGGAATCTACTCTCTGGAACCTAAAACTAATTTTAAAAAAACATCTTTCTAGGCATCCACTGTCCCTAATCGTGCAAGAAAATTTCAATTGACTTGTTGAAATATTGCAATCACCCTTATTCAAAAACGAAATTTAAATCAACTTTTTAGCAGTAACACCCTCACATTTTTCATAAAACACACACATTTTTTTCAGGAATCTACTCTCTGGAACCTAAAACTAATTTGAAAAAAACATCTTTCTAGGCATCCACTGTCCCTAATCGTGCAAGAAAATTTCAATTGACTTGTTGAAGTATTGCAATCACCCTTATCCAAAAACGAAATTTAAATCAACTTTTTAGCAGTAACACACTCACATTTTTCATAAAACAAACACATTTTTTTTCAGGAATCTACTCTCTGGAACCTAAAACTAATTTTAAAAAAACATCTTTCTAGGCATCCACTGTCCCTAATCGTGCAACAAAATTTCAATTGACTTATTGAAATATTGCAATCACCCTTATTCAAAAACGAAATTTAAATCAACTTTTTAGCAGTAACACCCTCACATTTTTCATAAAACAAACAAATTTTTTTCAGGAATCTACTCTGTGAAACCTAATACTAATTTAAAAAAGATATCTTTCTATGCATCCACTCTCCCTAATCGTGCAAGAAATTTTCAATTGACTTGTTGAAGTATTGCAATCACCCTTATCCAAAAACGAAATTCAAATCAACTTTTTAGCAGTAACACCCTCACATTTTTCATAAAACAAACACATTTTTTTCAGGAATCTACTCTCTGAAACCTAATACTAATTTAAAAAAGAAATCTTTCTATGCATCCACTGTCCCTAATCGTGCAAGAAAATTTCAATTGACTTGTTGAAGTATTGCAATCACCCTTATCCAAAAACGAAATTTAAATCAACTTTTTAGCAGTAACACACTCACATTTTTCATAAAACAAACACATTTTTTTCAGGAATCTACTCTCTGGAACCTAAAACTAATTTTAAAAAAACATCTTTCTAGGCATCCACTGTCCCTAATCGTGCAAGAAAATTTCAATTGACTTGTTGAAATATTGCAATCACCCTTATCCAAAAACGAAATTTAAATCAACTTTTTAGCAGTAACACACTCACATTTTTCATAAAACAAACACATTTTTTTCAGGAATCTACTCTCTGAAACCTAAAACTAATTTAAAAAAAACATCTCTCTAGGCATCCACTGTCCCTAATCGTGCAAGAAAATTTCAATTGACTTGTTGAAATATTGCAATCACCATTATCCAAAAACGAAATTTAAATCAACTTTTTAGCAGTAACACACTCACATTTTTCATAAAACAAACACATTTTTTCAGGAATCAACTCTCTGGAACCTAAAACAAATATAAAAAAAAAATCTTTGTATGCATCCACTCTCCCTAATCGTGCAAGAAAATTTCAATTAACTAGTTGAAATAATGCAATCATGCCTATCCTGAAGCTAAATTTAAATAAACTTTTTAGCAGTAACACACTCATATTTTTCATAAAACAAACACATTTTTTTCAGGAATCAACTCTCTGGAACCTAAAACAAATATAAAAAAAAGATCTTTCTATGCATCCACTCTCCCTAATCGTGCAAGAAAATTTGAATTAACTTGTTGAAATGATGCATTCACGCTTATCCTGAAACTAAATTTAAATCAACTTTTTTGCAGTAACACACTCACATTTTTCATGAAACAAATAATTTTTTTTTTCAGGAATCCACTCTCTGGAACCTATAACGAATTTGTAAAAAACATCTTTCTAGGCATCCACTCTCCCTAATCTTGCAAGAAAATTTCAATTAACTTGTTGAAATATTGCAATCACCCTTATCCAAAAACAATATTTAAATCAACTTTTTTGCAGTAACACACTCACATTTTTCATAAAACAAACACATTTTTTTCAGGAATCTACTCTCTGGAACCTAAAACTAATTTTTAAAAAACATCTTTCTAGGCATCCACTGTCCCTAATCGTGCAAGAAAATTTCAATTGACTTGTTGAAATATTGCAATCACCCTTATCCAAAAATGAAATTTAAATTAACTTTTTAGCAGTAACACACTCACATTTTTCATGAAACAAACACATTTTTTTCAGGAATCTACTCTCTGGAACCTAAAACTAATTTTAAAAAAACATCTTTCAAGGCATCCACTGTCCCTAATCGTGCAAGAAAATTTCAATTGACTTGTTGAAATATTGCAATCACCCTTATTCAAAAACGAAATTTAAATCAACTTTTTAGCAGTAACACCCTCACATTTTTCATAAAACAAACACATTTTTTTCAGGAATCTACTCTCTGAAACCTAATACTAATTAAAAAAAAACATCTTTCTAGGCATCCACTCTCCCTAATCTTCCAAGAAAATTTCAATTAACTTGTTGAAATATTGCAATCACCCTTATCCAAAAACGATATTTAAATCAACTTTTTAGCAGTAACACACTCACATTTTTCATAAAACAAACACATTTTTTTCAGGAATCTACTCTCTGGAACCTAAAACTAATTTTAAAAAAACATCTTTCTAGGCATCCACTGTCCCTAATCGTGCAGGAAAATTTCAATTGACTTGTTGAAATATTGCAATCACCCTTATCCAAAAATGACATTTAAATCAACTTTTTAGCAGTAACACACTCACATTTTTCATAAAACAAACACATTTTTTTCAGGAATCTACTCTCTGGAACCTAAAACTAATTTTAAAAAAACATCTTTCTAGGCATCCACTGTCCCTAATCGTGCAAGAAAATTTCAATTGACTTGTTGAAATATTGCAATCACCCTTATTCAAAAACGAAATTTAAATCAACTTTTTAGCAGTAACACCCTCACATTTTTCATAAAACAAACACATTTTTTTCAGGAATCTACTCTCTGGAACCTAAAACTAATTTGAAAAAAACATCTTTCTAGGCATCCACTGTCCCTAATCGTGCAAGAAAATTTCAATTGACTTGTTGAAGTATTGCAATCACCCTTATCCAAAAACGAAATTTAAATCAACTTTTTAGCAGTAACACACTCACATTTTTCATAAAACAAACACATTTTTTTTCAGGAATCTACTCTCTGGAACCTAAAACTAATTTTAAAAAAACATCTTTCTAGGTATCCACTGTCCCTAATCGTGCAACAAAATTTCAATTGACTTATTGAAATATTGCAATCACCCTTATTCAAAAACGAAATTTAAATCAACTTTTTAGCAGTAACACCCTCACATTTTTCATAAAACAAACAAATTTTTTTCAGGAATCTACTCTGTGAAACCTAATACTAATTTAAAAAAGATATCTTTCTATGCATCCACTCTCCCTAATCGTGCAAGAAATTTTCAATTGACTTGTTGAAATATTGCAATCACCCTTATTCAAAAACGAAATTTAAATCAACTTTTTAGCAGTAACACCCTCACATTTTTCATAAAACAAACACATTTTTTTCAGGAATCTACTCTCTGAAACCTAAAACTAATTAAAAAAAACATCTTTCTAGGCATCCACTCTCCCTAATCTTCCAAGAAAATTTCAATTAACTTATTGAAATATTGCAATCACCCTTATCCAAAAACGATATTTAAATCAACTTTTTAGCAGTAACACACTCACATTTTTCATAAAACAAACACATTTTTTTCAGGAATCTACTCTCTGGAACCTAAAACTAATTTTAAAAAAACATCTTTCTAGGCATCCACTGTCCCTAATCGTGCAAGAAAATTTCAATTGACTTGTTGAAATATTGCAATCACCCTTATCCAAAAATGAAATTTAAATCAACTTTTTAGCAGTAACACACTCACATTTTTCATAAAACAAACACATTTTTTTCAGGAATCTACTCTCTGGAACCTAAAACTAATTTAAAAAAACATCTTTCTAGGCATCCACTGTCCCTAATCGTGCAAGAAAATTTCAATTGACTTGTTGAAGTATTGCAATCACCCTTATCCAAAAACGAAATTTAAATCAACTTTTTAGCAGTAACACACTCACATTTTTCATAAAACAAACACATTTTTTTTCAGGAATCTACTCTCTGGAACCTAAAACTAATTTTAAAAAAACATCTTTCTAGGCATCCACTGTCCCTAATCGTGCAAGAAAATTTCAATTGACTTATTGAAATATTGCAATCACCCTTATTCAAAAACGAAATTTAAATCAACTTTTTAGCAGGAACACCCTCACATTTTTCATAAAACAAACACATTTTTTTCAGGAATCTACTCTCTGGAACCTAAAACTAATTTTAAAAAAACATCTTTCTAGGCATCCACTGTCCCTAATCGTGCAGGAAAATTTCAATTGACTTGTTGAAGTATTGCAATCACCCTTATCCAAAAACGAAATTTAAATCAACTTTTTAGCAGTAACACCCTCACATTTTTCATAAAACAAACACATTTTTTTCAGGAATCTACTCTCTGAAACCTAATACTAATTTAAAAAAGAAATCTTTCTATGCATCCACTGTCCCTAATCGTGCAAGAAAATTTCAATTGACTTGTTGAAGTATTGCAATCACCCTTATCCAAAAACGAAATTTAAATCAACTTTTTAGCAGTAACACACTCACATTTTTCATAAAACAAACACATTTTTTTCAGGAATCTACTCTCTGGAACCTAAAACTAATTTTAAAAAAACATCTTTCTAGGCATCCACTGTCCCTAATCGTGCAAGAAAATTTCAATTGACTTGTTGAAATATTGCAATCACCCTTATCCAAAAACGAAATTTAAATCAACTTTTTAGCAGTAACACACTCACATTTTTCATAAAACAAACACATTTTTTTCAGGAATCTACTCTCTGAAACCTAAAACTAATTTAAAAAAAACATCTCTCTAGGCATCCACTGTCCCTAATCGTGCAAGAAAATTTCAATTGACTTGTTGAAATATTGCAATCACCCTTATCCAAAAACGAAATTTAAATCAACTTTTTAGCAGTAACACACTCACATTTTTCATAAAACAAACACATTTTTTCAGGAATCAACTCTCTGGAACCTAAAACAAATATAAAAAAAAAATCTTTGTATGCATCCACTCTCCCTAATCGTGCAAGAAAATTTCAATTAACTAGTTGAAATAATGCAATCATGCCTATCCTGAAGCTAAATTTAAATAAACTTTTTAGCAGTAACACACTCATATTTTTCATAAAACAAACACATTTTTTTCAGGAATCAACTCTCTGGAACCTAAAACAAATATAAAAAAAAGATCTTTCTATGCATCCACTCTCCCTAATCGTGCAAGAAAATTTGAATTAACTTGTTGAAATGATGCATTCACGCTTATCCTGAAACTAAATTTAAATCAACTTTTTTGCAGTAACACACTCACATTTTTCATGAAACAAATAATTTTTTTTTTCAGGAATCCACTCTCTGGAACCTATAACGAATTTGTAAAAAACATCTTTCTAGGCATCCACTCTCCCTAATCTTGCAAGAAAATTTCAATTAACTTGTTGAAATATTGCAATCACCCTTATCCAAAAACAATATTTAAATCAACTTTTTTGCAGTAACACACTCACATTTTTCATGAAACAAACACATTTTTTTCAGGAATCTACTCTCTGGAACCTAAAACTAATTTTAAAAAAACATCTTTCTAGGCATCCACTGTCCCTAATCGTGCAAGAAAATTTCAATTGACTTGTTGAAATATTGCAATCACCCTTATTCAAAAACGAAATTTAAATCAACTTTTTAGCAGTAACACCCTCACATTTTTCATAAAACAAACACATTTTTTTCAGGAATCTACTCTCTGAAACCTAATACTAATTTAAAAAAGAAATCTTTCTATGCATCCACTGTCCCTAATCGTGCCTGAAAATTTCAATTGACTTGTTGAAGTATTGCAATCACCCTTATCCAAAAACGAAATTTAAATCAACTTTTTAGCAGTAACACACTCACATTTTTCATAAAACAAACACATTATTTTCAGGAATCTACTCTCTGGAACCTAAAACTAATTTTAAAAAAACATCTTTCTAGGCATCCACTGTCCCTAATCGTGCAAGAAAATTTCAATTGACTTGTTGAAATATTGCAATCACCCTTATCCAAAAAAGAAATTTAAATCAACTTTTTAGCAGTAACACACTCACATTTTTCATAAAACAAACACATTTTTTTCAGGAATCTACTCTGAAACCTAAAACTAATTTAAAAAAAATATCTTTCTAGGCATCCACTGTCCCTAATCGTGCAAGAAAATTTCAATTGACTTGTTGAAGTATTGCAATCACCCTTATCCAAAAACGAAATTTAAATCAACTTTTTAGCAGTAACACCCTCACATTTTTCATAAAACAAAACACATTTTTTTCAGGAATCTACTCTCTGAAACCTAAAACTAATTAAAAAAAACATCTTTCTAGGCATCCACTCTCCCTAATCTTCCAAGAAAATTTCAATTAACTTATTGAAATATTGCAATCACCCTTATCCAAAAACGATATTTAAATCAACTTTTTAGCAGTAACACACTCACATTTTTCATAAAACAAACACATTTTTTTCAGGAATCAACTCTCTGGAACCTAAAACAAATATAAAAAAAACATCTTTCTATGCATCCACTCTCCCTAATCGTGCAAGAAAATTTCAATTAACTTGTTGAAATGATGCATTCACGCTTATCCTGAAACTAAATTTAAATCAACTTTTTTGCAGTAACACACTCACATTTTTCATGAAACAAATAATTTTTTTTTCAGGAATCCACTCTCTGGAACCTATAACGAATTTGTAAAAAACATCTTTCTAGGCATCCACTCTCCCTAATCTTGCAAGAAAATTTCAATTAACTTGTTGAAATATTGCAATCACCCTCATCCAAAAACGATATTTAAATCAACTTTTTTGCAGTAACACACTCACATTTTTCATGAAACAAACACATTTTTTTCAGGAATCTACTCTCTGGAACCTAAAACTAATTAAAAAAAAAATCTTTCTAGGCATCCACTGTCCCTAATCGTGCAAGAAAATTTCAATTGACTTGTTGAAATATTGCAATCACCCTTATCCAAAAATGAAATTTAAATCAACTTTTTAGCAGTAACACACTCACATTTTTCATAAAACAAACACATTTTTTTCAGGAATCTACTCTCTGGAACCTAAAACTAATTTAAAAAAAACATCTTTCTAGGCATCCACTGTCCCTAATCGTGCAAGAAAATTTCAATTGACTTGTTGAAATATTGCAATCACCCTTATTCAAAAACGAAATTTAAATCAACTTTTTAGCAGTAACACCCTCACATTTTTCATAAAACAAACACATTTTTTTCAGGAATCTACTCTCTGAAACCTAAAACTAATTAAAAAAAACATCTTTCTAGGCATCCACTCTCCCTAATCTTCCAAGTAAATTTCAATTAACTTATTGAAATATTGCAATCACCCTTATCCAAAAACGATATTTAAATCAACTTTTTAGCAGTAACACACTCACATTTTTCATAAAACAAACACATTTTTTTCAGGAATCTACTCTCTGGAACCTTAAACAAATTTTAAAAAAACATCTTTCTAGGCATCCACTGTCCCTAATCGTGCAAGAAAATTTCAATTGACTTGTTGAAATATTGCAATCACCCTTATCCAAAAATGAAATTTAAATCAACTTTTTAGCAGTAACACACTCACATTTTTCATAAAACAAACACATTTTTTTCAGGAATCTACTCTCTGGAACCTAAAACTAATTTTAAAAAAACATCTTTCTAGGCATCCATTGTCCCTAATCGTGCAAGAAAATTTCAATTGACTTGTTGAAATATTGCAATCACCCTTATTCAAAAATGAAATTTAAATCAACTTTTTAGCAGTAACACCCTCACATTTTTCATAAAACAAACACATTTTTTTCAGGAATCTACTCTCTGAAAACTAATACTAATTTAAAAAAGAAATCTTTCTATGCATCCACTGTCCCTAATCGTGCAAGAAAATTTCAATTGACTTGTTGAAGTATTGCAATCACCCTTATCCAAAAACGAAATTTAAATCAACTTTTTAGCAGTAACACACTCACATTTTTCATAAAACAAACACATTTTTTTCAGGAATCTACTCTCTGGAACCTTAAACAAATTTAAAAAAAACATCTATCTAGGCATCCACTGTCCCTAATCGTGCAAGAACATTTCAATTGACTTGTTGAAATATTGCAATCACCCTTATCCAAAAATGAAATTTAAATCAACTTTTTAGCAGTAACACACTCACATTTTTCATAAAACAAACACATTTTTTTCAGGAATCTACTCTCTGGAACCTAAAACTAATTTAAAAAAAAGATCTTTCTAGGCATCCACTGTCCCTAATCGTGCAAGAAAATTTCAATTGACTTGTTGAAATATTGCAATCACCCTTATTCAAAAACGAAATTTAAATCAACTTTTTAGCAGTAACACCCTCACATTTTTCATAAAACAAACACATTTTTTTCAGGAATCTACTCTCTGAAACCTAAAACTAATTAAAAAAAACATCTTTCTAGGCATCCACTCTCCCTAATCTTCCAAGAAAATCTCAATTAACTTATTGAAATATTGCAATCACCCTTATCCAAAAACGATATTTAAATCAACTTTTTAGCAGTAACACACTCACATTTTTCATAAAACAAACACATTTTTTTCAGGAATCTACTCTCTGGAACCTAAAACTAATTTAAAAAAAAATCTTTCTAGGCATCCACTGTCCCTAATCGTGCAAGAAAATTTCAATTGACTTGTTGAAATATTGCAATCACCCTTATCCAAAAATGAAATTTAAATCAACTTTTTAGCAGTAACACACTCACATTTTTCATAAAACAAACACATTTTTTTCAGGAGTCTACTCTCTGGAACCTAAAACTAATTTAAAAAAAACATCTTTCTAGGCATCCACTGTCCCTAATCGTGCAAGAAAATTTCAATTGACTTGTTGAAATATTGCAATCACCCTTATTCAAAAACGAAATTTAAATCAACTTTTTAGCAGTAACACCCTCACATTTTTCATAAAACAAACACATTTTTTTCAGGAATCTACTCTCTGGAACCTAAAACTAATTTTAAAAAAACATCTTTCTAGGCATCCACTGTCCCTAATCGTGCAGGAAAATTTCAATTGACTTGTTGAAGTATTGCAATCACCCTTATCCAAAAACGAAATTTAAATCAACTTTTTAGCAGTAACACACTCACATTTTTCATAAAACAAACACATTTTTTTTCAGGAATCTACTCTTTGGAACCTAAAACTAATTTTAAAAAAACATCTTTCTAGGCATCCAGTGTCCATAATAGTGCAAGAAAATTTCAATTGACTTGTTGAAATATTGCAATCACCCTTATCCAAAAACGAAATTTAAATCAACTTTTTAGCAGTAACACACTCACATTTTTCATAAAACAAACACATTTTTTTCAGGAATCTACTCTCTGAAACCTAAAACTAATTTAAAAAAAACATCTTTCTATGCATCCACTGTCCCTAATCGTGCAAGAAAATTTCAATTGACTTATTGAAATATTGCAATCACCCTTATTCAAAAACGAAATTTAAATCAACTTTTTAGCAGTAACACCCTCACATTTTCATAAAACAAACACATTTTTTTCAGGAATCTACTCTCTGAAACCTAAAACTAATTTTAAAAAAACATCTCTCTAGGCATCCACTGTCCCTAATCGTGCAAGAAAATTTCAATTGACTTGTTGAAATATTGCAATCACCCTTATCCAAAAACGAAATTTAAATCAACTTTTTAGCAGTAACACACTCACATTTTTCATAAAACAAACACATTTTTTCAGGAATCAACTCTCTGGAACCTAAAACAAATATAAAAAAACATCTTTCTATGCATCCACTCTCCCTAATCGTGCAAAAAAATTTCAATTAACTAGTTGAAATAATGCAATCATGCCTATCCTGAAGCTAAATTTAAATAAACTTTTTAGCAGTAACACACTCATATTTTTCATAAAACAAACACATTTTTTTCAGGAATCAACTCTCTGGAACCTAAAACAAATATAAAAAAAAATCTTTCTATGCATCCACTCTCCCTAATCGTGCAAGAAAATTTGAATTAACTTGTTGAAATGATGCATTCACGCTTATCCTGAAACTAAATTTAAATCAACTTTTTTGCAGTAACACACTCACATTTTTCATGAAACAAATAATTTTTTTTTCAGGAATCCACTCTCTGGAACCTATAACGAATTTGTAAAAAACATCTTTCTAGGCATCCACTCTCCCTAATCTTGCAAGAAAATTTCAATTAACTTGTTGAAATATTGCAATCACCCTTATCCAAAAATGAAATTTAAATTAACTTTTTAGCAGTAACACACTCACATTTTTCATAAAACAAACACAGTTTTTTTCAGGAATCTACTCTCTGGAACCTAAAACTAATTTTAAAAAAACATCTTTCTAGGCATCCACTGTCCCTAATCGTGCAAGAAAATTTCAATTGACTTGTTGAAATATTGCAATCACCCTTATTCAAAAACGAAATTTAAATCAACTTTTTAGCAGTAACACCCTCACATTTTTCATAAAACAAACACATTTTTTTCAGGAATCTACTCTCTGAAACCTAATACTAATTTAAAAAAGAAATCTTTCTATGCATCCACTGTCCCTAATCGTGCAAGAAAATTTCAATTGACTTGTTGAAGTATTGCAATCACCCTTATCCAAAAATGAAATTTAAATCAACTTTTTAGCAGTAACACACTCACATTTTTCATAAAACAAACACATTTTTTTCAGGAATCTACTCTCTGGAACCTAAAACTAATTTTAAAAAAACATCTTTCTAGGCATCCACTGTCCCTAATCGTGCAAGAAAATTTCAATTGACTTGTTGAAATATTGCAATAACCCTTATCCAAAAACGAAATTTAAATCATCTTTTTAGCAGTAACACACTCACATTTTTCATAAAACAAACACATTTTTTTCAGGAATCTACTCTCTGAAACCTAAAACTAATTTTAAAAAAATATCTTTCTAGGCATCCACTGTCCCTAATCGTGCAAGAAAATTTCAATTGACTTGTTGAAATATTGCAATCACCCTTATTCAAAAACGAAATTTAAATCAACTTTTTAGCAGTAACACCCTCACATTTTTCATAAAACAAACACATTTTTTTCAGGAATCTACTCTCTGAAACCTAAAACTAATTAAAAAAAAACATCTTTCTAGGCATCCACTCTCCCTAATCTTCCAAGAAAATTTCAATTAACTTGTTGAAATATTGCAATCACCCTTATCCAAAAACGATATTTAAATCAACTTTTTAGCAGTAACACACTCACATTTTTCATAAAACAAACACATTTTTTTCAGGAATCTACTCTCTGGAACCTAAAACTAATTTTAAAAAAACATCTTTCTAGGCATCCACTGTCCCTAATCGTGCAAGAAAATTTCAATTGACTTGTTGAAATATTGCAATCACCCTTATCCAAAAATGAAATTTAAATCAACTTTTTAGCAGTAACACACTCACATTTTTCATAAAACAAACACATTTTTTTCAGGAATCTACTCTCTGGAACCTAAAACTAATTTTAAAAAAACATCTTTCTAGGCATCCACTGTCCCTAATCGTGCAAGAAAATTTCAATTGACTTGTTGAAATATTGCAATCACCCTTATTCAAAAACGAAATTTAAATCAACTTTTTAGCAGTAACACCCTCACATTTTTCATAAAACAAACACATTTTTTTCAGGAATCTACTCTCTGGAACCTAAAACTAATTTGAAAAAAACATCTTTCTAGGCATCCACTGTCCCTAATCGTGCAAGAAAATTTCAATTGACTTGTTGAAGTATTGCAATCACCCTTATCCAAAAACGAAATTTAAATCAACTTTTTAGCAGTAACACACTCACATTTTTCATAAAACAAACACATTTTTTTTCAGGAATCTACTCTCTGGAACCTAAAACTAATTTTAAAAAAACATCTTTCTAGGCATCCACTGTCCCTAATCGTGCAACAAAATTTCAATTGACTTATTGAAATATTGCAATCACCCTTATTCAAAAACGAAATTTAAATCAACTTTTTAGCAGTAACACCCTCACATTTTTCATAAAACAAACAATTTTTTTTCAGGAATCTACTCTGTGAAACCTAATACTAATTTAAAAAAGATATCTTTCTATGCATCCACTCTCCCTAATCGTGCAAGAAATTTTCAATTGACTTGTTGAAATATTGCAATCACCCTTATTCAAAAACGAAATTTAAATCAACTTTTTAGCAGTAACACCCTCACATTTTTCATAAAACAAACACATTTTTTTCAGGAATCTACTCTCTGAAACCTAAAACTAATTAAAAAAAACATCTTTCTAGGCATCCACTCTCCCTAATCTTCCAAGAAAATTTCAATTAACTTATTGAAATATTGCAATCACCCTTATCCAAAAACGATATTTAAATCAACTTTTTAGCAGTAACACACTCACATTTTTCATAAAACAAACACATTTTTTTCAGGAATCTACTCTCTGGAACCTAAAACTAATTTTAAAAAAACATCTTTCTAGGCATCCACTGTCCCTAATCGTGCAAGAAAATTTCAATTGACTTGTTGAAATATTGCAATCACCCTTATCCAAAAATGAAATTTAAATCAACTTTTTAGCAGTAACACACTCACATTTTTCATAAAACAAACACATTTTTTTCAGGAATCTACTCTCTGGAACCTAAAACTAATTTAAAAAAACATCTTTCTAGGCATCCACTGTCCCTAATCGTGCAAGAAAATTTCAATTGACTTGTTGAAATATTGCAATCACCCTTATTCAAAAACGAAATTTAAATCAACTTTTTAGCAGTAAAACCCTCACATTTTTCATAAAACAAACACATTTTTTTCAGGAATCTACTCTCTGGAACCTAAAACTAATTTGAAAAAAACATCTTTCTAGGCATCCACTGTCCCTAATCGTGCAAGAAAATTTCAATTGACTTGTTGAAGTATTGCAATCACCCTTATCCAAAAACGAAATTTAAATCAACTTTTTAGCAGTAACACACTCACATTTTTCATAAAACAAACACATTTTTTTTCAGGAATCTACTCTCTGGAACCTAAAACTAATTTTAAAAAAACATCTTTCTAGGCATCCACTGTCCCTAATCGTGCAAGAAAATTTCAATTGACTTATTGAAATATTGCAATCACCCTTATTCAAAAACGAAATTTAAATCAACTTTTTAGCAGTAACACCCTCACATTTTTCATAAAACAAACACATTTTTTTCAGGAATCTACTCTCTGGAACCTAAAACTAATTTTAAAAAAACATCTTTCTAGGCATCCACTGTCCCTAATCGTGCAGGAAAATTTCAATTGACTTGTTGAAGTATTGCAATCACCCTTATCCAAAAACGAAATTTAAATCAACTTTTTAGCAGTAACACCCTCACATTTTTCATAAAACAAACACATTTTTTTCAGGAATCTACTCTCTGAAACCTAATACTAATTTAAAAAAGAAATCTTTCTATGCATCCACTGTCCCTAATCGTGCAAGAAAATTTCAATTGACTTGTTGAAGTATTGCAATCACCCTTATCCAAAAACGAAATTTAAATCAACTTTTTAGCAGTAACACACTCACATTTTTCATAAAACAAACACATTTTTTTCAGGAATCTACTCTCTGGAACCTAAAACTAATTTTAAAAAAACATCTTTCTAGGCATCCACTGTCCCTAATCGTGCAAGAAAATTTCAATTGACTTGTTGAAATATTGCAATCACCCTTATCCAAAAACGAAATTTAAATCAACTTTTTAGCAGTAACACACTCACATTTTTCATAAAACAAACACATTTTTTTCAGGAATCTACTCTCTGAAACCTAAAACTAATTTAAAAAAAACATCTCTCTAGGCATCCACTGTCCCTAATCGTGCAAGAAAATTTCAATTGACTTGTTGAAATATTGCAATCACCCTTATCCAAAAACGAAATTTAAATCAACTTTTTAGCAGTAACACACTCACATTTTTCATAAAACAAACACATTTTTTCAGGAATCAACTCTCTGGAACCTAAAACAAATATAAAAAAAAAATCTTTGTATGCATCCACTCTCCCTAATCGTGCAAGAAAATTTCAATTAACTAGTTGAAATAATGCAATCATGCCTATCCTGAAGCTAAATTTAAATAAACTTTTTAGCAGTAACACACTCATATTTTTCATAAAACAAACACATTTTTTTCAGGAATCAACTCTCTGGAACCTAAAACAAATATAAAAAAAAGATCTTTCTATGCATCCACTCTCCCTAATCGTGCAAGAAAATTTGAATTAACTTGTTGAAATGATGCATTCACGCTTATCCTGAAACTAAATTTAAATCAACTTTTTTGCAGTAACACACTCACATTTTTCATGAAACAAATAATTTTTTTTTCAGGAATCCACTCTCTGGAACCTATAACGAATTTGTAAAAAACATCTTTCTAGGCATCCACTCTCCCTAATCTTGCAAGAAAATTTCAATTAACTTGTTGAAATATTGCAATCACCCTTATCCAAAAACAATATTTAAATCAACTTTTTTGCAGTAACACACTCACATTTTTCATAAAACAAACACATTTTTTTCAGGAATCTACTCTCTGGAACCTAAAACAAATTTTTAAAAAACATCTTTCTAGGCATCCACTGTCCCTAATCGTGCAAGAAAATTTCAATTGACTTGTTGAAATATTGCAATCACCCTTATCCAAAAATGAAATTTAAATTAACTTTTTAGCAGTAACACACTCACATTTTTCATGAAACAAACACATTTTTTTCAGGAATCTACTCTCTGGAACCTAAAACTAATTTTAAAAAAACATCTTTCTAGGCATCCACTGTCCCTAATCGTGCAAGAAAATTTCAATTGACTTGTTGAAATATTGCAATCACCCTTATTCAAAAACGAAATTTAAATCAACTTTTTAGCAGTAACACCCTCACATTTTTCATAAAACAAACACATTTTTTTCAGGAATCTACTCTCTGAAACCTAATACTAATTTAAAAAAGAAATCTTTCTGTGCATCCACTGTCCCTAATCGTGCAAGAAAATTTCAATTGACTTGTTGAAGTATTGCAATCACCCTTATCCAAAAACGAAATTTAAATCAACTTTTTAGCAGTAACACACTCACATTTTTCATAAAACAAACACATTTTTTTCAGGAATCTACTCTCTGAAACCTAAAACTAATTTAAAAAAAACATCTCTCTAGGCATCCACTGTCCCTAATCGTGCAAGAAAATTTCAATTGACTTGTTGAAGTATTGCAATCACCCTTATCCAAAAACGAAATTTAAATCAACTTTTTAGCAGTAACACACTCACATTTTTCATAAAACAAACACATTTTTTTTCAGGAATCTACTCTCTGGAACCTAAAACTAATTTTAAAAAAACATCTTTCTAGGCATCCACTGTCCCTAATCGTGCAACAAAATTTCAATTGACTTATTGAAATATTGCAATCACCCTTATTCAAAAACGAAATTTAAATCAACTTTTTAGCAGTAACACCCTCACATTTTTCATAAAACAAACAATTTTTTTTCAGGAATCTACTGTGTGAAACCTAATACTAATTTAAAAAAGATATCTTTCTATGCATCCACTCTCCCTAATCGTGCAAGAAATTTTCAATTGACTTGTTGAAATATTGCAATCACCCTTATTCAAAAACGAAATTTAAATCAACTTTTTAACAGTAACACCCTCACATTTTTCATAAAACAAACACATTTTTTTCAGGAATCTACTCTCTGAAACCTAAAACTAATTAAAAAAAACATCTTTCTAGGCATCCACTCTCCCTAATCTTCCAAGAAAATTTCAATTAACTTATTGAAATATTGCAATCACCCTTATCCAAAAACGATATTTAAATCAACTTTTTAGCAGTAACACACTCACATTTTTCATAAAACAAACACATTTTTTTCAGGAATCTACTCTCTGGAACCTAAAACTAATTTTAAAAAAACATCTTTCTAGGCATCCACTGTCCCTAATCGTGCAAGAAAATTTCAATTGACTTGTTGAAATATTGCAATCACCCTTATCCAAAAATGAAATTTAAATCAACTTTTTAGCAGTAACACACTCACATTTTTCATAAAACAAACACATTTTTTTCAGGAATCTACTCTCTGGAACCTAAAACTAATTTAAAAAAACATCTTTCTAGGCATCCACTGTCCCTAATCGTGCAAGAAAATTTCAATTGACTTGTTGAAATATTGCAATCACCCTTATTCAAAAACGAAATTTAAATCAACTTTTTAGCAGTAACACCCTCACATTTTTCATAAAACAAACACATTTTTTTCAGGAATCTACTCTCTGGAACCTAAAACTAATTTGAAAAAAACATCTTTCTAGGCATCCACTGTCCCTAATCGTGCAAGAAAATTTCAATTGACTTGTTGAAGTATTGCAATCACCCTTATCCAAAAACGAAATTTAAATCAACTTTTTAGCAGTAACACACTCACATTTTTCATAAAACAAACACATTTTTTTTCAGGAATCTACTCTCTGGAACCTAAAACTAATTTTAAAAAAACATCTTTCTAGGCATCCACTGTCCCTAATCGTGCAAGAAAATTTCAATTGACTTATTGAAATATTGCAATCACCCTTATTCAAAAACGAAATTTAAATCAACTTTTTAGCAGTAACACCCTCACATTTTTCATAAAACAAACACATTTTTTTCAGGAATCTACTCTCTGGAACCTAAAACTAATTTTAAAAAAACATCTTTCTAGGCATCCACTGTCCCTAATCGTGCAGGAAAATTTCAATTGACTTGTTGAAGTATTGCAATCACCCTTATCCAAAAACGAAATTTAAATCAACTTTTTAGCAGTAACACCCTCACATTTTTCATAAAACAAACACATTTTTTTCAGGAATCTACTCTCTGAAACCTAATACTAATTTAAAAAAGAAATCTTTCTATGCATCCACTGTCCCTAATCGTGCAAGAAAATTTCAATTGACTTGTTGAAGTATTGCAATCACCCTTATCCAAAAACGAAATTTAAATCAACTTTTTAGCAGTAACACACTCACATTTTTCATAAAACAAACACATTTTTTTCAGGAATCTACTCTCTGGAACCTAAAACTAATTTTAAAAAAACATCTTTCTAGGCATCCACTGTCCCTAATCGTGCAAGAAAATTTCAATTGACTTGTTGAAATATTGCAATCACCCTTATCCAAAAACGAAATTTAAATCAACTTTTTAGCAGTAACACACTCACATTTTTCATAAAACAAACACATTTTTTTCAGGAATCTACTCTCTGAAACCTAAAACTAATTTAAAAAAAACATCTCTCTAGGCATCCACTGTCCCTAATCGTGCAAGAAAATTTCAATTGACTTGTTGAAATATTGCAATCACCCTTATCCAAAAACGAAATTTAAATCAACTTTTTAGCAGTAACACACTCACATTTTTCATAAAACAAACACATTTTTTCAGGAATCAACTCTCTGGAACCTAAAACAAATATAAAAAAAAAATCTTTGTATGCATCCACTCTCCCTAATCGTGCAAGAAAATTTCAATTAACTAGTTGAAATAATGCAATCATGCCTATCCTGAAGCTAAATTTAAATAAACTTTTTAGCAGTAACACACTCATATTTTTCATAAAACAAACACATTTTTTTCAGGAATCAACTCTCTGGAACCTAAAACAAATATAAAAAAAAGATCTTTCTATGCATCCACTCTCCCTAATCGTGCAAGAAAATTTGAATTAACTTGTTGAAATGATGCATTCACGCTTATCCTGAAACTAAATTTAAATCAACTTTTTTGCAGTAACACACTCACATTTTTCATGAAACAAATAATTTTTTTTTCAGGAATCCACTCTCTGGAACCTATAACGAATTTGTAAAAAACATCTTTCTAGGCATCCACTCTCCCTAATCTTGCAAGAAAATTTCAATTAACTTGTTGAAATATTGCAATCACCCTTATCCAAAAACAATATTTAAATCAACTTTTTTGCAGTAACACACTCACATTTTTCATAAAACAAACACATTTTTTTCAGGAATCTACTCTCTGGAACCTAAAACTAATTTTTAAAAAACATCTTTCTAGGCATCCACTGTCCCTAATCGTGCAAGAAAATTTCAATTGACTTGTTGAAATATTGCAATCACCCTTATCCAAAAATGAAATTTAAATTAACTTTTTAGCAGTAACACACTCACATTTTTCATGAAACAAACACATTTTTTTCAGGAATCTACTCTCTGGAACCTAAAACTAATTTTAAAAAAACATCTTTCTAGGCATCCACTGTCCCTAATCGTGCAAGAAAATTTCAATTGACTTGTTGAAATATTGCAATCACCCTTATTCAAAAACGAAATTTAAATCAACTTTTTAGCAGTAACACCCTCACATTTTTCATAAAACAAACACATTTTTTTTAGGAATCTACTCTCTGAAACCTAATACTAATTTAAAAAAGAAATCTTTCTATGCATCCACTGTCCCTAATCGTGCAAGAAAATTTCAATTGACTTGTTGAAGTATTGCAATCACCCTTATCCAAAAACGAAATTTAAATCAACTTTTTAGCAGTAACACACTCACATTTTTCATAAAACAAACACATTATTTTCAGGAATCTACTCTCTGGAACCTAAAACTAATTTTAAAAAAACATCTTTCTATGCATCCACTGTCCCTAATCGTGCAAGAAAATTTCAATTGACTTGTTGAAATATTGCAATCACCCTTATCCAAAAAAGAAATTTAAATCAACTTTTTAGCAGTAACACACTCACATTTTTCATAAAACAAACACATTTTTTTCAGGAATCTACTCTGAAACCTAAAACTAATTTAAAAAAAATATCTTTCTAGGCATCCACTGTCCCTAATCGTGCAAGAAAATTTCAATTGACTTGTTGAAGTATTGCAATCACCCTTATCCAAAAACGAAATTTAAATCAACTTTTTAGCAGTAACACCCTCACATTTTTCATAAAACAAAACACATTTTTTTCAGGAATCTACTCTCTGAAACCTAAAACTAATTAAAAAAAACATCTTTCTAGGCATCCACTCTCCCTAATCTTCCAAGAAAATTTCAATTAACTTATTGAAATATTGCAATCACCCTTATCCAAAAACGATATTTAAATCAACTTTTTAGCAGTAACACACTCACATTTTTCATAAAACAAACACATTTTTTTCAGGAATCAACTCTCTGGAACCTAAAACAAATATAAAAAAAACATCTTTCTATGCATCCACTCTCCCTAATCGTGCAAGAAAATTTCAATTAACTTGTTGAAATGATGCATTCACGCTTATCCTGAAACTAAATTTAAATCAACTTTTTTGCAGTAACACACTCACATTTTTCATGAAACAAATAATTTTTTTTTCAGGAATCCACTCTCTGGAACCTATAACGAATTTGTAAAAAACATCTTTCTAGGCATCCACTCTCCCTAATCTTGCAAGAAAATTTCAATTAACTTGTTGAAATATTGCAATCACCCTCATCCAAAAACGATATTTAAATCAACTTTTTTGCAGTAACACACTCACATTTTTCATAAAACAAACACATTTTTTTCAGGAATCTACTCTCTGGAACCTAAAACTAATTAAAAAAAAAAATCTTTCTAGGCATCCACTGTCCCTAATCGTGCAAGAAAATTTCAATTGACTTGTTGAAATATTGCAATCACCCTTATCCAAAAATGAAATTTAAATCAACTTTTTAGCAGTAACACACTCACATTTTTCATAAAACAAACACATTTTTTTCAGGAATCTACTCTCTGGAACCTAAAACTAATTTAAAAAAAACATCTTTCTAGGCATCCACTGTCCCTAATCGTGCAAGAAAATTTCAATTGACTTGTTGAAATATTGCAATCACCCTTATTCAAAAACGAAATTTAAATCAACTTTTTAGCAGTAACACCCTCACATTTTTCATAAAACAAACACATTTTTTTCAGGAATCTACTCTCTGAAACCTAAAACTAATTAAAAAAAACATCTTTCTAGGCATCCACTCTCCCTAATCTTCCAAGTAAATTTCAATTAACTTATTGAAATATTGCAATCACCCTTATTCAAAAACGAAATTTAAATCAACTTTTTAGCAGTAACACCCTCACATTTTTCATAAAACAAACACATTTTTTTCAGGAATCTACTCTCTGAAACCTAAAACTAATTAAAAAAAACATCTTTCTAGGCATCCACTCTCCCTAATCTTCCAAGAAAATCTCAATTAACTTATTGAAATATTGCAATCACCCTTATCCAAAAACGATATTTAAATCAACTTTTTAGCAGTAACACACTCACATTTTTCATAAAACAAACACATTTTTTTCAGGAATCTACTCTCTGGAACCTAAAACTAATTTAAAAAAAATCTTTCTAGGCACCCACTGTCCCTAATCGTGCAAGAAAATTTCAATTGACTTGTTGAAATATTGCAATCACCCTTATCCAAAAATGAAATTTAAATCAACTTTTTAGCAGTAACACACTCACATTTTTCATAAAACAAACACATTTTTTTCAGGAATCTACTCTCTGGAACCTAAAACTAATTTAAAAAAAACATCTTTCTAGGCATCCACTGTCCCTAATCGTGCAAGAAAATTTCAATTGACTTGTTGAAATATTGCAATCACCCTTATTCAAAAACGAAATTTAAATCAACTTTTTAGCAGTAACACCCTCACATTTTTCATAAAACAAACACATTTTTTTCAGGAATCTACTCTCTGGAACCTAAAACTAATTTTAAAAAAACATCTTTCTAGGCATCCACTGTCCCTAATCGTGCAGGAAAATTTCAATTGACTTGTTGAAGTATTGCAATCACCCTTATCCAAAAACGAAATTTAAATCAACTTTTTAGCAGTAACACACTCACATTTTTCATAAAACAAACACATTTTTTTTCAGGAATCTACTCTTTGGAACCTAAAACTAATTTAAAAAAAAAATTCTTTCTAGGCATCCAGTGTCCATAATAGTGCAAGAAAATTTCAATTGACTTGTTGAAATATTGCAATCACCCTTATCCAAAAACGAAATTTAAATCAACTTTTTAGCAGTAACACACTCACATTTTTCATAAAACAAACACATTTTTTTCAGGAATCTACTCTCTGAAACCTAAAACTAATTTAAAAAAAACATCTTTCTATGCATCCACTGTCCCTAATCGTGCAAGAAAATTTCAATTGACTTATTGAAATATTGCAATCACCCTTATTCAAAAACGAAATTTAAATCAACTTTTTAGCAGTAACACCCTCACATTTTCATAAAACAAACACATTTTTTTCAGGAATCTACTCTCTGAAACCTAATACTAATTTAAAAAAGAAATCTTTCTATGCATCCACTGTCCCTAATCGTGCAAGAAAATTTCAATTGACTTGTTGAAGTATTGCAATCACCCTTATCCAAAAACGAAATTTAAATCAACTTTTTAGCAGTAACACACTCACATTTTTCATAAAACAAACACATTTTTTTCAGGAATCTACTCTCTGGAACCTAAAACTAATTTTAAAAAAACATCTTTCTAGGCATCCACTGTCCCTAATCGTGCAAGAAAATTTCAATTGACTTGTTGAAATATTGCAATCACCCTTATCCAAAAACGAAATTTAAATCAACTTTTTAGCAGTAACACACTCACATTTTTCATAAAACAAACACATTTTTTTCAGGAATCTACTCTCTGAAACCTAAAACTAATTTTAAAAAAACATCTCTCTAGGCATCCACTGTCCCTAATCGTGCAAGAAAATTTCAATTGACTTGTTGAAATATTGCAATCACCCTTATCCAAAAACGAAATTTAAATCAACTTTTTAGCAGTAACACACTCACATTTTTCATGAAACAAACACATTTTTTCAGGAATCAACTCTCTGGAACCTAAATCAAATATAAAAAAACATCTTTCTATGCATCCACTCTCCCTAATCGTGCAAAAAAATTTCAATTAACTAGTTGAAATAATGCAATCATGCCTATCCTGAAGCTAAATTTAAATAAACTTTTTAGCAGTAACACACTCATATTTTTCATAAAACAAACACATTTTTTTCAGGAATCAACTCTCTGGAACCTAAAACAAATATAAAAAAAAATCTTTCTATGCATCCACTCTCCCTAATCGTGCAAGAAAATTTGAATTAACTTGTTGAAATGATGCATTCACGCTTATCCTGAAACTAAATTTAAATCAACTTTTTTGCAGTAACACACTCACATTTTTCATGAAACAAATAATTTTTTTTTCAGGAATCCACTCTCTGGAACCTATAACGAATTTGTAAAAAACATCTTTCTAGGCATCCACTCTCCCTAATCTTGCAAGAAAATTTCAATTAACTTGTTGAAATATTGCAATCACCCTTATCCAAAAATGAAATTTAAATTAACTTTTTAGCAGTAACACACTCACATTTTTCATAAAACAAACACAGTTTTTTTCAGGAATCTACTCTCTGGAACCTAAAACTAATTTTAGAAAAACATCTTTCTAGGCATCCACTGTCCCTAATCGTGCAAGAAAATTTCAATTGACTTGTTGAAATATTGCAATCACCCTTATTCAAAAACGAAATTTAAATCAACTTTTTAGCAGTAACACCCTCACATTTTTCATAAAACAAACACATTTTTTTCAGGAATCTACTCTCTGAAACCTAATACTAATTTAAAAAAGAAATCTTTCTATGCATCCACTGTCCCTAATCGTGCAAGAAAATTTCAATTGACTTGTTGAAGTATTGCAATCACCCTTATCCAAAAATGAAATTTAAATCAACTTTTTAGCAGTAACACACTCACATTTTTCATAAAACAAACACATTTTTTTCAGGAATCTACTCTCTGGAACCTAAAACTAATTTTAAAAAAAATCTTTCTAGGCATCCACTGTCCCTAATCGTGCAAGAAAATTTCAATTGACTTGTTGAAATATTGCAATAACCCTTATCCAAAAACGAAATTTAAATCAACTTTTTAGCAGTAACACACTCACATTTTTCATAAAACAAACACATTTTTTTCAGGAATCTACTCTCTGAAACCTAAAACTAATTTTAAAAAAATATCTTTCTAGGCATCCACTGTCCCTAATCGTGCAAGAAAATTTCAATTGACTTGTTGAAATATTGCAATCACCCTTATTCAAAAACGAAATTTAAATCAACTTTTTAGCAGTAACACCCTCACATTTTTCATAAAACAAACACATTTTTTTCAGGAATCTACTCTCTGAAACCTAAAACTAATTAAAAAAAAACATCTTTCTAGGCATCCACTCTCCCTAATCTTCCAAGAAAATTTCAATTAACTTGTTGAAATATTGCAATCACCCTTATCCAAAAACGATATTTAAATCAACTTTTTAGCAGTAACACACTCACATTTTTCATAAAACAAACACATTTTTTTCAGGAATCTACTCTCTGGAACCTAAAACTAATTTTAAAAAAACATCTTTCTAGGCATCCACTGTCCCTAATCGTGCAGGAAAATTTCAATTGACTTGTTGAAATATTGCAATCACCCTTATCCAAAAATGAAATTTAAATCAACTTTTTAGCAGTAACACACTCACATTTTTCATAAAACAAACACATTTTTTTCAGGAATCTACTCTCTGGAACCTAAAACTAATTTTAAAAAAACATCTTTCTAGGCATCCACTGTCCCTAATCGTGCAAGAAAATTTCAATTGACTTGTTGAAATATTGCAATCACCCTTATTCAAAAACGAAATTTAAATCAACTTTTTAGCAGTAACACCCTCACATTTTTCATAAAACAAACACATTTTTTTCAGGAATCTACTCTCTGGAACCTAAAACTAATTTGAAAAAAACATCTTTCTAGGCATCCACTGTCCCTAATCGTGCAAGAAAATTTCAATTGACTTGTTGAAGTATTGCAATCACCCTTATCCAAAAACGAAATTTAAATCAACTTTTTAGCAGTAACACACTCACATTTTTCATAAAACAAACACATTTTTTTTCAGGAATCTACTCTCTGGAACCTAAAACTAATTTTAAAAAAACATCTTTCTAGGCATCCACTGTCCCTAATCGTGCAACAAAATTTCAATTGACTTATTGAAATATTGCAATCACCCTTATTCAAAAACGAAATTTAAATCAACTTTTTAGCAGTAACACCCTCACATTTTTCATAAAACAAACAATTTTTTTTCAGGAATCTACTCTGTGAAACCTAATACTAATTTAAAAAAGATATCTTTCTATGCATCCACTCTCCCTAATCGTGCAAGAAATTTTCAATTGACTTGTTGAAATATTGCAATCACCCTTATTCAAAAACGAAATTTAAATCAACTTTTTAGCAGTAACACCCTCACATTTTTCATAAAACAAACACATTTTTTTCAGGAATCTACTCTCTGAAACCTAAAACTAATTAAAAAAAACATCTTTCTAGGCATCCACTGTCCCTAATCGTGCAAGAAAATTTCAATTGACTTGTTGAAGTATTGCAATCACCCTTATCCAAAAACGAAATTTAAATCAACTTTTTAGCAGTAACACCCTCACATTTTTCATAAAACAAAACACATTTTTTTCAGGAATCTACTCTCTGAAACCTAAAACTAATTAAAAAAAACATCTTTCTAGGCATCCACTCTCCCTAATCTTCCAAGAAAATTTCAATTAACTTATTGAAATATTGCAATCACCCTTATCCAAAAACGATATTTAAATCAACTTTTTAGCAGTAACACACTCACATTTTTCATAAAACAAACACATTTTTTTCAGGAATCAACTCTCTGGAACCTAAAACAAATATAAAAAAAACATCTTTCTATGCATCCACTCTCCCTAATCGTGCAAGAAAATTTCAATTAACTTGTTGAAATGATGCATTCACGCTTATCCTGAAACTAAATTTAAATCAACTTTTTTGCAGTAACACACTCACATTTTTCATGAAACAAATAATTTTTTTTTCAGGAATCCACTCTCTGGAACCTATAACGAATTTGTAAAAAACATCTTTCTAGGCATCCACTCTCCCTAATCTTGCAAGAAAATTTCAATTAACTTGTTGAAATATTGCAATCACCCTCATCCAAAAACGATATTTAAATCAACTTTTTTGCAGTAACACACTCACATTTTTCATAAAACAAACACATTTTTTTCAGGAATCTACTCTCTGGAACCTAAAACTAATTAAAAAAAAAAATCTTTCTAGGCATCCACTGTCCCTAATCGTGCAAGAAAATTTCAATTGACTTGTTGAAATATTGCAATCACCCTTATCCAAAAATGAAATTTAAATCAACTTTTTAGCAGTAACACACTCACATTTTTCATAAAACAAACACATTTTTTTCAGGAATCTACTCTCTGGAACCTAAAACTAATTTAAAAAAAACATCTTTCTAGGCATCCACTGTCCCTAATCGTGCAAGAAAATTTCAATTGACTTGTTGAAATATTGCAATCACCCTTATTCAAAAACGAAATTTAAATCAACTTTTTAGCAGTAACACCCTCACATTTTTCATAAAACAAACACATTTTTTTCAGGAATCTACTCTCTGAAACCTAAAACTAATTAAAAAAA
Organism: Lissotriton vulgaris; assembly: GCF_964263255.1. Taxonomy (NCBI): domain Eukaryota; kingdom Metazoa; phylum Chordata; class Amphibia; order Caudata; family Salamandridae; genus Lissotriton; species Lissotriton vulgaris. The sequence goes on along the minus strand of NW_028244439.1, from coordinate 351,068 downwards.
ACATCTTTCTAGGCATCCACTCTCCCTAATCTTCCAAGTAAATTTCAATTAACTTATTGAAATATTGCAATCACCCTTATTCAAAAACGAAATTTAAATCAACTTTTTAGCAGTAACACCCTCACATTTTTCATAAAACAAACACATTTTTTTCAGGAATCTACTCTCTGAAACCTAAAACTAATTAAAAAAAACATCTTTCTAGGCATCCACTCTCCCTAATCTTCCAAGAAAATCTCAATTAACTTATTGAAATATTGCAATCACCCTTATCCAAAAACGATATTTAAATCAACTTTTTAGCAGTAACACACTCACATTTTTCATAAAACAAACACATTTTTTTCAGGAATCTACTCTCTGGAACCTAAAACTAATTTAAAAAAAATCTTTCTAGGCACCCACTGTCCCTAATCGTGCAAGAAAATTTCAATTGACTTGTTGAAATATTGCAATCACCCTTATCCAAAAATGAAATTTAAATCAACTTTTTAGCAGTAACACACTCACATTTTTCATAAAACAAACACATTTTTTTCAGGAATCTACTCTCTGGAACCTAAAACTAATTTAAAAAAAACATCTTTCTAGGCATCCACTGTCCCTAATCGTGCAAGAAAATTTCAATTGACTTGTTGAAATATTGCAATCACCCTTATTCAAAAACGAAATTTAAATCAACTTTTTAGCAGTAACACCCTCACATTTTTCATAAAACAAACACATTTTTTTCAGGAATCTACTCTCTGGAACCTAAAACTAATTTTAAAAAAACATCTTTCTAGGCATCCACTGTCCCTAATCGTGCAGGAAAATTTCAATTGACTTGTTGAAGTATTGCAATCACCCTTATCCAAAAACGAAATTTAAATCAACTTTTTAGCAGTAACACACTCACATTTTTCATAAAACAAACACATTTTTTTTCAGGAATCTACTCTTTGGAACCTAAAACTAATTTTAAAAAAAAATTCTTTCTAGGCATCCAGTGTCCATAATAGTGCAAGAAAATTTCAATTGACTTGTTGAAATATTGCAATCACCCTTATCCAAAAACGAAATTTAAATCAACTTTTTAGCAGTAACACACTCACATTTTTCATAAAACAAACACATTTTTTTCAGGAATCTACTCTCTGAAACCTAAAACTAATTTAAAAAAAACATCTTTCTATGCATCCACTGTCCCTAATCGTGCAAGAAAATTTCAATTGACTTATTGAAATATTGCAATCACCCTTATTCAAAAACGAAATTTAAATCAACTTTTTAGCAGTAACACCCTCACATTTTCATAAAACAAACACATTTTTTTCAGGAATCTACTCTCTGAAACCTAATACTAATTTAAAAAAGAAATCTTTCTATGCATCCACTGTCCCTAATCGTGCAAGAAAATTTCAATTGACTTGTTGAAGTATTGCAATCACCCTTATCCAAAAACGAAATTTAAATCAACTTTTTAGCAGTAACACACTCACATTTTTCATAAAACAAACACATTTTTTTCAGGAATCTACTCTCTGGAACCTAAAACTAATTTTAAAAAAACATCTTTCTAGGCATCCACTGTCCCTAATCGTGCAAGAAAATTTCAATTGACTTGTTGAAATATTGCAATCACCCTTATCCAAAAACGAAATTTAAATCAACTTTTTAGCAGTAACACACTCACATTTTTCATAAAACAAACACATTTTTTTCAGGAATCTACTCTCTGAAACCTAAAACTAATTTTAAAAAAACATCTCTCTAGGCATCCACTGTCCCTAATCGTGCAAGAAAATTTCAATTGACTTGTTGAAATATTGCAATCACCCTTATCCAAAAACGAAATTTAAATCAACTTTTTAGCAGTAACACACTCACATTTTTCATGAAACAAACACATTTTTTCAGGAATCAACTCTCTGGAACCTAAATCAAATATAAAAAAACATCTTTCTATGCATCCACTCTCCCTAATCGTGCAAAAAAATTTCAATTAACTAGTTGAAATAATGCAATCATGCCTATCCTGAAGCTAAATTTAAATAAACTTTTTAGCAGTAACACACTCATATTTTTCATAAAACAAACACATTTTTTTCAGGAATCAACTCTCTGGAACCTAAAACAAATATAAAAAAAAATCTTTCTATGCATCCACTCTCCCTAATCGTGCAAGAAAATTTGAATTAACTTGTTGAAATGATGCATTCACGCTTATCCTGAAACTAAATTTAAATCAACTTTTTTGCAGTAACACACTCACATTTTTCATGAAACAAATAATTTTTTTTTCAGGAATCCACTCTCTGGAACCTATAACGAATTTGTAAAAAACATCTTTCTAGGCATCCACTCTCCCTAATCTTGCAAGAAAATTTCAATTAACTTGTTGAAATATTGCAATCACCCTTATCCAAAAATGAAATTTAAATTAACTTTTTAGCAGTAACACACTCACATTTTTCATAAAACAAACACAGTTTTTTTCAGGAATCTACTCTCTGGAACCTAAAACTAATTTTAGAAAAACATCTTTCTAGGCATCCACTGTCCCTAATCGTGCAAGAAAATTTCAATTGACTTGTTGAAATATTGCAATCACCCTTATTCAAAAACGAAATTTAAATCAACTTTTTAGCAGTAACACCCTCACATTTTTCATAAAACAAACACATTTTTTTCAGGAATCTACTCTCTGAAACCTAATACTAATTTAAAAAAGAAATCTTTCTATGCATCCACTGTCCCTAATCGTGCAAGAAAATTTCAATTGACTTGTTGAAGTATTGCAATCACCCTTATCCAAAAATGAAATTTAAATCAACTTTTTAGCAGTAACACACTCACATTTTTCATAAAACAAACACATTTTTTTCAGGAATCTACTCTCTGGAACCTAAAACTAATTTTAAAAAAACATCTTTCTAGGCATCCACTGTCCCTAATCGTGCAAGAAAATTTCAATTGACTTGTTGAAATATTGCAATAACCCTTATCCAAAAACGAAATTTAAATCAACTTTTTAGCAGTAACACACTCACATTTTTCATAAAACAAACACATTTTTTTCAGGAATCTACTCTCTGAAACCTAAAACTAATTTTAAAAAAATATCTTTCTAGGCATCCACTGTCCCTAATCGTGCAAGAAAATTTCAATTGACTTGTTGAAATATTGCAATCACCCTTATTCAAAAACGAAATTTAAATCAACTTTTTAGCAGTAACACCCTCACATTTTTCATAAAACAAACACATTTTTTTCAGGAATCTACTCTCTGAAACCTAAAACTAATTAAAAAAAAACATCTTTCTAGGCATCCACTCTCCCTAATCTTCCAAGAAAATTTCAATTAACTTGTTGAAATATTGCAATCACCCTTATCCAAAAACGATATTTAAATCAACTTTTTAGCAGTAACACACTCACATTTTTCATAAAACAAACACATTTTTTTCAGGAATCTACTCTCTGGAACCTAAAACTAATTTTAAAAAAACATCTTTCTAGGCATCCACTGTCCCTAATCGTGCAGGAAAATTTCAATTGACTTGTTGAAATATTGCAATCACCCTTATCCAAAAATGAAATTTAAATCAACTTTTTAGCAGTAACACACTCACATTTTTCATAAAACAAACACATTTTTTTCAGGAATCTACTCTCTGGAACCTAAAACTAATTTTAAAAAAACATCTTTCTAGGCATCCACTGTCCCTAATCGTGCAAGAAAATTTCAATTGACTTGTTGAAATATTGCAATCACCCTTATTCAAAAACGAAATTTAAATCAACTTTTTAGCAGTAACACCCTCACATTTTTCATAAAACAAACACATTTTTTTCAGGAATCTACTCTCTGGAACCTAAAACTAATTTGAAAAAAACATCTTTCTAGGCATCCACTGTCCCTAATCGTGCAAGAAAATTTCAATTGACTTGTTGAAGTATTGCAATCACCCTTATCCAAAAACGAAATTTAAATCAACTTTTTAGCAGTAACACACTCACATTTTTCATAAAACAAACACATTTTTTTTCAGGAATCTACTCTCTGGAACCTAAAACTAATTTTAAAAAAACATCTTTCTAGGCATCCACTGTCCCTAATCGTGCAACAAAATTTCAATTGACTTATTGAAATATTGCAATCACCCTTATTCAAAAACGAAATTTAAATCAACTTTTTAGCAGTAACACCCTCACATTTTTCATAAAACAAACAATTTTTTTTCAGGAATCTACTCTGTGAAACCTAATACTAATTTAAAAAAGATATCTTTCTATGCATCCACTCTCCCTAATCGTGCAAGAAATTTTCAATTGACTTGTTGAAATATTGCAATCACCCTTATTCAAAAACGAAATTTAAATCAACTTTTTAGCAGTAACACCCTCACATTTTTCATAAAACAAACACATTTTTTTCAGGAATCTACTCTCTGAAACCTAAAACTAATTAAAAAAAACATCTTTCTAGGCATCCACTCTCCCTAATCTTCCAAGAAAATTTCAATTAACTTATTGAAATATTGCAATCACCCTTATCCAAAAACGATATTTAAATCAACTTTTTAGCAGTAACACACTCACATTTTTCATAAAACAAACACATTTTTTTCAGGAATCTACTCTCTGGAACCTAAAACTAATTTAAAAAAAACATCTTTCTAGGCATCCACTGTCCCTAATCGTGCAAGAAAATTTCAATTGACTTGTTGAAATATTGCAATCACCCTTATCCAAAAATGAAATTTAAATCAACTTTTTAGCAGTAACACACTCACATTTTTCATAAAACAAACACATTTTTTTCAGGAATCTACTCTCTGGAACCTAAAACTAATTTAAAAAAACATCTTTCTAGGCATCCACTGTCCCTAATCGTGCAAGAAAATTTCAATTGACTTGTTGAAATATTGCAATCACCCTTATTCAAAAACGAAATTTAAATCAACTTTTTAGCAGTAACACCCTCACATTTTTCATAAAACAAACACATTTTTTTCAGGAATCTACTCTCTGGAACCTAAAACTAATTTGAAAAAAACATCTTTCTAGGCATCCACTGTCCCTAATCGTGCAAGAAAATTTCAATTGACTTGTTGAAGTATTGCAATCACCCTTATCCAAAAACGAAATTTAAATCAACTTTTTAGCAGTAACACACTCACATTTTTCATAAAACAAACACATTTTTTTTCAGGAATCTACTCTCTGGAACCTAAAACTAATTTTAAAAAAACATCTTTCTAGGCATCCACTGTCCCTAATCGTGCAAGAAAATTTCAATTGACTTATTGAAATATTGCAATCACCCTTATTCAAAAACGAAATTTAAATCAACTTTTTAGCAGTAACACCCTCACATTTTTCATAAAACAAACACATTTTTTTCAGGAATCTACTCTCTGGAACCTAAAACTAATTTTAAAAAAACATCTTTCTAGGCATCCACTGTCCCTAATCGTGCAGGAAAATTTCAATTGACTTGTTGAAGTATTGCAATCACCCTTATCCAAAAACGAAATTTAAATCAACTTTTTAGCAGTAACACCCTCACATTTTTCATAAAACAAACACATTTTTTTCAGGAATCTACTCTCTGAAACCTAATACTAATTTAAAAAAGAAATCTTTCTATGCATCCACTGTCCCTAATCGTGCAAGAAAATTTCAATTGACTTGTTGAAGTATTGCAATCACCCTTATCCAAAAACGAAATTTAAATCAACTTTTTAGCAGTAACACACTCACATTTTTCATAAAACAAACACATTTTTTTCAGGAATCTCCTCTCTGGAACCTAAAACTAATTTTAAAAAAACATCTTTCTAGGCATCCACTGTCCCTAATCGTGCAAGAAAATTTCAATTGACTTGTTGAAATATTGCAATCACCCTTATCCAAAAACGAAATTTAAATCAACTTTTTAGCAGTAACACACTCACATTTTTCATAAAACAAACACATTTTTTTCAGGAATCTACTCTCTGAAACCTAAAACTAATTTAAAAAAAACATCTCTCTAGGCATCCACTGTCCCTAATCGTGCAAGAAAATTTCAATTGACTTGTTGAAATATTGCAATCACCCTTATCCAAAAACGAAATTTAAATCAACTTTTTAGCAGTAACACACTCACATTTTTCATAAAACAAACACATTTTTTTCAGGAATCAACTCTCTGGAACCTAAAACAAATATAAAAAAACATCTTTCTATGCATCCACTCTCCCTAATCGTGCAAGAAAATTTCAATTAACTTGTTGAAATGATGCATTCACGCTTATCCTGAAACTAAATTTAAATCAACTTTTTTGCAGTAACACACTCACATTTTTCATGAAACAAATAATTTTTTTTTCAGGAATCCACTCTCTGGAACCTATAACGAATTTGTAAAAAACATCTTTCTAGGCATCCACTCTCCCTAATCTTGCAAGAAAATTTCAATTAACTTGTTGAAATATTGCAATCACCCTCATCCAAAAACGATATTTAAATCAACTTTTTTGCAGTAACACACTCACATTTTTCATAAAACAAACACATTTTTTTCAGGAATCTACTCTCTGGAACCTAAAACTAATTAAAAAAAAAATCTTTCTAGGCATCCACTGTCCCTAATCGTGCAAGAAAATTTCAATTGACTTGTTGAAATATTGCAATCACCCTTATCCAAAAATGAAATTTAAATCAACTTTTTAGCAGTAACACACTCACATTTTTCATAAAACAAACACATTTTTTTCAGGAATCTACTCTCTGGAACCTAAAACTAATTTAAAAAAAACATCTTTCTAGGCATCCACTGTCCCTAATCGTGCAAGAAAATTTCAATTGACTTGTTGAAATATTGCAATCACCCTTATTCAAAAACGAAATTTAAATCAACTTTTTAGCAGTAACACCCTCACATTTTTCATAAAACAAACACATTTTTTTCAGGAATCTACTCTCTGAAACCTAAAACTAATTAAAAAAAACATCTTTCTAGGCATCCACTCTCCCTAATCTTCCAAGTAAATTTCAATTAACTTATTGAAATATTGCAATCACCCTTATTCAAAAACGAAATTTAAATCAACTTTTTAGCAGTAACACCCTCACATTTTTCATAAAACAAACACATTTTTTTCAGGAATCTACTCTCTGAAACCTAAAACTAATTAAAAAAAACATCTTTCTAGGCATCCACTCTCCCTAATCTTCCAAGAAAATCTCAATTAACTTATTGAAATATTGCAATCACCCTTATCCAAAAACGATATTTAAATCAACTTTTTAGCAGTAACACACTCACATTTTTCATAAAACAAACACATTTTTTTCAGGAATCTACTCTCTGGAACCTAAAACTAATTTAAAAAAAATCTTTCTAGGCACCCACTGTCCCTAATCGTGCAAGAAAATTTCAATTGACTTGTTGAAATATTGCAATCACCCTTATCCAAAAATGAAATTTAAATCAACTTTTTAGCAGTAACACACTCACATTTTTCATAAAACAAACACATTTTTTTCAGGAATCTACTCTCTGGAACCTAAAACTAATTTAAAAAAAACATCTTTCTAGGCATCCACTGTCCCTAATCGTGCACGAAAATTTCAATTGACTTGTTGAAATATTGCAATCACCCTTATTCAAAAACGAAATTTAAATCAACTTTTTAGCAGTAACACCCTCACATTTTTCATAAAACAAACACATTTTTTTCAGGAATCTACTCTCTGGAACCTAAAACTAATTTTAAAAAAACATCTTTTTAGGCATCCACTGTCCCTAATCGTGCAGGAAAATTTCAATTGACTTGTTGAAGTATTGCAATCACCCTTATCCAAAAACGAAATTTAAATCAACTTTTTAGCAGTAACACACTCACATTTTTCATAAAACAAACACATTTTTTTTCAGGAATCTACTCTTTGGAACCTAAAACTAATTTTAAAAAAAAATTCTTTCTAGGCATCCAGTGTCCATAATAGTGCAAGAAAATTTCAATTGACTTGTTGAAATATTGCAATCACCCTTATCCAAAAACGAAATTTAAATCAACTTTTTAGCAGTAACACACTCACATTTTTCATAAAACAAACACATTTTTTTCAGGAATCTACTCTCTGAAACCTAAAACTAATTTTAAAAAAACATCTTTCTATGCATCCACTGTCCCTAATCGTGCAAGAAAATTTCAATTGACTTATTGAAATATTGCAATCACCCTTATTCAAAAACGAAATTTAAATCAACTTTTTAGCAGTAACACCCTCACATTTTCATAAAACAAACACATTTTTTTCAGGAATCTACTCTCTGAAACCTAATACTAATTTAAAAAAGAAATCTTTCTATGCATCCACTGTCCCTAATCGTGCAAGAAAATTTCAATTGACTTGTTGAAGTATTGCAATCACCCTTATCCAAAAACGAAATTTAAATCAACTTTTTAGCAGTAACACACTCACATTTTTCATAAAACAAACACATTTTTTTCAGGAATCTACTCTCTGGAACCTAAAACTAATTTTAAAAAAACATCTTTCTAGGCATCCACTGTCCCTAATCGTGCAAGAAAATTTCAATTGACTTGTTGAAATATTGCAATCACCCTTATCCAAAAACGAAATTTAAATCAACTTTTTAGCAGTAACACACTCACATTTTTCATAAAACAAACACATTTTTTTCAGGAATCTACTCTCTGAAACCTAAAACTAATTTTAAAAAAACATCTCTCTAGGCATCCACTGTCCCTAATCGTGCAAGAAAATTTCAATTGACTTGTTGAAATATTGCAATCACCCTTATCCAAAAACGAAATTTAAATCAACTTTTTAGCAGTAACACACTCACATTTTTCATGAAACAAACACATTTTTTCAGGAATCAACTCTCTGGAACCTAAATCAAATATAAAAAAACATCTTTCTATGCATCCACTCTCCCTAATCGTGCAAAAAAATTTCAATTAACTAGTTGAAATAATGCAATCATGCCTATCCTGAAGCTAAATTTAAATAAACTTTTTAGCAGTAACACACTCATATTTTTCATAAAACAAACACATTTTTTTCAGGAATCAACTCTCTGGAACCTAAAACAAATATAAAAAAAAATCTTTCTATGCATCCACTCTCCCTAATCGTGCAAGAAAATTTGAATTAACTTGTTGAAATGATGCATTCACGCTTATCCTGAAACTAAATTTAAATCAACTTTTTTGCAGTAACACACTCACATTTTTCATGAAACAAATAATTTTTTTTTCAGGAATCCACTCTCTGGAACCTATAACGAATTTGTAAAAAACATCTTTCTAGGCATCCACTCTCCCTAATCTTGCAAGAAAATTTCAATTAACTTGTTGAAATATTGCAATCACCCTTATCCAAAAATGAAATTTAAATTAACTTTTTAGCAGTAACACACTCACATTTTTCATAAAACAAACACAGTTTTTTTCAGGAATCTACTCTCTGGAACCTAAAACTAATTTTAGAAAAACATCTTTCTAGGCATCCACTGTCCCTAATCGTGCAAGAAAATTTCAATTGACTTGTTGAAATATTGCAATCACCCTTATTCAAAAACGAAATTTAAATCAACTTTTTAGCAGTAACACCCTCACATTTTTCATAAAACAAACACATTTTTTTCAGGAATCTACTCTCTGAAACCTAATACTAATTTAAAAAAGAAATCTTTCTATGCATCCACTGTCCCTAATCGTGCAAGAAAATTTCAATTGACTTGTTGAAGTATTGCAATCACCCTTATCCAAAAATGAAATTTAAATCAACTTTTTAGCAGTAACACACTCACATTTTTCATAAAACAAACACATTTTTTTCAGGAATCTACTCTCTGGAACCTAAAACTAATTTTAAAAAAACATCTTTCTAGGCATCCACTGTCCCTAATCGTGCAAGAAAATTTCAATTGACTTGTTGAAATATTGCAATAACCCTTATCCAAAAACGAAATTTAAATCAACTTTTTAGCAGTAACACACTCACATTTTTCATAAAACAAACACATTTTTTTCAGGAATCTACTCTCTGAAACCTAAAACTAATTTTAAAAAAATATCTTTCTAGGCATCCACTGTCCCTAATCGTGCAAGAAAATTTCAATTGACTTGTTGAAATATTGCAATCACCCTTATTCAAAAACGAAATTTAAATCAACTTTTTAGCAGTAACACCCTCACATTTTTCATAAAACAAACACATTTTTTTCAGGAATCTACTCTCTGAAACCTAAAACTAATTAAAAAAAAACATCTTTCTAGGCATCCACTCTCCCTAATCTTCCAAGAAAATTTCAATTAACTTGTTGAAATATTGCAATCACCCTTATCCAAAAACGATATTTAAATCAACTTTTTAGCAGTAACACACTCACATTTTTCATAAAACAAACACATTTTTTTCAGGAATCTACTCTCTGGAACCTAAAACTAATTTTACAAAAACATCTTTCTAGGCATCCACTGTCCCTAATCGTGCAGGAAAATTTCAATTGACTTGTTGAAATATTGCAATCACCCTTATCCAAAAATGAAATTTAAATCAACTTTTTAGCAGTAACACACTCACATTTTTCATAAAACAAACACATTTTTTTCAGGAATCTACTCTCTGGAACCTAAAACTAATTTTAAAAAAACATCTTTCTAGGCATCCACTGTCCCTAATCGTGCAACAAAATTTCAATTGACTTATTGAAATATTGCAATCACCCTTATTCAAAAACGAAATTTAAATCAACTTTTTAGCAGTAACACCCTCACATTTTTCATAAAACAAACAATTTTTTTTCAGGAATCTACTCTGTGAAACCTAATACTAATTTAAAAAAGATATCTTTCTATGCATCCACTCTCCCTAATCGTGCAAGAAATTTTCAATTGACTTGTTGAAATATTGCAATCACCCTTATTCAAAAACGAAATTTAAATCAACTTTTTAGCAGTAACACCCTCACATTTTTCATAAAACAAACACATTTTTTTCAGGAATCTACTCTCTGAAACCTAAAACTAATTAAAAAAAACATCTTTCTAGGCATCCACTCTCCCTAATCTTCCAAGAAAATTTCAATTAACTTATTGAAATATTGCAATCACCCTTATCCAAAAACGATATTTAAATCAACTTTTTAGCAGTAACACACTCACATTTTTCATAAAACAAACACATTTTTTTCAGGAATCTACTCTCTGGAACCTAAAACTAATTTAAAAAAAACATCTTTCTAGGCATCCACTGTCCCTAATCGTGCAAGAAAATTTCAATTGACTTGTTGAAATATTGCAATCACCCTTATCCAAAAATGAAATTTAAATCAACTTTTTAGCAGTAACACACTCACATTTTTCATAAAACAAACACATTTTTTTCAGGAATCTACTCTCTGGAACCTAAAACTAATTTAAAAAAACATCTTTCTAGGCATCCACTGTCCCTAATCGTGCAAGAAAATTTCAATTGACTTGTTGAAATATTGCAATCACCCTTATTCAAAAACGAAATTTAAATCAACTTTTTAGCAGTAACACCCTCACATTTTTCATAAAACAAACACATTTTTTTCAGGAATCTACTCTCTGGAACCTAAAACTAATTTGAAAAAAACATCTTTCTAGGCATCCACTGTCCCTAATCGTGCAAGAAAATTTCAATTGACTTGTTGAAGTATTGCAATCACCCTTATCCAAAAACGAAATTTAAATCAACTTTTTAGCAGTAACACACTCACATTTTTCATAAAACAAACACATTTTTTTTCAGGAATCTACTCTCTGGAACCTAAAACTAATTTTAAAAAAACATCTTTCTAGGCATCCACTGTCCCTAATCGTGCAAGAAAATTTCAATTGACTTATTGAAATATTGCAATCACCCTTATTCAAAAACGAAATTTAAATCAACTTTTTAGCAGTAACACCCTCACATTTTTCATAAAACAAACACATTTTTTTCAGGAATCTACTCTCTGGAACCTAAAACTAATTTTAAAAAAACATCTTTCTAGGCATCCACTGTCCCTAATCGTGCAGGAAAATTTCAATTGACTTGTTGAAGTATTGCAATCACCCTTATCCAAAAACGAAATTTAAATCAACTTTTTAGCAGTAACACCCTCACATTTTTCATAAAACAAACACATTTTTTTCAGGAATCTACTCTCTGAAACCTAATACTAATTTAAAAAAGAAATCTTTCTATGCATCCACTGTCCCTAATCGTGCAAGAAAATGTCAATTGACTTGTTGAAGTATTGCAATCACCCTTATCCAAAAACGAAATTTAAATCAACTTTTTAGCAGTAACACACTCACATTTTTCATAAAACAAACACATTTTTTTCAGGAATCTACTCTCTGGAACCTAAAACTAATTTTAAAAAAACATCTTTCTAGGCATCCACTGTCCCTAATCGTGCAAGAAAATTTCAATTGACTTGTTGAAATATTGCAATCACCCTTATCCAAAAACGAAATTTAAATCAACTTTTTAGCAGTAACACACTCACATTTTTCATAAAACAAACACATTTTTTTCAGGAATCTACTCTCTGAAACCTAAAACTAATTTAAAAAAAACATCTCTCTAGGCATCCACTGTCCCTAATCGTGCAAGAAAATTTCAATTGACTTGTTGAAATATTGCAATCACCCTTATCCAAAAACGAAATTTAAATCAACTTTTTAGCAGTAACACACTCACATTTTTCATAAAACAAACACATTTTTTCAGGAATCAACTCTCTGGAACCTAAAACAAATATAAAAAAAAAATCTTTGTATGCATCCACTCTCCCTAATCGTGCAAGAAAATTTCAATTAACTAGTTGAAATAATGCAATCATGCCTATCCTGAAGCTAAATTTAAATAAACTTTTTAGCAGTAACACACTCATATTTTTCATAAAACAAACACATTTTTTTCAGGAATCAACTCTCTGGAACCTAAAACAAATATAAAAAAAAGATCTTTCTATGCATCCACTCTCCCTAATCGTGCAAGAAAATTTGAATTAACTTGTTGAAATGATGCATTCACGCTTATCCTGAAACTAAATTTAAATCAACTTTTTTGCAGTAACACACTCACATTTTTCATGAAACAAATAATTTTTTTTTCAGGAATCCACTCTCTGGAACCTATAACGAATTTGTAAAAAACATCTTTCTAGGCATCCACTCTCCCTAATCTTGCAAGAAAATTTCAATTAACTTGTTGAAATATTGCAATCACCCTTATCCAAAAACAATATTTAAATCAACTTTTTTGCAGTAACACACTCACATTTTTCATAAAACAAACACATTTTTTTCAGGAATCTACTCTCTGGAACCTAAAACTAATTTTTAAAAAACATCTTTCTAGGCATCCACTGTCCCTAATCGTGCAAGAAAATTTCAATTGACTTGTTGAAATATTGCAATCACCCTTATCCAAAAATGAAATTTAAATTAACTTTTTAGCAGTAACACACTCACATTTTTCATAAAACAAACACATTTTTTTCAGGAATCTACTCTCTGAAACCTAAAACTAATTAAAAAAAACATCTTTCTAGGCATCCACTCTCCCTAATCTTCCAAGAAAATTTCAATTAACTTATTGAAATATTGCAATCACCCTTATCCAAAAACGATATTTAAATCAACTTTTTAGCAGTAACACACTCACATTTTTCATAAAACAAACACATTTTTTTCAGGAATCTACTCTCTGGAACCTAAAACTAATTTAAAAAAAACATCTTTCTAGGCATCCACTGTCCCTAATCGTGCAAGAAAACTTCAATTGACTTGTTGAAATATTGCAATCACCCTTATCCAAAAATGAAATTTAAATCAACTTTTTAGCAGTAACACACTCACATTTTTCATAAAACAAACACATTTTTTTCAGGAATCTACTCTCTGGAACCTAAAACTAATTTAAAAAAACATCTTTCTAGGCATCCACTGTCCCTAATCGTGCAAGAAAATTTCAATTGACTTGTTGAAATATTGCAATCACCCTTATTCAAAAACGAAATTTAAATCAACTTTTTAGCAGTAACACCCTCACATTTTTCATAAAACAAACACATTTTTTTCAGGAATCTACTCTCTGGAACCTAAAACTAATTTGAAAAAAACATCTTTCTAGGCATCCACTGTCCCTAATCGTGCAAGAAAATTTCAATTGACTTGTTGAAGTATTGCAATCACCCTTATCCAAAAACGAAATTTAAATCAACTTTTTAGCAGTAACACACTCACATTTTTCATAAAACAAACACATTTTTTTTCAGGAATCTACTCTCTGGAACCTAAAACTAATTTTAAAAAAACATCTTTCTAGGCATCCACTGTCCCTAATCGTGCAAGAAAATTTCAATTGACTTATTGAAATATTGCAATCACCCTTATTCAAAAACGAAATTTAAATCAACTTTTTAGCAGTAACACCCTCACATTTTTCATAAAACAAACACATTTTTTTCAGGAATCTACTCTCTGGAACCTAAAACTAATTTTAAAAAAACATCTTTCTAGGCATCCACTGTCCCTAATCGTGCAGGAAAATTTCAATTGACTTGTTGAAGTATTGCAATCACCCTTATCCAAAAACGAAATTTAAATCAACTTTTTAGCAGTAACACCCTCACATTTTTCATAAAACAAACACATTTTTTTCAGGAATCTACTCTCTGAAACCTAATACTAATTTAAAAAAGAAATCTTTCTATGCATCCACTGTCCCTAATCGTGCAAGAAAATTTCAATTGACTTGTTGAAGTATTGCAATCACCCTTATCCAAAAACGAAATTTAAATCAACTTTTTAGCAGTAACACACTCACATTTTTCATAAAACAAACACATTTTTTTCAGGAATCTACTCTCTGGAACCTAAAACTAATTTTAAAAAAACATCTTTCTAGGCATCCACTGTCCCTAATCGTGCAAGAAAATTTCAATTGACTTGTTGAAATATTGCAATCACCCTTATCCAAAAACGAAATTTAAATCAACTTTTTAGCAGTAACACACTCACATTTTTCATAAAACAAACACATTTTTTTCAGGAATCTACTCTCTGAAACCTAAAACTAATTTAAAAAAAACATCTCTCTAGGCATCCACTGTCCCTAATCGTGCAAGAAAATTTCAATTGACTTGTTGAAATATTGCAATCACCCTTATCCAAAAACGAAATTTAAATCAACTTTTTAGCAGTAACACACTCACATTTTTCATAAAACAAACACATTTTTTTCAGGAATCAACTCTCTGGAACCTAAAACAAATATAAAAAAAACATCTTTCTATGCATCCACTCTCCCTAATCGTGCAAGAAAATTTCAATTAACTTGTTGAAATGATGCATTCACGCTTATCCTGAAACTAAATTTAAATCAACTTTTTTGCAGTAACACACTCACATTTTTCATGAAACAAATAATTTTTTTTTCAGGAATCCACTCTCTGGAACCTATAACGAATTTGTAAAAAACATCTTTCTAGTCATCCACTCTCCCTAATCTTGCAAGAAAATTTCAATTAACTTGTTGAAATATTGCAATCACCCTCATCCAAAAACGATATTTAAATCAACTTTTTTGCAGTAACACACTCACATTTTTCATAAAACAAACACATTTTTTTCAGGAATCTACTCTCTGGAACCTAAAACTAATTAAAAAAAAAAATCTTTCTAGGCATCCACTGTCCCTAATCGTGCAAGAAAATTTCAATTGACTTGTTGAAATATTGCAATCACCCTTATCCAAAAATGAAATTTAAATCAACTTTTTAGCAGTAACACACTCACATTTTTCATAAAACAAACACATTTTTTTCAGGAATCTACTCTCTGGAACCTAAAACTAATTTAAAAAAAACATCTTTCTAGGCATCCACTGTCCCTAATCGTGCAAGAAAATTTCAATTGACTTGTTGAAATATTGCAATCACCCTTATTCAAAAACGAAATTTAAATCAACTTTTTAGCAGTAACACCCTCACATTTTTCATAAAACAAACACATTTTTTTCAGGAATCTACTCTCTGAAACCTAAAACTAATTAAAAAAAACATCTTTCTAGGCATCCACTCTCCCTAATCTTCCAAGTAAATTTCAATTAACTTATTGAAATATTGCAATCACCCTTATTCAAAAACGAAATTTAAATCAACTTTTTAGCAGTAACACCCTCACATTTTTCATAAAACAAACACATTTTTTTCAGGAATCTACTCTCTGAAACCTAAAACTAATTAAAAAAAACATCTTTCTAGGCATCCACTCTCCCTAATCTTCCAAGAAAATCTCAATTAACTTATTGAAATATTGCAATCACCCTTATCCAAAAACGATATTTAAATCAACTTTTTAGCAGTAACACACTCACATTTTTCATAAAACAAACACATTTTTTTCAGGAATCTACTCTCTGGAACCTAAAACTAATTTAAAAAAAATCTTTCTAGGCACCCACTGTCCCTAATCGTGCAAGAAAATTTCAATTGACTTGTTGAAATATTGCAATCACCCTTATCCAAAAATGAAATTTAAATCAACTTTTTAGCAGTAACACACTCACATTTTTCATAAAACAAACACATTTTTTTCAGGAATCTACTCTCTGGAACCTAAAACTAATTTAAAAAAAACATCTTTCTAGGCATCCACTGTCCCTAATCGTGCAAGAAAATTTCAATTGACTTGTTGAAATATTGCAATCACCCTTATTCAAAAACGAAATTTAAATCAACTTTTTAGCAGTAACACCCTCACATTTTTCATAAAACAAACACATTTTTTTCAGGAATCTACTCTCTGGAACCTAAAACTAATTTTAAAAAAACATCTTTTTAGGCATCCACTGTCCCTAATCGTGCAGGAAAATTTCAATTGACTTGTTGAAGTATTGCAATCACCCTTATCCAAAAACGAAATTTAAATCAACTTTTTAGCAGTAACACACTCACATTTTTCATAAAACAAACACATTTTTTTTCAGGAATCTACTCTTTGGAACCTAAAACTAATTTTAAAAAAAAATTCTTTCTAGGCATCCAGTGTCCATAATAGTGCAAGAAAATTTCAATTGACTTGTTGAAATATTGCAATCACCCTTATCCAAAAACGAAATTTAAATCAACTTTTTAGCAGTAACACACTCACATTTTTCATAAAACAAACACATTTTTTTCAGGAATCTACTCTCTGAAACCTAAAACTAATTTAAAAAAAACATCTTTCTATGCATCCACTGTCCCTAATCGTGCAAGAAAATTTCAATTGACTTATTGAAATATTGCAATCACCCTTATTCAAAAACGAAATTTAAATCAACTTTTTAGCAGTAACACCCTCACATTTTCATAAAACAAACACATTTTTTTCAGGAATCTACTCTCTGAAACCTAATACTAATTTAAAAAAGAAATCTTTCTATGCATCCACTGTCCCTAATCGTGCAAGAAAATTTCAATTGACTTGTTGAAGTATTGCAATCACCCTTATCCAAAAACGAAATTTAAATCAACTTTTTAGCAGTAACACACTCACATTTTTCATAAAACAAACACATTTTTTTCAGGAATCTACTCTCTGGAACCTAAAACTAATTTTAAAAAAACATCTTTCTAGGCATCCACTGTCCCTAATCGTGCAAGAAAATTTCAATTGACTTGTTGAAATATTGCAATCACCCTTATCCAAAAACGAAATTTAAATCAACTTTTTAGCAGTAACACACTCACATTTTTCATAAAACAAACACATTTTTTTCAGGAATCTACTCTCTGAAACCTAAAACTAATTTTAAAAAAACATCTCTCTAGGCATCCACTGTCCCTAATCGTGCAAGAAAATTTCAATTGACTTGTTGAAATATTGCAATCACCCTTATCCAAAAACGAAATTTAAATCAACTTTTTAGCAGTAACACACTCACATTTTTCATGAAACAAACACATTTTTTCAGGAATCAACTCTCTGGAACCTAAATCAAATATAAAAAAACATCTTTCTATGCATCCACTCTCCCTAATCGTGCAAAAAAATTTCAATTAACTAGTTGAAATAATGCAATCATGCCTATCCTGAAGCTAAATTTAAATAAACTTTTTAGCAGTAACACACTCATATTTTTCATAAAACAAACACATTTTTTTCAGGAATCAACTCTCTGGAACCTAAAACAAATATAAAAAAAAATCTTTCTATGCATCCACTCTCCCTAATCGTGCAAGAAAATTTGAATTAACTTGTTGAAATGATGCATTCACGCTTATCCTGAAACTAAATTTAAATCAACTTTTTTGCAGTAACACACTCACATTTTTCATGAAACAAATAATTTTTTTTTCAGGAATCCACTCTCTGGAACCTATAACGAATTTGTAAAAAACATCTTTCTAGGCATCCACTCTCCCTAATCTTGCAAGAAAATTTCAATTAACTTGTTGAAATATTGCAATCACCCTTATCCAAAAATGAAATTTAAATTAACTTTTTAGCAGTAACACACTCACATTTTTCATAAAACAAACACAGTTTTTTTCAGGAATCTACTCTCTGGAACCTAAAACTAATTTTAGAAAAACATCTTTCTAGGCATCCACTGTCCCTAATCGTGCAAGAAAATTTCAATTGACTTGTTGAAATATTGCAATCACCCTTATTCAAAAACGAAATTTAAATCAACTTTTTAGCAGTAACACCCTCACATTTTTCATAAAACAAACACATTTTTTTCAGGAATCTACTCTCTGAAACCTAATACTAATTTAAAAAAGAAATCTTTCTATGCATCCACTGTCCCTAATCGTGCAAGAAAATTTCAATTGACTTGTTGAAGTATTGCAATCACCCTTATCCAAAAATGAAATTTAAATCAACTTTTTAGCAGTAACACACTCACATTTTTCATAAAACAAACACATTTTTTTCAGGAATCTACTCTCTGGAACCTAAAACTAATTTTAAAAAAACATCTTTCTAGGCATCCACTGTCCCTAATCGTGCAAGAAAATTTCAATTGACTTGTTGAAATATTGCAATAACCCTTATCCAAAAACGAAATTTAAATCAACTTTTTAGCAGTAACACACTCACATTTTTCATAAAACAAACACATTTTTTTCAGGAATCTACTCTCTGAAACCTAAAACTAATTTTAAAAAAATATCTTTCTAGGCATCCACTGTCCCTAATCGTGCAAGAAAATTTCAATTGACTTGTTGAAATATTGCAATCACCCTTATTCAAAAACGAAATTTAAATCAACTTTTTAGCAGTAACACCCTCACATTTTTCATAAAACAAACACATTTTTTTCAGGAATCTACTCTCTGAAACCTAAAACTAATTAAAAAAAAACATCTTTCTAGGCATCCACTCTCCCTAATCTTCCAAGAAAATTTCAATTAACTTGTTGAAATATTGCAATCACCCTTATCCAAAAACGATATTTAAATCAACTTTTTAGCAGTAACACACTCACATTTTTCATAAAACAAACACATTTTTTTCAGGAATCTACTCTCTGGAACCTAAAACTAATTTTACAAAAACATCTTTCTAGGCATCCACTGTCCCTAATCGTGCAGGAAAATTTCAATTGACTTGTTGAAATATTGCAATCACCCTTATCCAAAAATGAAATTTAAATCAACTTTTTAGCAGTAACACACTCACATTTTTCATAAAACAAACACATTTTTTTCAGGAATCTACTCTCTGGAACCTAAAACTAATTTAAAAAAAACATCTTTCTAGGCATCCACTGTCCCTAATCGTGCAAGAAAATTTCAATTGACTTGTTGAAATATTGCAATCACCCTTATTCAAAAACGAAATTTAAATCAACTTTTTAGCAGTAACACCCTCACATTTTTCATAAAACAAACACATTTTTTTCAGGAATCTACTCTCTGGAACCTAAAACTAATTTGAAAAAAACATCTTTCTAGGCATCCACTGTCCCTAATCGTGCAAGAAAATTTCAATTGACTTGTTGAAGTATTGCAATCACCCTTATCCAAAAACGAAATTTAAATCAACTTTTTAGCAGTAACACACTCACATTTTTCATAAAACAAACACATTTTTTTTCAGGAATCTACTCTCTGGAACCTAAAACTAATTTTAAAAAAACATCTTTCTAGGCATCCACTGTCCCTAATCGTGCAACAAAATTTCAATTGACTTATTGAAATATTGCAATCACCCTTATTCAAAAACGAAATTTAAATCAACTTTTTAGCAGTAACACCCTCACATTTTTCATAAAACAAACAATTTTTTTTCAGGAATCTACTCTGTGAAACCTAATACTAATTTAAAAAAGATATCTTTCTATGCATCCACTCTCCCTAATCGTGCAAGAAATTTTCAATTGACTTGTTGAAATATTGCAATCACCCTTATTCAAAAACGAAATTTAAATCAACTTTTTAGCAGTAACACCCTCACATTTTTCATAAAACAAACACATTTTTTTCAGGAATCTACTCTCTGAAACCTAAAACTAATTAAAAAAAACATCTTTCTAGGCATCCACTCTCCCTAATCTTCCAAGAAAATTTCAATTAACTTATTGAAATATTGCAATCACCCTTATCCAAAAACGATATTTAAATCAACTTTTTAGCAGTAACACACTCACATTTTTCATAAAACAAACACATTTTTTTCAGGAATCTACTCTCTGGAACCTAAAACTAATTTAAAAAAAACATCTTTCTAGGCATCCACTGTCCCTAATCGTGCAAGAAAATTTCAATTGACTTGTTGAAATATTGCAATCACCCTTATCCAAAAATGAAATTTAAATCAACTTTTTAGCAGTAACACACTCACATTTTTCATAAAACAAACACATTTTTTTCAGGAATCTACTCTCTGGAACCTAAAACTAATTTAAAAAAACATCTTTCTAGGCATCCACTGTCCCTAATCGTGCAAGAAAATTTCAATTGACTTGTTGAAATATTGCAATCACCCTTATTCAAAAACGAAATTTAAATCAACTTTTTAGCAGTAACACCCTCACATTTTTCATAAAACAAACACATTTTTTTCAGGAATCTACTCTCTGGAACCTAAAACTAATTTGAAAAAAACATCTTTCTAGGCATCCACTGTCCCTAATCGTGCAAGAAAATTTCAATTGACTTGTTGAAGTATTGCAATCACCCTTATCCAAAAACAAAATTTAAATCAACTTTTTAGCAGTAACACACTCACATTTTTCATAAAACAAACACATTTTTTTTCAGGAATCTACTCTCTGGAACCTAAAACTAATTTTAAAAAAACATCTTTCTAGGCATCCACTGTCCCTAATCGTGCAAGAAAATTTCAATTGACTTATTGAAATATTGCAATCACCCTTATTCAAAAACGAAATTTAAATCAACTTTTTAGCAGTAACACCCTCACATTTTTCATAAAACAAACACATTTTTTTCAGGAATCTACTCTCTGGAACCTAAAACTAATTTTAAAAAAACATCTTTCTAGGCATCCACTGTCCCTAATCGTGCAGGAAAATTTCAATTGACTTGTTGAAGTATTGCAATCACCCTTATCCAAAAACGAAATTTAAATCAACTTTTTAGCAGTAACACCCTCACATTTTTCATAAAACAAACACATTTTTTTCAGGAATCTACTCTCTGAAACCTAATACTAATTTAAAAAAGAAATCTTTCTATGCATCCACTGTCCCTAATCGTGCAAGAAAATTTCAATTGACTTGTTGAAGTATTGCAATCACCCTTATCCAAAAACGAAATTTAAATCAACTTTTTAGCAGTAACACACTCACATTTTTCATAAAACAAACACATTTTTTTCAGGAATCTACTCTCTGGAACCTAAAACTAATTTTAAAAAAACATCTTTCTAGGCATCCACTGTCCCTAATCGTGCAAGAAAATTTCAATTGACTTGTTGAAATATTGCAATCACCCTTATCCAAAAACGAAATTTAAATCAACTTTTTAGCAGTAACACACTCACATTTTTCATAAAACAAACACATTTTTTTCAGGAATCTACTCTCTGAAACCTAAAACTAATTTAAAAAAAACATCTCTCTAGGCATCCACTGTCCCTAATCGTGCAAGAAAATTTCAATTGACTTGTTGAAATATTGCAATCACCCTTATCCAAAAACGAAATTTAAATCAACTTTTTAGCAGTAACACACTCACATTTTTCATAAAACAAACACATTTTTTCAGGAATCAACTCTCTGGAACCTAAAACAAATATAAAAAAAAAATCTTTGTATGCATCCACTCTCCCTAATCGTGCAAGAAAATTTCAATTAACTAGTTGAAATAATGCAATCATGCCTATCCTGAAGCTAAATTTAAATAAACTTTTTAGCAGTAACACACTCATATTTTTCATAAAACAAACACATTTTTTTCAGGAATCAACTCTCTGGAACCTAAAACAAATATAAAAAAAAGATCTTTCTATGCATCCACTCTCCCTAATCGTGCAAGAAAATTTGAATTAACTTGTTGAAATGATGCATTCACGCTTATCCTGAAACTAAATTTAAATCAACTTTTTTGCAGTAACACACTCACATTTTTCATGAAACAAATAATTTTTTTTTCAGGAATCCACTCTCTGGAACCTATAACGAATTTGTAAAAAACATCTTTCTAGGCATCCACTCTCCCTAATCTTGCAAGAAAATTTCAATTAACTTGTTGAAATATTGCAATCACCCTTATCCAAAAACAATATTTAAATCAACTTTTTTGCAGTAACACACTCACATTTTTCATAAAACAAACACATTTTTTTCAGGAATCTACTCTCTGGAACCTAAAACTAATTTTTAAAAAACATCTTTCTAGGCATCCACTGTCCCTAATCGTGCAAGAAAATTTCAATTGACTTGTTGAAATATTGCAATCACCCTTATCCAAAAATGAAATTTAAATTAACTTTTTAGCAGTAACACACTCACATTTTTCATGAAACAAACACATTTTTTTCAGGAATCTACTCTCTGGAACCTAAAACTAATTTTAAAAAAACATCTTTCTAGGCATCCACTGTCCCTAATCGTGCAAGAAAATTTCAATTGACTTGTTGAAGTATTGCAATCACCCTTATCCAAAAATGAAATTTAAATCAACTTTTTAGCAGTAACACACTCACATTTTTCATAAAACAAACACATTTTTTTCAGGAATCTACTCTCTGGAACCTAAAACTAATTTTAAAAAAACATCTTTCTAGGCATCCACTGTCCCTAATCGTGCAAGAAAATTTCAATTGACTTGTTGAAATATTGCAATAACCCTTATCCAAAAACGAAATTTAAATCAACTTTTTAGCAGTAACACACTCACATTTTTCATAAAACAAACACATTTTTTTCAGGAATCTACTCTCTGAAACCTAAAACTAATTTTAAAAAAATATCTTTCTAGGCATCCACTGTCCCTAATCGTGCAAGAAAATTTCAATTGACTTGTTGAAATATTGCAATCACCCTTATTCAAAAACGAAATTTAAATCAACTTTTTAGCAGTAACACCCTCACATTTTTCATAAAACAAACACATTTTTTTCAGGAATCTACTCTCTGAAACCTAAAACTAATTAAAAAAAAACATCTTTCTAGGCATCCACTCTCCCTAATCTTCCAAGAAAATTTCAATTAACTTGTTGAAATATTGCAATCACCCTTATCCAAAAACGATATTTAAATCAACTTTTTAGCAGTAACACACTCACATTTTTCATAAAACAAACACATTTTTTTCAGGAATCTACTCTCTGGAACCTAAAACTAATTTTACAAAAACATCTTTCTAGGCATCCACTGTCCCTAATCGTGCAGGAAAATTTCAATTGACTTGTTGAAATATTGCAATCACCCTTATCCAAAAATGAAATTTAAATCAACTTTTTAGCAGTAACACACTCACATTTTTCATAAAACAAACACATTTTTTTCAGGAATCTACTCTCTGGAACCTAAAACTAATTTTAAAAAAACATCTTTCTAGGCATCCACTGTCCCTAATCGTGCAAGAAAATTTCAATTGACTTGTTGAAATATTGCAATCACCCTTATTCAAAAACGAAATTTAAATCAACTTTTTAGCAGTAACACCCTCACATTTTTCATAAAACAAACACATTTTTTTCAGGAATCTACTCTCTGGAACCTAAAACTAATTTGAAAAAAACATCTTTCTAGGCATCCACTGTCCCTAATCGTGCAAGAAAATTTCAATTGACTTGTTGAAGTATTGCAAT
The DNA here is from genome assembly GCF_964263255.1 of Lissotriton vulgaris. Lineage (NCBI taxonomy): Eukaryota > Metazoa > Chordata > Amphibia > Caudata > Salamandridae > Lissotriton > Lissotriton vulgaris. The sequence continues at coordinate 326,760 of NW_028244439.1, read as the reverse complement.
CACCCTTATCCAAAAACGAAATTTAAATCAACTTTTTAGCAGTAACACACTCACATTTTTCATAAAACAAACACATTTTTTTTCAGGAATCTACTCTCTGGAACCTAAAACTAATTTTAAAAAAACATCTTTCTAGGCATCCACTGTCCCTAATCGTGCAACAAAATTTCAATTGACTTATTGAAATATTGCAATCACCCTTATTCAAAAACGAAATTTAAATCAACTTTTTAGCAGTAACACCCTCACATTTTTCATAAAACAAACAATTTTTTTTCAGGAATCTACTCTGTGAAACCTAATACTAATTTAAAAAAGATATCTTTCTATGCATCCACTCTCCCTAATCGTGCAAGAAATTTTCAATTGACTTGTTGAAATATTGCAATCACCCTTATTCAAAAACGAAATTTAAATCAACTTTTTAGCAGTAACACCCTCACATTTTTCATAAAACAAACACATTTTTTTCAGGAATCTACTCTCTGAAACCTAAAACTAATTAAAAAAAACATCTTTCTAGGCATCCACTCTCCCTAATCTTCCAAGAAAATTTCAATTAACTTATTGAAATATTGCAATCACCCTTATCCAAAAACGATATTTAAATCAACTTTTTAGCAGTAACACACTCACATTTTTCATAAAACAAACACATTTTTTTCAGGAATCTACTCTCTGGAACCTAAAACTAATTTAAAAAAAACATCTTTCTAGGCATCCACTGTCCCTAATCGTGCAAGAAAATTTCAATTGACTTGTTGAAATATTGCAATCACCCTTATCCAAAAATGAAATTTAAATCAACTTTTTAGCAGTAACACACTCACATTTTTCATAAAACAAACACATTTTTTTCAGGAATCTACTCTCTGGAACCTAAAACTAATTTAAAAAAACATCTTTCTAGGCATCCACTGTCCCTAATCGTGCAAGAAAATTTCAATTGACTTGTTGAAATATTGCAATCACCCTTATTCAAAAACGAAATTTAAATCAACTTTTTAGCAGTAACACCCTCACATTTTTCATAAAACAAACACATTTTTTTCAGGAATCTACTCTCTGGAACCTAAAACTAATTTGAAAAAAACATCTTTCTAGGCATCCACTGTCCCTAATCGTGCAAGAAAATTTCAATTGACTTGTTGAAGTATTGCAATCACCCTTATCCAAAAACGAAATTTAAATCAACTTTTTAGCAGTAACACACTCACATTTTTCATAAAACAAACACATTTTTTTTCAGGAATCTACTCTCTGGAACCTAAAACTAATTTTAAAAAAACATCTTTCTAGGCATCCACTGTCCCTAATCGTGCAAGAAAATTTCAATTGACTTATTGAAATATTGCAATCACCCTTATTCAAAAACGAAATTTAAATCAACTTTTTAGCAGTAACACCCTCACATTTTTCATAAAACAAACACATTTTTTTCAGGAATCTACTCTCTGGAACCTAAAACTAATTTTAAAAAAACATCTTTCTAGGCATCCACTGTCCCTAATCGTGCAGGAAAATTTCAATTGACTTGTTGAAGTATTGCAATCACCCTTATCCAAAAACGAAATTTAAATCAACTTTTTAGCAGTAACACCCTCACATTTTTCATAAAACAAACACATTTTTTTCAGGAATCTACTCTCTGAAACCTAATACTAATTTAAAAAAGAAATCTTTCTATGCATCCACTGTCCCTAATCGTGCAAGAAAATGTCAATTGACTTGTTGAAGTATTGCAATCACCCTTATCCAAAAACGAAATTTAAATCAACTTTTTAGCAGTAACACACTCACATTTTTCATAAAACAAACACATTTTTTTCAGGAATCTACTCTCTGGAACCTAAAACTAATTTTAAAAAAACATCTTTCTAGGCATCCACTGTCCCTAATCGTGCAAGAAAATTTCAATTGACTTGTTGAAATATTGCAATCACCCTTATCCAAAAACGAAATTTAAATCAACTTTTTAGCAGTAACACACTCACATTTTTCATAAAACAAACACATTTTTTTCAGGAATCTACTCTCTGAAACCTAAAACTAATTTAAAAAAAACATCTCTCTAGGCATCCACTGTCCCTAATCGTGCAAGAAAATTTCAATTGACTTGTTGAAATATTGCAATCACCCTTATCCAAAAACGAAATTTAAATCAACTTTTTAGCAGTAACACACTCACATTTTTCATAAAACAAACACATTTTTTCAGGAATCAACTCTCTGGAACCTAAAACAAATATAAAAAAAAAATCTTTGTATGCATCCACTCTCCCTAATCGTGCAAGAAAATTTCAATTAACTAGTTGAAATAATGCAATCATGCCTATCCTGAAGCTAAATTTAAATAAACTTTTTAGCAGTAACACACTCATATTTTTCATAAAACAAACACATTTTTTTCAGGAATCAACTCTCTGGAACCTAAAACAAATATAAAAAAAAGATCTTTCTATGCATCCACTCTCCCTAATCGTGCAAGAAAATTTGAATTAACTTGTTGAAATGATGCATTCACGCTTATCCTGAAACTAAATTTAAATCAACTTTTTTGCAGTAACACACTCACATTTTTCATGAAACAAATAATTTTTTTTTCAGGAATCCACTCTCTGGAACCTATAACGAATTTGTAAAAAACATCTTTCTAGGCATCCACTCTCCCTAATCTTGCAAGAAAATTTCAATTAACTTGTTGAAATATTGCAATCACCCTTATCCAAAAACAATATTTAAATCAACTTTTTTGCAGTAACACACTCACATTTTTCATAAAACAAACACATTTTTTTCAGGAATCTACTCTCTGGAACCTAAAACTAATTTTTAAAAAACATCTTTCTAGGCATCCACTGTCCCTAATCGTGCAAGAAAATTTCAATTGACTTGTTGAAATATTGCAATCACCCTTATCCAAAAATGAAATTTAAATTAACTTTTTAGCAGTAACACACTCACATTTTTCATAAAACAAACACATTTTTTTCAGGAATCTACTCTCTGAAACCTAAAACTAATTAAAAAAAACATCTTTCTAGGCATCCACTCTCCCTAATCTTCCAAGAAAATTTCAATTAACTTATTGAAATATTGCAATCACCCTTATCCAAAAACGATATTTAAATCAACTTTTTAGCAGTAACACACTCACATTTTTCATAAAACAAACACATTTTTTTCAGGAATCTACTCTCTGGAACCTAAAACTAATTTAAAAAAAACATCTTTCTAGGCATCCACTGTCCCTAATCGTGCAAGAAAACTTCAATTGACTTGTTGAAATATTGCAATCACCCTTATCCAAAAATGAAATTTAAATCAACTTTTTAGCAGTAACACACTCACATTTTTCATAAAACAAACACATTTTTTTCAGGAATCTACTCTCTGGAACCTAAAACTAATTTAAAAAAACATCTTTCTAGGCATCCACTGTCCCTAATCGTGCAAGAAAATTTCAATTGACTTGTTGAAATATTGCAATCACCCTTATTCAAAAACGAAATTTAAATCAACTTTTTAGCAGTAACACCCTCACATTTTTCATAAAACAAACACATTTTTTTCAGGAATCTACTCTCTGGAACCTAAAACTAATTTGAAAAAAACATCTTTCTAGGCATCCACTGTCCCTAATCGTGCAAGAAAATTTCAATTGACTTGTTGAAGTATTGCAATCACCCTTATCCAAAAACGAAATTTAAATCAACTTTTTAGCAGTAACACACTCACATTTTTCATAAAACAAACACATTTTTTTTCAGGAATCTACTCTCTGGAACCTAAAACTAATTTTAAAAAAACATCTTTCTAGGCATCCACTGTCCCTAATCGTGCAAGAAAATTTCAATTGACTTATTGAAATATTGCAATCACCCTTATTCAAAAACGAAATTTAAATCAACTTTTTAGCAGTAACACCCTCACATTTTTCATAAAACAAACACATTTTTTTCAGGAATCTACTCTCTGGAACCTAAAACTAATTTTAAAAAAACATCTTTCTAGGCATCCACTGTCCCTAATCGTGCAGGAAAATTTCAATTGACTTGTTGAAGTATTGCAATCACCCTTATCCAAAAACGAAATTTAAATCAACTTTTTAGCAGTAACACCCTCACATTTTTCATAAAACAAACACATTTTTTTCAGGAATCTACTCTCTGAAACCTAATACTAATTTAAAAAAGAAATCTTTCTATGCATCCACTGTCCCTAATCGTGCAAGAAAATTTCAATTGACTTGTTGAAGTATTGCAATCACCCTTATCCAAAAACGAAATTTAAATCAACTTTTTAGCAGTAACACACTCACATTTTTCATAAAACAAACACATTTTTTTCAGGAATCTACTCTCTGGAACCTAAAACTAATTTTAAAAAAACATCTTTCTAGGCATCCACTGTCCCTAATCGTGCAAGAAAATTTCAATTGACTTGTTGAAATATTGCAATCACCCTTATCCAAAAACGAAATTTAAATCAACTTTTTAGCAGTAACACACTCACATTTTTCATAAAACAAACACATTTTTTTCAGGAATCTACTCTCTGAAACCTAAAACTAATTTAAAAAAAACATCTCTCTAGGCATCCACTGTCCCTAATCGTGCAAGAAAATTTCAATTGACTTGTTGAAATATTGCAATCACCCTTATCCAAAAACGAAATTTAAATCAACTTTTTAGCAGTAACACACTCACATTTTTCATAAAACAAACACATTTTTTTCAGGAATCAACTCTCTGGAACCTAAAACAAATATAAAAAAAACATCTTTCTATGCATCCACTCTCCCTAATCGTGCAAGAAAATTTCAATTAACTTGTTGAAATGATGCATTCACGCTTATCCTGAAACTAAATTTAAATCAACTTTTTTGCAGTAACACACTCACATTTTTCATGAAACAAATAATTTTTTTTTCAGGAATCCACTCTCTGGAACCTATAACGAATTTGTAAAAAACATCTTTCTAGTCATCCACTCTCCCTAATCTTGCAAGAAAATTTCAATTAACTTGTTGAAATATTGCAATCACCCTCATCCAAAAACGATATTTAAATCAACTTTTTTGCAGTAACACACTCACATTTTTCATAAAACAAACACATTTTTTTCAGGAATCTACTCTCTGGAACCTAAAACTAATTAAAAAAAAAAATCTTTCTAGGCATCCACTGTCCCTAATCGTGCAAGAAAATTTCAATTGACTTGTTGAAATATTGCAATCACCCTTATCCAAAAATGAAATTTAAATCAACTTTTTAGCAGTAACACACTCACATTTTTCATAAAACAAACACATTTTTTTCAGGAATCTACTCTCTGGAACCTAAAACTAATTTAAAAAAAACATCTTTCTAGGCATCCACTGTCCCTAATCGTGCAAGAAAATTTCAATTGACTTGTTGAAATATTGCAATCACCCTTATTCAAAAACGAAATTTAAATCAACTTTTTAGCAGTAACACCCTCACATTTTTCATAAAACAAACACATTTTTTTCAGGAATCTACTCTCTGAAACCTAAAACTAATTAAAAAAAACATCTTTCTAGGCATCCACTCTCCCTAATCTTCCAAGTAAATTTCAATTAACTTATTGAAATATTGCAATCACCCTTATTCAAAAACGAAATTTAAATCAACTTTTTAGCAGTAACACCCTCACATTTTTCATAAAACAAACACATTTTTTTCAGGAATCTACTCTCTGAAACCTAAAACTAATTAAAAAAAACATCTTTCTAGGCATCCACTCTCCCTAATCTTCCAAGAAAATCTCAATTAACTTATTGAAATATTGCAATCACCCTTATCCAAAAACGATATTTAAATCAACTTTTTAGCAGTAACACACTCACATTTTTCATAAAACAAACACATTTTTTTCAGGAATCTACTCTCTGGAACCTAAAACTAATTTAAAAAAAATCTTTCTAGGCACCCACTGTCCCTAATCGTGCAAGAAAATTTCAATTGACTTGTTGAAATATTGCAATCACCCTTATCCAAAAATGAAATTTAAATCAACTTTTTAGCAGTAACACACTCACATTTTTCATAAAACAAACACATTTTTTTCAGGAATCTACTCTCTGGAACCTAAAACTAATTTAAAAAAAACATCTTTCTAGGCATCCACTGTCCCTAATCGTGCAAGAAAATTTCAATTGACTTGTTGAAATATTGCAATCACCCTTATTCAAAAACGAAATTTAAATCAACTTTTTAGCAGTAACACCCTCACATTTTTCATAAAACAAACACATTTTTTTCAGGAATCTACTCTCTGGAACCTAAAACTAATTTTAAAAAAACATCTTTTTAGGCATCCACTGTCCCTAATCGTGCAGGAAAATTTCAATTGACTTGTTGAAGTATTGCAATCACCCTTATCCAAAAACGAAATTTAAATCAACTTTTTAGCAGTAACACACTCACATTTTTCATAAAACAAACACATTTTTTTTCAGGAATCTACTCTTTGGAACCTAAAACTAATTTTAAAAAAAAATTCTTTCTAGGCATCCAGTGTCCATAATAGTGCAAGAAAATTTCAATTGACTTGTTGAAATATTGCAATCACCCTTATCCAAAAACGAAATTTAAATCAACTTTTTAGCAGTAACACACTCACATTTTTCATAAAACAAACACATTTTTTTCAGGAATCTACTCTCTGAAACCTAAAACTAATTTAAAAAAAACATCTTTCTATGCATCCACTGTCCCTAATCGTGCAAGAAAATTTCAATTGACTTATTGAAATATTGCAATCACCCTTATTCAAAAACGAAATTTAAATCAACTTTTTAGCAGTAACACCCTCACATTTTCATAAAACAAACACATTTTTTTCAGGAATCTACTCTCTGAAACCTAATACTAATTTAAAAAAGAAATCTTTCTATGCATCCACTGTCCCTAATCGTGCAAGAAAATTTCAATTGACTTGTTGAAGTATTGCAATCACCCTTATCCAAAAACGAAATTTAAATCAACTTTTTAGCAGTAACACACTCACATTTTTCATAAAACAAACACATTTTTTTCAGGAATCTACTCTCTGGAACCTAAAACTAATTTTAAAAAAACATCTTTCTAGGCATCCACTGTCCCTAATCGTGCAAGAAAATTTCAATTGACTTGTTGAAATATTGCAATCACCCTTATCCAAAAACGAAATTTAAATCAACTTTTTAGCAGTAACACACTCACATTTTTCATAAAACAAACACATTTTTTTCAGGAATCTACTCTCTGAAACCTAAAACTAATTTTAAAAAAACATCTCTCTAGGCATCCACTGTCCCTAATCGTGCAAGAAAATTTCAATTGACTTGTTGAAATATTGCAATCACCCTTATCCAAAAACGAAATTTAAATCAACTTTTTAGCAGTAACACACTCACATTTTTCATGAAACAAACACATTTTTTCAGGAATCAACTCTCTGGAACCTAAATCAAATATAAAAAAACATCTTTCTATGCATCCACTCTCCCTAATCGTGCAAAAAAATTTCAATTAACTAGTTGAAATAATGCAATCATGCCTATCCTGAAGCTAAATTTAAATAAACTTTTTAGCAGTAACACACTCATATTTTTCATAAAACAAACACATTTTTTTCAGGAATCAACTCTCTGGAACCTAAAACAAATATAAAAAAAAATCTTTCTATGCATCCACTCTCCCTAATCGTGCAAGAAAATTTGAATTAACTTGTTGAAATGATGCATTCACGCTTATCCTGAAACTAAATTTAAATCAACTTTTTTGCAGTAACACACTCACATTTTTCATGAAACAAATAATTTTTTTTTCAGGAATCCACTCTCTGGAACCTATAACGAATTTGTAAAAAACATCTTTCTAGGCATCCACTCTCCCTAATCTTGCAAGAAAATTTCAATTAACTTGTTGAAATATTGCAATCACCCTTATCCAAAAATGAAATTTAAATTAACTTTTTAGCAGTAACACACTCACATTTTTCATAAAACAAACACAGTTTTTTTCAGGAATCTACTCTCTGGAACCTAAAACTAATTTTAGAAAAACATCTTTCTAGGCATCCACTGTCCCTAATCGTGCAAGAAAATTTCAATTGACTTGTTGAAATATTGCAATCACCCTTATTCAAAAACGAAATTTAAATCAACTTTTTAGCAGTAACACCCTCACATTTTTCATAAAACAAACACATTTTTTTCAGGAATCTACTCTCTGAAACCTAATACTAATTTAAAAAAGAAATCTTTCTATGCATCCACTGTCCCTAATCGTGCAAGAAAATTTCAATTGACTTGTTGAAGTATTGCAATCACCCTTATCCAAAAATGAAATTTAAATCAACTTTTTAGCAGTAACACACTCACATTTTTCATAAAACAAACACATTTTTTTCAGGAATCTACTCTCTGGAACCTAAAACTAATTTTAAAAAAACATCTTTCTAGGCATCCACTGTCCCTAATCGTGCAAGAAAATTTCAATTGACTTGTTGAAATATTGCAATAACCCTTATCCAAAAACGAAATTTAAATCAACTTTTTAGCAGTAACACACTCACATTTTTCATAAAACAAACACATTTTTTTCAGGAATCTACTCTCTGAAACCTAAAACTAATTTTAAAAAAATATCTTTCTAGGCATCCACTGTCCCTAATCGTGCAAGAAAATTTCAATTGACTTGTTGAAATATTGCAATCACCCTTATTCAAAAACGAAATTTAAATCAACTTTTTAGCAGTAACACCCTCACATTTTTCATAAAACAAACACATTTTTTTCAGGAATCTACTCTCTGAAACCTAAAACTAATTAAAAAAAAACATCTTTCTAGGCATCCACTCTCCCTAATCTTCCAAGAAAATTTCAATTAACTTGTTGAAATATTGCAATCACCCTTATCCAAAAACGATATTTAAATCAACTTTTTAGCAGTAACACACTCACATTTTTCATAAAACAAACACATTTTTTTCAGGAATCTACTCTCTGGAACCTAAAACTAATTTTACAAAAACATCTTTCTAGGCATCCACTGTCCCTAATCGTGCAGGAAAATTTCAATTGACTTGTTGAAATATTGCAATCACCCTTATCCAAAAATGAAATTTAAATCAACTTTTTAGCAGTAACACACTCACATTTTTCATAAAACAAACACATTTTTTTCAGGAATCTACTCTCTGGAACCTAAAACTAATTTAAAAAAAACATCTTTCTAGGCATCCACTGTCCCTAATCGTGCAAGAAAATTTCAATTGACTTGTTGAAATATTGCAATCACCCTTATTCAAAAACGAAATTTAAATCAACTTTTTAGCAGTAACACCCTCACATTTTTCATAAAACAAACACATTTTTTTCAGGAATCTACTCTCTGGAACCTAAAACTAATTTGAAAAAAACATCTTTCTAGGCATCCACTGTCCCTAATCGTGCAAGAAAATTTCAATTGACTTGTTGAAGTATTGCAATCACCCTTATCCAAAAACGAAATTTAAATCAACTTTTTAGCAGTAACACACTCACATTTTTCATAAAACAAACACATTTTTTTTCAGGAATCTACTCTCTGGAACCTAAAACTAATTTTAAAAAAACATCTTTCTAGGCATCCACTGTCCCTAATCGTGCAACAAAATTTCAATTGACTTATTGAAATATTGCAATCACCCTTATTCAAAAACGAAATTTAAATCAACTTTTTAGCAGTAACACCCTCACATTTTTCATAAAACAAACAATTTTTTTTCAGGAATCTACTCTGTGAAACCTAATACTAATTTAAAAAAGATATCTTTCTATGCATCCACTCTCCCTAATCGTGCAAGAAATTTTCAATTGACTTGTTGAAATATTGCAATCACCCTTATTCAAAAACGAAATTTAAATCAACTTTTTAGCAGTAACACCCTCACATTTTTCATAAAACAAACACATTTTTTTCAGGAATCTACTCTCTGAAACCTAAAACTAATTAAAAAAAACATCTTTCTAGGCATCCACTCTCCCTAATCTTCCAAGAAAATTTCAATTAACTTATTGAAATATTGCAATCACCCTTATCCAAAAACGATATTTAAATCAACTTTTTAGCAGTAACACACTCACATTTTTCATAAAACAAACACATTTTTTTCAGGAATCTACTCTCTGGAACCTAAAACTAATTTAAAAAAAACATCTTTCTAGGCATCCACTGTCCCTAATCGTGCAAGAAAATTTCAATTGACTTGTTGAAATATTGCAATCACCCTTATCCAAAAATGAAATTTAAATCAACTTTTTAGCAGTAACACACTCACATTTTTCATAAAACAAACACATTTTTTTCAGGAATCTACTCTCTGGAACCTAAAACTAATTTAAAAAAACATCTTTCTAGGCATCCACTGTCCCTAATCGTGCAAGAAAATTTCAATTGACTTGTTGAAATATTGCAATCACCCTTATTCAAAAACGAAATTTAAATCAACTTTTTAGCAGTAACACCCTCACATTTTTCATAAAACAAACACATTTTTTTCAGGAATCTACTCTCTGGAACCTAAAACTAATTTGAAAAAAACATCTTTCTAGGCATCCACTGTCCCTAATCGTGCAAGAAAATTTCAATTGACTTGTTGAAGTATTGCAATCACCCTTATCCAAAAACAAAATTTAAATCAACTTTTTAGCAGTAACACACTCACATTTTTCATAAAACAAACACATTTTTTTTCAGGAATCTACTCTCTGGAACCTAAAACTAATTTTAAAAAAACATCTTTCTAGGCATCCACTGTCCCTAATCGTGCAAGAAAATTTCAATTGACTTATTGAAATATTGCAATCACCCTTATTCAAAAACGAAATTTAAATCAACTTTTTAGCAGTAACACCCTCACATTTTTCATAAAACAAACACATTTTTTTCAGGAATCTACTCTCTGGAACCTAAAACTAATTTTAAAAAAACATCTTTCTAGGCATCCACTGTCCCTAATCGTGCAGGAAAATTTCAATTGACTTGTTGAAGTATTGCAATCACCCTTATCCAAAAACGAAATTTAAATCAACTTTTTAGCAGTAACACCCTCACATTTTTCATAAAACAAACACATTTTTTTCAGGAATCTACTCTCTGAAACCTAATACTAATTTAAAAAAGAAATCTTTCTATGCATCCACTGTCCCTAATCGTGCAAGAAAATTTCAATTGACTTGTTGAAGTATTGCAATCACCCTTATCCAAAAACGAAATTTAAATCAACTTTTTAGCAGTAACACACTCACATTTTTCATAAAACAAACACATTTTTTTCAGGAATCTACTCTCTGGAACCTAAAACTAATTTTAAAAAAACATCTTTCTAGGCATCCACTGTCCCTAATCGTGCAAGAAAATTTCAATTGACTTGTTGAAATATTGCAATCACCCTTATCCAAAAACGAAATTTAAATCAACTTTTTAGCAGTAACACACTCACATTTTTCATAAAACAAACACATTTTTTTCAGGAATCTACTCTCTGAAACCTAAAACTAATTTAAAAAAAACATCTCTCTAGGCATCCACTGTCCCTAATCGTGCAAGAAAATTTCAATTGACTTGTTGAAATATTGCAATCACCCTTATCCAAAAACGAAATTTAAATCAACTTTTTAGCAGTAACACACTCACATTTTTCATAAAACAAACACATTTTTTCAGGAATCAACTCTCTGGAACCTAAAACAAATATAAAAAAAAAATCTTTGTATGCATCCACTCTCCCTAATCGTGCAAGAAAATTTCAATTAACTAGTTGAAATAATGCAATCATGCCTATCCTGAAGCTAAATTTAAATAAACTTTTTAGCAGTAACACACTCATATTTTTCATAAAACAAACACATTTTTTTCAGGAATCAACTCTCTGGAACCTAAAACAAATATAAAAAAAAGATCTTTCTATGCATCCACTCTCCCTAATCGTGCAAGAAAATTTGAATTAACTTGTTGAAATGATGCATTCACGCTTATCCTGAAACTAAATTTAAATCAACTTTTTTGCAGTAACACACTCACATTTTTCATGAAACAAATAATTTTTTTTTCAGGAATCCACTCTCTGGAACCTATAACGAATTTGTAAAAAACATCTTTCTAGGCATCCACTCTCCCTAATCTTGCAAGAAAATTTCAATTAACTTGTTGAAATATTGCAATCACCCTTATCCAAAAACAATATTTAAATCAACTTTTTTGCAGTAACACACTCACATTTTTCATAAAACAAACACATTTTTTTCAGGAATCTACTCTCTGGAACCTAAAACTAATTTTTAAAAAACATCTTTCTAGGCATCCACTGTCCCTAATCGTGCAAGAAAATTTCAATTGACTTGTTGAAATATTGCAATCACCCTTATCCAAAAATGAAATTTAAATTAACTTTTTAGCAGTAACACACTCACATTTTTCATGAAACAAACACATTTTTTTCAGGAATCTACTCTCTGGAACCTAAAACTAATTTTAAAAAAACATCTTTCTAGGCATCCACTGTCCCTAATCGTGCAAGAAAATTTCAATTGACCTGTTGAAATATTGCAATCACCCTTATTCAAAAACGAAATTTAAATCAACTTTTTAGCAGTAACACCCTCACATTTTTCATAAAACAAACACATTTTTTTCAGGAATCTACTCTCTGAAACCTAATACTAATTTAAAAAAGAAATCTTTCTATGCATCCACTGTCCCTAATCGTGCAAGAAAATTTCAATTGACTTGTTGAAGTATTGCAATCACCCTTATCCAAAAACGAAATTTAAATCAACTTTTTAGCAGTAACACACTCACATTTTTCATAAAACAAACACATTATTTTCAGGAATCTACTCTCTGGAACCTAAAACTAATTTTAAAAAAACATCTTTCTAGGCATCCACTGTCCCTAATCGTGCAAGAAAATTTCAATTGACTTGTTGAAATATTGCAATCACCCTTATCCAAAAAAGAAATTTAAATCAACTTTTTAGCAGTAACACACTCACATTTTTCATAAAACAAACACATTTTTTTCAGGAATCTACTCTGAAACCTAAAACTAATTTAAAAAAAATATCTTTCTAGGCATCCACTGTCCCTAATCGTGCAAGAAAATTTCAATTGACTTGTTGAAGTATTGCAATCACCCTTATCCAAAAACTAAATTTAAATCAACTTTTTAGCAGTAACACCCTCACATTTTTCATAAAACAAAACACATTTTTTTCAGGAATCTACTCTCTGAAACCTAAAACTAATTAAAAAAAACATCTTTCTAGGCATCCACTCTCCCTAATCTTCCAAGAAAATTTCAATTAACTTATTGAAATATTGCAATCACCCTTATCCAAAAACGATATTTAAATCAACTTTTTAGCAGTAACACACTCACATTTTTCATAAAACAAACACATTTTTTCAGGAATCAACTCTCTGGAACCTAAAACAAATATAAAAAAAACATCTTTCTATGCATCCACTCTCCCTAATCGTGCAAGAAAATTTCAATTAACTAGTTGAAATAATGCAATCATGCCTATCCTGAAGCTAAATTTAAATAAACTTTTTAGCAGTAACACACTCATATTTTTCATAAAACAAACACATTTTTTTCAGGAATCAACTCTCTGGAACCTAAAACAAATATAAAAAAAAGATCTTTCTATGCATCCACTCTCCCTAATCGTGCAAGAAAATTTGAATTAACTTGTTGAAATGATGCATTCACGCTTATCCTGAAACTAAATTTAAATCAACTTTTTTGCAGTAACACACTCACATTTTTCATGAAACAAATAATTTTTTTTTCAGGAATCCACTCTCTGGAACCTATAACGAATTTGTAAAAAACATCTTTCTAGGCATCCACTCTCCCTAATCTTGCAAGAAAATTTCAATTAACTTGTTGAAATATTGCAATCACCCTTATCCAAAAACAATATTTAAATCAACTTTTTTGCAGTAACACACTCACATTTTTCATAAAACAAACACATTTTTTTCAGGAATCTACTCTCTGGAACCTAAAACTAATTTTTAAAAAACATCTTTCTAGGCATCCACTGTCCCTAATCGTGCAAGAAAATTTCAATTGACTTGTTGAAATATTGCAATCACCCTTATCCAAAAATGAAATTTAAATTAACTTTTTAGCAGTAACACACTCACATTTTTCATGAAACAAACACATTTTTTTCAGGAATCTACTCTCTGGAACCTAAAACTAATTTTAAAAAAACATCTTTCTAGGCATCCACTGTCCCTAATCGTGCAAGAAAATTTCAATTGACCTGTTGAAATATTGCAATCACCCTTATTCAAAAACGAAATTTAAATCAACTTTTTAGCAGTAACACCCTCACATTTTTCATAAAACAAACACATTTTTTTCAGGAATCTACTCTCTGAAACCTAATACTAATTTAAAAAAGAAATCTTTCTATGCATCCACTGTCCCTAATCGTGCAAGAAAATTTCAATTGACTTGTTGAAGTATTGCAATCACCCTTATCCAAAAACGAAATTTAAATCAACTTTTTAGCAGTAACACACTCACATTTTTCATAAAACAAACACATTATTTTCAGGAATCTACTCTCTGGAACCTAAAACTAATTTAAAAAAAACATCTTTCTAGGCATCCACTGTCCCTAATCGTGCAAGAAAATTTCAATTGACTTGTTGAAATATTGCAATCACCCTTATCCAAAAAAGAAATTTAAATCAACTTTTTAGCAGTAACACACTCACATTTTTCATAAAACAAACACATTTTTTTCAGGAATCTACTCTGAAACCTAAAACTAATTTAAAAAAAATATCTTTCTAGGCATCCACTGTCCCTAATCGTGCAAGAAAATTTCAATTGACTTGTTGAAGTATTGCAATCACCCTTATCCAAAAACTAAATTTAAATCAACTTTTTAGCAGTAACACCCTCACATTTTTCATAAAACAAAACACATTTTTTTCAGGAATCTACTCTCTGAAACCTAAAACTAATTAAAAAAAACATCTTTCTAGGCATCCACTCTCCCTAATCTTCCAAGAAAATTTCAATTAACTTATTGAAATATTGCAATCACCCTTATCCAAAAACGATATTTAAATCAACTTTTTAGCAGTAACACACTCACATTTTTCATAAAACAAACACATTTTTTCAGGAATCAACTCTCTGGAACCTAAAACAAATATAAAAAAAACATCTTTCTATGCATCCACTCTCCCTAATCGTGCAAGAAAATTTCAATTAACTTGTTGAAATGATGCATTCACGCTTATCCTGAAACTAAATTTAAATCAACTTTTTTGCAGTAACACACTCACATTTTTCATGAAACAAATAATTTTTTTTCAGGAATCCACTCTCTGGAACCTATAACGAATTTGTAAAAAACATCTTTCTAGGCATCCACTCTCCCTAATCTTGCAAGAAAATTTCAATTAACTTGTTGAAATATTGCAATCACCCTCATCCAAAAACGATATTTAAATCAACTTTTTTGCAGTAACACACTCACATTTTTCATAAAACAAACACATTTTTTTCAGGAATCTACTCTCTGGAACCTAAAACTAATTAAAAAAAAAAATCTTTCTAGGCATCCACTGTCCCTAATCGTGCAAGAAAATTTCAATTGACTTGTTGAAATATTGCAATCACCCTTATCCAAAAATGAAATTTAAATCAACTTTTTAGCAGTAACACACTCACATTTTTCATAAAACAAACACATTTTTTTCAGGAATCTACTATCTGGAACCTAAAACTAATTTAAAAAAAACATCTTTCTAGGCATCCACTGTCCCTAATCGTGCAAGAAAATTTCAATTGACTTGTTGAAATATTGCAATCACCCTTATTCAAAAACGAAATTTAAATCAACTTTTTAGCAGTAACACCCTCACATTTTTCATAAAACAAACACATTTTTTTCAGGAATCTACTCTCTGAAACCTAAAACTAATTAAAAAAAACATCTTTCTAGGCATCCACTCTCCCTAATCTTCCAAGTAAATTTCAATTAACTTATTGAAATATTGCAATCACCCTTATCCAAAAACGATATTTAAATCAACTTTTTAGCAGTAACACACTCATATTTTTCATAAAACAAACACATTTTTTTCAGGAATCTACTCTCTGGAACCTTAAACAAATTTTAAAAAAACATCTTTCTAGGCATCCACTGTCCCTAATCGTGCAAGAAAATTTCAATTGACTTGTTGAAATATTGCAATCACCCTTATCCAAAAATGAAATTTAAATCAACTTTTTAGCAGTAACACACTCACATTTTTCATAAAACAAACACATTTTTTTCAGGAATCTACTCTCTGGAACCTAAAACTAATTTTAAAAAAACATCTTTCTAGGCATCCATTGTCCCTAATCGTGCAAGAAAATTTCAATTGACTTGTTGAAATATTGCAATCACCCTTATTCAAAAACGAAATTTAAATCAACTTTTTAGCAGTAACACCCTCACATTTTTCATAAAACAAACACATTTTTTTCAGGAATCTACTCTCTGAAAACTAATACTAATTTAAAAAAGAAATCTTTCTATGCATCCACTGTCCCTAATCGTGCAAGAAAATTTCAATTGACTTGTTGAAGTATTGCAATCACCCTTATCCAAAAACGAAATTTAAATCAACTTTTTAGCAGTAACACACTCACATTTTTCATAAAACAAACACATTTTTTTCAGGAATCTACTCTCTGGAACCTTAAACAAATTTTAAAAAAACATCTTTCTAGGCATCCACTGTCCCTAATCGTGCAAGAACATTTCAATTGACTTGTTGAAATATTGCAATCACCCTTATCCAAAAATGAAATTTAAATCAACTTTTTAGCAGTAACACACTCACATTTTTCATAAAACAAACACATTTTTTTCAGGAATCTACTCTCTGGAACCTAAAACTAATTTTAAAAAAACATCTTTCTAGGCATCCATTGTCCCTAATCGTGCAATAAAATTTCAATTGACTTGTTGAAATATTGCAATCACCCTTATTCAAAAACGAAATTTAAATCAACTTTTTAGCAGTAACACCCTCACATTTTTCATAAAACAAACACATTTTTTTCAGGAATCTACTCTCTGGAACCTAAAACTAATTTTAAAAAAACATCTTTCTAGGCATCCATTGTCCCTAATCGTGCAAGAAAATTTCAATTGACTTGTTGAAATATTGCAATCACCCTTATTCAAAAACGAAATTTAAATCAACTTTTTAGCAGTAACACCCTCACATTTTTCATAAAACAAACACATTTTTTTCAGGAATCTACTCTCTGAAACTTAATACTAATTTAAAAAAGAAATCTTTCTATGCATCCACTGTCCCTAATCGTGCAAGAAAATGTCAATTGACTTGTTGAAGTATTGCAATCACCCTTATCCAAAAACGAAATTTAAATCAACTTTTTAGCAGTAACACCCTCACATTTTTCATAAAACAAACACATTTTTTTCAGGAATCTACTCTCTGAAAACTAATACTAATTTAAAAAAGAAATCTTTCTATGCATCCACTGTCCCTAATCGTGCAAGAAAATTTCAATTGACTTGTTGAAGTATTGCAATCACCCTTATCCAAAAACGAAATTTAAATCAACTTTTTAGCAGTAACACACTCACATTTTTCATAAAACAAACACATTTTTTTCAGGAATCTACTCTCTGGAACCTAAAACTAATTTAAAAAAAAGATCTTTCTAGGCATCCACTGTCCCTAATCGTGCAAGAAAATTTCAATTGACTTGTTGAAATATTGCAATCACCCTTATTCAAAAACGAAATTTAAATCAACTTTTTAGCAGTAACACCCTCACATTTTTCATAAAACAAACACATTTTTTTCAGGAATCTACTCTCTGAAACCTAAAACTAATTAAAAAAAACATCTTTCTAGGCATCCACTCTCCCTAATCTTCCAAGAAAATCTCAATTAACTTATTGAAATATTGCAATCACCCTTATCCAAAAACGATATTTAAATCAACTTTTTAGCAGTAACACACTCACATTTTTCATAAAACAAACACATTTTTTTCAGGAATCTACTCTCTGGAACCTAAAACTAATTTAAAAAAAAATCTTTCTAGGCATCCACTGTCCCTAATCGTGCAAGAAAATTTCAATTGACTTGTTGAAATATTGCAATCACCCTTATCCAAAAATGAAATTTAAATCAACTTTTTAGCAGTAACACACTCACATTTTTCATAAAACAAACACATTTTTTTCAGGAATCTACTCTCTGGAACCTAAAACTAATTTAAAAAAAACATCTTTCTAGGCATCCACTGTCCCTAATCGTGCAAGAAAATTTCAATTGACTTGTTGAAATATTGCAATCACCCTTATTCAAAAACGAAATTTAAATCAACTTTTTAGCAGTAACACCCTCACATTTTTCATAAAACAAACACATTTTTTTCAGGAATCTACTCTCTGGAACCTAAAACTAATTTTAAAAAAACATCTTTCTAGGCATCCACTGTCCCTAATCGTGCAGGAAAATTTCAATTGACTTGTTGAAGTATTGCAAACACCCTTATCCAAAAACGAAATTTAAATCAACTTTTTAGCAGTAACACACTCACATTTTTCATAAAACAAACACATTTTTTTCAGGAATCTACTCTCTGGAACCTAAAACTAATTTAAAAAAAACATCTTTCTAGGCATCCACTGTCCCTAATCGTGCAAGAAAATTTCAATTGACTTGTTGAAATATTGCAATCACCCTTATTCAAAAACGAAATTTAAATCAACTTTTTAGCAGTAACACCCTCACATTTTTCATAAAACAAACACATTTTTTTCAGGAATCTACTCTCTGGAACCTAAAACTAATTTTAAAAAAACATCTTTCTAGGCATCCACTGTCCCTAATCGTGCAGGAAAATTTCAATTGACTTGTTGAAGTATTGCAATCACCCTTATCCAAAAACGAAATTTAAATCAACTTTTTAGCAGTAACACACTCACATTTTTCATAAAACAAACACATTTTTTTTCAGGAATCTACTCTTTGGAACCTAAAACTAATTTTAAAAAAACATCTTTCTAGGCATCCAGTGTCCATAATAGTGCAAGAAAATTTCAATTGACTTGTTGAAATATTGCAATCACCCTTATCCAAAAACGAAATTTAAATCAACTTTTTAGCAGTAACACACTCACATTTTTCATAAAACAAACACATTTTTTTCAGGAATCTACTCTCTGAAACCTAAAACTAATTTTAAAAAAACATCTTTCTATGCATCCACTGTCCCTAATCGTGCAAGAAAATTTCAATTGACTTATTGAAATATTGCAATCACCCTTATTCAAAAACGAAATTTAAATCAACTTTTTAGCAGTAACACCCTCACATTTTCATAAAACAAACACATTTTTTTCAGGAATCTACTCTCTGAAACCTAATACTAATTTAAAAAAGAAATCTTTCTATGCATCCACTGTCCCTAATCGTGCAAGAAAATTTCAATTGACTTGTTGAAGTATTGCAATCACCCTTATCCAAAAACGAAATTTAAATCAACTTTTTAGCAGTAACACACTCACATTTTTCATAAAACAAACACATTTTTTTCAGGAATCTACTCTCTGGAACCTAAAACTAATTTTAAAAAAACATCTTTCTAGGCATCCACTGTCCCTAATCGTGCAAGAAAATGTCAATTGACTTGTTGAAATATTGCAATCACCCTTATCCAAAAACGAAATTTAAATCAACTTTTTAGCAGTAACACACTCACATTTTTCATAAAACAAACACATTTTTTTCAGGAATCTACTCTCTGAAACCTAAAACTAATTTTAAAAAAACATCTCTCTAGGCATCCACTGTCCCTAATCGTGCAAGAAAATTTCAATTGACTTGTTGAAATATTGCAATCACCCTTATCCAAAAACGAAATTTAAATCAACTTTTTAGCAGTAACACACTCACATTTTTCATAAAACAAACACATTTTTTCAGGAATCAACTCTCTGGAACCTAAAACAAATATAAAAAAACATCTTTCTATGCATCCACTCTCCCTAATCGTGCAAAAAAATTTCAATTAACTAGTTGAAATAATGCAATCATGCCTATCCTGAAGCTAAATTTAAATAAACTTTTTAGCAGTAACACACTCATATTTTTCATAAAACAAACACATTTTTTTCAGGAATCAACTCTCTGGAACCTAAAACAAATATAAAAAAAAATCTTTCTATGCATCCACTCTCCCTAATCGTGCAAGAAAATTTGAATTAACTTGTTGAAATGATGCATTCACGCTTATCCTGAAACTAAATTTAAATCAACTTTTTTGCAGTAACACACTCACATTTTTCATGAAACAAATAATTTTTTTTTCAGGAATCCACTCTCTGGAACCTATAACGAATTTGTAAAAAACATCTTTCTAGGCATCCACTCTCCCTAATCTTGCAAGAAAATTTCAATTAACTTGTTGAAATATTGCAATCACCCTTATCCAAAAATGAAATTTAAATTAACTTTTTAGCAGTAACACACTCACATTTTTCATAAAACAAACACAGTTTTTTTCAGGAATCTACTCTCTGGAACCTAAAACTAATTTTAAAAAAACATCTTTCTAGGCATCCACTGTCCCTAATCGTGCAAGAAAATTTCAATTGACTTGTTGAAATATTGCAATCACCCTTATTCAAAAACGAAATTTAAATCAACTTTTTAGCAGTAACACCCTCACATTTTTCATAAAACAAACACATTTTTTTCAGGAATCTACTCTCTGAAACCTAATACTAATTTAAAAAAGAAATCTTTCTATGCATCCACTGTCCCTAATCGTGCAAGAAAATTTCAATTGACTTGTTGAAGTATTGCAATCACCCTTATCCAAAAATGAAATTTAAATCAACTTTTTAGCAGTAACACACTCACATTTTTCATAAAACAAACACATTTTTTTCAGGAATCTACTCTCTGGAACCTAAAACTAATTTTAAAAAAACATCTTTCTAGGCATCCACTGTCCCTAATCGTGCAAGAAAATTTCAATTGACTTGTTGAAATATTGCAATAACCCTTATCCAAAAACGAAATTTAAATCAACTTTTTAGCAGTAACACACTCACATTTTTCATAAAACAAACACATTTTTTTCAGGAATCTACTCTCTGAAACCTAAAACTAATTTTAAAAAAATATCTTTCTAGGCATCCACTGTCCCTAATCGTGCAAGAAAATTTCAATTGACTTGTTGAAATATTGCAATCACCCTTATTCAAAAACGAAATTTAAATCAACTTTTTAGCAGTAACACCCTCACATTTTTCAAAAAACAAACACATTTTTTTCAGGAATCTACTCTCTGAAACCTAAAACTAATTAAAAAAAAACATCTTTCTAGGCATCCACTCTCCCTAATCTTCCAAGAAAATTTCAATTAACTTGTTGAAATATTGCAATCACCCTTATCCAAAAACGATATTTAAATCAACTTTTTAGCAGTAACACACTCACATTTTTCATAAAACAAACACATTTTTTTCAGGAATCTACTCTCTGGAACCTAAAACTAATTTTAAAAAAACATCTTTCTAGGCATCCACTGTCCCTAATCGTGCAAGAAAATTTCAATTGACTTGTTGAAATATTGCAATCACCCTTATCCAAAAATGAAATTTAAATCAACTTTTTAGCAGTAACACACTCACATTTTTCATAAAACAAACACATTTTTTTCAGGAATCTACTCTCTGGAACCTAAAACTAATTTTAAAAAAACATCTTTCTAGGCATCCACTGTCCCTAATCGTGCAAGAAAATTTCAATTGACTTGTTGAAATATTGCAATCACCCTTATTCAAAAACGAAATTTAAATCAACTTTTTAGCAGTAACACCCTCACATTTTTCATAAAACAAACACATTTTTTTCAGGAATCTACTCTCTGGAACCTAAAACTAATTTGAAAAAAACATCTTTCTAGGCATCCACTGTCCCTAATCGTGCAAGAAAATTTCAATTGACTTGTTGAAGTATTGCAATCACCCTTATCCAAAAACGAAATTTAAATCAACTTTTTAGCAGTAACACACTCACATTTTTCATAAAACAAACACATTTTTTTTCAGGAATCTACTCTCTGGAACCTAAAACTAATTTTAAAAAAACATCTTTCTAGGCATCCACTGTCCCTAATCGTGCAACAAAATTTCAATTGACTTATTGAAATATTGCAATCACCCTTATTCAAAAACGAAATTTAAATCAACTTTTTAGCAGTAACACCCTCACATTTTTCATAAAACAAACAATTTTTTTTCAGGAATCTACTCTGTGAAACCTAATACTAATTTAAAAAAGATATCTTTCTATGCATCCACTCTCCCTAATCGTGCAAGAAATTTTCAATTGACTTGTTGAAATATTGCAATCACCCTTATTCAAAAACGAAATTTAAATCAACTTTTTAGCAGTAACACCCTCACATTTTTCATAAAACAAACACATTTTTTTCAGGAATCTACTCTCTGAAACCTAAAACTAATTAAAAAAAACATCTTTCTAGGCATCCACTCTCCCTAATCTTCCAAGAAAATTTCAATTAACTTATTGAAATATTGCAATCACCCTTATCCAAAAACGATATTTAAATCAACTTTTTAGCAGTAACACACTCACATTTTTCATAAAACAAACACATTTTTTTCAGGAATCTACTCTCTGGAACCTAAAACTAATTTGAAAAAAACATCTTTCTAGGCATCCACTGTCCCTAATCGTGCAAGAAAATTTCAATTGACTTGTTGAAGTATTGCAATCACCCTTATCCAAAAACGAAATTTAAATCAACTTTTTAGCAGTAACACACTCACATTTTTCATAAAACAAACACATTTTTTTTCAGGAATCTACTCTCTGGAACCTAAAACTAATTTTAAAAAAACATCTTTCTAGGCATCCACTGTCCCTAATCGTGCAAGAAAATTTCAATTGACTTATTGAAATATTGCAATCACCCTTATTCAAAAACGAAATTTAAATCAACTTTTTAGCAGTAACACCCTCACATTTTTCATAAAACAAACACATTTTTTTCAGGAATCTACTCTCTGGAACCTAAAACTAATTTTAAAAAAACATCTTTCTAGGCATCCACTGTCCCTAATCGTGCAGGAAAATTTCAATTGACTTGTTGAAGTATTGCAATCACCCTTATCCAAAAACGAAATTTAAATCAACTTTTTAGCAGTAACACCCTCACATTTTTCATAAAACAAACACATTTTTTTCAGGAATCTACTCTCTGAAACCTAATACTAATTTAAAAAAGAAATCTTTCTATGCATCCACTGTCCCTAATCGTGCAAGAAAATTTCAATTGACTTGTTGAAGTATTGCAATCACCCTTATCCAAAAACGAAATTTAAATCAACTTTTTAGCAGTAACACACTCACATTTTTCATAAAACAAACACATTTTTTTCAGGAATCTACTCTCTGGAACCTAAAACTAATTTTAAAAAAACATCTTTCTAGGCATCCACTGTCCCTAATCGTGCAAGAAAATTTCAATTGACTTGTTGAAATATTGCAATCACCCTTATCCAAAAACGAAATTTAAATCAACTTTTTAGCAGTAACACCCTCACATTTTTCATAAAACAAACACATTTTTTTCAGGAATCTACTCTCTGGAACCTAAAACTAATTTGAAAAAAACATCTTTCTAGGCATCCACTGTCCCTAATCGTGCAAGAAAATTTCAATTGACTTGTTGAAGTATTGCAATCACCCTTATCCAAAAACGAAATTTAAATCAACTTTTTAGCAGTAACACACTCACATTTTTCATAAAACAAACACATTTTTTTTCAGGAATCTACTCTCTGGAACCTAAAACTAATTTTAAAAAAACATCTTTCTAGGCATCCACTGTCCCTAATCGTGCAACAAAATTTCAATTGACTTATTGAAATATTGCAATCACCCTTATTCAAAAACGAAATTTAAATCAACTTTTTAGCAGTAACACCCTCACATTTTTCATAAAACAAACAATTTTTTTTCAGGAATCTACTCTGTGAAACCTAATACTAATTTAAAAAAGATATCTTTCTATGCATCCACTCTCCCTAATCGTGCAAGAAATTTTCAATTGACTTGTTGAAATATTGCAATCACCCTTATTCAAAAACGAAATTTAAATCAACTTTTTAGCAGTAACACCCTCACATTTTTCATAAAACAAACACATTTTTTTCAGGAATCTACTCTCTGAAACCTAAAACTAATTAAAAAAAACATCTTTCTAGGCATCCACTCTTCCCTAATCTTCCAAGAAAATTTCAATTAACTTATTGAAATATTGCAATCACCCTTATCCAAAAACGATATTTAAATCAACTTTTTAGCAGTAACACACTCACATTTTTCATAAAACAAACACATTTTTTTCAGGAATCTACTCTCTGGAACCTAAAACTAATTTTAAAAAAACATCTTTCTAGGCATCCACTGTCCCTAATCATGCAAGAAAATTTCAATTGACTTGTTGAAATATTGCAATCACCCTTATCCAAAAATGAAATTTAAATCAACTTTTTAGCAGTAACACACTCACATTTTTCATAAAACAAACACATTTTTTTCAGGAATCTACTCTCTGGAACCTAAAACTAATTTAAAAAAACATCTTTCTAGGCATCCACTGTCCCTAATCGTGCAAGAAAATTTCAATTGACTTGTTGAAATATTGCAATCACCCTTATTCAAAAACGAAATTTAAATCAACTTTTTAGCAGTAACACCCTCACATTTTTCATAAAACAAACACATTTTTTTCAGGAATCTACTCTCTGGAACCTAAAACTAATTTGAAAAAAACATCTTTCTAGGCATCCACTGTCCCTAATCGTGCAAGAAAATTTCAATTGACTTGTTGAAGTATTGCAATCACCCTTATCCAAAAACGAAATTTAAATCAACTTTTTAGCAGTAACACACTCACATTTTTCATAAAACAAACACATTTTTTTTCAGGAATCTACTCTCTGGAACCTAAAACTAATTTTAAAAAAACATCTTTCTAGGCATCCACTGTCCCTAATCGTGCAAGAAAATTTCAATTGACTTATTGAAATATTGCAATCACCCTTATTCAAAAACGAAATTTAAATCAACTTTTTAGCAGTAACACCCTCACATTTTTCATAAAACAAACACATTTTTTTCAGGAATCTACTCTCTGGAACCTAAAACTAATTTTAAAAAAACATCTTTCTAGGCATCCACTGTCCCTAATCGTGCAGGAAAATTTCAATTGACTTGTTGAAGTATTGCAATCACCCTTATCCAAAAACGAAATTTAAATCAACTTTTTAGCAGTAACACCCTCACATTTTTCATAAAACAAACACATTTTTTTCAGGAATCTACTCTCTGAAACCTAATACTAATTTAAAAAAGAAATCTTTCTATGCATCCACTGTCCCTAATCGTGCAAGAAAATTTCAATTGACTTGTTGAAGTATTGCAATCACCCTTATCCAAAAACGAAATTTAAATCAACTTTTTAGCAGTAACACACTCACATTTTTCATAAAACAAACACATTTTTTTCAGGAATCTACTCTCTGGAACCTAAAACTAATTTTAAAAAAACATCTTTCTAGGCATCCACTGTCCCTAATCGTGCAAGAAAATTTCAATTGACTTGTTGAAATATTGCAATCACCCTTATCCAAAAACGAAATTTAAATCAACTTTTTAGCAGTAACACACTCACATTTTTCATAAAACAAACACATTTTTTTCAGGAATCTACTCTCTGAAACCTAAAACTAATTTAAAAAAAACATCTCTCTAGGCATCCACTGTCCCTAATCGTGCAAGAAAATTTCAATTGACTTGTTGAAATATTGCAATCACCCTTATCCAAAAACGAAATTTAAATCAACTTTTTAGCAGTAACACACTCACATTTTTCATAAAACAAACACATTTTTTCAGGAATCAACTCTCTGGAACCTAAAACAAATATAAAAAAAAAATCTTTGTATGCATCCACTCTCCCTAATCGTGCAAGAAAATTTCAATTAACTAGTTGAAATAATGCAATCATGCCTATCCTGAAGCTAAATTTAAATAAACTTTTTAGCAGTAACACACTCATATTTTTCATAAAACAAACACATTTTTTTCAGGAATCAACTCTCTGGAACCTAAAACAAATATAAAAAAAAGATCTTTCTATGCATCCACTCTCCCTAATCGTGCAAGAAAATTTGAATTAACTTGTTGAAATGATGCATTCACGCTTATCCTGAAACTAAATTTAAATCAACTTTTTTGCAGTAACACACTCACATTTTTCATGAAACAAATAATTTTTTTTTCAGGAATCCACTCTCTGGAACCTATAACGAATTTGTAAAAAACATCTTTCTAGGCATCCACTCTCCCTAATCTTGCAAGAAAATTTCAATTAACTTGTTGAAATATTGCAATCACCCTTATCCAAAAACAATATTTAAATCAACTTTTTTGCAGTAACACACTCACATTTTTCATAAAACAAACACATTTTTTTCAGGAATCTACTCTCTGGAACCTAAAACTAATTTTTAAAAAACATCTTTCTAGGCATCCACTGTCCCTAATCGTGCAAGAAAATTTCAATTGACTTGTTGAAATATTGCAATCACCCTTATCCAAAAATGAAATTTAAATTAACTTTTTAGCAGTAACACACTCACATTTTTCATGAAACAAACACATTTTTTTCAGGAATCTACTCTCTGGAACCTAAAACTAATTTTAAAAAAACATCTTTCTAGGCATCCACTGTCCCTAATCGTGCAAGAAAATTTCAATTGACTTGTTGAAATATTGCAATCACCCTTATTCAAAAACGAAATTTAAATCAACTTTTTAGCAGTAACACCCTCACATTTTTCATAAAACAAACACATTTTTTTCAGGAATCTACTCTCTGAAACCTAATACTAATTTAAAAAAGAAATCTTTCTATGCATCCACTGTCCCTAATCGTGCAAGAAAATTTCAATTGACTTGTTGAAGTATTGCAATCACCCTTATCCAAAAACGAAATTTAAATCAACTTTTTAGCAGTAACACACTCACATTTTTCATAAAACAAACACATTATTTTCAGGAATCTACTCTCTGGAACCTAAAACTAATTTTAAAAAAACATCTTTCTAGGCATCCACTGTCCCTAATCGTGCAAGAAAATTTCAATTGACTTGTTGAAATATTGCAATCACCCTTATCCAAAAAAGAAATTTAAATCAACTTTTTAGCAGTAACACACTCACATTTTTCATAAAACAAACACATTTTTTTCAGGAATCTACTCTGAAACCTAAAACTAATTAAAAAAAAATATCTTTCTAGGCATCCACTGTCCCTAATCGTGCAAGAAAATTTCAATTGACTTGTTGAAGTATTGCAATCACCCTTATCCAAAAACGAAATTTAAATCAACTTTTTAGCAGTAACACCCTCACATTTTTCATAAAACAAAACACATTTTTTTCAGGAATCTACTCTCTGAAACCTAAAACTAATTAAAAAAAACATCTTTCTAGGCATCCACTCTCCCTAATCTTCCAAGAAAATTTCAATTAACTTATTGAAATATTGCAATCACCCTTATCCAAAAACGATATTTAAATCAACTTTTTAGCAGTAACACACTCACATTTTTCATAAAACAAACACATTTTTTTCAGGAATCAACTCTCTGGAACCTAAAACAAATATAAAAAAAACATCTTTCTATGCATCCACTCTCCCTAATCGTGCAAGAAAATTTCAATTAACTTGTTGAAATGATGCATTCACGCTTATCCTGAAAGTAATTTAAATCAACTTTTTTGCAGTAACACACTCACATTTTTCATGAAACAAATAATTTTTTTTTCAGGAATCCACTCTCTGGAACCTATAACGAATTTGTAAAAAACATCTTTCTAGGCATCCACTCTCCCTAATCTTGCAAGAAAATTTCAATTAACTTGTTGAAATATTGCAATCACCCTCATCCAAAAACGATATTTAAATCAACTTTTTTGCAGTAACACACTCACATTTTTCATAAAACAAACACATTTTTTTCAGGAATCTACTCTCTGGAACCTAAAACTAATTAAAAAAAAAAATCTTTCTAGGCATCCACTGTCCCTAATCGTGCAAGAAAATTTCAATTGACTTGTTGAAATATTGCAATCACCCTTATCCAAAAATGAAATTTAAATCAACTTTTTAGCAGTAACACACTCACATTTTTCATAAAACAAACACATTTTTTTCAGGAATCTACTCTCTGGAACCTAAAACTAATTTAAAAAAAACATCTTTCTAGGCATCCACTGTCCCTAATCGTGCAAGAAAATTTCAATTGACTTGTTGACATATTGCAATCACCCTTATTCAAAAACGAAATTTAAATCAACTTTTTAGCAGTAACACCCTCACATTTTTCATAAAACAAACACATTTTTTTCAGGAATCTACTCTCTGAAACCTAAAACTAATTAAAAAAAACATCTTTCTAGGCATCCACTCTCCCTAATCTTCCAAGTAAATTTCAATTAACTTATTGAAATATTGCAATCACCCTTATCCAAAAACGATATTTAAATCAACTTTTTAGCAGTAACACACTCACATTTTTCATAAAACAAACACATTTTTTTCAGGAATCTACTCTCTGGAACCTTAAACAAATTTTAAAAAAACATCTTTCTAGGCATCCACTGTCCCTAATCGTGCAAGAAAATTTCAATTGACTTGTTGAAATATTGCAATCACCCTTATCCAAAAATGAAATTTAAATCAACTTTTTAGCAGTAACACACTCACATTTTTCATAAAACAAACACATTTTTTTCAGGAATCTACTCTCTGGAACCTAAAACTAATTTTAAAAAAACATCTTTCTAGGCATCCATTGTCCCTAATCGTGCAAGAAAATTTCAATTGACTTGTTGAAATATTGCAATCACCCTTATTCAAAAATGAAATTTAAATCAACTTTTTAGCAGTAACACCCTCACATTTTTCATAAAACAAACACATTTTTTTCAGGAATCTACTCTCTGAAAACTAATACTAATTTAAAAAAGAAATCTTTCTATGCATCCACTGTCCCTAATCGTGCAAGAAAATTTCAATTGACTTGTTGAAGTATTGCAATCACCCTTATCCAAAAACGAAATTTAAATCAACTTTTTAGCAGTAACACACTCACATTTTTCATAAAACAAACACATTTTTTTCAGGAATCTACTCTCTGGAACCTTAAACAAATTTAAAAAAAACATCTTTCTAGGCATCCACTGTCCCTAATCGTGCAAGAACATTTCAATTGACTTGTTGAAATATTGCAATCACCCTTATCCAAAAATGAAATTTAAATCAACTTTTTAGCAGTAACACACTCACATTTTTCATAAAACAAACACATTTTTTTCAGGAATCTACTCTCTGGAACCTAAAACTAATTTAAAAAAAAGATCTTTCTAGGCATCCACTGTCCCTAATCGTGCAAGAAAATTTCAATTGACTTGTTGAAATATTGCAATCACCCTTATTCAAAAACGAAATTTAAATCAACTTTTTAGCAGTAACACCCTCACATTTTTCATAAAACAAACACATTTTTTTCAGGAATCTACTCTCTGAAACCTAAAACTAATTAAAAAAAACATCTTTCTAGGCATCCACTCTCCCTAATCTTCCAAGAAAATCTCAATTAACTTATTGAAATATTGCAATCACCCTTATCCAAAAACGATATTTAAATCAACTTTTTAGCAGTAACACACTCACATTTTTCATAAAACAAACACATTTTTTTCAGGAATCTACTCTCTGGAACCTAAAACTAATTTAAAAAAAAATCTTTCTAGGCATCCACTGTCCCTAATCGTGCAAGAAAATTTCAATTGACTTGTTGAAGTATTGCAATCACCCTTATCCAAAAACGAAATTTAAATCAACTTTTTAGCAGTAACACACTCACATTTTTCATAAAACAAACACATTTTTTTTCAGGAATCTACTCTCTGGAACCTAAAACTAATTTTAAAAAAACATCTTTCTAGGCATCCACTGTCCCTAATCGTGCAGGAAAATTTCAATTGACTTGTTGAAGTATTGCAATCACCCTTATCCAAAAACGAAATTTAAATCAACTTTTTAGCAGTAACACCCTCACATTTTTCATAAAACAAACACATTTTTTTCAGGAATCTACTCTCTGAAACCTAATACTAATTTAAAAAAGAAATCTTTCTATGCATCCACTGTCCCTAATCGTGCAAGAAAATTTCAATTGACTTGTTGAAGTATTGCAATCACCCTTATCCAAAAACGAAATTTAAATCAACTTTTTAGCAGTAACACACTCACATTTTTCATAAAACAAACACATTTTTTTCAGGAATCTACTCTCTGGAACCTAAAACTAATTTTAAAAAAACATCTTTCTAGGCATCCACTGTCCCTAATCGTGCAAGAAAATTTCAATTGACTTGTTGAAATATTGCAATCACCCTTATCCAAAAACGAAATTTAAATCAACTTTTTAGCAGTAACACCCTCACATTTTTCATAAAACAAACACATTTTTTTCAGGAATCTACTCTCTGGAACCTAAAACTAATTTGAAAAAAACATCTTTCTAGGCATCCACTGTCCCTAATCGTGCAAGAAAATTTCAATTGACTTGTTGAAGTATTGCAATCACCCTTATCCAAAAACGAAATTTAAATCAACTTTTTAGCAGTAACACACTCACATTTTTCATAAAACAAACACATTTTTTTTCAGGAATCTACTCTCTGGAACCTAAAACTAATTTTAAAAAAACATCTTTCTAGGCATCCACTGTCCCTAATCGTGCAACAAAATTTCAATTGACTTATTGAAATATTGCAATCACCCTTATTCAAAAACGAAATTTAAATCAACTTTTTAGCAGTAACACCCTCACATTTTTCATAAAACAAACAATTTTTTTTCAGGAATCTACTCTGTGAAACCTAATACTAATTTAAAAAAGATATCTTTCTATGCATCCACTCTCCCTAATCGTGCAAGAAATTTTCAATTGACTTGTTGAAATATTGCAATCACCCTTATTCAAAAACGAAATTTAAATCAACTTTTTAGCAGTAACACCCTCACATTTTTCATAAAACAAACACATTTTTTTCAGGAATCTACTCTCTGAAACCTAAAACTAATTAAAAAAAACATCTTTCTAGGCATCCACTCTCCCTAATCTTCCAAGAAAATTTCAATTAACTAATTGAAATATTGCAATCACCCTTATCCAAAAACGATATTTAAATCAACTTTTTAGCAGTAACACACTCACATTTTTCATAAAACAAACACATTTTTTTCAGGAATCTACTCTCTGGAACCTAAAACTAATTTTAAAAAAACATCTTTCTAGGCATCCACTGTCCCTAATCATGCAAGAAAATTTCAATTGACTTGTTGAAATATTGCAATCACCCTTATCCAAAAATGAAATTTAAATCAACTTTTTAGCAGTAACACACTCACATTTTTCATAAAACAAACACATTTTTTTCAGGAATCTACTCTCTGGAACCTAAAACTAATTTAAAAAAACATCTTTCTAGGCATCCACTGTCCCTAATCGTGCAAGAAAATTTCAATTGACTTGTTGAAATATTGCAATCACCCTTATTCAAAAACGAAATTTAAATCAACTTTTTAGCAGTAACACCCTCACATTTTTCATAAAACAAACACATTTTTTTCAGGAATCTACTCTCTGGAACCTAAAACTAATTTGAAAAAAACATCTTTCTAGGCATCCACTGTCCCTAATCGTGCAAGAAAATTTCAATTGACTTGTTGAAGTATTGCAATCACCCTTATCCAAAAACGAAATTTAAATCAACTTTTTAGCAGTAACACACTCACATTTTTCATAAAACAAACACATTTTTTTTCAGGAATCTACTCTCTGGAACCTAAAACTAATTTTAAAAAAACATCTTTCTAGGCATCCACTGTCCCTAATCGTGCAAGAAAATTTCAATTGACTTATTGAAATATTGCAATCACCCTTATTCAAAAACGAAATTTAAATCAACTTTTTAGCAGTAACACCCTCACATTTTTCATAAAACAAACACATTTTTTTCAGGAATCTACTCTCTGGAACCTAAAACTAATTTTAAAAAAACATCTTTCTAGGCATCCACTGTCCCTAATCGTGCAGGAAAATTTCAATTGACTTGTTGAAGTATTGCAATCACCCTTATCCAAAAACGAAATTTAAATCAACTTTTTAGCAGTAACACCCTCACATTTTTCATAAAACAAACACATTTTTTTCAGGAATCTACTCTCTGAAACCTAATACTAATTTAAAAAAGAAATCTTTCTATGCATCCACTGTCCCTAATCGTGCAAGAAAATTTCAATTGACTTGTTGAAGTATTGCAATCACCCTTATCCAAAAACGAAATTTAAATCAACTTTTTAGCAGTAACACACTCACATTTTTCATAAAACAAACACATTTTTTTCAGGAATCTACTCTCTGGAACCTAAAACTAATTTTAAAAAAACATCTTTCTAGGCATCCACTGTCCCTAATCGTGCAAGAAAATTTCAATTGACTTGTTGAAATATTGCAATCACCCTTATCCAAAAACGAAATTTAAATCAACTTTTTAGCAGTAACACACTCACATTTTTCATAAAACAAACACATTTTTTTCAGGAATCTACTCTCTGAAACCTAAAACTAATTTAAAAAAAACATCTCTCTAGGCATCCACTGTCCCTAATCGTGCAAGAAAATTTCAATTGACTTGTTGAAATATTGCAATCACCCTTATCCAAAAACGAAATTTAAATCAACTTTTTAGCAGTAACACACTCACATTTTTCATAAAACAAACACATTTTTTCAGGAATCAACTCTCTGGAACCTAAAACAAATATAAAAAAAAAATCTTTGTATGCATCCACTCTCCCTAATCGTGCAAGAAAATTTCAATTAACTAGTTGAAATAATGCAATCATGCCTATCCTGAAGCTAAATTTAAATAAACTTTTTAGCAGTAACACACTCATATTTTTCATAAAACAAACACATTTTTTTCAGGAATCAACTCTCTGGAACCTAAAACAAATATAAAAAAAAGATCTTTCTATGCATCCACTCTCCCTAATCGTGCAAGAAAATTTGAATTAACTTGTTGAAATGATGCATTCACGCTTATCCTGAAACTAAATTTAAATCAACTTTTTTGCAGTAACACACTCACATTTTTCATGAAACAAATAATTTTTTTTTCAGGAATCCACTCTCTGGAACCTATAACGAATTTGTAAAAAACATCTTTCTAGGCATCCACTCTCCCTAATCTTGCAAGAAAATTTCAATTAACTTGTTGAAATATTGCAATCACCCTTATCCAAAAACAATATTTAAATCAACTTTTTTGCAGTAACACACTCACATTTTTCATAAAACAAACACATTTTTTTCAGGAATCTACTCTCTGGAACCTAAAACTAATTTTTAAAAAACATCTTTCTAGGCATCCACTGTCCCTAATCGTGCAAGAAAATTTCAATTGACTTGTTGAAATATTGCAATCACCCTTATCCAAAAATGAAATTTAAATTAACTTTTTAGCAGTAACACACTCACATTTTTCATGAAACAAACACATTTTTTTCAGGAATCTACTCTCTGGAACCTAAAACTAATTTTAAAAAAACATCTTTCTAGGCATCCACTGTCCCTAATCGTGCAAGAAAATTTCAATTGACTTGTTGAAATATTGCAATCACCCTTATTCAAAAACGAAATTTAAATCAACTTTTTAGCAGTAACACCCTCACATTTTTCATAAAACAAACACATTTTTTTCAGGAATCTACTCTCTGAAACCTAATACTAATTTAAAAAAGAAATCTTTCTATGCATCCACTGTCCCTAATCGTGCAAGAAAATTTCAATTGACTTGTTGAAGTATTGCAATCACCCTTATCCAAAAACGAAATTTAAATCAACTTTTTAGCAGTAACACACTCACATTTTTCATAAAACAAACACATTATTTTCAGGAATCTACTCTCTGGAACCTAAAACTAATTTTAAAAAAACATCTTTCTAGGCATCCACTGTCCCTAATCGTGCAAGAAAATTTCAATTGACTTGTTGAAATATTGCAATCACCCTTATCCAAAAAAGAAATTTAAATCAACTTTTTAGCAGTAACACACTCACATTTTTCATAAAACAAACACATTTTTTTCAGGAATCTACTCTGAAACCTAAAACTAATTAAAAAAAAATATCTTTCTAGGCATCCACTGTCCCTAATCGTGCAAGAAAATTTCAATTGACTTGTTGAAGTATTGCAATCACCCTTATCCAAAAACGAAATTTAAATCAACTTTTTAGCAGTAACACCCTCACATTTTTCATAAAACAAAACACATTTTTTTCAGGAATCTACTCTCTGAAACCTAAAACTAATTAAAAAAAACATCTTTCTAGGCATCCACTCTCCCTAATCTTCCAAGAAAATTTCAATTAACTTATTGAAATATTGCAATCACCCTTATCCAAAAACGATATTTAAATCAACTTTTTAGCAGTAACACACTCACATTTTTCATAAAACAAACACATTTTTTTCAGGAATCAACTCTCTGGAACCTAAAACAAATATAAAAAAAACATCTTTCTATGCATCCACTCTCCCTAATCGTGCAAGAAAATTTCAATTAACTTGTTGAAATGATGCATTCACGCTTATCCTGAAAGTAATTTAAATCAACTTTTTTGCAGTAACACACTCACATTTTTCATGAAACAAATAATTTTTTTTTCAGGAATCCACTCTCTGGAACCTATAACGAATTTGTAAAAAACATCTTTCTAGGCATCCACTCTCCCTAATCTTGCAAGAAAATTTCAATTAACTTGTTGAAATATTGCAATCACCCTCATCCAAAAACGATATTTAAATCAACTTTTTTGCAGTAACACACTCACATTTTTCATAAAACAAACACATTTTTTTCAGGAATCTACTCTCTGGAACCTTAAACAAATTTTAAAAAAACATCTTTCTAGGCATCCACTGTCCCTAATCGTGCAAGAAAATTTCAATTGACTTGTTGAAATATTGCAATCACCCTTATCCAAAAATGAAATTTAAATCAACTTTTTAGCAGTAACACACTCACATTTTTCATAAAACAAACACATTTTTTTCAGGAATCTACTCTCTGGAACCTAAAACTAATTTTAAAAAAACATCTTTCTAGGCATCCATTGTCCCTAATCGTGCAAGAAAATTTCAATTGACTTGTTGAAATATTGCAATCACCCTTATTCAAAAATGAAATTTAAATCAACTTTTTAGCAGTAACACCCTCACATTTTTCATAAAACAAACACATTTTTTTCAGGAATCTACTCTCTGAAAACTAATACTAATTTAAAAAAGAAATCTTTCTATGCATCCACTGTCCCTAATCGTGCAAGAAAATTTCAATTGACTTGTTGAAGTATTGCAATCACCCTTATCCAAAAACGAAATTTAAATCAACTTTTTAGCAGTAACACACTCACATTTTTCATAAAACAAACACATTTTTTTCAGGAATCTACTCTCTGGAACCTTAAACAAATTAAAAAAAAACATCTTTCTAGGCATCCACTGTCCCTAATCGTGCAAGAACATTTCAATTGACTTGTTGAAATATTGCAATCACCCTTATCCAAAAATGAAATTTAAATCAACTTTTTAGCAGTAACACACTCACATTTTTCATAAAATAAACACATTTTTTTCAGGAATCTACTCTCTGGAACCTAAAACTAATTTAAAAAAAAGATCTTTCTAGGCATCCACTGTCCCTAATCGTGCAAGAAAATTTCAATTGACTTGTTGAAATATTGCAATCACCCTTATTCAAAAACGAAATTTAAATCAACTTTTTAGCAGTAACACCCTCACATTTTTCATAAAACAAACACATTTTTTTCAGGAATCTACTCTCTGAAACCTAAAACTAATTAAAAAAAACATCTTTCTAGGCATCCACTCTCCCTAATCTTCCAAGAAAATCTCAATTAACTTATTGAAATATTGCAATCACCCTTATCCAAAAACGATATTTAAATCAACTTTTTAGCAGTAACACACTCACATTTTTCATAAAACAAACACATTTTTTTCAGGAATCTACTCTCTGGAACCTAAAACTAATTTAAAAAAAAATCTTTCTAGGCATCCACTGTCCCTAATCGTGCAAGAAAATTTCAATTGACTTGTTGAAGTATTGCAATCACCCTTATCCAAAAACGAAATTTAAATCAACTTTTTAGCAGTAACACACTCACATTTTTCATAAAACAAACACATTTTTTTTCAGGAATCTACTCTCTGGAACCTAAAACTAATTTTAAAAAAACATCTTTCTAGGCATCCACTGTCCCTAATCGTGCAAGAAAATTTCAATTGACTTATTGAAATATTGCAATCACCCTTATTCAAAAACGAAATTTAAATCAACTTTTTAGCAGTAACACCCTCACATTTTTCATAAAACAAACACATTTTTTTCAGGAATCTACTCTCTGGAACCTAAAACTAATTTTAAAAAAACATCTTTCTAGGCATCCACTGTCCCTAATCGTGCAGGAAAATTTCAATTGACTTGTTGAAGTATTGCAATCACCCTTATCCAAAAACGAAATTTAAATCAACTTTTTAGCAGTAACACCCTCACATTTTTCATAAAACAAACACATTTTTTTCAGGAATCTACTCTCTGAAACCTAATACTAATTTAAAAAAGAAATCTTTCTATGCATCCACTGTCCCTAATCGTGCAAGAAAATTTCAATTGACTTGTTGAAGTATTGCAATCACCCTTATCCAAAAACGAAATTTAAATCAACTTTTTAGCAGTAACACACTCACATTTTTCATAAAACAAACACATTTTTTTCAGGAATCTTCTCTCTGGAACCTAAAACTAATTTTAAAAAAACATCTTTCTAGGCATCCACTGTCCCTAATCGTGCAAGAAAATTTCAATTGACTTGTTGAAATATTGCAATCACCCTTATCCAAAAACGAAATTTAAATCAACTTTTTAGCAGTAACACCCTCACATTTTTCATAAAACAAACACATTTTTTTCAGGAATCTACTCTCTGGAACCTAAAACTAATTTGAAAAAAACATCTTTCTAGGCATCCACTGTCCCTAATCGTGCAAGAAAATTTCAATTGACTTGTTGAAGTATTGCAATCACCCTTATCCAAAAACGAAATTTAAATCAACTTTTTAGCAGTAACACACTCACATTTTTCATAAAACAAACACATTTTTTTTCAGGAATCTACTCTCTGGAACCTAAAACTAATTTTAAAAAAACATCTTTCTAGGCATCCACTGTCCCTAATCGTGCAACAAAATTTCAATTGACTTATTGAAATATTGCAATCACCCTTATTCAAAAACGAAATTTAAATCAACTTTTTAGCAGTAACACCCTCACATTTTTCATAAAACAAACAATTTTTTTTCAGGAATCTACTCTGTGAAACCTAATACTAATTTAAAAAAGATATCTTTCTATGCATCCACTCTCCCTAATCGTGCAAGAAATTTTCAATTGACTTGTTGAAATATTGCAATCACCCTTATTCAAAAACGAAATTTAAATCAACTTTTTAGCAGTAACACCCTCACATTTTTCATAAAACAAACACATTTTTTTCAGGAATCTACTCTCTGAAACCTAAAACTAATTAAAAAAAACATCTTTCTAGGCATCCACTCTCCCTAATCTTCCAAGAAAATTTCAATTAACTTATTGAAATATTGCAATCACCCTTATCCAAAAACGATATTTAAATCAACTTTTTAGCAGTAACACACTCACATTTTTCATAAAACAAACACATTTTTTTCAGGAATCTACTCTCTGGAACCTAAAACTAATTTTAAAAAAACATCTTTCTAGGCATCCACTGTCCCTAATCATGCAAGAAAATTTCAATTGACTTGTTGAAATATTGCAATCACCCTTATCCAAAAATGAAATTTAAATCAACTTTTTAGCAGTAACACACTCACATTTTTCATAAAACAAACACATTTTTTTCAGGAATCTACTCTCTGGAACCTAAAACTAATTTAAAAAAACATCTTTCTAGGCATCCACTGTCCCTAATCGTGCAAGAAAATTTCAATTGACTTGTTGAAATATTGCAATCACCCTTATTCAAAAACGAAATTTAAATCAACTTTTTAGCAGTAACACCCTCACATTTTTCATAAAACAAACACATTTTTTTCAGGAATCTACTCTCTGGAACCTAAAACTAATTTGAAAAAAACATCTTTCTAGGCATCCACTGTCCCTAATCGTGCAAGAAAATTTCAATTGACTTGTTGAAGTATTGCAATCACCCTTATCCAAAAACGAAATTTAAATCAACTTTTTAGCAGTAACACACTCACATTTTTCATAAAACAAACACATTTTTTTTCAGGAATCTACTCTCTGGAACCTAAAACTAATTTTAAAAAAACATCTTTCTAGGCATCCACTGTCCCTAATCGTGCAAGAAAATTTCAATTGACTTATTGAAATATTGCAATCACCCTTATTCAAAAACGAAATTTAAATCAACTTTTTAGCAGTAACACCCTCACATTTTTCATAAAACAAACACATTTTTTTCAGGAATCTACTCTCTGGAACCTAAAACTAATTTTAAAAAAACATCTTTCTAGGCATCCACTGTCCCTAATCGTGCAGGAAAATTTCAATTGACTTGTTGAAGTATTGCAATCACCCTTATCCAAAAACGAAATTTAAATCAACTTTTTAGCAGTAACACCCTCACATTTTTCATAAAACAAACACATTTTTTTCAGGAATCTACTCTCTGAAACCTAATACTAATTTAAAAAAGAAATCTTTCTATGCATCCACTGTCCCTAATCGTGCAAGAAAATTTCAATTGACTTGTTGAAGTATTGCAATCACCCTTATCCAAAAACGAAATTTAAATCAACTTTTTAGCAGTAACACACTCACATTTTTCATAAAACAAACACATTTTTTTCAGGAATCTACTCTCTGGAACCTAAAACTAATTTTAAAAAAACATCTTTCTAGGCATCCACTGTCCCTAATCGTGCAAGAAAATTTCAATTGACTTGTTGAAATATTGCAATCACCCTTATCCAAAAACGAAATTTAAATCAACTTTTTAGCAGTAACACACTCACATTTTTCATAAAACAAACACATTTTTTTCAGGAATCTACTCTCTGAAACCTAAAACTAATTTAAAAAAAACATCTCTCTAGGCATCCACTGTCCCTAATCGTGCAAGAAAATTTCAATTGACTTGTTGAAATATTGCAATCACCCTTATCCAAAAACGAAATTTAAATCAACTTTTTAGCAGTAACACACTCACATTTTTCATAAAACAAACACATTTTTTCAGGAATCAACTCTCTGGAACCTAAAACAAATATAAAAAAAAAATCTTTGTATGCATCCACTCTCCCTAATCGTGCAAGAAAATTTCAATTAACTAGTTGAAATAATGCAATCATGCCTATCCTGAAGCTAAATTTAAATAAACTTTTTAGCAGTAACACACTCATATTTTTCATAAAACAAACACATTTTTTTCAGGAATCAACTCTCTGGAACCTAAAACAAATATAAAAAAAAGATCTTTCTATGCATCCACTCTCCCTAATCGTGCAAGAAAATTTGAATTAACTTGTTGAAATGATGCATTCACGCTTATCCTGAAACTAAATTTAAATCAACTTTTTTGCAGTAACACACTCACATTTTTCATGAAACAAATAATTTTTTTTTCAGGAATCCACTCTCTGGAACCTATAACGAATTTGTAAAAAACATCTTTCTAGGCATCCACTCTCCCTAATCTTGCAAGAAAATTTCAATTAACTTGTTGAAATATTGCAATCACCCTTATCCAAAAACAATATTTAAATCAACTTTTTTGCAGTAACACACTCACATTTTTCATAAAACAAACACATTTTTTTCAGGAATCTACTCTCTGGAACCTAAAACTAATTTTAAAAAAACATCTTTCTAGGCATCCACTGTCCCTAATCGTGCAAGAAAATTTCAATTGACTTGTTGAAATATTGCAATCACCCTTATCCAAAAACGAAATTTAAATCAACTTTTTAGCAGTAACACACTCACATTTTTCATAAAACAAACACATTTTTTTCAGGAATCTACTCTCTGAAACCTAAAACTAATTTAAAAAAAACATCTCTCTAGGCATCCACTGTCCCTAATCGTGCAAGAAAATTTCAATTGACTTGTTGAAATATTGCAATCACCCTTATCCAAAAACGAAATTTAAATCAACTTTTTAGCAGTAACACACTCACATTTTTCATAAAACAAACACATTTTTTCAGGAATCAACTCTCTGGAACCTAAAACAAATATAAAAAAAAAATCTTTGTATGCATCCACTCTCCCTAATCGTGCAAGAAAATTTCAATTAACTAGTTGAAATAATGCAATCATGCCTATCCTGAAGCTAAATTTAAATAAACTTTTTAGCAGTAACACACTCATATTTTTCATAAAACAAACACATTTTTTTCAGGAATCAACTCTCTGGAACCTAAAACAAATATAAAAAAAAGATCTTTCTATGCATCCACTCTCCCTAATCGTGCAAGAAAATTTGAATTAACTTGTTGAAATGATGCATTCACGCTTATCCTGAAACTAAATTTAAATCAACTTTTTTGCAGTAACACACTCACATTTTTCATGAAACAAATAATTTTTTTTTCAGGAATCCACTCTCTGGAACCTATAACGAATTTGTAAAAAACATCTTTCTAGGCATCCACTCTCCCTAATCTTGCAAGAAAATTTCAATTAACTTGTTGAAATATTGCAATCACCCTTATCCAAAAACAATATTTAAATCAACTTTTTTGCAGTAACACACTCACATTTTTCATAAAACAAACACATTTTTTTCAGGAATCTACTCTCTGGAACCTAAAACTAATTTTTAAAAAACATCTTTCTAGGCATCCACTGTCCCTAATCGTGCAAGAAAATTTCAATTGACTTGTTGAAATATTGCAATCACCCTTATCCAAAAATGAAATTTAAATTAACTTTTTAGCAGTAACACACTCACATTTTTCATGAAACAAACACATTTTTTTCAGGAATCTACTCTCTGGAACCTAAAACTAATTTTAAAAAAACATCTTTCTAGGCATCCACTGTCCCTAATCGTGCAAGAAAATTTCAATTGACTTGTTGAAATATTGCAATCACCCTTATTCAAAAACGAAATTTAAATCAACTTTTTAGCAGTAACACCCTCACATTTTTCATAAAACAAACACATTTTTTTCAGGAATCTACTCTCTGAAACCTAATACTAATTTAAAAAAGAAATCTTTCTATGCATCCACTGTCCCTAATCGTGCAAGAAAATTTCAATTGACTTGTTGAAGTATTGCAATCACCCTTATCCAAAAACGAAATTTAAATCAACTTTTTAGCAGTAACACACTCACATTTTTCATAAAACAAACACATTATTTTCAGGAATCTACTCTCTGGAACCTAAAACTAATTTTAAAAAAACATCTTTCTAGGCATCCACTGTCCCTAATCGTGCAAGAAAATTTCAATTGACTTGTTGAAATATTGCAATCACCCTTATCCAAAAAAGAAATTTAAATCAACTTTTTAGCAGTAACACACTCACATTTTTCATAAAACAAACACATTTTTTTCAGGAATCTACTCTGAAACCTAAAACTAATTAAAAAAAAATATCTTTCTAGGCATCCACTGTCCCTAATCGTGCAAGAAAATTTCAATTGACTTGTTGAAGTATTGCAATCACCCTTATCCAAAAACGAAATTTAAATCAACTTTTTAGCAGTAACACCCTCACATTTTTCATAAAACAAAACACATTTTTTTCAGGAATCTACTCTCTGAAACCTAAAACTAATTAAAAAAAACATCTTTCTAGGCATCCACTCTCCCTAATCTTCCAAGAAAATTTCAATTAACTTATTGAAATATTGCAATCACCCTTATCCAAAAACGATATTTAAATCAACTTTTTAGCAGTAACACACTCACATTTTTCATAAAACAAACACATTTTTTTCAGGAATCAACTCTCTGGAACCTAAAACAAATATAAAAAAAACATCTTTCTATGCATCCACTCTCCCTAATCGTGCAAGAAAATTTCAATTAACTTGTTGAAATGATGCATTCACGCTTATCCTGAAAGTAATTTAAATCAACTTTTTTGCAGTAACACACTCACATTTTTCATGAAACAAATAATTTTTTTTTCAGGAATCCACTCTCTGGAACCTATAACGAATTTGTAAAAAACATCTTTCTAGGCATCCACTCTCCCTAATCTTGCAAGAAAATTTCAATTAACTTGTTGAAATATTGCAATCACCCTCATCCAAAAACGATATTTAAATCAACTTTTTTGCAGTAACACACTCACATTTTTCATAAAACAAACACATTTTTTTCAGGAATCTACTCTCTGGAACCTAAAACTAATTAAAAAAAAAAATCTTTCTAGGCATCCACTGTCCCTAATCGTGCAAGAAAATTTCAATTGACTTGTTGAAATATTGCAATCACCCTTATCCAAAAATGAAATTTAAATCAACTTTTTAGCAGTAACACACTCACATTTTTCATAAAACAAACACATTTTTTTCAGGAATCTACTCTCTGGAACCTAAAACTAATTTAAAAAAAACATCTTTCTAGGCATCCACTGTCCCTAATCGTGCAAGAAAATTTCAATTGACTTGTTGAAATATTGCAATCACCCTTATTCAAAAACGAAATTTAAATCAACTTTTTAGCAGTAACACCCTCACATTTTTCATAAAACAAACACATTTTTTTCAGGAATCTACTCTCTGAAACCTAAAACTAATTAAAAAAAACATCTTTCTAGGCATCCACTCTCCCTAATCTTCCAAGTAAATTTCAATTAACTTATTGAAATATTGCAATCACCCTTATCCAAAAACGATATTTAAATCAACTTTTTAGCAGTAACACACTCACATTTTTCATAAAACAAACACATTTTTTTCAGGAATCTACTCTCTGGAACCTTAAACAAATTTTAAAAAAACATCTTTCTAGGCATCCACTGTCCCTAATCGTGCAAGAAAATTTCAATTGACTTGTTGAAATATTGCAATCACCCTTATCCAAAAATGAAATTTAAATCAACTTTTTAGCAGTAACACACTCACATTTTTCATAAAACAAACACATTTTTTTCAGGAATCTACTCTCTGGAACCTAAAACTAATTTTAAAAAAACATCTTTCTAGGCATCCATTGTCCCTAATCGTGCAAGA
Organism: Lissotriton vulgaris; assembly: GCF_964263255.1. Classification (NCBI taxonomy): domain Eukaryota; kingdom Metazoa; phylum Chordata; class Amphibia; order Caudata; family Salamandridae; genus Lissotriton; species Lissotriton vulgaris. Next base: position 283,163 of record NW_028244439.1, on the reverse strand, counting down.
AAATTTCAATTGACTTGTTGAAATATTGCAATCACCCTTATTCAAAAATGAAATTTAAATCAACTTTTTAGCAGTAACACCCTCACATTTTTCATAAAACAAACACATTTTTTTCAGGAATCTACTCTCTGAAAACTAATACTAATTTAAAAAAGAAATCTTTCTATGCATCCACTGTCCCTAATCGTGCAAGAAAATTTCAATTGACTTGTTGAAGTATTGCAATCACCCTTATCCAAAAACGAAATTTAAATCAACTTTTTAGCAGTAACACACTCACATTTTTCATAAAACAAACACATTTTTTTCAGGAATCTACTCTCTGGAACCTTAAACAAATTTAAAAAAAACATCTTTCTAGGCATCCACTGTCCCTAATCGTGCAAGAACATTTCAATTGACTTGTTGAAATATTGCAATCACCCTTATCCAAAAATGAAATTTAAATCAACTTTTTAGCAGTAACACACTCACATTTTTCATAAAACAAACACATTTTTTTCAGGAATCTACTCTCTGGAACCTAAAACTAATTTAAAAAAAAGATCTTTCTAGGCATCCACTGTCCCTAATCGTGCAAGAAAATTTCAATTGACTTGTTGAAATATTGCAATCACCCTTATTCAAAAACGAAATTTAAATCAACTTTTTAGCAGTAACACCCTCACATTTTTCATAAAACAAACACATTTTTTTCAGGAATCTACTCTCTGAAACCTAAAACTAATTAAAAAAAACATCTTTCTAGGCATCCACTCTCCCTAATCTTCCAAGAAAATCTCAATTAACTTATTGAAATATTGCAATCACCCTTATCCAAAAACGATATTTAAATCAACTTTTTAGCAGTAACACACTCACATTTTTCATAAAACAAACACATTTTTTTCAGGAATCTACTCTCTGGAACCTAAAACTAATTTAAAAAAAAATCTTTCTAGGCATCCACTGTCCCTAATCGTGCAAGAAAATTTCAATTGACTTGTTGAAATATTGCAATCACCCTTATCCAAAAATGAAATTTAAATCACCTTTTTAGCAGTAACACACTCACATTTTTCATAAAACAAACACATTTTTTTCAGGAATCTACTCTCTGGAACCTAAAACTAATTTTAAAAAAACATCTTTCTAGGCATCCACTGTCCCTAATCGTGCAAGAAAATTTCAATTGACTTGTTGAAATATTGCAATCACCCTTATTCAAAAACGAAATTTAAATCAACTTTTTAGCAGTAACACCCTCACATTTTTCATAAAACAAACACATTTTTTTCAGGAATCTACTCTCTGGAACCTAAAACTAATTTTAAAAAAACATCTTTCTAGGCATCCACTGTCCCTAATCGTGCAGGAAAATTTCAATTGACTTGTTGAAGTATTGCAATCACCCTTATCCAAAAACGAAATTTAAATCAACTTTTTAGCAGTAACACACTCACATTTTTCATAAAACAAACACATTTTTTTTCAGGAATCTACTCTTTGGAACCTAAAACTAATTTTAAAAAAACATCTTTCTAGGCATCCAGTGTCCATAATAGTGCAAGAAAATTTCAATTGACTTGTTGAAATATTGCAATCACCCTTATCCAAAAACGAAATTTAAATCAACTTTTTAGCAGTAACACACTCACATTTTTCATAAAACAAACACATTTTTTTCAGGAATCTACTCTCTGAAACCTAAAACTAATTTAAAAAAAACATCTTTCTATGCATCCACTGTCCCTAATCGTGCACGAAAATTTCAATTGACTTATTGAAATATTGCAATCACCCTTATTCAAAAACGAAATTTAAATCAACTTTTTAGCAGTAACACCCTCACATTTTCATAAAACAAACACATTTTTTTCAGGAATCTACTCTCTGAAACCTAATACTAATTTAAAAAAGAAATCTTTCTATGCATCCACTGTCCCTAATCGTGCAAGAAAATTTCAATTGACTTGTTGAAGTATTGCAATCACCCTTATCCAAAAACGAAATTTAAATCAACTTTTTAGCAGTAACACACTCACATTTTTCATAAAACAAACACATTTTTTTCAGGAATCTACTCTCTGGAACCTAAAACTAATTTAAAAAAAACATCTTTCTAGGCATCCACTGTCCCTAATCGTGCAAGAAAATTTCAATTGACTTGTTGAAATATTGCAATCACCCTTATCCAAAAACGAAATTTAAATCAACTTTTTAGCAGTAACACACTCACATTTTTCATAAAACAAACACATTTTTTTCAGGAATCTACTCTCTGAAACCTAAAACTAATTTTAAAAAAACATCTCTCTAGGCATCCACTGTCCCTAATCGTGCAAGAAAATTTCAATTGACTTGTTGAAATATTGCAATCACCCTTATCCAAAAACGAAATTTAAATCAACTTTTTAGCAGTAACACACTCACATTTTTCATAAAACAAACACATTTTTTCAGGAATCAACTCTCTGGAACCTAAAACAAATATAAAAAAACATCTTTCTATGCATCCACTCTCCCTAATCGTGCAAAAAAATTTCAATTAACTAGTTGAAATAATGCAATCATGCCTATCCTGAAGCTAAATTTAAATAAACTTTTTAGCAGTAACACACTCATATTTTTCATAAAACAAACACATTTTTTTCAGGAATCAACTCTCTGGAACCTAAAACAAATATAAAAAAAATCTTTCTATGCATCCACTCTCCCTAATCGTGCAAGAAAATTTGAATTAACTTGTTGAAATGATGCATTCACGCTTATCCTGAAACTAAATTTAAATCAACTTTTTTGCAGTAACACACTCACATTTTTCATGAAACAAATAATATTCAGGAATCCACTCTCTGGAACCTATAACGAATTTGTAAAAAACATCTTTCTAGGCATCCACTCTCCCTAATCTTGCAAGAAAATTTCAATTAACTTGTTGAAATATTGCAATCACCCTTATCCAAAAATGAAATTTAAATTAACTTTTTAGCAGTAACACACTCACATTTTTCATAAAACAAACACAGTTTTTTTCAGGAATCTACTCTCTGGAACCTAAAACTAATTTTAAAAAAACATCTTTCTAGGCATCCACTGTCCCTAATCGTGCAAGAAAATTTCAATTGACTTGTTGAAATATTGCAATCACCCTTATTCAAAAACGAAATTTAAATCAACTTTTTAGCAGTAACACCCTCACATTTTTCATAAAACAAACACATTTTTTTCAGGAATCTACTCTCTGAAACCTAATACTAATTTAAAAAAGAAATCTTTCTATGCATCCACTGTCCCTAATCGTGCAAGAAAATTTCAATTGACTTGTTGAAGTATTGCAATCACCCTTATCCAAAAATGAAATTTAAATCAACTTTTTAGCAGTAACACACTCACATTTTTCATAAAACAAACACATTTTTTTCAGGAATCTACTCTCTGGAACCTAAAACTAATTTTAAAAAAACATCTTTCTAGGCATCCACTGTCCCTAATCGTGCAAGAAAATTTCAATTGACTTGTTGAAATATTGCAATAACCCTTATCCAAAAACGAAATTTAAATCAACTTTTTAGCAGTAACACACTCACATTTTTCATAAAACAAACACATTTTTTTCAGGAATCTACTCTCTGAAACCTAAAACTAATTTTAAAAAAATATCTTTCTATGCATCCACTGTCCCTAATCGTGCAAGAAAATTTCAATTGACTTATTGAAATATTGCAATCACCCTTATTCAAAAACGAAATTTAAATCAACTTTTTAGCAGTAACACCCTCACATTTTCATAAAACAAACACATTTTTTTCAGGAATCTACTCTCTGAAACCTAAAACTAATTTTAAAAAAACATCTCTCTAGGCATCCACTGTCCCTAATCGTGCAAGAAAATTTCAATTGACTTGTTGAAATATTGCAATCACCCTTATCCAAAAACGAGATTTAAATCAACTTTTTAGCAGTAACACACTCACATTTTTCATAAAACAAACACATTTTTTCAGGAATCAACTCTCTGGAACCTAAAACAAATATAAAAAAACATCTTTCTATGCATCCACTCTCCCTAATCGTGCAAAAAAATTTCAATTAACTAGTTGAAATAATGCAATCATGCCTATCCTGAAGCTAAATTTAAATAAACTTTTTAGCAGTAACACACTCATATTTTTCATAAAACAAACACATTTTTTTCAGGAATCAACTCTCTGGAACCTAAAACAAATATAAAAAAAAATCTTTCTATGCATCCACTCTCCCTAATCGTGCAAGAAAATTTGAATTAACTTGTTGAAATGATGCATTCACGCTTATCCTGAAACTAAATTTAAATCAACATTTTTGCAGTAACACACTCACATTATTCATGAAACAAATAATTTTTTTTTCAGGAATCCACTCTCTGGAACCTATAACGAATTTGTAAAAAACATCTTTCTAGGCATCCACTCTCCCTAATCTTGCAAGAAAATTTCAATTAACTTGTTGAAATATTGCAATCACCCTTATCCAAAAATGAAATTTAAATTAACTTTTTAGCAGTAACACACTCACATTTTTCATAAAACAAACACATTTTTTTCAGGAATCTACTCTCTGGAACCTAAAACAAATTTTTAAAAAACATCTTTCTAGGCATCCACTGTCCCTAATCGTGCAAGAAAATTTCAATTGACTTGTTGAAATATTGCAATCACCCTTATCCAAAAATGAAATTTAAATTAACTTTTTAGCAGTAACACACTCACATTTTTCATAAAACAAACACAGTTTTTTTCAGGAATCTACTCTCTGGAACCTAAAACTAATTTTAAAAAAACATCTTTCTAGGCATCCACTGTCCCTAATCGTGCAAGAAAATTTCAATTGACTTGTTGAAATATTGCAATCACCCTTATTCAAAAACGAAATTTAAATCAACTTTTTAGCAGTAACACCCTCACATTTTTCATAAAACAAACACATTTTTTTCAGGAATCTACTCTCTGAAACCTAATACTAATTTAAAAAAGAAATCTTTCTATGCATCCACTGTCCCTAATCGTGCAAGAAAATTTCAATTGACTTGTTGAAGTATTGCAATCACCCTTATCCAAAAATGAAATTTAAATCAACTTTTTAGCAGTAACACACTCACATTTTTCATAAAACAAACACATTTTTTTCAGGAATCTACTCTCTGGAACCTAAAACTAATTTTAAAAAAACATCTTTCTAGGCATCCACTGTCCCTAATCGTGCAAGAAAATTTCAATTGACTTGTTGAAATATTGCAATAACCCTTATCCAAAAACGAAATTTAAATCAACTTTTTAGCAGTAACACACTCACATTTTTCATAAAACAAACAAATTTTTTTCAGGAATCTACTCTCTGAAACCTAAAACTAATTTTAAAAAAATATCTTTCTATGCATCCACTGTCCCTAATCGTGCAAGAAAATTTCAATTGACTTATTGAAATATTGCAATCACCCTTATTCAAAAACGAAATTTAAATCAACTTTTTAGCAGTAACACCCTCACATTTTCATAAAACAAACACATTTTTTTCAGGAATCTACTCTCTGAAACCTAAAACTAATTTTAAAAAAACATCTCTCTAGGCATCCACTGTCCCTAATCGTGCAAGAAAATTTCAATTGACTTGTTGAAATATTGCAATCACCCTTATCCAAAAACGAAATTTAAATCAACTTTTTAGCAGTAACACACTCACATTTTTCATAAAACAAACACATTTTTTCAGGAATCAACTCTCTGGAACCTAAAACAAATATAAAAAAACATCTTTCTATGCATCCACTCTCCCTAATCGTGCAAAAAAATTTCAATTAACTAGTTGAAATAATGCAATCATGCCTATCCTGAAGCTAAATTTAAATAAACTTTTTAGCAGTAACACACTCATATTTTTCATAAAACAAACACATTTTTTTCAGGAATCAACTCTCTGGAACCTAAAACAAATATAAAAAAAAATCTTTCTATGCATCCACTCTCCCTAATCGTGCAAGAAAATTTGAATTAACTTGTTGAAATGATGCATTCACGCTTATCCTGAAACTAAATTTAAATCAACATTTTTGCAGTAACACACTCACATTATTCATGAAACAAATAATTTTTTTTTCAGGAATCCACTCTCTGGAACCTATAACGAATTTGTAAAAAACATCTTTCTAGGCATCCACTCTCCCTAATCTTGCAAGAAAATTTCAATTAACTTGTTGAAATATTGCAATCACCCTTATCCAAAAATGAAATTTAAATTAACTTTTTAGCAGTAACACACTCACATTTTTCATAAAACAAACACATTTTTTTCAGGAATCTACTCTCTGGAACCTAAAACAAATTTTTAAAAAACATCTTTCTAGGCATCCACTGTCCCTAATCGTGCAAGAAAATTTCAATTGACTTGTTGAAATATTGCAATCACCCTTATCCAAAAATGAAATTTAAATTAACTTTTTAGCAGTAACACACTCACATTTTTCATAAAACAAACACAGTTTTTTTCAGGAATCTACTCTCTGGAACCTAAAACTAATTTTAAAAAAACATCTTTCTAGGCATCCACTGTCCCTAATCGTGCAAGAAAATTTCAATTGACTTGTTGAAATATTGCAATCACCCTTATTCAAAAACGAAATTTAAATCAACTTTTTAGCAGTAACACCCTCACATTTTTCATAAAACAAACACATTTTTTTCAGGAATCTACTCTCTGAAACCTAATACTAATTTAAAAAAGAAATCTTTCTATGCATCCACTGTCCCTAATCGTGCAAGAAAATTTCAATTGACTTGTTGAAGTATTGCAATCACCCTTATCCAAAAATGAAATTTAAATCAACTTTTTAGCAGTAACACACTCACATTTTTCATAAAACAAACACATTTTTTTCAGGAATCTACTCTCTGGAACCTAAAACTAATTTTAAAAAAACATCTTTCTAGGCATCCACTGTCCCTAATCGTGCAAGAAAATTTCAATTGACTTGTTGAAATATTGCAATAACCCTTATCCAAAAACGAAATTTAAATCAACTTTTTAGCAGTAACACACTCACATTTTTCATAAAACAAACACATTTTTTTCAGGAATCTACTCTCTGAAACCTAAAACTAATTTTAAAAAAATATCTTTCTAGGCATCCACTGTCCCTAATCGTGCAAGAAAATTTCAATTGACTTGTTGAAATATTGCAATCACCCTTATTCAAAAACGAAATTTAAATCAACTTTTTAGCAGTAACACCCTCACATTTTTCATAAAACAAACACATTTTTTTCAGGAATCTACTCTCTGAAACCTAAAACTAATTAAAAAAAACATCTTTCTAGGCATCCACTCTCCCTAATCTTCCAAGAAAATTTCAATTAACTTGTTGAAATATTGCAATCACCCTTATCCAAAAACGATATTTAAATCAACTTTTTAGCAGTAACACACTCACATTTTTCATAAAACAAACACATTTTTTTCAGGAATCTACTCTCTGGAACCTAAAACTAATTTTAAAAAAACATCTTTCTAGGCATCCACTGTCCCTAATCGTGCAAGAAAATTTCAATTGACTTGTTGAAATATTGCAATCACCCTTATCCAAAAATGAAATTTAAATCAACTTTTTAGCAGTAACACACTCACATTTTTCATAAAACAAACACATTTTTTTCAGGAATCTACTCTCTGGAACCTAAAACTAATTTTAAAAAAACATCTTTCTAGGCATCCACTGTCCCTAATCGTGCAAGAAAATTTCAATTGACTTGTTGAAATATTGCAATCACCCTTATTTAAAAACGAAATTTAAATCAACTTTTTAGCAGTAACACCCTCACATTTTTCATAAAACACACACATTTTTTTCAGGAATCTACTCTCTGGAACCTAAAACTAATTTGAAAAAAACATCTTTCTAGGCATCCACTGTCCCTAATCGTGCAAGAAAATTTCAATTGACTTGTTGAAGTATTGCAATCACCCTTATCCAAAAACGAAATTTAAATCAACTTTTTAGCAGTAACACACTCACATTTTTCATAAAACAAACACATTTTTTTTCAGGAATCTACTCTCTGGAACCTAAAACTAATTTAAAAAAAACATCTTTCTAGGCATCCACTGTCCCTAATCGTGCAACAAAATTTCAATTGACTTATTGAAATATTGCAATCACCCTTATTCAAAAACGAAATTTAAATCAACTTTTTAGCAGTAACACCCTCACATTTTTCATAAAACAAACAAATTTTTTTCAGGAATCTACTCTGTGAAACCTAATACTAATTTAAAAAAGATATCTTTCTATGCATCCACTCTCCCTAATCGTGCAAGAAATTTTCAATTGACTTGTTGAAATATTGCAATCACCCTTATTCAAAAACGAAATTTAAATCAACTTTTTAGCAGTAACACCCTCACATTTTTCATAAAACAAACACATTTTTTTCAGGAATCTACTCTCTGAAACCTAAAACTAATTAAAAAAAACATCTTTCTAGGCATCCACTCTCCCTAATCTTCCAAGAAAATTTCAATTAACTTATTGAAATATTGCAATCACCCTTATCCAAAAATGATATTTAAATCAACTTTTTAGCAGTAACACACTCACATTTTTCATAAAACAAACACATTTTTTTCAGGAATCTACTCTCTGGAACCTAAAACTAATTTTAAAAAAACATCTTTCTAGGCATCCACTGTCCCTAATCGTGCAAGAAAATTTCAATTGACTTGTTGAAATATTGCAATCACCCTTATCCAAAAATGAAATTTAAATTAACTTTTTAGCAGTAACACACTCACATTTTTCATAAAACAAACACAGTTTTTTTCAGGAATCTACTCTCTGGAACCTAAAACTAATTTTAAAAAAACATCTTTCTAGGCATCCACTGTCCCTAATCGTGCAAGAAAATTTCAATTGACTTGTTGAAATATTGCAATCACCCTTATTCAAAAACGAAATTTAAATCAACTTTTTAGCAGTAACACCCTCACATTTTTCATAAAACAAACACATTTTTTTCAGGAATCTACTCTCTGAAACCTAATACTAATTTAAAAAAGAAATCTTTCTATGCATCCACTGTCCCTAATCGTGCAAGAAAATTTCAATTGACTTGTTGAAGTATTGCAATCACCCTTATCCAAAAATGAAATTTAAATCAACTTTTTAGCAGTAACACACTCACATTTTTCATAAAACAAACACATTTTTTTCAGGAATCTACTCTCTGGAACCTAAAACTAATTTTAAAAAAACATCTTTCTAGGCATCCACTGTCCCTAATCGTGCAAGAAAATTTCAATTGACTTGTTGAAATATTGCAATAACCCTTATCCAAAAACGAAATTTAAATCAACTTTTTAGCAGTAACACACTCACATTTTTCATAAAACAAACACATTTTTTTCAGGAATCTACTCTCTGAAACCTAAAACTAATTTTAAAAAAATATCTTTCTAGGCATCCACTGTCCCTAATCGTGCAAGAAAATTTCAATTGACTTGTTGAAATATTGCAATCACCCTTATTCAAAAACGAAATTTAAATCAACTTTTTAGCAGTAACACCCTCACATTTTTCATAAAACAAACACATTTTTTTCAGGAATCTACTCTCTGAAACCTAAAACTAATTAAAAAAAAACATCTTTCTAGGCATCCACTCTCCCTAATCTTCCAAGAAAATTTCAATTAACTTGTTGAAATATTGCAATCACCCTTATCCAAAAACGATATTTAAATCAACTTTTTAGCAGTAACACACTCACATTTTTCATAAAACAAACACATTTTTTTCAGGAATCTACTCTCTGGAACCTAAAACTAATTTTAAAAAAACATCTTTCTAGGCATCCACTGTCCCTAATCGTGCAAGAAAATTTCAATTGACTTGTTGAAATATTGCAATCACCCTTATCCAAAAATGAAATTTAAATCAACTTTTTAGCAGTAACACACTCACATTTTTCATAAAACAAACACATTTTTTTCAGGAATCTACTCTCTGGAACCTAAAACTAATTTTAAAAAAACATCTTTCTAGGCATCCACTGTCCCTAATCGTGCAAGAAAATTTCAATTGACTTGTTGAAATATTGCAATCACCCTTATTCAAAAACGAAATTTAAATCAACTTTTTAGCAGTAACACCCTCACATTTTTCATAAAACACACACATTTTTTTCAGGAATCTACTCTCTGGAACCTAAAACTAATTTGAAAAAAACATCTTTCTAGGCATCCACTGTCCCTAATCGTGCAAGAAAATTTCAATTGACTTGTTGAAGTATTGCAATCACCCTTATCCAAAAACGAAATTTAAATCAACTTTTTAGCAGTAACACACTCACATTTTTCATAAAACAAACACATTTTTTTTCAGGAATCTACTCTCTGGAACCTAAAACTAATTTTAAAAAAACATCTTTCTAGGCATCCACTGTCCCTAATCGTGCAACAAAATTTCAATTGACTTATTGAAATATTGCAATCACCCTTATTCAAAAACGAAATTTAAATCAACTTTTTAGCAGTAACACCCTCACATTTTTCATAAAACAAACAAATTTTTTTCAGGAATCTACTCTGTGAAACCTAATACTAATTTAAAAAAGATATCTTTCTATGCATCCACTCTCCCTAATCGTGCAAGAAATTTTCAATTGACTTGTTGAAATATTGCAATCACCCTTATTCAAAAACGAAATTTAAATCAACTTTTTAGCAGTAACACCCTCACATTTTTCATAAAACAAACACATTTTTTTCAGGAATCTACTCTCTGAAACCTAAAACTAATTAAAAAAAACATCTTTCTAGGCATCCACTCTCCCTAATCTTCCAAGAAAATTTCAATTAACTTATTGAAATATTGCAATCACCCTTATCCAAAAACGATATTTAAATCAACTTTTTAGCAGTAACACACTCACATTTTTCATAAAACAAACACATTTTTTTCAGGAATCTACTCTCTGGAACCTAAAACTAATTTTAAAAAAACATCTTTCTAGGCATCCACTGTCCCTAATCGTGCAAGAAAATTTCAATTGACTTGTTGAAATATTGCAATCACCCTTATCCAAAAATGAAATTTAAATCAACTTTTTAGCAGTAACACACTCACATTTTTCATAAAACAAACACATTTTTTTCAGGAATCTACTCTCTGGAACCTAAAACTAATTTAAAAAAACATCTTTCTAGGCATCCACTGTCCCTAATCGTGCAAGAAAATTTCAATTGACTTGTTGAAGTATTGCAATCACCCTTATCCAAAAAACGAAATTTAAATCAACTTTTTAGCAGTAACACACTCACATTTTTCATAAAACAAACACATTTTTTTTCAGGAATCTACTCTCTGGAACCTAAAACTAATTTTAAAAAAACATCTTTCTAGGCATCCACTGTCCCTAATCGTGCAAGAAAATTTCAATTGACTTATTGAAATATTGCCATCACCCTTATTCAAAAACGAAATTTAAATCAACTTTTTAGCAGTAACACCCTCACATTTTTCATAAAACAAACACATTTTTTTCAGGAATCTACTCTCTGGAACCTAAAACTAATTTTAAAAAAACATCTTTCTAGGCATCCACTGTCCCTAATCGTGCAGGAAAATTTCAATTGACTTGTTGAAGTATTGCAATCACCCTTATCCAAAAACGAAATTTAAATCAACTTTTTAGCAGTAACACCCTCACATTTTTCATAAAACAAACACATTTTTTTCAGGAATCTACTCTCTGAAACCTAATACTAATTTAAAAAAGAAATCTTTCTATGCATCCACTGTCCCTAATCGTGCAAGAAAATTTCAATTGACTTGTTGAAGTATTGCAATCACCCTTATCCAAAAACGAAATTTAAATCAACTTTTTAGCAGTAACACACTCACATTTTTCATAAAACAAACACATTTTTTTCAGGAATCTACTCTCTGGAACCTAAAACTAATTTTAAAAAAACATCTTTCTAGGCATCCACTGTCCCTAATCGTGCAAGAAAATTTCAATTGACTTGTTGAAATATTGCAATCACCCTTATCCAAAAACGAAATTTAAATCAACTTTTTAGCAGTAACACACTCACATTTTTCATAAAACAAACACATTTTTTTCAGGAATCTACTCTCTGAAACCTAAAACTAATTTAAAAAAAACATCTCTCTAGGCATCCACTGTCCCTAATCGTGCAAGAAAATTTCAATTGACTTGTTGAAATATTGCAATCACCATTATCCAAAAACGAAATTTAAATCAACTTTTTAGCAGTAACACACTCACATTTTTCATAAAACAAACACATTTTTTCAGGAATCAACTCTCTGGAACCTAAAACAAATATAAAAAAAAAATCTTTGTATGCATCCACTCTCCCTAATCGTGCAAGAAAATTTCAATTAACTAGTTGAAATAATGCAATCATGCCTATCCTGAAGCTAAATTTAAATAAACTTTTTAGCAGTAACACACTCATATTTTTCATAAAACAAACACATTTTTTTCAGGAATCAACTCTCTGGAACCTAAAACAAATATAAAAAAAAGATCTTTCTATGCATCCACTCTCCCTAATCGTGCAAGAAAATTTGAATTAACTTGTTGAAATGATGCATTCACGCTTATCCTGAAACTAAATTTAAATCAACTTTTTTGCAGTAACACACTCACATTTTTCATGAAACAAATAATTTTTTTTTTCAGGAATCCACTCTCTGGAACCTATAACGAATTTGTAAAAAACATCTTTCTAGGCATCCACTCTCCCTAATCTTGCAAGAAAATTTCAATTAACTTGTTGAAATATTGCAATCACCCTTATCCAAAAACAATATTTAAATCAACTTTTTTGCAGTAACACACTCACATTTTTCATAAAACAAACACATTTTTTTCAGGAATCTACTCTCTGGAACCTAAAACTAATTTTTAAAAAACATCTTTCTAGGCATCCACTGTCCCTAATCGTGCAAGAAAATTTCAATTGACTTGTTGAAATATTGCAATCACCCTTATCCAAAAATGAAATTTAAATTAACTTTTTAGCAGTAACACACTCACATTTTCATGAAACAAACACATTTTTTTCAGGAATCTACTCTCTGGAACCTAAAACTAATTTTAAAAAAACATCTTTCAAGGCATCCACTGTCCCTAATCGTGCAAGAAAATTTCAATTGACTTGTTGAAATATTGCAATCACCCTTATTCAAAAACGAAATTTAAATCAACTTTTTAGCAGTAACACCCTCACATTTTTCATAAAACAAACACATTTTTTTCAGGAATCTACTCTCTGAAACCTAATACTAATTAAAAAAAAACATCTTTCTAGGCATCCACTCTCCCTAATCTTCCAAGAAAATTTCAATTAACTTGTTGAAATATTGCAATCACCCTTATCCAAAAACGATATTTAAATCAACTTTTTAGCAGTAACACACTCACATTTTTCATAAAACAAACACATTTTTTTCAGGAATCTACTCTCTGGAACCTAAAACTAATTTTAAAAAAACATCTTTCTAGGCATCCACTGTCCCTAATCGTGCAGGAAAATTTCAATTGACTTGTTGAAATATTGCAATCACCCTTATCCAAAAATGAAATTTAAATCAACTTTTTAGCAGTAACACACTCACATTTTTCATAAAACAAACACATTTTTTTCAGGAATCTACTCTCTGGAACCTAAAACTAATTTTAAAAAAACATCTTTCTAGGCATCCACTGTCCCTAATCGTGCAAGAAAATTTCAATTGACTTGTTGAAATATTGCAATCACCCTTATTCAAAAACGAAATTTAAATCAACTTTTTAGCAGTAACACCCTCACATTTTTCATAAAACAAACACATTTTTTTCAGGAATCCACTCTCTGGAACCTAAAACTAATTTGAAAAAAACATCTTTCTAGGCATCCACTGTCCCTAATCGTGCAAGAAAATTTCAATTGACTTGTTGAAGTATTGCAATCACCCTTATCCAAAAACGAAATTTAAATCAACTTTTTAGCAGTAACACACTCACATTTTTCATAAAACAAACACATTTTTTTTCAGGAATCTACTCTCTGGAACCTAAAACTAATTTTAAAAAAACATCTTTCTAGGTATCCACTGTCCCTAATCGTGCAACAAAATTTCAATTGACTTATTGAAATATTGCAATCACCCTTATTCAAAAACGAAATTTAAATCAACTTTTTAGCAGTAACACCCTCACATTTTTCATAAAACAAACAAATTTTTTTCAGGAATCTACTCTGTGAAACCTAATACTAATTTAAAAAAGATATCTTTCTATGCATCCACTCTCCCTAATCGTGCAAGAAATTTTCAATTGACTTGTTGAAATATTGCAATCACCCTTATTCAAAAACGAAATTTAAATCAACTTTTTAGCAGTAACACCCTCACATTTTTCATAAAACAAACACATTTTTTTCAGGAATCTACTCTCTGAAACCTAAAACTAATTAAAAAAAACATCTTTCTAGGCATCCACTCTCCCTAATCTTCCAAGAAAATTTCAATTAACTTATTGAAATATTGCAATCACCCTTATCCAAAAACGATATTTAAATCAACTTTTTAGCAGTAACACACTCACATTTTTCATAAAACAAACACATTTTTTTCAGGAATCTACTCTCTGGAACCTAAAACTAATTTTAAAAAAACATCTTTCTAGGCATCCACTGTCCCTAATCGTGCAAGAAAATTTCAATTGACTTGTTGAAATATTGCAATCACCCTTATCCAAAAATGAAATTTAAATCAACTTTTTAGCAGTAACACACTCACATTTTTCATAAAACAAACACATTTTTTTCAGGAATCTACTCTCTGGAACCTAAAACTAATTTAAAAAAACATCTTTCTAGGCATCCACTGTCCCTAATCGTGCAAGAAAATTTCAATTGACTTGTTGAAGTATTGCAATCACCCTTATCCAAAAACGAAATTTAAATCAACTTTTTAGCAGTAACACACTCACATTTTTCATAAAACAAACACATTTTTTTTCAGGAATCTACTCTCTGGAACCTAAAACTAATTTTAAAAAAACATCTTTCTAGGCATCCACTGTCCCTAATCGTGCAAGAAAATTTCAATTGACTTATTGAAATATTGCAATCACCCTTATTCAAAAACGAAATTTAAATCAACTTTTTAGCAGGAACACCCTCACATTTTTCATAAAACAAACACATTTTTTTCAGGAATCTACTCTCTGGAACCTAAAACTAATTTTAAAAAAACATCTTTCTAGGCATCCACTGTCCCTAATCGTGCAGGAAAATTTCAATTGACTTGTTGAAGTATTGCAATCACCCTTATCCAAAAACGAAATTTAAATCAACTTTTTAGCAGTAACACCCTCACATTTTTCATAAAACAAACACATTTTTTTCAGGAATCTACTCTCTGAAACCTAATACTAATTTAAAAAAGAAATCTTTCTATGCATCCACTGTCCCTAATCGTGCAAGAAAATTTCAATTGACTTGTTGAAGTATTGCAATAACCCTTATCCAAAAACGAAATTTAAATCAACTTTTTAGCAGTAACACACTCACATTTTTCATAAAACAAACACATTTTTTTCAGGAATCTACTCTCTGGAACCTAAAACTAATTTTAAAAAAACATCTTTCTAGGCATCCACTGTCCCTAATCGTGCAAGAAAATTTCAATTGACTTGTTGAAATATTGCAATCACCCTTATCCAAAAACGAAATTTAAATCAACTTTTTAGCAGTAACACACTCACATTTTTCATAAAACAAACACATTTTTTTCAGGAATCTACTCTCTGAAACCTAAAACTAATTTAAAAAAAACATCTCTCTAGGCATCCACTGTCCCTAATCGTGCAAGAAAATTTCAATTGACTTGTTGAAATATTGCAATCACCCTTATCCAAAAACGAAATTTAAATCAACTTTTTAGCAGTAACACACTCACATTTTTCATAAAACAAACACATTTTTTCAGGAATCAACTCTCTGGAACCTAAAACAAATATAAAAAAAAAATCTTTGTATGCATCCACTCTCCCTAATCGTGCAAGAAAATTTCAATTAACTAGTTGAAATAATGCAATCATGCCTATCCTGAAGCTAAATTTAAATAAACTTTTTAGCAGTAACACACTCATATTTTTCATAAAACAAACACATTTTTTTCAGGAATCAACTCTCTGGAACCTAAAACAAATATAAAAAAAAGATCTTTCTATGCATCCACTCTCCCTAATCGTGCAAGAAAATTTGAATTAACTTGTTGAAATGATGCATTCACGCTTATCCTGAAACTAAATTTAAATCAACTTTTTTGCAGTAACACACTCACATTTTTCATGAAACAAATAATTTTTTTTTTCAGGAATCCACTCTCTGGAACCTATAACGAATTTGTAAAAAACATCTTTCTAGGCATCCACTCTCCCTAATCTTGCAAGAAAATTTCAATTAACTTGTTGAAATATTGCAATCACCCTTATCCAAAAACAATATTTAAATCAACTTTTTTGCAGTAACACACTCACATTTTTCATAAAACAAACACATTTTTTTCAGGAATCTACTCTCTGGAACCTAAAACTAATTTTTAAAAAACATCTTTCTAGGCATCCACTGTCCCTAATCGTGCAAGAAAATTTCAATTGACTTGTTGAAATATTGCAATCACCCTTATCCAAAAATGAAATTTAAATTAACTTTTTAGCAGTAACACACTCACATTTTTCATGAAACAAACACATTTTTTTCAGGAATCTACTCTCTGGAACCTAAAACTAATTTAAAAAAAAAATCTTTCTAGGCATCCACTGTCCCTAATCGTGCAAGAAAATTTCAATTGACTTGTTGAAATATTGCAATCACCCTTATTCAAAAACGAAATTTAAATCAACTTTTTAGCAGTAACACCCTCACATTTTTCATAAAACAAACACATTTTTTTCAGGAATCTACTCTCTGAAACCTAATACTAATTTAAAAAAGAAATCTTTCTATGCATCCACTGTCCCTAATCGTGCCTGAAAATTTCAATTGACTTGTTGAAGTATTGCAATCACCCTTATCCAAAAACGAAATTTAAATCAACTTTTTAGCAGTAACACACTCACATTTTTCATAAAACAAACACATTATTTTCAGGAATCTACTCTCTGGAACCTAAAACTAATTTTAAAAAAACATCTTTCTAGGCATCCACTGTCCCTAATCGTGCAAGAAAATTTCAATTGACTTGTTGAAATATTGCAATCACCCTTATCCAAAAAAGAAATTTAAATCAACTTTTTAGCAGTAACACACTCACATTTTTCATAAAACAAACACATTTTTTTCAGGAATCTACTCTGAAACCTAAAACTAATTTAAAAAAAATATCTTTCTAGGCATCCACTGTCCCTAATCGTGCAAGAAAATTTCAATTGACTTGTTGAAGTATTGCAATCACCCTTATCCAAAAACGAAATTTAAATCAACTTTTTAGCAGTAACACCCTCACATTTTTCATAAAACAAAACACATTTTTTTCAGGAATCTACTCTCTGAAACCTAAAACTAATTAAAAAAAACATCTTTCTAGGCATCCACTCTCCCTAATCTTCCAAGAAAATTTCAATTAACTTATTGAAATATTGCAATCACCCTTATCCAAAAACGATATTTAAATCAACTTTTTAGCAGTAACACACTCACATTTTTCATAAAACAAACACATTTTTTTCAGGAATCAACTCTCTGGAACCTAAAACAAATATAAAAAAAACATCTTTCTATGCATCCACTCTCCCTAATCGTGCAAGAAAATTTCAATTAACTTGTTGAAATGATGCATTCACGCTTATCCTGAAACTAAATTTAAATCAACTTTTTTGCAGTAACACACTCACATTTTTCATGAAACAAATAATTTTTTTTTCAGGAATCCACTCTCTGGAACCTATAACGAATTTGTAAAAAACATCTTTCTAGGCATCCACTCTCCCTAATCTTGCAAGAAAATTTCAATTAACTTGTTGAAATATTGCAATCACCCTCATCCAAAAACGATATTTAAATCAACTTTTTTGCAGTAACACACTCACATTTTTCATAAAACAAACACATTTTTTTCAGGAATCTACTCTCTGGAACCTAAAACTAATTAAAAAAAAAAATCTTTCTAGGCATCCACTGTCCCTAATCGTGCAAGAAAATTTCAATTGACTTGTTGAAATATTGCAATCACCCTTATCCAAAAATGAAATTTAAATCAACTTTTTAGCAGTAACACACTCACATTTTTCATAAAACAAACACATTTTTTTCAGGAATCTACTCTCTGGAACCTAAAACTAATTTAAAAAAAACATCTTTCTAGGCATCCACTGTCCCTAATCGTGCAAGAAAATTTCAATTGACTTGTTGAAATATTGCAATCACCCTTATTCAAAAACGAAATTTAAATCAACTTTTTAGCAGTAACACCCTCACATTTTTCATAAAACAAACACATTTTTTTCAGGAATCTACTCTCTGAAACCTAAAACTAATTAAAAAAAACATCTTTCTAGGCATCCACTCTCCCTAATCTTCCAAGTAAATTTCAATTAACTTATTGAAATATTGCAATCACCCTTATCCAAAAACGATATTTAAATCAACTTTTTAGCAGTAACACACTCACATTTTTCATAAAACAAACACATTTTTTTCAGGAATCTACTCTCTGGAACCTTAAACAAATTTTAAAAAAACATCTTTCTAGGCATCCACTGTCCCTAATCGTGCAAGAAAATTTCAATTGACTTGTTGAAATATTGCAATCACCCTTATCCAAAAATGAAATTTAAATCAACTTTTTAGCAGTAACACACTCACATTTTTCATAAAACAAACACATTTTTTTCAGGAATCTACTCTCTGGAACCTAAAACTAATTTTAAAAAAACATCTTTCTAGGCATCCATTGTCCCTAATCGTGCAAGAAAATGTCAATTGACTTGTTGAAATATTGCAATCACCCTTATTCAAAAATGAAATTTAAATCAACTTTTTAGCAGTAACACCCTCACATTTTTCATAAAACAAACACATTTTTTTCAGGAATCTACTCTCTGAAAACTAATACTAATTTAAAAAAGAAATCTTTCTATGCATCCACTGTCCCTAATCGTGCAAGAAAATTTCAATTGACTTGTTGAAGTATTGCAATCACCCTTATCCAAAAACGAAATTTAAATCAACTTTTTAGCAGTAACACACTCACATTTTTCATAAAACAAACACATTTTTTTCAGGAATCTACTCTCTGGAACCTTAAACAAATTTAAAAAAAACATCTTTCTAGGCATCCACTGTCCCTAATCGTGCAAGAACATTTCAATTGACTTGTTGAAATATTGCAATCACCCTTATCCAAAAATGAAATTTAAATCAACTTTTTAGCAGTAACACACTCACATTTTTCATAAAACAAACACATTTTTTTCAGGAATCTACTCTCTGGAACCTAAAACTAATTTAAAAAAAAGATCTTTCTAGGCATCCACTGTCCCTAATCGTGCAAGAAAATTTCAATTGACTTGTTGAAATATTGCAATCACCCTTATTCAAAAACGAAATTTAAATCAACTTTTTAGCAGTAACACCCTCACATTTTTCATAAAACAAACACATTTTTTTCAGGAATCTACTCTCTGAAACCTAAAACTAATTAAAAAAAACATCTTTCTAGGCATCCACTCTCCCTAATCTTCCAAGAAAATCTCAATTAACTTATTGAAATATTGCAATCACCCTTATCCAAAAACGATATTTAAATCAACTTTTTAGCAGTAACACACTCACATTTTTCATAAAACAAACACATTTTTTTCAGGAATCTACTCTCTGGAACCTAAAACTAATTTAAAAAAAAATCTTTCTAGGCATCCACTGTCCCTAATCGTGCAAGAAAATTTCAATTGACTTGTTGAAATATTGCAATCACCCTTATCCAAAAATGAAATTTAAATCAACTTTTTAGCAGTAACACACTCACATTTTTCATAAAACAAACACATTTTTTTCAGGAATCTACTCTCTGGAACCTAAAACTAATTTAAAAAAAACATCTTTCTAGGCATCCACTGTCCCTAATCGTGCAAGAAAATTTCAATTGACTTGTTGAAATATTGCAATCACCCTTATTCAAAAACGAAATTTAAATCAACTTTTTAGCAGTAACACCCTCACATTTTTCATAAAACAAACACATTTTTTTCAGGAATCTACTCTCTGGAACCTAAAACTAATTTTAAAAAAACATCTTTCTAGGCATCCACTGTCCCTAATCGTGCAGGAAAATTTCAATTGACTTGTTGAAGTATTGCAATCACCCTTATCCAAAAACGAAATTTAAATCAACTTTTTAGCAGTAACACACTCACATTTTTCATAAAACAAACACATTTTTTTTCAGGAATCTACTCTTTGGAACCTAAAACTAATTTTAAAAAAACATCTTTCTAGGCATCCAGTGTCCATAATAGTGCAAGAAAATTTCAATTGACTTGTTGAAATATTGCAATCACCCTTATCCAAAAACGAAATTTAAATCAACTTTTTAGCAGTAACACACTCACATTTTTCATAAAACAAACACATTTTTTTCAGGAATCTACTCTCTGAAACCTAAAACTAATTTTAAAAAAACATCTTTCTATGCATCCACTGTCCCTAATCGTGCAAGAAAATTTCAATTGACTTATTGAAATATTGCAATCACCCTTATTCAAAAACGAAAATTAAATCAACTTTTTAGCAGTAACACCCTCACATTTTCATAAAACAAACACATTTTTTTCAGGAATCTACTCTCTGAAACCTAATACTAATTTAAAAAAGAAATCTTTCTATGCATCCACTGTCCCTAATCGTGCAAGAAAATTTCAATTGACTTGTTGAAGTATTGCAATCACCCTTATCCAAAAACGAAATTTAAATCAACTTTTTAGCAGTAACACACTCACATTTTTCATAAAACAAACACATTTTTTTCAGGAATCTACTCTCTGGAACCTAAAACTAATTTTAAAAAAACATCTTTCTAGGCATCCACTGTCCCTAATCGTGCAAGAAAATTTCAATTGACTTGTTGAAATATTGCAATCACCCTTATCCAAAAACGAAATTTAAATCAACTTTTTAGCAGTAACACACTCACATTTTTCATAAAACAAACACATTTTTTTCAGGAATCTACTCTCTGAAACCTAAAACTAATTTTAAAAAAACATCTCTCTAGGCATCCACTGTCCCTAATCGTGCAAGAAAATTTCAATTGACTTGTTGAAATATTGCAATCACCCTTATCCAAAAACGAAATTTAAATCAACTTTTTAGCAGTAACACACTCACATTTTTCATAAAACAAACACATTTTTTCAGGAATCAACTCTCTGGAACCTAAAACAAATATAAAAAAACATCTTTCTATGCATCCACTCTCCCTAATCGTGCAAAAAAATTTCAATTAACTAGTTGAAATAATGCAATCATGCCTATCCTGAAGCTAAATTTAAATAAACTTTTTAGCAGTAACACACTCATATTTTTCATAAAACAAACACATTTTTTTCAGGAATCAACTCTCTGGAACCTAAAACAAATATAAAAAAAATCTTTCTATGCATCCACTCTCCCTAATCGTGCAAGAAAATTTGAATTAACTTGTTGAAATGATGCATTCACGCTTATCCTGAAACTAAATTTAAATCAACTTTTTTGCAGTAACACACTCACATTTTTCATGAAACAAATAATTTTTTTTTCAGGAATCCACTCTCTGGAACCTATAACGAATTTGTAAAAAACATCTTTCTAGGCATCCACTCTCCCTAATCTTGCAAGAAAATTTCAATTAACTTGTTGAAATATTGCAATCACCCTTATCCAAAAATGAAATTTAAATTAACTTTTTAGCAGTAACACACTCACATTTTTCATAAAACAAACACAGTTTTTTTCAGGAATCTACTCTCTGGAACCTAAAACTAATTTTAAAAAAACATCTTTCTAGGCATCCACTGTCCCTAATCGTGCAAGAAAATTTCAATTGACTTGTTGAAATATTGCAATCACCCTTATTCAAAAACGAAATTTAAATCAACTTTTTAGCAGTAACACCCTCACATTTTTCATAAAACAAACACATTTTTTTCAGGAATCTACTCTCTGAAACCTAATACTAATTTAAAAAAGAAATCTTTCTATGCATCCACTGTCCCTAATCGTGCAAGAAAATTTCAATTGACTTGTTGAAGTATTGCAATCACCCTTATCCAAAAATGAAATTTAAATCAACTTTTTAGCAGTAACACACTCACATTTTTCATAAAACAAACACATTTTTTTCAGGAATCTACTCTCTGGAACCTAAAACTAATTTTAAAAAAACATCTTTCTAGGCATCCACTGTCCCTAATCGTGCAAGAAAATTTCAATTGACTTGTTGAAATATTGCAATAACCCTTATCCAAAAACGAAATTTAAATCAACTTTTTAGCAGTAACACACTCACATTTTTCATAAAACAAACACATTTTTTTCAGGAATCTACTCTCTGAAACCTAAAACTAATTTTAAAAAAATATCTTTCTAGGCATCCACTGTCCCTAATCGTGCAAGAAAATTTCAATTGACTTGTTGAAATATTGCAATCACCCTTATTCAAAAACGAAATTTAAATCAACTTTTTAGCAGTAACACCCTCACATTTTTCATAAAACAAACACATTTTTTTCAGGAATCTACTCTCTGAAACCTAAAACTAATTTAAAAAAAACATCTTTCTAGGCATCCACTCTCCCTAATCTTCCAAGAAAATTTCAATTAACTTGTTGAAATATTGCAATCACCCTTATCCAAAAACGATATTTAAATCAACTTTTTAGCAGTAACACACTCACATTTTTCATAAAACAAACACATTTTTTTCAGGAATCTACTCTCTGGAACCTAAAACTAATTTAAAAAAAACATCTTTCTAGGCATCCACTGTCCCTAATCGTGCAAGAAAATTTCAATTGACTTGTTGAAATATTGCAATCACCCTTATCCAAAAATGAAATTTAAATCAACTTTTTAGCAGTAACACACTCACATTTTTCATAAAACAAACACATTTTTTTCAGGAATCTACTCTCTGGAACCTAAAACTAATTTAAAAAAAACATCTTTCTAGGCATCCACTGTCCCTAATCGTGCAAGAAAATTTCAATTGACTTGTTGAAATATTGCAATCACCCTTATTCAAAAACGAAATTTAAATCAACTTTTTAGCAGTAACACCCTCACATTTTTCATAAAACAAACACATTTTTTTCAGGAATCTACTCTCTGGAACCTAAAACTAATTTGAAAAAAACATCTTTCTAGGCATCCACTGTCCCTAATCGTGCAAGAAAATTTCAATTGACTTGTTGAAGTATTGCAATCACCCTTATCCAAAAACGAAATTTAAATCAACTTTTTAGCAGTAACACACTCACATTTTTCATAAAACAAACACATTTTTTTTCAGGAATCTACTCTCTGGAACCTAAAACTAATTTTAAAAAAACATCTTTCTAGGCATCCACTGTCCCTAATCGTGCAACAAAATTTCAATTGACTTATTGAAATATTGCAATCACCCTTATTCAAAAACGAAATTTAAATCAACTTTTTAGCAGTAACACCCTCACATTTTTCATAAAACAAACAATTTTTTTTCAGGAATCTACTCTGTGAAACCTAATACTAATTTAAAAAAGATATCTTTCTATGCATCCACTCTCCCTAATCGTGCAAGAAATTTTCAATTGACTTGTTGAAATATTGCAATCACCCTTATTCAAAAACGAAATTTAAATCAACTTTTTAGCAGTAACACCCTCACATTTTTCATAAAACAAACACATTTTTTTCAGGAATCTACTCTCTGAAACCTAAAACTAATTAAAAAAAACATCTTTCTAGGCATCCACTCTCCCTAATCTTCCAAGAAAATTTCAATTAACTTATTGATATATTGCAATCACCCTTATCCAAAAACGATATTTAAATCAACTTTTTAGCAGTAACACACTCACATTTTTCATAAAACAAACACATTTTTTTCAGGAATCTACTCTCTGGAACCTAAAACTAATTTTAAAAAAACATCTTTCTAGGCATCCACTGTCCCTAATCGTGCAAGAAAATTTCAATTGACTTGTTGAAATATTGCAATCACCCTTATCCAAAAATGAAATTTAAATCAACTTTTTAGCAGTAACACACTCACATTTTTCATAAAACAAACACATTTTTTTCAGGAATCTACTCTCTGGAACCTAAAACTAATTTAAAAAAACATCTTTCTAGGCATCCACTGTCCCTAATCGTGCAAGAAAATTTCAATTGACTTGTTGAAATATTGCAATCACCCTTATTCAAAAACGAAATTTAAATCAACTTTTTAGCAGTAACACCCTCACATTTTTCATAAAACAAACACATTTTTTTCAGGAATCTACTCTCTGGAACCTAAAACTAATTTGAAAAAAACATCTTTCTAGGCATCCACTGTCCCTAATCGTGCAAGAAAATTTCAATTGACTTGTTGAAGTATTGCAATCACCCTTATCCAAAAACGAAATTTAAATCAACTTTTTAGCAGTAACACACTCACATTTTTCATAAAACAAACACATTTTTTTCAGGAATCTACTCTCTGGAACCTAAAACTAATTTTAAAAAAACATCTTTCTAGGCATCCACTGTCCCTAATCGTGCAAGAAAATTTCAATTGACTTGTTGAAATATTGCAATCACCCTTATCCAAAAACGAAATTTAAATCAACTTTTTAGCAGTAACACACTCACATTTTTCATAAAACAAACACATTTTTTTCAGGAATCTACTCTCTGAAACCTAAAACTAATTTTAAAAAAACATCTCTCTAGGCATCCACTGTCCCTAATCGTGCAAGAAAATTTCAATTGACTTGTTGAAATATTGCAATCACCCTTATCCAAAAACGAAATTTAAATCAACTTTTTAGCAGTAACACACTCACATTTTTCATAAAACAAACACATTTTTTCAGGAATCAACTCTCTGGAACCTAAAACAAATATAAAAAAACATCTTTCTATGCATCCACTCTCCCTAATCGTGCAAAAAAATTTCAATTAACTAGTTGAAATAATGCAATCATGCCTATCCTGAAGCTAAATTTAAATAAACTTTTTAGCAGTAACACACTCATATTTTTCATAAAACAAACACATTTTTTTCAGGAATCAACTCTCTGGAACCTAAAACAAATATAAAAAAAATCTTTCTATGCATCCACTCTCCCTAATCGTGCAAGAAAATTTGAATTAACTTGTTGAAATGATGCATTCACGCTTATCCTGAAACTAAATTTAAATCAACTTTTTTGCAGTAACACACTCACATTTTTCATGAAACAAATAATTTTTTTTTCAGGAATCCACTCTCTGGAACCTATAACGAATTTGTAAAAAACATCTTTCTAGGCATCCACTCTCCCTAATCTTGCAAGAAAATTTCAATTAACTTGTTGAAATATTGCAATCACCCTTATCCAAAAATGAAATTTAAATTAACTTTTTAGCAGTAACACACTCACATTTTTCATAAAACAAACACAGTTTTTTTCAGGAATCTACTCTCTGGAACCTAAAACTAATTTTAAAAAAACATCTTTCTAGGCATCCACTGTCCCTAATCGTGCAAGAAAATTTCAATTGACTTGTTGAAATATTGCAATCACCCTTATTCAAAAACGAAATTTAAATCAACTTTTTAGCAGTAACACCCTCACATTTTTCATAAAACAAACACATTTTTTTCAGGAATCTACTCTCTGAAACCTAATACTAATTTAAAAAAGAAATCTTTCTATGCATCCACTGTCCCTAATCGTGCAAGAAAATTTCAATTGACTTGTTGAAGTATTGCAATCACCCTTATCCAAAAATGAAATTTAAATCAACTTTTTAGCAGTAACACACTCACATTTTTCATAAAACAAACACATTTTTTTCAGGAATCTACTCTCTGGAACCTAAAACTAATTTTAAAAAAACATCTTTCTAGGCATCCACTGTCCCTAATCGTGCAAGAAAATTTCAATTGACTTGTTGAAATATTGCAATAACCCTTATCCAAAAACGAAATTTAAATCAACTTTTTAGCAGTAACACACTCACATTTTTCATAAAACAAACACATTTTTTTCAGGAATCTACTCTCTGAAACCTAAAACTAATTTTAAAAAAATATCTTTCTAGGCATCCACTGTCCCTAATCGTGCAAGAAAATTTCAATTGACTTGTTGAAATATTGCAATCACCCTTATTCAAAAACGAAATTTAAATCAACTTTTTAGCAGTAACACCCTCACATTTTTCATAAAACAAACACATTTTTTTCAGGAATCTACTCTCTGAAACCTAAAACTAATTTAAAAAAAACATCTTTCTAGGCATCCACTCTCCCTAATCTTCCAAGAAAATTTCAATTAACTTGTTGAAATATTGCAATCACCCTTATCCAAAAACGATATTTAAATCAACTTTTTAGCAGTAACACACTCACATTTTTCATAAAACAAACACATTTTTTTCAGGAATCTACTCTCTGGAACCTAAAACTAATTTAAAAAAAACATCTTTCTAGGCATCCACTGTCCCTAATCGTGCAAGAAAATTTCAATTGACTTGTTGAAATATTGCAATCACCCTTATCCAAAAATGAAATTTAAATCAACTTTTTAGCAGTAACACACTCACATTTTTCATAAAACAAACACATTTTTTTCAGGAATCTACTCTCTGGAACCTAAAACTAATTTAAAAAAAACATCTTTCTAGGCATCCACTGTCCCTAATCGTGCAAGAAAATTTCAATTGACTTGTTGAAATATTGCAATCACCCTTATTCAAAAACGAAATTTAAATCAACTTTTTAGCAGTAACACCCTCACATTTTTCATAAAACAAACACATTTTTTTCAGGAATCTACTCTCTGGAACCTAAAACTAATTTGAAAAAAACATCTTTCTAGGCATCCACTGTCCCTAATCGTGCAAGAAAATTTCAATTGACTTGTTGAAGTATTGCAATCACCCTTATCCAAAAACGAAATTTAAATCAACTTTTTAGCAGTAACACACTCACATTTTTCATAAAACAAACACATTTTTTTTCAGGAATCTACTCTCTGGAACCTAAAACTAATTTTAAAAAAACATCTTTCTAGGCATCCACTGTCCCTAATCGTGCAACAAAATTTCAATTGACTTATTGAAATATTGCAATCACCCTTATTCAAAAACGAAATTTAAATCAACTTTTTAGCAGTAACACCCTCACATTTTTCATAAAACAAACAATTTTTTTTCAGGAATCTACTCTGTGAAACCTAATACTAATTTAAAAAAGATATCTTTCTATGCATCCACTCTCCCTAATCGTGCAAGAAATTTTCAATTGACTTGTTGAAATATTGCAATCACCCTTATTCAAAAACGAAATTTAAATCAACTTTTTAGCAGTAACACCCTCACATTTTTCATAAAACAAACACATTTTTTTCAGGAATCTACTCTCTGAAACCTAAAACTAATTAAAAAAAACATCTTTCTAGGCATCCACTCTCCCTAATCTTCCAAGAAAATTTCAATTAACTTATTGATATATTGCAATCACCCTTATCCAAAAACGATATTTAAATCAACTTTTTAGCAGTAACACACTCACATTTTTCATAAAACAAACACATTTTTTTCAGGAATCTACTCTCTGGAACCTAAAACTAATTTTAAAAAAACATCTTTCTAGGCATCCACTGTCCCTAATCGTGCAAGAAAATTTCAATTGACTTGTTGAAATATTGCAATCACCCTTATCCAAAAATGAAATTTAAATCAACTTTTTAGCAGTAACACACTCACATTTTTCATAAAACAAACACATTTTTTTCAGGAATCTACTCTCTGGAACCTAAAACTAATTTAAAAAAACATCTTTCTAGGCATCCACTGTCCCTAATCGTGCAAGAAAATTTCAATTGACTTGTTGAAATATTGCAATCACCCTTATTCAAAAACGAAATTTAAATCAACTTTTTAGCAGTAACACCCTCACATTTTTCATAAAACAAACACATTTTTTTCAGGAATCTACTCTCTGGAACCTAAAACTAATTTGAAAAAAACATCTTTCTAGGCATCCACTGTCCCTAATCGTGCAAGAAAATTTCAATTGACTTGTTGAAGTATTGCAATCACCCTTATCCAAAAACGAAATTTAAATCAACTTTTTAGCAGTAACACACTCACATTTTTCATAAAACAAACACATTTTTTTTCAGGAATCTACTCTCTGGAACCTAAAACTAATTTTAAAAAAACATCTTTCTAGGCATCCACTGTCCCTAATCGTGCAAGAAAATTTCAATTGACTTATTGAAATATTGCAATCACCCTTATTCAAAAACGAAATTTAAATCAACTTTTTAGCAGTAACACCCTCACATTTTTCATAAAACAAACACATTTTTTTCAGGAATCTACTCTCTGGAACCTAAAACTAATTTTAAAAAAACATCTTTCTAGGCATCCACTGTCCCTAATCGTGCAGGAAAATTTCAATTGACTTGTTGAAGTATTGCAATCACCCTTATCCAAAAACGAAATTTAAATCAACTTTTTAGCAGTAACACCCTCACATTTTTCATAAAACAAACACATTTTTTTCAGGAATCTACTCTCTGAAACCTAATACTAATTTAAAAAAGAAATCTTTCTATGCATCCACTGTCCCTAATCGTGCAAGAAAATTTCAATTGACTTGTTGAAGTATTGCAATCACCCTTATCCAAAAACGAAATTTAAATCAACTTTTTAGCAGTAACACACTCACATTTTTCATAAAACAAACACATTTTTTTCAGGAATCTACTCTCTGGAACCTAAAACTAATTTTAAAAAAACATCTTTCTAGGCATCCACTGTCCCTAATCGTGCAAGAAAATTTCAATTGACTTGTTGAAATATTGCAATCACCCTTATCCAAAAACGAAATTTAAATCAACTTTTTAGCAGTAACACACTCACATTTTTCATAAAACAAACACATTTTTTTCAGGAATCTACTCTCTGAAACCTAAAACTAATTTAAAAAAAACATCTCTCTAGGCATCCACTGTCCCTAATCGTGCAAGAAAATTTCAATTGACTTGTTGAAATATTGCAATCACCCTTATCCAAAAACGAAATTTAAATCAACTTTTTAGCAGTAACACACTCACATTTTTCATAAAACAAACACATTTTTTCAGGAATCAACTCTCTGGAACCTAAAACAAATATAAAAAAAAAATCTTTGTATGCATCCACTCTCCCTAATCGTGCAAGAAAATTTCAATTAACTAGTTGAAATAATGCAATCATGCCTATCCTGAAGCTAAATTTAAATAAACTTTTTAGCAGTAACACACTCATATTTTTCATAAAACAAACACATTTTTTTCAGGAATCAACTCTCTGGAACCTAAAACAAATATAAAAAAAAGATCTTTCTATGCATCCACTCTCCCTAATCGTGCAAGAAAATTTGAATTAACTTGTTGAAATGATGCATTCACGCTTATCCTGAAACTAAATTTAAATCAACTTTTTTGCAGTAACACACTCACATTTTTCATGAAACAAATAATTTTTTTTTCAGGAATCCACTCTCTGGAACCTATAACGAATTTGTAAAAAACATCTTTCTAGGCATCCACTCTCCCTAATCTTGCAAGAAAATTTCAATTAACTTGTTGAAATATTGCAATCACCCTTATCCAAAAACAATATTTAAATCAACTTTTTTGCAGTAACACACTCACATTTTTCATAAAACAAACACATTTTTTTCAGGAATCTACTCTCTGGAACCTAAAACTAATTTTTAAAAAACATCTTTCTAGGCATCCACTGTCCCTAATCGTGCAAGAAAATTTCAATTGACTTGTTGAAATATTGCAATCACCCTTATCCAAAAATGAAATTTAAATTAACTTTTTAGCAGTAACACACTCACATTTTTCATGAAACAAACACATTTTTTTCAGGAATCTACTCTCTGGAACCTAAAACTAATTTTAAAAAAACATCTTTCTAGGCATCCACTGTCCCTAATCGTGCAAGAAAATTTCAATTGACTTGTTGAAATATTGCAATCACCCTTATTCAAAAACGAAATTTAAATCAACTTTTTAGCAGTAACACCCTCACATTTTTCATAAAACAAACACATTTTTTTCAGGAATCTACTCTCTGAAACCTAATACTAATTTAAAAAAGAAATCTTTCTGTGCATCCACTGTCCCTAATCGTGCAAGAAAATTTCAATTGACTTGTTGAAGTATTGCAATCACCCTTATCCAAAAACGAAATTTAAATCAACTTTTTAGCAGTAACACACTCACATTTTTCATAAAACAAACACATTTTTTTCAGGAATCTACTCTCTGAAACCTAAAACTAATTTAAAAAAAACATCTCTCTAGGCATCCACTGTCCCTAATCGTGCAAGAAAATTTCAATTGACTTGTTGAAGTATTGCAATCACCCTTATCCAAAAACGAAATTTAAATCAACTTTTTAGCAGTAACACACTCACATTTTTCATAAAACAAACACATTTTTTTTCAGGAATCTACTCTCTGGAACCTAAAACTAATTTTAAAAAAACATCTTTCTAGGCATCCACTGTCCCTAATCGTGCAACAAAATTTCAATTGACTTATTGAAATATTGCAATCACCCTTATTCAAAAACGAAATTTAAATCAACTTTTTAGCAGTAACACCCTCACATTTTTCATAAAACAAACAATTTTTTTTCAGGAATCTACTCTGTGAAACCTAATACTAATTTAAAAAAGATATCTTTCTATGCATCCACTCTCCCTAATCGTGCAAGAAATTTTCAATTGACTTGTTGAAATATTGCAATCACCCTTATTCAAAAACGAAATTTAAATCAACTTTTTAGCAGTAACACCCTCACATTTTTCATAAAACAAACACATTTTTTTCAGGAATCTACTCTCTGAAACCTAAAACTAATTAAAAAAAACATCTTTCTAGGCATCCACTCTCCCTAATCTTCCAAGAAAATTTCAATTAACTTATTGAAATATTGCAATCACCCTTATCCAAAAACGATATTTAAATCAACTTTTTAGCAGTAACACACTCACATTTTTCATAAAACAAACACATTTTTTTCAGGAATCTACTCTCTGGAACCTAAAACTAATTTTAAAAAAACATCTTTCTAGGCATCCACTGTCCCTAATCGTGCAAGAAAATTTCAATTGACTTGTTGAAATATTGCAATCACCCTTATCCAAAAATGAAATTTAAATCAACTTTTTAGCAGTAACACACTCACATTTTTCATAAAACAAACACATTTTTTTCAGGAATCTACTCTCTGGAACCTAAAACTAATTTAAAAAAACATCTTTCTAGGCATCCACTGTCCCTAATCGTGCAAGAAAATTTCAATTGACTTGTTGAAATATTGCAATCACCCTTATTCAAAAACGAAATTTAAATCAACTTTTTAGCAGTAACACCCTCACATTTTTCATAAAACAAACACATTTTTTTCAGGAATCTACTCTCTGGAACCTAAAACTAATTTGAAAAAAACATCTTTCTAGGCATCCACTGTCCCTAATCGTGCAAGAAAATTTCAATTGACTTGTTGAAGTATTGCAATCACCCTTATCCAAAAACGAAATTTAAATCAACTTTTTAGCAGTAACACACTCACATTTTTCATAAAACAAACACATTTTTTTTCAGGAATCTACTCTCTGGAACCTAAAACTAATTTTAAAAAAACATCTTTCTAGGCATCCACTGTCCCTAATCGTGCAAGAAAATTTCAATTGACTTATTGAAATATTGCAATCACCCTTATTTAAAAACGAAATTTAAATCAACTTTTTAGCAGTAACACCCTCACATTTTTCATAAAACAAACACATTTTTTTTCAGGAATCTACTCTCTGGAACCTAAAACTAATTTTAAAAAAACATCTTTCTAGGCATCCACTGTCCCTAATCGTGCAGGAAAATTTCAATTGACTTGTTGAAGTATTGCAATCACCCTTATCCAAAAACGAAATTTAAATCAACTTTTTAGCAGTAACACCCTCACATTTTTCATAAAACAAACACATTTTTTTCAGGAATCTACTCTCTGAAACCTAATACTAATTTAAAAAAGAAATCTTTCTATGCATCCACTGTCCCTAATCGTGCAAGAAAATTTCAATTGACTTGTTGAAGTATTGCAATCACCCTTATCCAAAAACGAAATTTAAATCAACTTTTTAGCAGTAACACACTCACATTTTTCATAAAACAAACACATTTTTTTCAGGAATCTACTCTCTGGAACCTAAAACTAATTTTAAAAAAACATCTTTCTAGGCATCCACTGTCCCTAATCGTGCAAGAAAATTTCAATTGACTTGTTGAAATATTGCAATCACCCTTATCCAAAAACGAAATTTAAATCAACTTTTTAGCAGTAACACACTCACATTTTTCATAAAACAAACACATTTTTTTCAGGAATCTACTCTCTGAAACCTAAAACTAATTTAAAAAAAACATCTCTCTAGGCATCCACTGTCCCTAATCGTGCAAGAAAATTTCAATTGACTTGTTGAAATATTGCAATCACCCTTATCCAAAAACGAAATTTAAATCAACTTTTTAGCAGTAACACACTCACATTTTTCATAAAACAAACACATTTTTTCAGGAATCAACTCTCTGGAACCTAAAACAAATATAAAAAAAAAATCTTTGTATGCATCCACTCTCCCTAATCGTGCAAGAAAATTTCAATTAACTAGTTGAAATAATGCAATCATGCCTATCCTGAAGCTAAATTTAAATAAACTTTTTAGCAGTAACACACTCATATTTTTCATAAAACAAACACATTTTTTTCAGGAATCAACTCTCTGGAACCTAAAACAAATATAAAAAAAAGATCTTTCTATGCATCCACTCTCCCTAATCGTGCAAGAAAATTTGAATTAACTTGTTGAAATGATGCATTCACGCTTATCCTGAAACTAAATTTAAATCAACTTTTTTGCAGTAACACACTCACATTTTTCATGAAACAAATAATTTTTTTTTCAGGAATCCACTCTCTGGAACCTATAACGAATTTGTAAAAAACATCTTTCTAGGCATCCACTCTCCCTAATCTTGCAAGAAAATTTCAATTAACTTGTTGAAATATTGCAATCACCCTTATCCAAAAACAATATTTAAATCAACTTTTTTGCAGTAACACACTCACATTTTTCATAAAACAAACACATTTTTTTCAGGAATCTACTCTCTGGAACCTAAAACTAATTTTTAAAAAACATCTTTCTAGGCATCCACTGTCCCTAATCGTGCAAGAAAATTTCAATTGACTTGTTGAAATATTGCAATCACCCTTATCCAAAAATGAAATTTAAATTAACTTTTTAGCAGTAACACACTCACATTTTTCATGAAACAAACACATTTTTTTCAGGAATCTACTCTCTGGAACCTAAAACTAATTTTAAAAAAACATCTTTCTAGGCATCCACTGTCCCTAATCGTGCAAGAAAATTTCAATTGACTTGTTGAAATATTGCAATCACCCTTATTCAAAAACGAAATTTAAATCAACTTTTTAGCAGTAACACCCTCACATTTTTCATAAAACAAACACATTTTTTTCAGGAATCTACTCTCTGAAACCTAATACTAATTTAAAAAAGAAATCTTTCTATGCATCCACTGTCCCTAATCGTGCAAGAAAATTTCAATTGACTTGTTGAAGTATTGCAATCACCCTTATCCAAAAACGAAATTTAAATCAACTTTTTAGCAGTAACACACTCACATTTTTCATAAAACAAACACATTATTTTCAGGAATCTACTCTCTGGAACCTAAAACTAATTTTAAAAAAACATCTTTCTATGCATCCACTGTCCCTAATCGTGCAAGAAAATTTCAATTGACTTGTTGAAATATTGCAATCACCCTTATCCAAAAAAGAAATTTAAATCAACTTTTTAGCAGTAACACACTCACATTTTTCATAAAACAAACACATTTTTTTCAGGAATCTACTCTGAAACCTAAAACTAATTTAAAAAAAATATCTTTCTAGGCATCCACTGTCCCTAATCGTGCAAGAAAATTTCAATTGACTTGTTGAAGTATTGCAATCACCCTTATCCAAAAACGAAATTTAAATCAACTTTTTAGCAGTAACACCCTCACATTTTTCATAAAACAAAACACATTTTTTTCAGGAATCTACTCTCTGAAACCTAAAACTAATTAAAAAAAACATCTTTCTAGGCATCCACTCTCCCTAATCTTCCAAGAAAATTTCAATTAACTTATTGAAATATTGCAATCACCCTTATCCAAAAACGATATTTAAATCAACTTTTTAGCAGTAACACACTCACATTTTTCATAAAACAAACACATTTTTTTCAGGAATCAACTCTCTGGAACCTAAAACAAATATAAAAAAAACATCTTTCTATGCATCCACTCTCCCTAATCGTGCAAGAAAATTTCAATTAACTTGTTGAAATGATGCATTCACGCTTATCCTGAAACTAAATTTAAATCAACTTTTTTGCAGTAACACACTCACATTTTTCATGAAACAAATAATTTTTTTTTCAGGAATCCACTCTCTGGAACCTATAACGAATTTGTAAAAAACATCTTTCTAGGCATCCACTCTCCCTAATCTTGCAAGAAAATTTCAATTAACTTGTTGAAATATTGCAATCACCCTCATCCAAAAACGATATTTAAATCAACTTTTTTGCAGTAACACACTCACATTTTTCATAAAACAAACACATTTTTTTCAGGAATCTACTCTCTGGAACCTAAAACTAATTAAAAAAAAAAATCTTTCTAGGCATCCACTGTCCCTAATCGTGCAAGAAAATTTCAATTGACTTGTTGAAATATTGCAATCACCCTTATCCAAAAATGAAATTTAAATCAACTTTTTAGCAGTAACACACTCACATTTTTCATAAAACAAACACATTTTTTTCAGGAATCTACTCTCTGGAACCTAAAACTAATTTAAAAAAAACGTCTTTCTAGGCATCCACTGTCCCTAATCGTGCAAGAAAATTTCAATTGACTTGTTGAAATATTGCAATCACCCTTATTCAAAAACGAAATTTAAATCAACTTTTTAGCAGTAACACCCTCACATTTTTCATAAAACAAACACATTTTTTTCAGGAATCTACTCTCTGAAACCTAAAACTAATTAAAAAAAACATCTTTCTAGGCATCCACTCTCCCTAATCTTCCAAGTAAATTTCAATTAACTTATTGAAATATTGCAATCACCCTTATCCAAAAACGATATTTAAATCAACTTTTTAGCAGTAACACACTCACATTTTTCATAAAACAAACACATTTTTTTCAGGAATCTACTCTCTGGAACCTTAAACAAATTTTAAAAAAACATCTTTCTAGGCATCCACTGTCCCTAATCGTGCAAGAAAATTTCAATTGACTTGTTGAAATATTGCAATCACCCTTATCCAAAAATGAAATTTAAATCAACTTTTTAGCAGTAACACACTCACATTTTTCATAAAACAAACACATTTTTTTCAGGAATCTACTCTCTGGAACCTAAAACTAATTTTAAAAAAACATCTTTCTAGGCATCCATTGTCCCTAATCGTGCAAGAAAATTTCAATTGACTTGTTGAAATATTGCAATCACCCTTATTCAAAAACGAAATTTAAATCAACTTTTTAGCAGTAACACCCTCACATTTTTCATAAAACAAACACATTTTTTTCAGGAATCTACTCTCTGAAAACTAATACTAATTTAAAAAAGAAATCTTTCTATGCATCCACTGTCCCTAATCGTGCAAGAAAATTTCAATTGACTTGTTGAAGTATTGCAATCACCCTTATCCAAAAACGAAATTTAAATCAACTTTTTAGCAGTAACACACTCACATTTTTCATAAAACAAACACATTTTTTTCAGGAATCTACTCTCTGGAACCTTAAACAAATTTAAAAAAAACATCTTTCTAGGCATCCACTGTCCCTAATCGTGCAAGAACATTTCAATTGACTTGTTGAAATATTGCAATCACCCTTATCCAAAAATGAAATTTAAATCAACTTTTTAGCAGTAACACACTCACATTTTTCATAAAACAAACACATTTTTTTCAGGAATCTACTCTCTGGAACCTAAAACTAATTTAAAAAAAAGATCTTTCTAGGCATCCACTGTCCCTAATCGTGCAAGAAAATTTCAATTGACTTGTTGAAATATTGCAATCACCCTTATTCAAAAACGAAATTTAAATCAACTTTTTAGCAGTAACACCCTCACATTTTTCATAAAACAAACACATTTTTTTCAGGAATCTACTCTCTGAAACCTAAAACTAATTAAAAAAAACATCTTTCTAGGCATCCACTCTCCCTAATCTTCCAAGAAAATCTCAATTAACTTATTGAAATATTGCAATCACCCTTATCCAAAAACGATATTTAAATCAACTTTTTAGCAGTAACACACTCACATTTTTCATAAAACAAACACATTTTTTTCAGGAATCTACTCTCTGGAACCTAAAACTAATTTAAAAAAAAATCTTTCTAGGCACCCACTGTCCCTAATCGTGCAAGAAAATTTCAATTGACTTGTTGAAATATTGCAATCACCCTTATCCAAAAATGAAATTTAAATCAACTTTTTAGCAGTAACACACTCACATTTTTCATAAAACAAACACATTTTTTTCAGGAATCTACTCTCTGGAACCTAAAACTAATTTAAAAAAAACATCTTTCTAGGCATCCACTGTCCCTAATCGTGCAAGAAAATTTCAATTGACTTGTTGAAATATTGCAATCACCCTTATTCAAAAACGAAATTTAAATCAACTTTTTAGCAGTAACACCCTCACATTTTTCATAAAACAAACACATTTTTTTCAGGAATCTACTCTCTGGAACCTAAAACTAATTTTAAAAAAACATCTTTCTAGGCATCCACTGTCCCTAATCGTGCAGGAAAATTTCAATTGACTTGTTGAAGTATTGCAATCACCCTTATCCAAAAACGAAATTTAAATCAACTTTTTAGCAGTAACACACTCATATTTTTCATAAAACAAACACATTTTTTTCAGGAATCTACTCTCTGAAACCTAAAACTAATTTAAAAAAAACATCTTTCTATGCATCCACTGTCCCTAATCGTGCAAGAAAATTTCAATTGACTTATTGAAATATTGCAATCACCCTTATTCAAAAACGAAATTTAAATCAACTTTTTAGCAGTAACACCCTCACATTTTCATAAAACAAACACATTTTTTTCAGGAATCTACTCTCTGAAACCTAATACTAATTTAAAAAAGAAATCTTTCTATGCATCCACTGTCCCTAATCGTGCAAGAAAATTTCAATTGACTTGTTGAAGTATTGCAATCACCCTTATCCAAAAACGAAATTTAAATCAACTTTTTAGCAGTAACACACTCACATTTTTCATAAAACAAACACATTTTTTTCAGGAATCTACTCTCTGGAACCTAAAACTAATTTTAAAAAAACATCTTTCTAGGCATCCACTGTCCCTAATCGTGCAAGAAAATTTCAATTGACTTGTTGAAATATTGCAATCACCCTTATCCAAAAACGAAATTTAAATCAACTTTTTAGCAGTAACACACTCACATTTTTCATAAAACAAACACATTTTTTTCAGGAATCTACTCTCTGAAACCTAAAACTAATTTTAAAAAAACATCTCTCTAGGCATCCACTGTCCCTAATCGTGCAAGAAAATTTCAATTGACTTGTTGAAATATTGCAATCACCCTTATCCAAAAACGAAATTTAAATCAACTTTTTAGCAGTAACACACTCACATTTTTCATAAAACAAACACATTTTTTCAGGAATCAACTCTCTGGAACCTAAATCAAATATAAAAAAACATCTTTCTATGCATCCACTCTCCCTAATCGTGCAAAAAAATTTCAATTAACTAGTTGAAATAATGCAATCATGCCTATCCTGAAGCTAAATTTAAATAAACTTTTTAGCAGTAACACACTCATATTTTTCATAAAACAAACACATTTTTTTCAGGAATCAACTCTCTGGAACCTAAAACAAATATAAAAAAAAATCTTTCTATGCATCCACTCTCCCTAATCGTGCAAGAAAATTTGAATTAACTTGTTGAAATGATGCATTCACGCTTATCCTGAAACTAAATTTAAATCAACTTTTTTGCAGTAACACACTCACATTTTTCATGAAACAAATAATTTTTTTTTCAGGAATCCACTCTCTGGAACCTATAACGAATTTGTAAAAAACATCTTTCTAGGCATCCACTCTCCCTAATCTTGCAAGAAAATTTCAATTAACTTGTTGAAATATTGCAATCACCCTTATCCAAAAATGAAATTTAAATTAACTTTTTAGCAGTAACACACTCACATTTTTCATAAAACAAACACAGTTTTTTTCAGGAATCTACTCTCTGGAACCTAAAACTAATTTTAGAAAAACATCTTTCTAGGCATCCACTGTCCCTAATCGTGCAAGAAAATTTCAATTGACTTGTTGAAATATTGCAATCACCCTTATTCAAAAACGAAATTTAAATCAACTTTTTAGCAGTAACACCCTCACATTTTTCATAAAACAAACACATTTTTTTCAGGAATCTACTCTCTGAAACCTAATACTAATTTAAAAAAGAAATCTTTCTATGCATCCACTGTCCCTAATCGTGCAAGAAAATTTCAATTGACTTGTTGAAGTATTGCAATCACCCTTATCCAAAAATGAAATTTAAATCAACTTTTTAGCAGTAACACACTCACATTTTTCATAAAACAAACACATTTTTTTCAGGAATCTACTCTCTGGAACCTAAAACTAATTTTAAAAAAACATCTTTCTAGGCATCCACTGTCCCTAATCGTGCAAGAAAATTTCAATTGACTTGTTGAAATATTGCAATAACCCTTATCCAAAAACGAAATTTAAATCAACTTTTTAGCAGTAACACACTCACATTTTTCATAAAACAAACACATTTTTTTCAGGAATCTACTCTCTGAAACCTAAAACTAATTTTAAAAAAATATCTTTCTAGGCATCCACTGTCCCTAATCGTGCAAGAAAATTTCAATTGACTTGTTGAAATATTGCAATCACCCTTATTCAAAAACGAAATTTAAATCAACTTTTTAGCAGTAACACCCTCACATTTTTCATAAAACAAACACATTTTTTTCAGGAATCTACTCTCTGAAACCTAAAACTAATTAAAAAAAAACATCTTTCTAGGCATCCACTCTCCCTAATCTTCCAAGAAAATTTCAATTAACTTGTTGAAATATTGCAATCACCCTTATCCAAAAACGATATTTAAATCAACTTTTTAGCAGTAACACACTCACATTTTTCATAAAACAAACACATTTTTTTCAGGAATCTACTCTCTGGAACCTAAAACTAATTTTAAAAAAACATCTTTCTAGGCATTCACTGTCCCTAATCGTGCAGGAAAATTTCAATTGACTTGTTGAAATATTGCAATCACCCTTATCCAAAAATGAAATTTAAATCAACTTTTTAGCAGTAACACACTCACATTTTTCATAAAACAAACACATTTTTTTCAGGAATCTACTCTCTGGAACCTAAAACTAATTTTTAAAAAACATCTTTCTAGGCATCCACTGTCCCTAATCGTGCAAGAAAATTTCAATTGACTTGTTGAAATATTGCAATCACCCTTATTCAAAAACGAAATTTAAATCAACTTTTTAGCAGTAACACCCTCACATTTTTCATAAAACAAACACATTTTTTTCAGGAATCTACTCTCTGGAACCTAAAACTAATTTGAAAAAAACATCTTTCTAGGCATCCACTGTCCCTAATCGTGCAAGAAAATTTCAATTGACTTGTTGAAGTATTGCAATCACCCTTATCCAAAAACGAAATTTAAATCAACTTTTTAGCAGTAACACACTCACATTTTTCATAAAACAAACACATTTTTTTTCAGGAATCTACTCTCTGGAACCTAAAACTAATTTTAAAAAAACATCTTTCTAGGCATCCACTGTCCCTAATCGTGCAACAAAATTTCAATTGACTTATTGAAATATTGCAATCACCCTTATTCAAAAACGAAATTTAAATCAACTTTTTAGCAGTAACACCCTCACATTTTTCATAAAACAAACAATTTTTTTTCAGGAATCTACTCTGTGAAACCTAATACTAATTTAAAAAAGATATCTTTCTATGCATCCACTCTCCCTAATCGTGCAAGAAATTTTCAATTGACTTGTTGAAATATTGCAATCACCCTTATTCAAAAACGAAATTTAAATCAACTTTTTAGCAGTAACACCCTCACATTTTTCATAAAACAAACAAATTTTTTTCAGGAATCTACTCTCTGAAACCTAAAACTAATTAAAAAAAACATCTTTCTAGGCATCCACTCTCCCTAATCTTCCAAGAAAATTTCAATTAACTTATTGAAATATTGCAATCACCCTTATCCAAAAACGATATTTAAATCAACTTTTTAGCAGTAACACACTCACATTTTTCATAAAACAAACACATTTTTTTCAGGAATCTACTCTCTGGAACCTAAAACTAATTAAAAAAAAACATCTTTCTAGGCATCCACTGTCCCTAATCGTGCAAGAAAATTTCAATTGACTTGTTGAAATATTGCAATCACCCTTATCCAAAAATGAAATTTAAATCAACTTTTTAGCAGTAACACACTCACATTTTTCATAAAACAAACACATTTTTTTCAGGAATCTACTCTCTGGAACCTAAAACTAATTTAAAAAAACATCTTTCTAGGCATCCACTGTCCCTAATCGTGCAAGAAAATTTCAATTGACTTGTTGAAATATT
Source organism: Lissotriton vulgaris (assembly GCF_964263255.1). NCBI lineage: Eukaryota > Metazoa > Chordata > Amphibia > Caudata > Salamandridae > Lissotriton > Lissotriton vulgaris. The sequence continues at coordinate 242,034 of NW_028244439.1, read as the reverse complement.
GCAATCACCCTTATTCAAAAACGAAATTTAAATCAACTTTTTAGCAGTAACACCCTCACATTTTTCATAAAACAAACACATTTTTTTCAGGAATCTACTCTCTGGAACCTAAAACTAATTTGAAAAAAACATCTTTCTAGGCATCCACTGTCCCTAATCGTGCAAGAAAATTTCAATTGACTTGTTGAAGTATTGCAATCACCCTTATCCAAAAACGAAATTTAAATCAACTTTTTAGCAGTAACACACTCACATTTTTCATAAAACAAACACATTTTTTTTCAGGAATCTACTCTCTGGAACCTAAAACTAATTTTTAAAAAACATCTTTCTAGGCATCCACTGTCCCTAATCGTGCAAGAAAATTTCAATTGACTTATTGAAATATTGCAATCACCCTTATTCAAAAACGAAATTTAAATCAACTTTTTAGCAGTAACACCCTCACATTTTTCATAAAACAAACACATTTTTTTCAGGAATCTACTCTCTGGAACCTAAAACTAATTTTAAAAAAACATCTTTCTAGGCATCCACTGTCCCTAATCGTGCAGGAAAATTTCAATTGACTTGTTGAAGTATTGCAATCACCCTTATCCAAAAACGAAATTTAAATCAACTTTTTAGCAGTAACACCCTCACATTTTTCATAAAACAAACACATTTTTTTCAGGAATCTACTCTCTGAAACCTAATACTAATTTAAAAAAGAAATCTTTCTATGCATCCACTGTCCCTAATCGTGCAAGAAAATTTCAATTGACTTGTTGAAGTATTGCAATCACCCTTATCCAAAAACGAAATTTAAATCAACTTTTTAGCAGTAACACACTCACATTTTTCATAAAACAAACACATTTTTTTCAGGAATCTACTCTCTGGAACCTAAAACTAATTTTAAAAAAACATCTTTCTAGGCATCCACTGTCCCTAATCGTGCAAGAAAATTTCAATTGACTTGTTGAAATATTGCAATCACCCTTATCCAAAAACGAAATTTAAATCAACTTTTTAGCAGTAACACACTCACATTTTTCATAAAACAAACACATTTTTTTCAGGAATCTACTCTCTGAAACCTAAAACTAATTTAAAAAAAACATCTCTCTAGGCATCCACTGTCCCTAATCGTGCAAGAAAATTTCAATTGACTTGTTGAAATATTGCAATCACCCTTATCCAAAAACGAAATTTAAATCAACTTTTTAGCAGTAACACACTCACATTTTTCATAAAACAAACACATTTTTTCAGGAATCAACTCTCTGGAACCTAAAACAAATATAAAAAAAAAATCTTTGTATGCATCCACTCTCCCTAATCGTGCAAGAAAATTTCAATTAACTAGTTGAAATAATGCAATCATGCCTATCCTGAAGCTAAATTTAAATAAACTTTTTAGCAGTAACACACTCATATTTTTCATAAAACAAACACATTTTTTTCAGGAATCAACTCTCTGGAACCTAAAACAAATATAAAAAAAAGATCTTTCTATGCATCCACTCTCCCTAATCGTGCAAGAAAATTTGAATTAACTTGTTGAAATGATGCATTCACGCTTATCCTGAAACTAAATTTAAATCAACTTTTTTGCAGTAACACACTCACATTTTTGTTGAAACAAATAATTTTTTTTTCAGGAATCCACTCTCTGGAACCTATAACGAATTTGTAAAAAACATCTTTCTAGGCATCCACTCTCCCTAATCTTGCAAGAAAATTTCAATTAACTTGTTGAAATATTGCAATCACCCTTATCCAAAAACAATATTTAAATCAACTTTTTTGCAGTAACACACTCACATTTTTCATAAAACAAACACATTTTTTTCAGGAATCTACTCTCTGGAACCTAAAACTAATTTTTAAAAAACATCTTTCTAGGCATCCACTGTCCCTAATCGTGCAAGAAAATTTCAATTGACTTGTTGAAATATTGCAATCACCCTTATCCAAAAATGAAATTTAAATTAACTTTTTAGCAGTAACACACTCACATTTTTCATGAAACAAACACATTTTTTTCAGGAATCTACTCTCTGGAACCTAAAACTAATTTTAAAAAAACATCTTTCTAGGCATCCACTGTCCCTAATCGTGCAAGAAAATTTCAATTGACCTGTTGAAATATTGCAATCACCCTTATTCAAAAACGAAATTTAAATCAACTTTTTAGCAGTAACACCCTCACATTTTTCATAAAACAAACACATTTTTTTCAGGAATCTACTCTCTGAAACCTAATACTAATTTAAAAAAGAAATCTTTCTATGCATCCACTGTCCCTAATCGTGCAAGAAAATTTCAATTGACTTGTTGAAGTATTGCAATCACCCTTATCCAAAAACGAAATTTAAATCAACTTTTTAGCAGTAACACACTCACATTTTTCATAAAACAAACACATTATTTTCAGGAATCTACTCTCTGGAACCTAAAACTAATTTTAAAAAAACATCTTTCTAGGCATCCACTGTCCCTAATCGTGCAAGAAAATTTCAATTGACTTGTTGAAATATTGCAATCACCCTTATCCAAAAAAGAAATTTAAATCAACTTTTTAGCAGTAACACACTCACATTTTTCATAAAACAAACACATTTTTTTCAGGAATCTACTCTGAAACCTAAAACTAATTTAAAAAAAATATCTTTCTAGGCATCCACTGTCCCTAATCGTGCAAGAAAATTTCAATTGACTTGTTGAAGTATTGCAATCACCCTTATCCAAAAACGAAATTTAAATCAACTTTTTAGCAGTAACACCCTCACATTTTTCATAAAACAAAACACATTTTTTTCAGGAATCTACTCTCTGAAACCTAAAACTAATTAAAAAAAAACATCTTTCTAGGCATCCACTCTCCCTAATCTTCCAAGAAAATTTCAATTAACTTATTGAAATATTGCAATCACCCTTATCCAAAAACGATATTTAAATCAACTTTTTAGCAGTAACACACTCACATTTTTCATAAAACAAACACATTTTTTTCAGGAATCAACTCTCTGGAACCTAAAACAAATATAAAAAAAACATCTTTCTATGCATCCACTCTCCCTAATCGTGCAAGAAAATTTCAATTAACTTGTTGAAATGATGCATTCACGCTTATCCTGAAAGTAATTTAAATCAACTTTTTTGCAGTAACACACTCACATTTTTCATGAAACAAATAATTTTTTTTTCAGGAATCCACTCTCTGGAACCTATAACGAATTTGTAAAAAACATCTTTCTAGGCATCCACTCTCCCTAATCTTGCAAGAAAATTTCAATTAACTTGTTGAAATATTGCAATCACCCTCATCCAAAAACGATATTTAAATCAACTTTTTTGCAGTAACACACTCACATTTTTCATAAAACAAACACATTTTTTTCAGGAATCTACTCTCTGGAACCTAAAACTAATTAAAAAAAAAATCTTTCTAGGCATCCACTGTCCCTAATCGTGCAAGAAAATTTCAATTGACTTGTTGAAATATTGCAATCACCCTTATCCAAAAATGAAATTTAAATCAACTTTTTAGCACTAACACACTCACATTTTTCATAAAACAAACACATTTTTTTCAGGAATCTACTCTCTGGAACCTAAAACTAATTTAAAAAAAACATCTTTCTAGGCATCCACTGTCCCTAATCGTGCAAGAAAATTTCAATTGACTTGTTGAAATATTGCAATCACCCTTATTCAAAAACGAAATTTAAATCAACTTTTTAGCAGTAACACCCTCACATTTTTCATAAAACAAACACATTTTTTTCAGGAATCTACTCTCTGAAACCTAAAACTAATTAAAAAAAACATCTTTCTAGGCATCCACTCTCCCTAATCTTCCAAGTAAATTTCAATTAACTTATTGAAATATTGCAATCACCCTTATCCAAAAACGATATTTAAATCAACTTTTTAGCAGTAACACACTCACATTTTTCATAAAACAAACACATTTTTTTCAGGAATCTACTCTCTGGAACCTTAAACAAATTTTAAAAAAACATCTTTCTAGGCATCCACTGTCCCTAATCGTGCAAGAAAATTTCAATTGACTTGTTGAAATATTGCAATCACCCTTATCCAAAAATGAAATTTAAATCAACTTTTTAGCAGTAACACACTCACATTTTTCATAAAACAAACACATTTTTTTCAGGAATCTACTCTCTGGAACCTAAAACTAATTTTAAAAAAACATCTTTCTAGGCATCCATTGTCCCTAATCGTGCAAGAAAATTTCAATTGACTTGTTGAAATATTGCAATCACCCTTATTCAAAAACGAAATTTAAATCAACTTTTTAGCAGTAACACCCTCACATTTTTCATAAAACAAACACATTTTTTTCAGGAATCTACTCTCTGAAAACTAATACTAATTTAAAAAAGAAATCTTTCTATGCATCCACTGTCCCTAATCGTGCAAGAAAATTTCAATTGACTTGTTGAAGTATTGCAATCACCCTTATCCAAAAACGAAATTTAAATCAACTTTTTAGCTGTAACACACTCACATTTTTCATAAAACAAACACATTTTTTTCAGGAATCTACTCTCTGGAACCTTAAACAAATTTTAAAAAAACATCTTTCTAGGCATCCACTGTCCCTAATCGTGCAAGAACATTTCAATTGACTTGTTGAAATATTGCAATCACCCTTATCCAAAAATGAAATTTAAATCAACTTTTTAGCAGTAACACACTCACATTTTTCATAAAACAAACACATTTTTTTCAGGAATCTACTCTCTGGAACCTAAAACTAATTTTAAAAAAACATCTTTCTAGGCATCCATTGTCCCTAATCGTGCAATAAAATTTCAATTGACTTGTTGAAATATTGCAATCACCCTTATTCAAAAACGAAATTTAAATCAACTTTTTAGCAGTAACACCCTCACATTTTTCATAAAACAAACACATTTTTTTCAGGAATCTACTCTCTGGAACCTAAAACTAATTTTAAAAAAACATCTTTCTAGGCATCCATTGTCCCTAATCGTGCAAGAAAATTTCAATTGACTTGTTGAAATATTGCAATCACCCTTATTCAAAAACGAAATTTAAATCAACTTTTTAGCAGTAACACCCTCACATTTTTCATAAAACAAACACATTTTTTTCAGGAATCTACTCTCTGAAACCTAATACTAATTTAAAAAAGAAATCTTTCTATGCATCCACTGTCCCTAATCGTGCAAGAAAATTTCAATTGACTTGTTGAAGTATTGCAATCACCCTTATCCAAAAACGAAATTTAAATCAACTTTTTAGCAGTAACACACTCACATTTTTCATAAAACAAACACATTTTTTTCAGGAATCTACTCTCTGGAACCTAAAACTAATTTTAAAAAAACATCTTTCTAGGCATCCACTGTCCCTAATCGTGCAAGAAAATTTCAATTGACTTGTTGAAATATTGCAATCACCCTTATCCAAAAACGAAATTTAAATCAACTTTTTAGCAGTAACACACTCACATTTTTCATAAAACAAACACATTTTTTTCAGGAATCTACTCTCTGAAACCTAAAACTAATTAAAAAAAAACATCTCTCTAGGCATCCACTGTCCCTAATCGTGCAAGAAAATTTCAATTGACTTGTTGAAATATTGCAATCACCCTTATCCAAAAACGAAATTTAAATCAACTTTTTAGCAGTAACACACTCACATTTTTCATAAAACAAACACATTTTTTCAGGAATCAACTCTCTGGAACCTAAAACAAATATAAAAAAAAAATCTTTGTATGCATCCACTCTCCCTAATCGTGCAAGAAAATTTCAATTAACTAGTTGAAATAATGCAATCATGCCTATCCTGAAGCTAAATTTAAATAAACTTTTTAGCAGTAACACACTCATATTTTTCATAAAACAAACACATTTTTTTCAGGAATCAACTCTCTGGAACCTAAAACAAATATAAAAAAAAGATCTTTCTATGCATCCACTCTCCCTAATCGTGCAAGAAAATTTGAATTAACTTGTTGAAATGATGCATTCACGCTTATCCTGAAACTAAATTTAAATCAACTTTTTTGCAGTAACACACTCACATTTTTCATGAAACAAATAATTTTTTTTTCAGGAATCCACTCTCTGGAACCTATAACGAATTTGTAAAAAACATCTTTCTAGGCATCCACTCTCCCTAATCTTGCAAGAAAATTTCAATTAACTTGTTGAAATATTGCAATCACCCTTATCCAAAAACATTATTTAAATCAACTTATTTGCAGTAACACACTCACATTTTTCATAAAACAAACACATTTTTTTCAGGAATCTACTCTCTGGAACCTAAAACTAATTTTTAAAAAACATCTTTCTAGGCATCCACTGTCCCTAATCGTGCAAGAAAATTTCAATTGACTTGTTGAAATATTGCAATCACCCTTATCCAAAAATGAAATTTAAATTAACTTTTTAGCAGTAACACACTCACATTTTTCATGAAACAAACACATTTTTTTCAGGAATCTACTCTCTGGAACCTAAAACTAATTTTAAAAAAACATCTTTCTAGGCATCCACTGTCCCTAATCGTGCAAGAAAATTTCAATTGACTTGTTGAAATATTGCAATCACCCTTATTCAAAAACGAAATTTAAATCAACTTTTTAGCAGTAACACCCTCACATTTTTCATAAAACAAACACATTTTTTTCAGGAATCTACTCTCTGAAACCTAATACTAATTTAAAAAAGAAATCTTTCTATGCATCCACTGTCCCTAATCGTGCAAGAAAATTTCAATTGACTTGTTGAAGTATTGCAATCACCCTTATCCAAAAACGAAATTTAAATCAACTTTTTAGCAGTAACACACTCACATTTTTCATAAAACAAACACATTATTTTCAGGAATCTACTCTCTGGAACCTAAAACTAATTTTAAAAAAACATCTTTCTAGGCATCCACTGTCCCTAATCGTGCAAGAAAATTTCAATTGACTTGTTGAAATATTGCAATCACCCTTATCCAAAAAAGAAATTTAAATCAACTTTTTAGCAGTAACACACTCACATTTTTCATAAAACAAACACATTTTTTTCAGGAATCTACTCTGAAACCTAAAACTAATTTAAAAAAATATCTTTCTAGGCATCCACTGTCCCTAATCGTGCAAGAAAATTTCAATTGACTTGTTGAAGTATTGCAATCACCCTTATCCAAAAACGAAATTTAAATCAACTTTTTAGCAGTAACACCCTCACATTTTTCATAAAACAAAACACATTTTTTTCAGGAATCTACTCTCTGAAACCTAAAACTAATTAAAAAAAACATCTTTCTAGGCATCCACTCTCCCTAATCTTCCAAGAAAATTTCAATTAACTTATTGAAATATTGCAATCACCCTTATCCAAAAACGATATTTAAATCAACTTTTTAGCAGTAACACACTCACATTTTTCATAAAACAAACACATTTTTTTCAGGAATCAACTCTCTGGAACCTAAAACAAATATAAAAAAAACATCTTTCTATGCATCCACTCTCCCTAATCGTGCAAGAAAATTTCAATTAACTTGTTGAAATGATGCATTCACGCTTATCCTGAAACTAAATTTAAATCAACTTTTTTGCAGTAACACACTCACATTTTTCATGAAACAAATAATTTTTTTTTCAGGAATCCACTCTCTGGAACCTATAACGAATTTGTAAAAAACATCTTTCTAGGCATCCACTCTCCCTAATCTTGCAAGAAAATTTCAATTAACTTGTTGAAATATTGCAATCACCCTCATCCAAAAACGATATTTAAATCAACTTTTTTGCAGTAACACACTCACATTTTTCATAAAACAAACACATTTTTTTCAGGAATCTACTCTCTGGAACCTAAAACTAATTAAAAAAAAAAATCTTTCTAGGCATCCACTGTCCCTAATCGTGCAAGAAAATTTCAATTGACTTGTTGAAATATTGCAATCACCCTTATCCAAAAATGAAATTTAAATCAACTTTTTAGCAGTAACACACTCACATTTTTCATAAAACAAACACATTTTTTTCAGGAATCTACTCTCTGGAACCTAAAACTAATTTAAAAAAAACATCTTTCTAGGTATCCACTGTCCCTAATCGTGCAAGAAAATTTCAATTGACTTGTTGAAATATTGCAATCACCCTTATTCAAAAACGAAATTTAAATCAACTTTTTAGCAGTAACACCCTCACATTTTTCATAAAACAAACACATTTTTTTCAGGAATCTACTCTCTGAAACCTAAAACTAATTAAAAAAAACATCTTTCTAGGCATCCACTCTCCCTAATCTTCCAAGTAAATTTCAATTAACTTATTGAAATATTGCAATCACCCTTATCCAAAAACGATATTTAAATCAACTTTTTAGCAGTAACACACTCACATTTTTCATAAAACAAACACATTTTTTTCAGGAATCTACTCTCTGGAACCTTAAACAAATTTTAAAAAAACATCTTTCTAGGCATCCACTGTCCCTAATCGTGCAAGAAAATTTCAATTGACTTGTTGAAATATTGCAATCACCCTTATCCAAAAATGAAATTTAAATCAACTTTTTAGCAGTAACACACTCACATTTTTCATAAAACAAACACATTTTTTTCAGGAATCTACTCTCTGGAACCTAAAACTAATTTTAAAAAAACATCTTTCTAGGCATCCATTGTCCCTAATCGTGCAAGAAAATTTCAATTGACTTGTTGAAATATTGCAATCACCCTTATTCAAAAACGAAATTTAAATCAACTTTTTAGCAGTAACACCCTCACATTTTTCATAAAACAAACACATTTTTTTCAGGAATCTACTCTCTGAAAACTAATACTAATTTAAAAAAGAAATCTTTCTATGCATCCACTGTCCCTAATCGTGCAAGAAAATTTCAATTGACTTGTTGAAGTATTGCAATCACCCTTATCCAAAAACGAAATTTAAATCAACTTTTTAGCAGTAACACACTCACATTTTTCATAAAACAAACACATTTTTTTCAGGAATCTACTCTCTGGAACCTTAAACAAATTTAAAAAAAACATCTTTCTAGGCATCCACTGTCCCTAATCGTGCAAGAACATTTCAATTGACTTGTTGAAATATTGCAATCACCCTTATCCAAAAATGAAATTTAAATCAACTTTTTAGCAGTAACACACTCACATTTTTCATAAAACAAACACATTTTTTTCAGGAATCTACTCTCTGGAACCTAAAACTAATTTAAAAAAAACATCTTTCTAGGCATCCATTGTCCCTAATCGTGCAATAAAATTTCAATTGACTTGTTGAAATATTGCAATCACCCTTATTCAAAAACGAAATTTAAATCAACTTTTTAGCAGTAACACCCTCACATTTTTCATAAAACAAACACATTTTTTTCAGGAATCTACTCTCTGAAACCTAAAACTAATTAAAAAAAACATCTTTCTAGGCATCCACTCTCCCTAATCTTCCAAGAAAATTTCAATTACCTTATTGAAATATTGCAATCACCCTTATCCAAAAACGATATTTAAATCAACTTTTTAGCAGTAACACACTCACATTTTTCATAAAACAAACACATTTTTTTCAGGAATCTACTCTCTGGAACCTAAAACTAATTTAAAAAAAAGATCTTTCTAGGCATCCACTGTCCCTAATCGTGCAAGAAAATTTCAATTGACTTGTTGAAATATTGCAATCACCCTTATTCAAAAACGAAATTTAAATCAACTTTTTAGCAGTAACACCCTCACATTTTTCATAAAACAAACACATTTTTTTCAGGAATCTACTCTCTGAAACCTAAAACTAATTAAAAAAAACATCTTTCTAGGCATCCACTCTCCCTAATCTTCCAAGAAAATTTCAATTAACTTATTGAAATATTGCAATCACCCTTATCCAAAAACGATATTTAAATCAACTTTTTAGCAGTAACACACTCACATTTTTCATAAAACAAACACATTTTTTTCAGGAATCTACTCTCTGGAACCTAAAACTAATTTAAAAAAAAATCTTTCTAGGCATCCACTGTCCCTAATCGTGCAAGAAAATTTCAATTGACTTGTTGAAATATTGCAATCACCCTTATCCAAAAATGAAATTTAAATCAACTTTTTAGCAGTAACACACTCACATTTTTCATAAAACAAACACATTTTTTTCAGGAATCTACTCTCTGGAACCTAAAACTAATTAAAAAAAAACATCTTTCTAGGCATCCACTGTCCCTAATCGTGCAAGAAAATTTCAATTGACTTGTTGAAATATTGCAATCACCCTTATTCAAAAACGAAATTTAAATCAACTTTTTAGCAGTAACACCCTCACATTTTTCATAAAACAAACACATTTTTTTCAGGAATCTACTCTCTGGAACCTAAAACTAATTTTAAAAAAACATCTTTCTAGGCATCCACTGTCCCTAATCGTGCAGGAAAATTTCAATTGACTTGTTGAAGTATTGCAATCACCCTTATCCAAAAACGAAATTTAAATCAACTTTTTAGCAGTAACACACTCACATTTTTCATAAAACAAACACATTTTTTTTCAGGAATCTACTCTTTGGAACCTAAAACTAATTTTAAAAAAACATCTTTCTAGGCATCCAGTGTCCATAATAGTGCAAGAAAATTTCAATTGACTTGTTGAAATATTGCAATCACCCTTATCCAAAAACGAAATTTAAATCAACTTTTTAGCAGTAACACACTCACATTTTTCATAAAACAAACACATTTTTTTCAGGAATCTACTCTCTGAAACCTAAAACTAATTTAAAAAAAACATCTTTCTATGCATCCACTGTCCCTAATCGTGCAAGAAAATTTCAATTGACTTATTGAAATATTGCAATCACCCTTATTCAAAAACGAAATTTAAATCAACTTTTTAGCAGTAACACCCTCACATTTTCATAAAACAAACACATTTTTTTCAGGAATCTACTCTCTGAAACCTAATACTAATTTAAAAAAGAAATCTTTCTATGCATCCACTGTCCCTAATCGTGCAAGAAAATTTCAATTGACTTGTTGAAGTATTGCAATCACCCTTATCCAAAAACGAAATTTAAATCAACTTTTTAGCAGTAACACACTCACATTTTTCATAAAACAAACATATTTTTTTCAGGAATCTACTCTCTGGAACCTAAAACTAATTTTAAAAAAACATCTTTCTAGGCATCCACTGTCCCTAATCGTGCAAGAAAATTTCAATTGACTTGTTGAAATATTGCAATCACCCTTATCCAAAAACGAAATTTAAATCAACTTTTTAGCAGTAACACACTCACATTTTTCATAAAACAAACACATTTTTTTCAGGAATCTACTCTCTGAAACCTAAAACTAATTTTAAAAAAACATCTCTCTAGGCATCCACTGTCCCTAATCGTGCAAGAAAATTTCAATTGACTTGTTGAAATATTGCAATCACCCTTATCCAAAAACGAAATTTAAATCAACTTTTTAGCAGTAACACAGTCACATTTTTCATAAAACAAACAAATTTTTTCAGGAATCAACTCTCTGGAACCTAAAACAAATATAAAAAAACATCTTTCTATGCATCCACTCTCCCTAATCGTGCAAAAAAATTTCAATTAACTAGTTGAAATAATGCAATCATGCCTATCCTGAAGCTAAATTTAAATAAACTTTTTAGCAGTAACACACTCATATTTTTCATAAAACAAACACATTTTTTTCAGGAATCAACTCTCTGGAACCTAAAACAAATATAAAAAAAATCTTTCTATGCATCCACTCTCCCTAATCGTGCAAGAAAATTTGAATTAACTTGTTGAAATGATGCATTCACGCTTATCCTGAAACTAAATTTAAATCAACTTTTTTGCAGTAACACACTCACATTATTCATGAAACAAATAATTTTTTTTTCAGGAATCCACTCTCTGGAACCTATAACGAATTTGTAAAAAACATCTTTCTAGGCATCCACTCTCCCTAATCTTGCAAGAAAATTTCAATTAACTTGTTGAAATATTGCAATCACCCTTATCCAAAAATGAAATTTAAATTAACTTTTTAGCAGTAACACACTCACATTTTTCATAAAACAAACACATTTTTTTCAGGAATCTACTCTCTGGAACCTAAAACAAATTTTTAAAAAACATCTTTCTAGGCATCCACTGTCCCTAATCGTGCAAGAAAATTTCAATTGACTTGTTGAAATATTGCAATCACCCTTATCCAAAAATGAAATTTAAATTAACTTTTTAGCAGTAACACACTCACATTTTTCATGAAACAAACACAGTTTTTTTCAGGAATCTACTCTCTGGAACCTAAAACTAATTTTAAAAAAACATCTTTCTAGGCATCCACTGTCCCTAATCGTGCAAGAAAATTTCAATTGACTTGTTGAAATATTGCAATCACCCTTATTCAAAAACGAAATTTAAATCAACTTTTTAGCAGTAACACCCTCACATTTTTCATAAAACAAACACATTTTTTTCAGGAATCTACTCTCTGAAACCTAATACTAATTTAAAAAAGAAATCTTTCTATGCATCCACTGTCCCTAATCGTGCAAGAAAATTTCAATTGACTTGTTGAAGTATTGCAATCACCCTTATCCAAAAATGAAATTTAAATCAACTTTTTAGCAGTAACACACTCACATTTTTCATAAAACAAACACATTTTTTTCAGGAATCTACTCTCTGGAACCTAAAACTAATTTTAAAAAAACATCTTTCTAGGCATCCACTGTCCCTAATCGTGCAAGAAAATTTCAATTGACTTGTTGAAATATTGCAATAACCCTTATCCAAAAACGAAATTTAAATCAACTTTTTAGCAGTAACACACTCACATTTTTCATAAAACAAACACATTTTTTTCAGGAATCTACTCTCTGAAACCTAAAACTAATTTTAAAAAAATATCTTTCTAGGCATCCACTGTCCCTAATCGTGCAAGAAAATTTCAATTGACTTGTTGAAATATTGCAATCACCCTTATTCAAAAACGAAATTTAAATCAACTTTTTAGCAGTAACACCCTCACATTTTTCATAAAACAAACACATTTTTTTCAGGAATCTACTCTCTGAAACCTAAAACTAATTAAAAAAAAACATCTTTCTAGGCATCCACTCTCCCTAATCTTCCAAGAAAATTTCAATTAACTTGTTGAAATATTGCAATCACCCTTATCCAAAAACGATATTTAAATCAACTTTTTAGCAGTAACACACTCACATTTTTCATAAAACAAACACATTTTTTTCAGGAATCTACTCTCTGGAACCTAAAACTAATTTTAAAAAAACATCTTTCTAGGCATCCACTGTCCCTAATCGTGCAAGAAAATTTCAATTGACTTGTTGAAATATTGCAATCACCCTTATCCAAAAATGAAATTTAAATCAACTTTTTAGCAGTAACACACTCACATTTTTCATAAAACAAACACATTTTTTTCAGGAATCTACTCTCTGGAACCTAAAACTAATTTTAAAAAAACATCTTTCTAGGCATCCACTGTCCCTAATCGTGCAAGAAAATTTCAATTGACTTGTTGAAATATTGCAATCACCCTTATTCAAAAACGAAATTTAAATCAACTTTTTAGCAGTAACACCCTCACATTTTTCATAAAACAAACACATTTTTTCAGGAATCTACTCTCTGGAACCTAAAACTAATTTGAAAAAAACATCTTTCTAGGCATCCACTGTCCCTAATCGGGCAAGAAAATTTCAATTGACTTGTTGAAGTATTGCAATCACCCTTATCCAAAAACGAAATTTAAATCAACTTTTTAGCAGTAACACACTCACATTTTTCATAAAACAAACACATTTTTTTTCAGGAATCTACTCTCTGGAACCTAAAACTAATTTTAAAAAAACATCTTTCTAGGCATCCACTGTCCCTAATCGTGCAACAAAATTTCAATTGACTTATTGAAATATTGCAATCACCCTTATTCAAAAACGAAATTTAAATCAACTTTTTAGCAGTAACACCCTCACATTTTTCATAAAACAAACAAATTTTTTTCAGGAATCTACTCTGTGAAACCTAATACTAATTTAAAAAAGATATCTTTCTATGCATCCACTCTCCCTAATCGTGCAAGAAATTTTCAATTGACTTGTTGAAATATTGCAATCACCCTTATTCAAAAACGAAATTTAAATCAACTTTTTAGCAGTAACACCCTCACATTTTTCATAAAACAAACACATTTTTTTCAGGAATCTACTCTCTGAAACCTAAAACTAATTAAAAAAAACATCTTTCTAGGCATCCACTCTCCCTAATCTTCCAAGAAAATTTCAATTAACTTATTGAAATATTGCAATCACCCTTATCCAAAAACGATATTTAAATCAACTTTTTAGCAGTAACACACTCACATTTTTCATAAAACAAACACATTTTTTTCAGGAATCTACTCTCTGGAACCTAAAACTAATTTTAAAAAAACATCTTTCTAGGCATCCACTGTCCCTAATCGTGCAAGAAAATTTCAATTGACTTGTTGAAATATTGCAATCACCCTTATCCAAAAATGAAATTTAAATCAACTTTTTAGCAGTAACACACTCACATTTTTCATAAAACAAACACATTTTTTTCAGGAATCTACTCCCTGGAACCTAAAACTAATTTAAAAAAACATCTTTCTAGGCCGCCACTGTCCCTAATCGTGCAAGAAAATTTCAATTGACTTGTTGAAATATTGCAATCACCCTTATTCAAAAACGAAATTTAAATCAACTTTTTAGCAGTAACACCCTCACATTTTTCATAAAACAAACACATTTTTTTCAGGAATCTACTCTCTGGAACCTAAAACTAATTTGAAAAAAACATCTTTCTAGGCATCCACTGTCCCTAATCGTGCAAGAAAATTTCAATTGACTTGTTGAAGTATTGCAATCACCCTTATCCAAAAACGAAATTTAAATCAACTTTTTAGCAGTAACACACTCACATTTTTCATAAAACAAACACATTTTTTTCAGGAATCTACTCTCTGGAACCTAAAACTAATTTTAAAAAAACATCTTTCTAGGCATCCACTGTCCCTAATCGTGCAACAAAATTTCAATTGACTTATTGAAATATTGCAATCACCCTTATTCAAAAACGAAATTTAAATCAACTTTTTAGCAGTAACACCCTCACATTTTTCATAAAACAAACACATTTTTTCAGGAATCTACTCTGTGAAACCTAATACTAATTTAAAAAAGATATCTTTCTATGCATCCACTCTCCCTAATCGTGCAAGAAATTTTCAATTGACTTGTTGAAATATTGCAATCACCCTTATTCAAAAACGAAATTTAAATCAACTTTTTAGCAGTAACACCCTCACATTTTTCATAAAACAAACACATTTTTTTCAGGAATCTACTCTCTGAAACCTAAAACTAATTAAAAAAAAACATCTTTCTAGGCATCCACTCTCCCTAATCTTCCAAGAAAATTTCAATTAACTTATTGAAATATTGCAATCACCCTTATCCAAAAACGATATTTAAATCAACTTTTTAGCAGTAACACACTCACATTTTTCATAAAACAAACACATTTTTTTCAGGAATCTACTCTCTGGAACCTAAAACTAATTTTAAAAAAACATCTTTCTAGGCATTCACTGTCCCTAATCGTGCAAGAAAATTTCAATTGACTTGTTGAAATATTGCAATCACCCTTATCCAAAAATGAAATTTAAATCAACTTTTTAGCAGTAACACACTCACATTTTTCATAAAACAAACACATTTTTTTCAGGAATCTACTCTCTGGAACCTAAAACTAATTTTAAAAAAACATCTTTCTAGGCATCCATTGTCCCTAAGTGTGCAAGAAAATTTCAATTGACTTGTTGAAATATTGCAATCACCCTTATTCAAAAACGAAATTTAAATCAACTTTTTAGCAGTAACACCCTCACATTTTTCATAAAACAAACACATTTTTTTCAGGAATCTACTCTCTGAAAACTAATACTAATTTAAAAAAGAAATCTTTCTATGCATCCACTGTCCCTAATCGTGCAAGAAAATTTCAATTGACTTGTTGAAGTATTGCAATCACCCTTATCCAAAAACGAAATTTAAATCAACTTTTTAGCAGTAACACACTCTCATTTTTCATAAAACAAACACATTTTTTTCAGGAATCTACTCTCTGGAACCTAAAACTAATTTTAAAAAAACATCTTTCTAGGCATCCACTGTCCCTAATTGTGCAAGAAAATTTCAATTAACTTGTTGAAATATTGCAATCACCCTTATCCAAAAACGAAATTTAAATCAACTTTTTAGCAGTAACACACTCACATTTTTCATAAAACAAACACATTTTTTTCAGGAATCTACTCTCTGAAACCTAAAACTAATTTTAAAAAAATATCTTTCTAGGCATCCACTGTCCCTAATCGTGCAAGAAAATTTCAATTGACTTGTTGAAATATTGCAATCACCCTATTCAAAAACGAAATTTAAATCAACTTTTTAGCAGTAACACCCTCACATTTTTCATAAAACAAACACATTTTTTTCAGGAATCTACTCTCTGAAACCTAAAACTAATTAAAAAAAACATCTTTCTAGGCATCCACTCTCCCTAATCTTCCAAGAAAATTTCAATTAACTTATTGAAATATTGCAATCACCCTTATCCAAAAACGATATTTAAATCAACTTTTTAGCAGTAACACACTCACATTTTTCATAAAACAAACACATTTTTTTCAGGAATCTACTCTCTGGAACCTAAAACTAATTTAAAAAAAACATCTTTCTAGGCATCCACTGTCCCTAATCGTGCAAGAAAATTTCAATTGACTTGTTGAAATATTGCAATCACCCTTATCCAAAAATGAAATTTAAATCAACTTTTTAGCAGTAACACCCTCACATTTTTCATAAAACAAACACATTTTTTTCAGGAATCTACTCCCTGGAACCTAAAACTAATTTAAAAAAACATCTTTCTAGGCATCCACTGTCCCTAATCGTGCAAGAAAATTTCAATTGACTTGTTGAAATATTGCAATCACCCTTATTCAAAAACGAAATTTAAATCAACTTTTTAGCAGTAACACCCTCACATTTTTCATAAAACAAACACATTTTTTTCAGGAATCTACTCTCTGGAACCTAAAACTAATTTGAAAAAAACATCTTTCTAGGCATCCACTGTCCCTAATCGTGCAAGAAAATTTCAATTGACTTGTTGAAGTATTGCAATCACCCTTATCCAAAAACGAAATTTAAATCAACTTTTTAGCAGTAACACACTCACATTTTTCATAAAACAAACACATTTTTTTTCAGGAATCTACTCTCTGGAACCTAAAACTAATTTTAAAAAAACATCTTTCTAGGCATCCACTGTCCCTAATCGTGCAACAAAATTTCAATTGACTTATTGAAATATTGCAATCACCCTTATTCAAAAACGAAATTTAAATCAACTTTTTAGCAGTAACACCCTCACATTTTTCATAAAACAAACACATTTTTTTCAGGAATCTACTCTGTGAAACCTAATACTAATTTAAAAAAGATATCTTTCTATGCATCCACTCTCCCTAATCGTGCAAGAAATTTTCAATTGACTTGTTGAAATATTGCAATCACCCTTATTCAAAAACAAAATTTAAATCAACTTTTTAGCAGTAACACCCTCACATTTTTCATAAAACAAACACATTTTTTTCAGGAATCTACTCTCTGAAACCTAAAACTAATTAAAAAAAAACATCTTTCTAGGCATCCACTCTCCCTAATCTTCCAAGAAAATTTCAATTAACTTATTGAAATATTGCAATCACCCTTATCCAAAAACGATATTTAAATCAACTTTTTAGCAGTAACACACTCACATTTTTCATAAAACAAACACATTTTTTTCAGGAATCTACTCTCTGGAACCTAAAACTAATTTTAAAAAAACATCTTTCTAGGCATTCACTGTCCCTAATCGTGCAAGAAAATTTCAATTGACTTGTTGAAATATTGCAATCACCCTTATCCAAAAATGAAATTTAAATCAACTTTTTAGCAGTAACACACTCACATTTTTCATAAAACAAACACATTTTTTTCAGGAATCTACTCTCTGGAACCTAAAACTAATTTTAAAAAAACATCTTTCTAGGCATCCATTGTCCCTAAGTGTGCAAGAAAATTTCAATTGACTTGTTGAAATATTGCAATCACCCTTATTCAAAAACGAAATTTAAATCAACTTTTTAGCAGTAACACCCTCACATTTTTCATAAAACAAACACATTTTTTTCAGGAATCTACTCTCTGAAAACTAATACTAATTTAAAAAAGAAATCTTTCTATGCATCCACTGTCCCTAATCGTGCAAGAAAATTTCAATTGACTTGTTGAAGTATTGCAATCACCCTTATCCAAAAACGAAATTTAAATCAACTTTTTAGCAGTAACACACTCTCATTTTTCATAAAACAAACACATTTTTTTCAGGAATCTACTCTCTGGAACCTAAAACTAATTTTAAAAAAACATCTTTCTAGGCATCCACTGTCCCTAATTGTGCAAGAAAATTTCAATTAACTTGTTGAAATATTGCAATCACCCTTATCCAAAAACGAAATTTAAATCAACTTTTTAGCAGTAACACACTCACATTTTTCAAAAAACAAACACATTTTTTTCAGGAATCTACTCTCTGAAACCTAAAACTAATTTTAAAAAAATATCTTTCTAGGCATCCACTGTCCCTAATCGTGCAAGAAAATTTCAATTGACTTGTTGAAATATTGCAATCACCCTTATTCAAAAACGAAATTTAAATCAACTTTTTAGCAGTAACACCCTCACATTTTTCATAAAACAAACACATTTTTTTCAGGAATCTACTCTCTGAAACCTAAAACTAATTAAAAAAAACATCTTTCTAGGCATCCACTCTCCCTAATCTTCCAAGAAAATTTCAATTAACTTATTGAAATATTGCAATCACCCTTATCCAAAAACGATATTTAAATCAACTTTTTAGCAGTAACACACTCACATTTTTCATAAAACAAACACATTTTTTTCAGGAATCTACTCTCTGGAACCTAAAACTAATTTAAAAAAAACATCTTTCTAGGCATCCACTGTCCCTAATCGTGCAAGAAAATTTCAATTGACTTGTTGAAATATTGCAATCACCCTTATCCAAAAATGAAATTTAAATCAACTTTTTAGCAGTAACACACTCACATTTTTCATAAAACAAACACATTTTTTTCAGGAATCTACTCTCTGGAACCTAAAACTAATTTAAAAAAACATCTTTCTAGGCATCCACTGTCCCTAATCGTGCAAGAACATTTCAATTGACTTGTTGAAATATTGCAATCACCCTTATTCAAAAACGAAATTTAAATCAACTTTTTAGCAGTAACACCCTCACATTTTTCATAAAACAAACACATTTTTTTCAGGAATCTACTCTCTGGAACCTAAAACTAATTTTTAAAAAACATCTTTCTAGGCATCCACTGTCCCTAATCGTGCAAGAAAATTTCAATTGACTTGTTGAAGTATTGCAATCACCCTTATCCAAAAACGAAATTTAAATCAACTTTTTAGCAGTAACACCCTCACATTTTTCATAAAACAAAACACATTTTTTTCAGGAATCTACTCTCTGAAACCTAAAACTAATTAAAAAAACATCTTTCTAGGCATCCACTCTCCCTAATCTTCCAAGAAAATTTCAATTAACTTATTGAAATATTGCAATCACCCTTATCCAAAAACGAAATTTAAATCAACTTTTTAGCAGTAACACACTCACATTTTTCATAAAACAAACACATTTTTTTCAGGAATCTACTCTCTGGAACCTAAAACTAATTTTAAAAAAACATCTTTCTAGGCATCCACTGTCCCTAATCGTGCAACAAAATTTCAATTGACTTATTGAAATATTGCAATCACCCTTATTCAAAAACGAAATTTAAATCAACTTTTTAGCAGTAACACCCTCACATTTTTCATAAAACAAACAATTTTTTTTCAGGAATCTACTCTGTGAAACCTAATACTAATTTAAAAAAGATATCTTTCTATGCATCCACTCTCCCTAATCGTGCAAGAAATTTTCAATTGACTTGTTGAAATATTGCAATCACCCTTATTCAAAAACGAAATTTAAATCAACTTTTTAGCAGTAACACCCTCACATTTTTCATAAAACAAACACATTTTTTTCAGGAATCTACTCTCTGAAACCTAAAACTAATTAAAAAAAACATCTTTCTAGGCATCCACTCTCCCTAATCTTCCAAGAAAATTTCAATTAACTTATTGAAATATTGCAATCACCCTTATCCAAAAACGATATTTAAATCAACTTTTTAGCAGTAACACACTCACATTTTTCATAAAACAAACACATTTTTTTCAGGAATCTACTCTCTGGAACCTAAAACTAATTTTAAAAAAACATCTTTCTAGGCATCCACTGTCCCTAATCGTGCAAGAAAATTTCAATTGACTTGTTGAAATATTGCAATCACCCTTATCCAAAAATGAAATTTAAATCAACTTTTTAGCAGTAACACACTCACATTTTTCATAAAACAAACACATTTTTTTCAGGAATCTACTCTCTGGAACCTAAAACTAATTTAAAAAAACATCTTTCTAGGCATCCACTGTCCCTAATCGTGCAAGAAAATTTCAATTGACTTGTTGAAGTATTGCAATCACCCTTATCCAAAAACGAAATTTAAATCAACTTTTTAGCAGTAACACACTCACATTTTTCATAAAACAAACACATTTTTTTTCAGGAATCTACTCTCTGGAACCTAAAACTAATTTTAAAAAAACATCTTTCTAGGCATCCACTGTCCCTAATCGTGCAACAAAATTTCAATTGACTTATTGAAATATTGCAATCACCCTTATTCAAAAACGAAATTTAAATCAACTTTTTAGCAGTAACACCCTCACATTTTTCATAAAACAAACACATTTTTTTCAGGAATCTACTCTGTGAAACCTAATACTAATTTAAAAAAGATATCTTTCTATGCATCCACTCTCCCTAATCGTGCAAGAAATTTTCAATTGACTTGTTGAAATATTGCAATCACCCTTATTCAAAAACGAAATTTAAATCAACTTTTTAGCAGTAACACCCTCACATTTTTCATAAAACAAACACATTTTTTTCAGGAATCTACTCTCTGAAACCTAAAACTAATTAAAAAAAAACATCTTTCTAGGCATCCACTCTCCCTAATCTTCCAAGAAAATTTCAATTAACTTATTGAAATATTGCAATCACCCTTATCCAAAAACGATATTTAAATCAACTTTTTAGCAGTAACACACTCACATTTTTCATAAAACAAACACATTTTTTTCAGGAATCTACTCTCTGGAACCTAAAACTAATTTTAAAAAAACATCTTTCTAGGCATTCACTGTCCCTAATCGTGCAAGAAAATTTCAATTGACTTGTTGAAATATTGCAATCACCCTTATCCAAAAATGAAATTTAAATCAACTTTTTAGCAGTAACACACTCACATTTTTCATAAAACAAACACATTTTTTTCAGGAATCTATTCTCTGGAACCTAAAACTAATTTTAAAAAAACATCTTTCTAGGCATCCATTGTCCCTAAGTGTGCAAGAAAATTTCAATTGACTTGTTGAAATATTGCAATCACCCTTATTCAAAAACGAAATTTAAATCAACTTTTTAGCAGTAACACCCTCACATTTTTCATAAAACAAACACATTTTTTTCAGGAATCTACTCTCTGAAAACTAATACTAATTTAAAAAAGAAATCTTTCTATGCATCCACTGTCCCTAATCGTGCAAGAAAATTTCAATTGACTTGTTGAAGTATTGCAATCACCCTTATCCAAAAACGAAATTTAAATCAACTTTTTAGCAGTAACACACTCTCATTTTTCATAAAACAAACACATTTTTTTCAGGAATCTACTCTCTGGAACCTAAAACTAATTTTAAAAAAACATCTTTCTAGGCATCCACTGTCCCTAATTGTGCAAGAAAATTTCAATTAACTTGTTGAAATATTGCAATCACCCTTATCCAAAAACGAAATTTAAATCAACTTTTTAGCAGTAACACACTCACATTTTTCATAAAACAAACACATTTTTTTCAGGAATCTACTCTCTGAAACCTAAAACTAATTTTAAAAAAATATCTTTCTAGGCATCCACTGTCCCTAATCGTGCAAGAAAATTTCAATTGACTTGTTGAAATATTGCAATCACCCTTATTCAAAAACGAAATTTAAATCAACTTTTTAGCAGTAACACCCTCACATTTTTCATAAAACAAACACATTTTTTTCAGGAATCTACTCTCTGAAACCTAAAACTAATTAAAAAAAACATCTTTCTAGGCATCCACTCTCCCTAATCTTCCAAGAAAATTTCAATTAACTTATTGAAATATTGCAATCACCCTTATCCAAAAACGATATTTAAATCAACTTTTTAGCAGTAACACACTCACATTTTTCATAAAACAAACACATTTTTTTCAGGAATCTACTCTCTGGAACCTAAAACTAATTTAAAAAAAACATCTTTCTAGGCATCCACTGTCCCTAATCGTGCAAGAAAATTTCAATTGACTTGTTGAAATATTGCAATCACCCTTATCCAAAAATGAAATTTAAATCAACTTTTTAGCAGTAACACACTCACATTTTTCATAAAACAAACACATTTTTTTCAGGAATCTACTCTCTGGAACCTAAAACTAATTTAAAAAAACATCTTTCTAGGCATCCACTGTCCCTAATCGTGCAAGAACATTTCAATTGACTTGTTGAAATATTGCAATCACCCTTATTCAAAAACGAAATTTAAATCAACTTTTTAGCAGTAACACCCTCACATTTTTCATAAAACAAACACATTTTTTTCAGGAATCTACTCTCTGGAACCTAAAACTAATTTTAAAAAAACATCTTTCTAGGCATCCACTGTCCCTAATCGTGCAAGAAAATTTCAATTGACTTGTTGAAGTATTGCAATCACCCTTATCCAAAAACGAAATTTAAATCAACTTTTTAGCAGTAACACCCTCACATTTTTCATAAAACAAAACACATTTTTTTCAGGAATCTACTCTCTGAAACCTAAAACTAATTAAAAAAACATCTTTCTAGGCATCCACTCTCCCTAATCTTCCAAGAAAATTTCAATTAACTTATTGAAATATTGCAATCACCCTTATCCAAAAACGAAATTTAAATCAACTTTTTAGCAGTAACACACTCACATTTTTCATAAAACAAACACATTTTTTTCAGGAATCTACTCTCTGGAACCTAAAACTAATTTTAAAAAAACATCTTTCTAGGCATCCACTGTCCCTAATCGTGCAACAAAATTTCAATTGACTTATTGAAATATTGCAATCACCCTTATTCAAAAACGAAATTTAAATCAACTTTTTAGCAGTAACACCCTCACATTTTTCATAAAACAAACAATTTTTTTTTCAGGAATCTACTCTGTGAAACCTAATACTAATTTAAAAAAGATATCTTTCTATGCATCCACTCTCCCTAATCGTGCAAGAAATTTTCAATTGACTTGTTGAAATATTGCAATCACCCTTATTCAAAAACGAAATTTAAATCAACTTTTTAGCAGTAACACCCTCACATTTTTCATAAAACAAACACATTTTTTCAGGAATCTACTCTCTGAAACCTAAAACTAATTAAAAAAAAACATCTTTCTAGGCATCCACTCTCCCTAATCTTCCAAGAAAATTTCAATTAACTTATTGAAATATTGCAATCACCCTTATCCAAAAACGATATTTAAATCAACTTTTTAGCAGTAACACACTCACATTTTTCATAAAACAAACACATTTTTTTCAGGAATCTACTCTCTGGAACCTAAAACTAATTTTAAAAAAACATCTTTCTAGGCATCCACTGTCCCTAATCGTGCAAGAAAATTTCAATTGACTTGTTGAAATATTGCAATCACCCTTATCCAAAAATGAAATTTAAATCAACTTTTTAGCAGTAACACACTCACATTTTTCATAAAACAAACACATTTTTTTCAGGAATCTACTCTCTGGAACCTAAAACTAATTTAAAAAAACATCTTTCTAGGCATCCACTGTCCCTAATCGTGCAAGAAAATTTCAATTGACTTGTTGAAATATTGCAATCACCCTTATTCAAAAACGAAATTTAAATCAACTTTTTAGCAGTAACACCCTCACATTTTTCATAAAACAAACACATTTTTTTCAGGAATCTACTCTCTGGAACCTAAAACTAATTTGAAAAAAACATCTTTCTAGGCATCCACTGTCCCTAATCGTGCAAGAAAATTTCAATTGACTTGTTGAAGTATTGCAATCACCCTTATCCAAAAACGAAATTTAAATCAACTTTTTAGCAGTAACACACTCACATTTTTCATAAAACAAACACATTTTTTTTCAGGAATCTACTCTCTGGAACCTAAAACTAATTTTAAAAAAACATCTTTCTAGGCATCCACTGTCCCTAATCGTGCAAGAAAATTTCAATTGACTTATTGAAATATTGCAATCACCCTTATTCAAAAACGAAATTTAAATCAACTTTTTAGCAGTAACACCCTCACATTTTTCATAAAACAAACACATTTTTTTCAGGAATCTACTCTCTGGAACCTAAAACTAATTTTAAAAAAACATCTTTCTAGGCATCCACTGTCCCTAATCGTGCAGGAAAATTTCAATTGACTTGTTGAAGTATTGCAATCACCCTTATCCAAAAACGAAATTTAAATCAACTTTTTAGCAGTAACACCCTCACATTTTTCATAAAACAAACACATTTTTTTCAGGAATCTACTCTCTGAAACCTAATACTAATTTAAAAAAGAAATCTTTCTATGCATCCACTGTCCCTAATCGTGCAAGAAAATTTCAATTGACTTGTTGAAGTATTGCAATCACCCTTATCCAAAAACGAAATTTAAATCAACTTTTTAGCAGTAACACACTCACATTTTTCATAAAACAAACACATTTTTTTCAGGAATCTACTCTCTGGAACCTAAAACTAATTTTAAAAAAACATCTTTCTAGGCATCCACTGTCCCTAATCGTGCAAGAAAATTTCAATTGACTTGTTGAAATATTGCAATCACCCTTATCCAAAAACGAAATTTAAATCAACTTTTTAGCAGTAACACACTCACATTTTTCATAAAACAAACACATTTTTTTCAGGAATCTACTCTCTGAAACCTAAAACTAATTTAAAAAAAACATCTCTCTAGGCATCCACTGTCCCTAATCGTGCAAGAAAATTTCAATTGACTTGTTGAAATATTGCAATCACCCTTATCCAAAAACGAAATTTAAATCAACTTTTTAGCAGTAACACACTCACATTTTTCATAAAACAAACACATTTTTTCAGGAATCAACTCTCTGGAACCTAAAACAAATATAAAAAAAAAATCTTTGTATGCATCCACTCTCCCTAATCGTGCAAGAAAATTTCAATTAACTAGTTGAAATAATGCAATCATGCCTATCCTGAAGCTAAATTTAAATAAACTTTTTAGCAGTAACACACTCATATTTTTCATAAAACAAACACATTTTTTTCAGGAATCAACTCTCTGGAACCTAAAACAAATATAAAAAAAAGATCTTTCTATGCATCCACTCTCCCTAATCGTGCAAGAAAATTTGAATTAACTTGTTGAAATGATGCATTCACGCTTATCCTGAAACTAAATTTAAATCAACTTTTTTGCAGTAACACACTCACATTTTTCATGAAACAAATAATTTTTTTTTCAGGAATCCACTCTCTGGAACCTATAACGAATTTGTAAAAAACATCTTTCTAGGCATCCACTCTCCCTAATCTTGCAAGAAAATTTCAATTAACTTGTTGAAATATTGCAATCACCCTTATCCAAAAACAATATTTAAATCAACTTTTTTGCAGTAACACACTCACATTTTTCATAAAACAAACACATTTTTTTCAGGAATCTACTCTCTGGAACCTAAAACTAATTTTTAAAAAACATCTTTCTAGGCATCCACTGTCCCTAATCGTGCAAGAAAATTTCAATTGACTTGTTGAAATATTGCAATCACCCTTATTCAAAAACGAAATTTAAATCAACTTTTTAGCAGTAACACCCTCACATTTTTCATAAAACAAACACATTTTTTTCAGGAATCTACTCTCTGAAACCTAAAACTAATTAAAAAAAACATCTTTCTAGGCATCCACTCTCCCTAATCTTCCAAGAAAATTTCAATTAACTTATTGAAATATTGCAATCACCCTTATCCAAAAACGATATTTAAATCAACTTTTTAGCAGTAACACACTCACATTTTTCATAAAACAAACACATTTTTTTCAGGAATCTACTCTCTGGAACCTAAAACTAATTTTAAAAAAACATCTTTCTAGGCATCCACTGTCCCTAATCGTGCAAGAAAATTTCAATTGACTTGTTGAAATATTGCAATCACCCTTATCCAAAAATGAAATTTAAATCAACTTTTTAGCAGTAACACACTCACATTTTTCATAAAACAAACACATTTTTTTCAGGAATCTACTCTCTGGAACCTAAAACTAATTTAAAAAAACATCTTTCTAGGCATCCACTGTCCCTAATCGTGCAAGAAAATTTCAATTGACTTGTTGAAATATTGCAATCACCCTTATTCAAAAACGAAATTTAAATCAACTTTTTAGCAGTAACACCCTCACATTTTTCATAAAACAAACACATTTTTTTCAGGAATCTACTCTCTGGAACCTAAAACTAATTTGAAAAAAACATCTTTCTAGGCATCCACTGTCCCTAATCGTGCAAGAAAATTTCAATTGACTTGTTGAAGTATTGCAATCACCCTTATCCAAAAACGAAATTTAAATCAACTTTTTAGCAGTAACACACTCACATTTTTCATAAAACAAACACATTTTTTTTCAGGAATCTACTCTCTGGAACCTAAAACTAATTTTAAAAAAACATCTTTCTAGGCATCCACTGTCCCTAATCGTGCAAGAAAATTTCAATTGACTTATTGAAATATTGCAATCACCCTTATTCAAAAACGAAATTTAAATCAACTTTTTAGCAGTAACACCCTCACATTTTTCATAAAACAAACACATTTTTTTCAGGAATCTACTCTCTGGAACCTAAAACTAATTTTAAAAAAACATCTTTCTAGGCATCCACTGTCCCTAATCGTGCAGGAAAATTTCAATTGACTTGTTGAAGTATTGCAATCACCCTTATCCAAAAACGAAATTTAAATCAACTTTTTAGCAGTAACACCCTCACATTTTTCATAAAACAAACACATTTTTTTCAGGAATCTACTCTCTGAAACCTAATACTAATTTAAAAAAGAAATCTTTCTATGCATCCACTGTCCCTAATCGTGCAAGAAAATTTCAATTGACTTGTTGAAGTATTGCAATCACCCTTATCCAAAAACGAAATTTAAATCAACTTTTTAGCAGTAACACACTCACATTTTTCATAAAACAAACACATTTTTTTCAGGAATCTACTCTCTGGAACCTAAAACTAATTTTAAAAAAACATCTTTCTAGGCATCCACTGTCCCTAATCGTGCAAGAAAATTTCAATTGACTTGTTGAAATATTGCAATCACCCTTATCCAAAAACGAAATTTAAATCAACTTTTTAGCAGTAACACACTCACATTTTTCATAAAACAAACACATTTTTTTCAGGAATCTACTCTCTGAAACCTAAAACTAATTTAAAAAAAACATCTCTCTAGGCATCCACTGTCCCTAATCGTGCAAGAAAATTTCAATTGACTTGTTGAAATATTGCAATCACCCTTATCCAAAAACGAAATTTAAATCAACTTTTTAGCAGTAACACACTCACATTTTTCATAAAACAAACACATTTTTTCAGGAATCAACTCTCTGGAACCTAAAACAAATATAAAAAAAAAATCTTTGTATGCATCCACTCTCCCTAATCGTGCAAGAAAATTTCAATTAACTAGTTGAAATAATGCAATCATGCCTATCCTGAAGCTAAATTTAAATAAACTTTTTAGCAGTAACACACTCACATTTTTCATAAAACAAACACATTTTTTTCAGGAATCTACTCTCTGAAACCTAAAACTAATTAAAAAAAACATCTTTCTAGGCATCCACTCTCCCTAATCTTCCAAGAAAATTTCAATTAACTTATTGAAATATTGCAATCACCCTTATCCAAAAACGATATTTAAATCAACTTTTTAGCAGTAACACACTCACATTTTTCATAAAACAAACACATTTTTTTCAGGAATCTACTCTCTGGAACCTAAAACTAATTTTAAAAAAACATCTTTCTAGGCATCCACTGTCCCTAATCGTGCAAGAAAATTTCAATTGACTTGTTGAAATATTGCAATCACCCTTATCCAAAAATGAAATTTAAATCAACTTTTTAGCAGTAACACACTCACATTTTTCATAAAACAAACACATTTTTTTCAGGAATCTACTCTCTGGAACCTAAAACTAATTTAAAAAAACATCTTTCTAGGCATCCACTGTCCCTAATCGTGCAAGAAAATTTCAATTGACTTGTTGAAGTATTGCAATCACCCTTATCCAAAAACGAAATTTAAATCAACTTTTTAGCAGTAACACACTCACATTTTTCATAAAACAAACACATTTTTTTTCAGGAATCTACTCTCTGGAACCTAAAACTAATTTTAAAAAAACATCTTTCTAGGCATCCACTGTCCCTAATCGTGCAACAAAATTTCAATTGACTTATTGAAATATTGCAATCACCCTTATTCAAAAACGAAATTTAAATCAACTTTTTAGCAGTAACACCCTCACATTTTTCATAAAACAAACACATTTTTTTCAGGAATCTACTCTGTGAAACCTAATACTAATTTAAAAAAGATATCTTTCTATGCATCCACTCTCCCTAATCGTGCAAGAAATTTTCAATTGACTTGTTGAAATATTGCAATCACCCTTATTCAAAAACGAAATTTAAATCAACTTTTTAGCAGTAACACCCTCACATTTTTCATAAAACAAACACATTTTTTTCAGGAATCTACTCTCTGAAACCTAAAACTAATTAAAAAAAAACATCTTTCTAGGCATCCACTCTCCCTAATCTTCCAAGAAAATTTCAATTAACTTATTGAAATATTGCAATCACCCTTATCCAAAAACGATATTTAAATCAACTTTTTAGCAGTAACACACTCACATTTTTCATAAAACAAACACATTTTTTTCAGGAATCTACTCTCTGGAACCTAAAACTAATTTTAAAAAAACATCTTTCTAGGCATTCACTGTCCCTAATCGTGCAAGAAAATTTCAATTGACTTGTTGAAATATTGCAATCACCCTTATCCAAAAATGAAATTTAAATCAACTTTTTAGCAGTAACACACTCACATTTTTCATAAAACAAACACATTTTTTTCAGGAATCTACTCTCTGGAACCTAAAACTAATTTTAAAAAAACATCTTTCTAGGCATCCATTGTCCCTAAGTGTGCAAGAAAATTTCAATTGACTTGTTGAAATATTGCAATCACCCTTATTCAAAAACGAAATTTAAATCAACTTTTTAGCAGTAACACCCTCACATTTTTCATAAAACAAACACATTTTTTTCAGGAATCTACTCTCTGAAAACTAATACTAATTTAAAAAAGAAATCTTTCTATGCATCCACTGTCCCTAATCGTGCAAGAAAATTTCAATTGACTTGTTGAAGTATTGCAATCACCCTTATCCAAAAACGAAATTTAAATCAACTTTTTAGCAGTAACACACTCACATTTTTCATAAAACAAACACATTTTTTTTCAGGAATCTACTCTCTGGAACCTAAAACTAATTTTAAAAAAACATCTTTCTAGGCATCCACTGTCCCTAATCGTGCAAGAAAATTTCAATTGACTTATTGAAATATTGCAATCACCCTTATTCAAAAACGAAATTTAAATCAACTTTTTAGCAGTAACACCCTCACATTTTTCATAAAACAAACACATTTTTTTCAGGAATCTACTCTCTGGAACCTAAAACTAATTTTAAAAAAACATCTTTCTAGGCATCCACTGTCCCTAATCGTGCAGGAAAATTTCAATTGACTTGTTGAAGTATTGCAATCACCCTTATCCAAAAACGAAATTTAAATCAACTTTTTAGCAGTAACACCCTCACATTTTTCATAAAACAAACACATTTTTTTCAGGAATCTACTCTCTGAAACCTAATACTAATTTAAAAAAGAAATCTTTCTATGCATCCACTGTCCCTAATCGTGCAAGAAAATTTCAATTGACTTGTTGAAGTATTGCAATCACCCTTATCCAAAAACGAAATTTAAATCAACTTTTTAGCAGTAACACACTCACATTTTTCATAAAACAAACACATTTTTTTCAGGAATCTACTCTCTGGAACCTAAAACTAATTTTAAAAAAACATCTTTCTAGGCATCCACTGTCCCTAATCGTGCAAGAAAATTTCAATTGACTTGTTGAAATATTGCAATCACCCTTATCCAAAAACGAAATTTAAATCAACTTTTTAGCAGTAACACACTCACATTTTTCATAAAACAAACACATTTTTTTCAGGAATCTACTCTCTGAAACCTAAAACTAATTTAAAAAAAACATCTCTCTAGGCATCCACTGTCCCTAATCGTGCAAGAAAATTTCAATTGACTTGTTGAAATATTGCAATCACCCTTATCCAAAAACGAAATTTAAATCAACTTTTTAGCAGTAACACACTCACATTTTTCATAAAACAAACACATTTTTTCAGGAATCAACTCTCTGGAACCTAAAACAAATATAAAAAAAAAATCTTTGTATGCATCCACTCTCCCTAATCGTGCAAGAAAATTTCAATTAACTAGTTGAAATAATGCAATCATGCCTATCCTGAAGCTAAATTTAAATAAACTTTTTAGCAGTAACACACTCACATTTTTCATAAAACAAACACATTTTTTTCAGGAATCTACTCTCTGAAACCTAAAACTAATTAAAAAAAACATCTTTCTAGGCATCCACTCTCCCTAATCTTCCAAGAAAATTTCAATTAACTTATTGAAATATTGCAATCACCCTTATCCAAAAACGATATTTAAATCAACTTTTTAGCAGTAACACACTCACATTTTTCATAAAACAAACACATTTTTTTCAGGAATCTACTCTCTGGAACCTAAAACTAATTTTAAAAAAACATCTTTCTAGGCATCCACTGTCCCTAATCGTGCAAGAAAATTTCAATTGACTTGTTGAAATATTGCAATCACCCTTATCCAAAAATGAAATTTAAATCAACTTTTTAGCAGTAACACACTCACATTTTTCATAAAACAAACACATTTTTTTCAGGAATCTACTCTCTGGAACCTAAAACTAATTTAAAAAAACATCTTTCTAGGCATCCACTGTCCCTAATCGTGCAAGAAAATTTCAATTGACTTGTTGAAGTATTGCAATCACCCTTATCCAAAAACGAAATTTAAATCAACTTTTTAGCAGTAACACACTCACATTTTTCATAAAACAAACACATTTTTTTTCAGGAATCTACTCTCTGGAACCTAAAACTAATTTTAAAAAAACATCTTTCTAGGCATCCACTGTCCCTAATCGTGCAACAAAATTTCAATTGACTTATTGAAATATTGCAATCACCCTTATTCAAAAACGAAATTTAAATCAACTTTTTAGCAGTAACACCCTCACATTTTTCATAAAACAAACACATTTTTTTCAGGAATCTACTCTGTGAAACCTAATACTAATTTAAAAAAGATATCTTTCTATGCATCCACTCTCCCTAATCGTGCAAGAAATTTTCAATTGACTTGTTGAAATATTGCAATCACCCTTATTCAAAAACGAAATTTAAATCAACTTTTTAGCAGTAACACCCTCACATTTTTCATAAAACAAACACATTTTTTTCAGGAATCTACTCTCTGAAACCTAAAACTAATTAAAAAAAAACATCTTTCTAGGCATCCACTCTCCCTAATCTTCCAAGAAAATTTCAATTAACTTATTGAAATATTGCAATCACCCTTATCCAAAAACGATATTTAAATCAACTTTTTAGCAGTAACACACTCACATTTTTCATAAAACAAACACATTTTTTTCAGGAATCTACTCTCTGGAACCTAAAACTAATTTTAAAAAAACATCTTTCTAGGCATTCACTGTCCCTAATCGTGCAAGAAAATTTCAATTGACTTGTTGAAATATTGCAATCACCCTTATCCAAAAATGAAATTTAAATCAACTTTTTAGCAGTAACACACTCACATTTTTCATAAAACAAACACATTTTTTTCAGGAATCTACTCTCTGGAACCTAAAACTAATTTTAAAAAAACATCTTTCTAGGCATCCATTGTCCCTAAGTGTGCAAGAAAATTTCAATTGACTTGTTGAAATATTGCAATCACCCTTATTCAAAAACGAAATTTAAATCAACTTTTTAGCAGTAACACCCTCACATTTTTCATAAAACAAACACATTTTTTTCAGGAATCTACTCTCTGAAAACTAATACTAATTTAAAAAAGAAATCTTTCTATGCATCCACTGTCCCTAATCGTGCAAGAAAATTTCAATTGACTTGTTGAAGTATTGCAATCACCCTTATCCAAAAACGAAATTTAAATCAACTTTTTAGCAGTAACACACTCTCATTTTTCATAAAACAAACACATTTTTTTCAGGAATCTACTCTCTGGAACCTAAAACTAATTTTAAAAAAACATCTTTCTAGGCATCCACTGTCCCTAATTGTGCAAGAAAATTTCAATTAACTTGTTGAAATATTGCAATCACCCTTATCCAAAAACGAAATTTAAATCAACTTTTTAGCAGTAACACACTCACATTTTTCATAAAACAAACACATTTTTTTCAGGAATCTACTCTCTGAAACCTAAAACTAATTTTAAAAAAATATCTTTCTAGGCATCCACTGTCCCTAATCGTGCAAGAAAATTTCAATTGACTTGTTGAAATATTGCAATCACCCTTATTCAAAAACGAAATTTAAATCAACTTTTTAGCAGTAACACCCTCACATTTTTCATAAAACAAACACATTTTTTTCAGGAATCTACTCTCTGAAACCTAAAACTAATTAAAAAAAACATCTTTCTAGGCATCCACTCTCCCTAATCTTCCAAGAAAATTTCAATTAACTTATTGAAATATTGCAATCACCCTTATCCAAAAACGATATTTAAATCAACTTTTTAGCAGTAACACACTCACATTTTTCATAAAACAAACACATTTTTTTCAGGAATCTACTCTCTGGAACCTAAAACTAATTTAAAAAAAACATCTTTCTAGGCATCCACTGTCCCTAATCGTGCAAGAAAATTTCAATTGACTTGTTGAAATATTGCAATCACCCTTATCCAAAAATGAAATTTAAATCAACTTTTTAGCAGTAACACACTCACATTTTTCATAAAACAAACACATTTTTTTCAGGAATCTACTCTCTGGAACCTAAAACTAATTTAAAAAAACATCTTTCTAGGCATCCACTGTCCCTAATCGTGCAAGAACATTTCAATTGACTTGTTGAAATATTGCAATCACCCTTATTCAAAAACGAAATTTAAATCAACTTTTTAGCAGTAACACCCTCACATTTTTCATAAAACAAACACATTTTTTTCAGGAATCTACTCTCTGGAACCTAAAACTAATTTTAAAAAAACATCTTTCTAGGCATCCACTGTCCCTAATCGTGCAAGAAAATTTCAATTGACTTGTTGAAGTATTGCAATCACCCTTATCCAAAAACGAAATTTAAATCAACTTTTTAGCAGTAACACCCTCACATTTTTCATAAAACAAAACACATTTTTTTCAGGAATCTACTCTCTGAAACCTAAAACTAATTAAAAAAACATCTTTCTAGGCATCCACTCTCCCTAATCTTCCAAGAAAATTTCAATTAACTTATTGAAATATTGCAATCACCCTTATCCAAAAACGAAATTTAAATCAACTTTTTAGCAGTAACACACTCACATTTTTCATAAAACAAACACATTTTTTTCAGGAATCTACTCTCTGGAACCTAAAACTAATTTTAAAAAAACATCTTTCTAGGCATCCACTGTCCCTAATCGTGCAACAAAATTTCAATTGACTTATTGAAATATTGCAATCACCCTTATTCAAAAACGAAATTTAAATCAACTTTTTAGCAGTAACACCCTCACATTTTTCATAAAACAAACAATTTTTTTTTCAGGAATCTACTCTGTGAAACCTAATACTAATTTAAAAAAGATATCTTTCTATGCATCCACTCTCCCTAATCGTGCAAGAAATTTTCAATTGACTTGTTGAAATATTGCAATCACCCTTATTCAAAAACGAAATTTAAATCAACTTTTTAGCAGTAACACCCTCACATTTTTCATAAAACAAACACATTTTTTTCAGGAATCTACTCTCTGAAACCTAAAACTAATTAAAAAAAACATCTTTCTAGGCATCCACTCTCCCTAATCTTCCAAGAAAATTTCAATTAACTTATTGAAATATTGCAATCACCCTTATCCAAAAACGATATTTAAATCAACTTTTTAGCAGTAACACACTCACATTTTTCATAAAACAAACACATTTTTTTCAGGAATCTACTCTCTGGAACCTAAAACTAATTTTAAAAAAACATCTTTCTAGGCATCCACTGTCCCTAATCGTGCAAGAAAATTTCAATTGACTTGTTGAAATATTGCAATCACCCTTATCCAAAAATGAAATTTAAATCAACTTTTTAGCAGTAACACACTCACATTTTTCATAAAACAAACACATTTTTTTCAGGAATCTACTCTCTGGAACCTAAAACTAATTTAAAAAAACATCTTTCTAGGCATCCACTGTCCCTAATCGTGCAAGAAAATTTCAATTGACTTGTTGAAATATTGCAATCACCCTTATTCAAAAACGAAATTTAAATCAACTTTTTAGCAGTAACACCCTCACATTTTTCATAAAACAAACACATTTTTTTCAGGAATCTACTCTCTGGAACCTAAAACTAATTTGAAAAAAACATCTTTCTAGGCATCCACTGTCCCTAATCGTGCAAGAAAATTTCAATTGACTTGTTGAAGTATTGCAATCACCCTTATCCAAAAACGAAATTTAAATCAACTTTTTAGCAGTAACACACTCACATTTTTCATAAAACAAACACATTTTTTTTCAGGAATCTACTCTCTGGAACCTAAAACTAATTTTAAAAAGAAATCTTTCTAGGCATCCACTGTCCCTAATCGTGCAAGAAAATTTCAATTGACTTGTTGAAGTATTGCAATCACCCTTATCCAAAAACGAAATTTAAATCAACTTTTTAGCAGTAACACACTCACATTTTTCATAAAACAAACACATTTTTTTCAGGAATCTACTCTCTGGAACCTAAAACTAATTTTAAAAAAACATCTTTCTAGGCATCCACTGTCCCTAATCGTGCAAGAAAATTTCAATTGACTTGTTGAAATATTGCAATCACCCTTATCCAAAAACGAAATTTAAATCAACTTTTTAGCAGTAACACACTCACATTTTTCATAAAACAAACACATTTTTTCAGGAATCAACTCTCTGGAACCTAAAACAAATATAAAAAAAAAATCTTTGTATGCATCCACTCTCCCTAATCGTGCAAGAAAATTTCAATTAACTAGTTGAAATAATGCAATCATGCCTATCCTGAAGCTAAATTTAAATAAACTTTTTAGCAGTAACACACTCATATTTTTCATAAAACAAACACATTTTTTTCAGGAATCAACTCTCTGGAACCTAAAACAAATATAAAAAAAAGATCTTTCTATGCATCCACTCTCCCTAATCGTGCAAGAAAATTTGAATTAACTTGTTGAAATGATGCATTCACGCTTATCCTGAAACTAAATTTAAATCAACTTTTTTGCAGTAACACACTCACATTTTTCATGAAACAAATAATTTTTTTTTCAGGAATCCACTCTCTGGAACCTATAACGAATTTGTAAAAAACATCTTTCTAGGCATCCACTCTCCCTAATCTTGCAAGAAAATTTCAATTAACTTGTTGAAATATTGCAATCACCCTTATCCAAAAACAATATTTAAATCAACTTTTTTGCAGTAACACACTCACATTTTTCATAAAACAAACACATTTTTTTCAGGAATCTACTCTCTGGAACCTAAAACTAATTTTTAAAAAACATCTTTCTAGGCATCCACTGTCTCTAATCGTGCAAGAAAATTTCAATTGACTTGTTGAAATATTGCAATCACCCTTATCCAAAAATGAAATTTAAATTAACTTTTTAGCAGTAACACACTCACATTTTTCATGAAACAAACACATTTTTTTCAGGAATCTACTCTCTGGAACCTAAAACTAATTTTAAAAAAACATCTTTCTAGGCATCCACTGTCCCTAATCGTGCAAGAAAATTTCAATTGACTTGTTGAAATATTGCAATCACCCTTATTCAAAAACGAAATTTAAATCAACTTTTTAGCAGTAACACCCTCACATTTTTCATAAAACAAACACATTTTTTTCAGGAATCTACTCTCTGGAACCTAAAACTAATTTTAAAAAAACATCTTTCTAGGCATCCACTGTCCCTAATCGTGCAACAAAATTTCAATTGACTTATTGAAATATTGCAATCACCCTTATTCAAAAACGAAATTTAAATCAACTTTTTAGCAGTAACACCCTCACATTTTTCATAAAACAAACAATTTTTTTTCAGGAATCTACTCTGTGAAACCTAATACTAATTTAAAAAAGATATCTTTCTATGCATCCACTCTCCCTAATCGTGCAAGAAATTTTCAATTGACTTGTTGAAATATTGCAATCACCCTTATTCAAAAACGAAATTTAAATCAACTTTTTAGCAGTAACACCCTCACATTTTTCATAAAACAAACACAATTTTTTCAGGAATCTACTCTCTGAAACCTAAAACTAATTAAAAAAACATCTTTCTAGGCATCCACTCTCCCTAATCTTCCAAGAAAATTTCAATTAACTTATTGAAATATTGCAATCACCCTTATCCAAAAACGATATTTAAATCAACTTTTTAGCAGTAACACACTCACATTTTTCATAAAACAAACACATTTTTTTCAGGAATCTACTCTCTGGAACCTAAAACTAATTTTAAAAAAACATCTTTCTAGGCATCCACTGTCCCTAATCGTGCAAGAAAATTTCAATTGACTTGTTGAAATATTGCAATCACCCTTATCCAAAAATGAAATTTAAATCAACTTTTTAGCAGTAACACACTCACATTTTTCATAAAACAAACACATTTTTTTCAGGAATCTACTCTCTGGAACCTAAAACTAATTTAAAAAAACATCTTTCTAGGCATCCACTGTCCCTAATCGTGCAAGAAAATTTCAATTGACTTGTTGAAATATTGCAATCACCCTTATTCAAAAACGAAATTTAAATCAACTTTTTAGCAGTAACACCCTCACATTTTTCATAAAACAAACACATTTTTTTCAGGAATCTACTCTCTGGAACCTAAAACTAATTTGAAAAAAACATCTTTCTAGGCATCCACTGTCCCTAATCGTGCAAGAAAATTTCAATTGACTTGTTGAAGTATTGCAATCACCCTTATCCAAAAACGAAATTTAAATCAACTTTTTAGCAGTAACACACTCACATTTTTCATAAAACAAACACATTTTTTTTCAGGAATCTACTCTCTGGAACCTAAAACTAATTTTAAAAAAACATCTTTCTAGGCATCCACTGTCCCTAATCGTGCAAGAAAATTTCAATTGACTTATTGAAATATTGCAATCACCCTTATTCAAAAACGAAATTTAAATCAACTTTTTAGCAGTAACACCCTCACATTTTTCATAAAACAAACACATTTTTTTCAGGAATCTACTCTCTGGAACCTAAAACTAATTTTAAAAAAACATCTTTCTAGGCATCCACTGTCCCTAATCGTGCAGGAAAATTTCAATTGACTTGTTGAAGTATTGCAATCACCCTTATCCAAAAACGAAATTTAAATCAACTTTTTAGCAGTAACACCCTCACATTTTTCATAAAACAAACACATTTTTTTCAGGAATCTACTCTCTGAAACCTAATACTAATTTAAAAAAGAAATCTTTCTATGCATCCACTGTCCCTAATCGTGCAAGAAAATTTCAATTGACTTGTTGAAGTATTGCAATCACCCTTATCCAAAAACGAAATTTAAATCAACTTTTTAGCAGTAACACACTCACATTTTTCATAAAACAAACACATTTTTTTCAGGAATCTACTCTCTGGAACCTAAAACTAATTTTAAAAAAACATCTTTCTAGGCATCCACTGTCCCTAATCGTGCAAGAAAATTTCAATTGACTTGTTGAAATATTGCAATCACCCTTATCCAAAAACGAAATTTAAATCAACTTTTTAGCAGTAACACACTCACATTTTTCATAAAACAAACACATTTTTTTCAGGAATCTACTCTCTGAAACCTAAAACTAATTTAAAAAAAACATCTCTCTAGGCATCCACTGTCCCTAATCGTGCAAGAAAATTTCAATTGACTTGTTGAAATATTGCAATCACCCTTATCCAAAAACGAAATTTAAATCAACTTTTTAGCAGTAACACACTCACATTTTTCATAAAACAAACACATTTTTTCAGGAATCAACTCTCTGGAACCTAAAACAAATATAAAAAAAAAATCTTTGTATGCATCCACTCTCCCTAATCGTGCAAGAAAATTTCAATTAACTAGTTGAAATAATGCAATCATGCCTATCCTGAAGCTAAATTTAAATAAACTTTTTAGCAGTAACACACTCATATTTTTCATAAAACAAACACATTTTTTTCAGGAATCAACTCTCTGGAACCTAAAACAAATATAAAAAAAAGATCTTTCTATGCATCCACTCTCCCTAATCGTGCAAGAAAATTTGAATTAACTTGTTGAAATGATGCATTCACGCTTATCCTGAAACTAAATTTAAATCAACTTTTTTGCAGTAACACACTCACATTTTTCATGAAACAAATAATTTTTTTTCAGGAAT
The DNA here is from genome assembly GCF_964263255.1 of Lissotriton vulgaris. Lineage (NCBI taxonomy): Eukaryota > Metazoa > Chordata > Amphibia > Caudata > Salamandridae > Lissotriton > Lissotriton vulgaris. Next base: position 202,784 of record NW_028244439.1, on the reverse strand, counting down.
CCACTCTCTGGAACCTATAACGAATTTGTAAAAAACATCTTTCTAGGCATCCACTCTCCCTAATCTTGCAAGAAAATTTCAATTAACTTGTTGAAATATTGCAATCACCCTTATCCAAAAACAATATTTAAATCAACTTTTTTGCAGTAACACACTCACATTTTTCATAAAACAAACACATTTTTTTCAGGAATCTACTCTCTGGAACCTAAAACTAATTTTTAAAAAACATCTTTCTAGGCATCCACTGTCCCTAATCGTGCAAGAAAATTTCAATTGACTTGTTGAAATATTGCAATCACCCTTATCCAAAAATGAAATTTAAATTAACTTTTTAGCAGTAACACACTCACATTTTTCATGAAACAAACACATTTTTTTCAGGAATCTACTCTCTGGAACCTAAAACTAATTTTAAAAAAACATCTTTCTAGGCATCCACTGTCCCTAATCGTGCAAGAAAATTTCAATTGACTTGTTGAAATATTGCAATCACCCTTATTCAAAAACGAAATTTAAATCAACTTTTTAGCAGTAACACCCTCACATTTTTCATAAAACAAACACATTTTTTTCAGGAATCTACTCTCTGAAACCTAATACTAATTTAAAAAAGAAATCTTTCTATGCATCCACTGTCCCTAATCGTGCAAGAAAATTTCAATTGACTTGTTGAAGTATTGCAATCACCCTTATCCAAAAACGAAATTTAAATCAACTTTTTAGCAGTAACACACTCACATTTTTCATAAAACAAACACATTATTTTCAGGAATCTACTCTCTGGAACCTAAAACTAATTTTAAAAAAACATCTTTCTAGGCATCCACTGTCCCTAATCGTGCAAGAAAATTTCAATTGACTTGTTGAAATATTGCAATCACCCTTATCCAAAAAAGAAATTTAAATCAACTTTTTAGCAGTAACACACTCACATTTTTCATAAAACAAACACATTTTTTTCAGGAATCTACTCTGAAACCTAAAACTAATTTAAAAAAAATATCTTTCTAGGCATCCACTGTCCCTAATCGTGCAAGAAAATTTCAATTGACTTGTTGAAGTATTGCAATCACCCTTATCCAAAAACGAAATTTAAATCAACTTTTTAGCAGTAACACCCTCACATTTTTCATAAAACAAAACACATTTTTTTCAGGAATCTACTCTCTGAAACCTAAAACTAATTAAAAAAAACATCTTTCTAGGCATCCACTCTCCCTAATCTTCCAAGAAAATTTCAATTAACTTATTGAAATATTGCAATCACCCTTATCCAAAAACGATATTTAAATCAACTTTTTAGCAGTAACACACTCACATTTTTCATAAAACAAACACATTTTTTTCAGGAATCAACTCTCTGGAACCTAAAACAAATATAAAAAAAACATCTTTCTATGCATCCACTCTCCCTAATCGTGCAAGAAAATTTCAATTAACTTGTTGAAATGATGCATTCACGCTTATCCTGAAAGTAATTTAAATCAACTTTTTTGCAGTAACACACTCACATTTTTCATGAAACAAATAATTTTTTTTTCAGGAATCCACTCTCTGGAACCTATAACGAATTTGTAAAAAACATCTTTCTAGGCATCCACTCTCCCTAATCTTGCAAGAAAATTTCAATTAACTTGTTGAAATATTGCAATCACCCTCATCCAAAAACGATATTTAAATCAACTTTTTTGCAGTAACACACTCACATTTTTCATAAAACAAACACATTTTTTTCAGGAATCTACTCTCTGGAACCTAAAACTAATTAAAAAAAAAATCTTTCTAGGCATCCACTGTCCCTAATCGTGCAAGAAAATTTCAATTGACTTGTTGAAATATTGCAATCACCCTTATCCAAAAATGAAATTTAAATCAACTTTTTAGCAGTAACACACTCACATTTTTCATAAAACAAACACATTTTTTTCAGGAATCTACTCTCTGGAACCTAAAACTAATTTAAAAAAAACATCTTTCTAGGCATCCACTGTCCCTAATCGTGCAAGAAAATTTCAATTGACTTGTTGAAATATTGCAATCACCCTTATTCAAAAACGAAATTTAAATCAACTTTTTAGCAGTAACACCCTCACATTTTTCATAAAACAAACACATTTTTTTCAGGAATCTACTCTCTGAAACCTAAAACTAATTAAAAAAAACATCTTTCTAGGCATCCACTCTCCCTAATCTTCCAAGTAAATTTCAATTAACTTATTGAAATATTGCAATCACCCTTATCCAAAAACGATATTTAAATCAACTTTTTAGCAGTAACACACTCACATTTTTCATAAAACAAACACATTTTTTTCAGGAATCTACTCTCTGGAACCTTAAACAAATTTTAAAAAAACATCTTTCTAGGCATCCACTGTCCCTAATCGTGCAAGAAAATTTCAATTGACTTGTTGAAATATTGCAATCACCCTTATCCAAAAATGAAATTTAAATCAACTTTTTAGCAGTAACACACTCACATTTTTCATAAAACAAACACATTTTTTTCAGGAATCTACTCTCTGGAACCTAAAACTAATTTTAAAAAAACATCTTTCTAGGCATCCATTGTCCCTAATCGTGCAAGAAAATTTCAATTGACTTGTTGAAATATTGCAATCACCCTTATTCAAAAACGAAATTTAAATCAACTTTTTAGCAGTAACACCCTCACATTTTTCATAAAACAAACACATTTTTTTCAGGAATCTACTCTCTGAAAACTAATACTAATTTAAAAAAGAAATCTTTCTATGCATCCACTGTCCCTAATCGTGCAAGAAAATTTCAATTGACTTGTTGAAGTATTGCAATCACCCTTATCCAAAAACGAAATTTAAATCAACTTTTTAGCAGTAACACACTCACATTTTTCATAAAACAAACACATTTTTTTCAGGAATCTACTCTCTGGAACCTTAAACACATTTTAAAAAAACATCTTTCTAGGCATCCACTGTCCCTAATCGTGCAAGAACATTTCAATTGACTTGTTGAAATATTGCAATCACCCTTATCCAAAAATGAAATTTAAATCAACTTTTTAGCAGTAACACACTCACATTTTTCATAAAACAAACACATTTTTTTCAGGAATCTACTCTCTGGAACCTAAAACTAATTTTAAAAAAACATCTTTCTAGGCATCCATTGTCCCTAATCGTGCAATAAAATTTCAATTGACTTGTTGAAATATTGCAATCACCCTTATTCAAAAACGAAATTTAAATCAACTTTTTAGCAGTAACACCCTCACATTTTTCATAAAACAAACACATTTTTTTCAGGAATCTACTCTCTGGAACCTAAAACTAATTTTAAAAAAACATCTTTCTAGGCATCCATTGTCCCTAATCGTGCAAGAAAATTTCAATTGACTTGTTGAAATATTGCAATCACTCTTATTCAAAAACGAAATTTAAATCAACTTTTTAGCAGTAACACCCTCACATTTTTCATAAAACAAACACATTTTTTTCAGGAATCTACTCTCTGAAACCTAATACTAATTTAAAAAAGAAATCTTTCTATGCATCCACTGTCCCTAATCGTGCAAGAAAATTTCAATTGACTTGTTGAAGTATTGCAATCACCCTTATCCAAAAACGAAATTTAAATCAACTTTTTAGCAGTAACACACTCACATTTTTCATAAAACAAACACATTTTTTTCAGGAATCTACTCTCTGGAACCTAAAACTAATTTTAAAAAAACATCTTTCTAGGCATCCACTGTCCCTAATCGTGCAAGAAAATTTCAATTGACTTGTTGAAATATTGCAATCACCCTTATCCAAAAACGAAACTTAAATCAACTTTTTAGCAGTAACACACTCACATTTTTCATAAAACAAACACATTTTTTTCAGGAATCTACTCTCTGAAACCTAAAACTAATTTAAAAAAAACATCTCTCTAGGCATCCACTGTCCCTAATCGTGCAAGAAAATTTCAATTGACTTGTTGAAATATTGCAATCACCCTTATCCAAAAACGAAATTTAAATCAACTTTTTAGCAGTAACACACTCACATTTTTCATAAAACAAACACATTTTTTCAGGAATCAACTCTCTGGAACCTAAAACAAATATAAAAAAAAAATCTTTGTATGCATCCACTCTCCCTAATCGTGCAAGAAAATTTCAATTAACTAGTTGAAATAATGCAATCATGCCTATCCTGAAGCTAAATTTAAATAAACTTTTTAGCAGTAACACACTCATATTTTTCATAAAACAAACACATTTTTTTCAGGAATCAACTCTCTGGAACCTAAAACAAATATAAAAAAAAGATCTTTCTATGCATCCACTCTCCCTAATCGTGCAAGAAAATTTGAATTAACTTGTTGAAATGATGCATTCACGCTTATCCTGAAACTAAATTTAAATCAACTTTTTTGCAGTAACACACTCACATTTTTCATGAAACAAATAATTTTTTTTTCAGGAATCCACTCTCTGGAACCTATAACGAATTTGTAAAAAACATCTTTCTAGGCATCCACTCTCCCTAATCTTGCAAGAAAATTTCAATTAACTTGTTGAAATATTGCAATCACCCTTATCCAAAAACAATATTTAAATCAACTTATTTGCAGTAACACACTCACATTTTTCATAAAACAAACACATTTTTTTCAGGAATCTACTCTCTGGAACCTAAAACTAATTTTTAAAAAACATCTTTCTAGGCATCCACTGTCCCTAATCGTGCAAGAAAATTTCAATTGACTTGTTGAAATATTGCAATCACCCTTATCCAAAAATGAAATTTAAATTAACTTTTTAGCAGTAACACACTCACATTTTTCATGAAACAAACACATTTTTTTCAGGAATCTACTCTCTGGAACCTAAAACTAATTTTAAAAAAACATCTTTCTAGGCATCCACTGTCCCTAATCGTGCAAGAAAATTTCAATTGACTTGTTGAAATATTGCAATCACCCTTATTCAAAAACGAAATTTAAATCAACTTTTTAGCAGTAACACCCTCACATTTTTCATAAAACAAACACATTTTTTTCAGGAATCTACTCTCTGAAACCTAATACTAATTTAAAAAAGAAATCTTTCTATGCATCCACTGTCCCTAATCGTGCAAGAAAATTTCAATTGACTTGTTGAAGTATTGCAATCACCCTTATCCAAAAACGAAATTTAAATCAACTTTTTAGCAGTAACACACTCACATTTTTCATAAAACAAACACATTATTTTCAGGAATCTACTCTCTGGAACCTAAAACTAATTTTAAAAAAACATCTTTCTAGGCATCCACTGTCCCTAATCGTGCAAGAAAATTTCAATTGACTTGTTGAAATATTGCAATCACCCTTATCCAAAAAAGAAATTTAAATCAACTTTTTAGCAGTAACACACTCACATTTTTCATAAAACAAACACATTTTTTTCAGGAATCTACTCTGAAACCTAAAACTAATTTAAAAAAAATATCTTTCTAGGCATCCACTGTCCCTAATCGTGCAAGAAAATTTCAATTGACTTGTTGAAGTATTGCAATCACCCTTATCCAAAAACGAAATTTAAATCAACTTTTTAGCAGTAACACCCTCACATTTTTCATAAAACAAAACACATTTTTTTCAGGAATCTACTCTCTGAAACCTAAAACTAATTAAAAAAAACATCTTTCTAGGCATCCACTCTCCCTAATCTTCCAAGAAAATTTCAATTAACTTATTGAAATATTGCAATCACCCTTATCCAAAAACGATATTTAAATCAACTTTTTAGCAGTAACACACTCACATTTTTCATAAAACAAACACATTTTTTTCAGGAATCAACTCTCTGGAACCTAAAACAAATATAAAAAAAACATCTTTCTATGCATCCACTCTCCCTAATCGTGCAAGAAAATTTCAATTAACTTGTTGAAATGATGCATTCACGCTTATCCTGAAACTAAATTTAAATCAACTTTTTTGCAGTAACACACTCACATTTTTCATGAAACAAATAATTTTTTTTTCAGGAATCCACTCTCTGGAACCTATAACGAATTTGTAAAAAACATCTTTCTAGGCATCCACTCTCCCTAATCTTGCAAGAAAATTTCAATTAACTTGTTGAAATATTGCAATCACCCTCATCCAAAAACGATATTTAAATCAACTTTTTTGCAGTAACACACTCACATTTTTCATAAAACAAACACATTTTTTTCAGGAATCTACTCTCTGGAACCTAAAACTAATTAAAAAAAAAAATCTTTCTAGGCATCCACTGTCCCTAATCGTGCAAGAAAATTTCAATTGACTTGTTGAAATATTGCAATCACCCTTATCCAAAAATGAAATTTAAATCAACTTTTTAGCAGTAACACACTCACATTTTTCATAAAACAAACACATTTTTTTCAGGAATCTACTCTCTGGAACCTAAAACTAATTTAAAAAAAACATCTTTCTAGGCATCCACTGTCCCTAATCGTGCAAGAAAATTTCAATTGACTTGTTGAAATATTGCAATCACCCTTATTCAAAAACGAAATTTAAATCAACTTTTTAGCAGTAACACCCTCACATTTTTCATAAAACAAACACATTTTTTTCAGGAATCTACTCTCTGAAACCTAAAACTAATTAAAAAAAACATCTTTCTAGGCATCCACTCTCCCTAATCTTCCAAGTAAATTTCAATTAACTTATTGAAATATTGCAATCACCCTTATCCAAAAACGATATTTAAATCAACTTTTTAGCAGTAACACACTCACATTTTTCATAAAACAAACACATTTTTTTCAGGAATCTACTCTCTGGAACCTTAAACAAATTTTAAAAAAACATCTTTCTAGGCATCCACTGTCCCTAATCGTGCAAGAAAATTTCAATTAACTTGTTGAAATATTGCAATCACCCTTATCCAAAAACAATATTTAAATCAACTTTTTTGCAGTAACACACTCACATTTTTCATAAAACAAACACATTTTTTTCAGGAATCTACTCTCTGGAACCTAAAACTAATTTTTAAAAAACATCTTTCTAGGCATCCACTGTCCCTAATCGTGCAAGAAAATTTCAATTGACTTGTTGAAATATTGCAATCACCCTTATCCAAAAATGAAATTTAAATTAACTTTTTAGCAGTAACACACTCACATTTTTCATGAAACAAACACATTTTTTTCAGGAATCTACTCTCTGGAACCTAAAACTAATTTTAAAAAAACATCTTTCTAGGCATCCACTGTCCCTAATCGTGCAAGAAAATTTCAATTGACTTGTTGAAATATTGCAATCACCCTTATTCAAAAACGAAATTTAAATCAACTTTTTAGCAGTAACACCCTCACATTTTTCATAAAACAAACACATTTTTTTCAGGAATCTACTCTCTGAAACCTAATACTAATTTAAAAAAGAAATCTTTCTATGCATCCACTGTCCCTAATCGTGCAAGAAAATTTCAATTGACTTGTTGAAGTATTGCAATCACCCTTATCCAAAAACGAAATTTAAATCAACTTTTTAGCAGTAACACACTCACATTTTTCATAAAACAAACACATTATTTTCAGGAATCTACTCTCTGGAACCTAAAACTAATTTTAAAAAAACATCTTTCTAGGCATCCACTGTCCCTAATCGTGCAAGAAAATTTCAATTGACTTGTTGAAATATTGCAATCACCCTTATCCAAAAAAGAAATTTAAATCAACTTTTTAGCAGTAACACACTCACATTTTTCATAAAACAAACACATTTTTTTCAGGAATCTACTCTGAAACCTAAAACTAATTTAAAAAAAATATCTTTCTAGGCATCCACTGTCCCTAATCGTGCAAGAAAATTTCAATTGACTTGTTGAAGTATTGCAATCACCCTTATCCAAAAACGAAATTTAAATCAACTTTTTAGCAGTAACACCCTCACATTTTTCATAAAACAAAACACATTTTTTTCAGGAATCTACTCTCTGAAACCTAAAACTAATTAAAAAAAACATCTTTCTAGGCATCCACTCTCCCTAATCTTCCAAGAAAATTTCAATTAACTTATTGAAATATTGCAATCACCCTTATCCAAAAACGATATTTAAATCAACTTTTTAGCAGTAACACACTCACATTTTTCATAAAACAAACACATTTTTTTCAGGAATCTACTCTCTGAAACCTAATACTAATTTAAAAAAGAAATCTTTCTATGCATCCACTGTCCCTAATCGTGCAAGAAAATTTCAATTGACTTGTTGAAGTATTGCAATCACCCTTATCCAAAAACGAAATTTAAATCAACTTTTTAGCAGTAACACACTCACATTTTTCATAAAACAAACACATTATTTTCAGGAATCTACTCTCTGGAACCTAAAACTAATTTTAAAAAAACATCTTTCTAGGCATCCACTGTCCCTAATCGTGCAAGAAAATTTCAATTGACTTGTTGAAATATTGCAATCACCCTTATCCAAAAAAGAAATTTAAATCAACTTTTTAGCAGTAACACACTCACATTTTTCATAAAACAAACACATTTTTTTCAGGAATCTACTCTGAAACCTAAAACTAATTTAAAAAAAATATCTTTCTAGGCATCCACTGTCCCTAATCGTGCAAGAAAATTTCAATTGACTTGTTGAAGTATTGCAATCACCCTTATCCAAAAACGAAATTTAAATCAACTTTTTAGCAGTAACACCCTCACATTTTTCATAAAACAAAACACATTTTTTTCAGGAATCTACTCTCTGAAACCTAAAACTAATTAAAAAAAACATCTTTCTAGGCATCCACTCTCCCTAATCTTCCAAGAAAATTTCAATTAACTTATTGAAATATTGCAATCACCCTTATCCAAAAACGATATTTAAATCAACTTTTTAGCAGTAACACACTCACATTTTTCATAAAACAAACACATTTTTTTCAGGAATCAACTCTCTGGAACCTAAAACAAATATAAAAAAAACATCTTTCTATGCATCCACTCTCCCTAATCGTGCAAGAAAATTTCAATTAACTTGTTGAAATGATGCATTCACGCTTATCCTGAAAGTAATTTAAATCAACTTTTTTGCAGTAACACACTCACATTTTTCATGAAACAAATAATTTTTTTTTCAGGAATCCACTCTCTGGAACCTATAACGAATTTGTAAAAAACATCTTTCTAGGCATCCACTCTCCCTAATCTTGCAAGAAAATTTCAATTAACTTGTTGAAATATTGCAATCACCCTCATCCAAAAACGATATTTAAATCAACTTTTTTGCAGTAACACACTCACATTTTTCATAAAACAAACACATTTTTTTCAGGAATCTACTCTCTGGAACCTAAAACTAATTAAAAAAAAAAATCTTTCTAGGCATCCACTGTCCCTAATCGTGCAAGAAAATTTCAATTGACTTGTTGAAATATTGCAATCACCCTTATCCAAAAATGAAATTTAAATCAACTTTTTAGCAGTAACACACTCACATTTTTCATAAAACAAACACATTTTTTTCAGGAATCTACTCTCTGGAACCTAAAACTAATTTAAAAAAAACATCTTTCTAGGCATCCACTGTCCCTAATCGTGCAAGAAAATTTCAATTGACTTGTTGAAATATTGCAATCACCCTTATTCAAAAACGAAATTTAAATCAACTTTTTAGCAGTAACACCCTCACATTTTTCATAAAACAAACACATTTTTTTCAGGAATCTACTCTCTGAAACCTAAAACTAATTAAAAAAAACATCTTTCTAGGCATCCACTCTCCCTAATCTTCCAAGTAAATTTCAATTAACTTATTGAAATATTGCAATCACCCTTATCCAAAAACGATATTTAAATCAACTTTTTAGCAGTAACACACTCACATTTTTCATAAAACAAACACATTTTTTTCAGGAATCTACTCTCTGGAACCTTAAACAAATTTAAAAAAAACATCTTTCTAGGCATCCACTGTCCCTAATCGTGCAAGAAAATTTCAATTGACTTGTTGAAATATTGCAATCACCCTTATCCAAAAATGAAATTTAAATCAACTTTTTAGCAGTAACACACTCACATTTTTCATAAAACAAACACATTTTTTTCAGGAATCTACTCTCTGGAACCTAAAACTAATTTTAAAAAAACATCTTTCTAGGCATCCATTGTCCCTAATCGTGCAAGAAAATTTCAATTGACTTGTTGAAATATTGCAATCACCCTTATTCAAAAACGAAATTTAAATCAACTTTTTAGCAGTAACACCCTCACATTTTTCATAAAACAAACACATTTTTTTCAGGAATCTACTCTCTGAAAACTAATACTAATTTAAAAAAGAAATCTTTCTATGCATCCACTGTCCCTAATCGTGCAAGAAAATTTCAATTGACTTGTTGAAGTATTGCAATCACCCTTATCCAAAAACGAAATTTAAATCAACTTTTTAGCAGTAACACACTCACATTTTTCATAAAACAAACACATTTTTTTCAGGAATCTACTCTCTGGAACCTTAAACACATTTTAAAAAAACATCTTTCTAGGCATCCACTGTCCCTAATCGTGCAAGAACATTTCAATTGACTTGTTGAAATATTGCAATCACCCTTATCCAAAAATGAAATTTAAATCAACTTTTTAGCAGTAACACACTCACATTTTTCATAAAACAAACACATTTTTTTCAGGAATCTACTCTCTGGAACCTAAAACTAATTTTAAAAAAACATCTTTCTAGGCATCCATTGTCCCTAATCGTGCAATAAAATTTCAATTGACTTGTTGAAATATTGCAATCACCCTTATTCAAAAACGAAATTTAAATCAACTTTTTAGCAGTAACACCCTCACATTTTTCATAAAACAAACACATTTTTTTCAGGAATCTACTCTCTGGAACCTAAAACTAATTTTAAAAAAACATCTTTCTAGGCATCCATTGTCCCTAATCGTGCAAGAAAATTTCAATTGACTTGTTGAAATATTGCAATCACCCTTATCCAAAAACGATATTTAAATCAACTTTTTAGCAGTAACACACTCACATTTTTCATAAAACAAACACATTTTTTCCAGGAATCTACTCTCTGGAACCTTAAACAAATTTTAAAAAAACATCTTTCTAGGCATCCACTGTCCCTAATCGTGCAAGAAAATTTCAATTAACTTGTTGAAATATTGCAATCACCCTTATCCAAAAACAATATTTAAATCAACTTTTTTGCAGTAACACACTCACATTTTTCATAAAACAAACACATTTTTTTCAGGAATCTACTCTCTGGAACCTAAAACTAATTTTTAAAAAACATCTTTCTAGGCATCCACTGTCCCTAATCGTGCAAGAAAATTTCAATTGACTTGTTGAAATATTGCAATCACCCTTATCCAAAAATGAAATTTAAATTAACTTTTTAGCAGTAACACACTCACATTTTTCATGAAACAAACACATTTTTTTCAGGAATCTACTCTCTGGAACCTAAAACTAATTTTAAAAAAACATCTTTCTAGGCATCCACTGTCCCTAATCGTGCAAGAAAATTTCAATTGACTTGTTGAAATATTGCAATCACCCTTATTCAAAAACGAAATTTAAATCAACTTTTTAGCAGTAACACCCTCACATTTTTCATAAAACAAACACATTTTTTTCAGGAATCTACTCTCTGAAACCTAATACTAATTTAAAAAAGAAATCTTTCTATGCATCCACTGTCCCTAATCGTGCAAGAAAATTTCAATTGACTTGTTGAAGTATTGCAATCACCCTTATCCAAAAACGAAATTTAAATCAACTTTTTAGCAGTAACACACTCACATTTTTCATAAAACAAACACATTATTTTCAGGAATCTACTCTCTGGAACCTAAAACTAATTTTAAAAAAACATCTTTCTAGGCATCCACTGTCCCTAATCGTGCAAGAAAATTTCAATTGACTTGTTGAAATATTGCAATCACCCTTATCCAAAAAAGAAATTTAAATCAACTTTTTAGCAGTAACACACTCACATTTTTCATAAAACAAACACATTTTTTTCAGGAATCTACTCTGAAACCTAAAACTAATTTAAAAAAAATATCTTTCTAGGCATCCACTGTCCCTAATCGTGCAAGAAAATTTCAATTGACTTGTTGAAGTATTGCAATCACCCTTATCCAAAAACGAAATTTAAATCAACTTTTTAGCAGTAACACCCTCACATTTTTCATAAAACAAAACACATTTTTTTCAGGAATCTACTCTCTGAAACCTAAAACTAATTAAAAAAAACATCTTTCTAGGCATCCACTCTCCCTAATCTTCCAAGAAAATTTCAATTAACTTATTGAAATATTGCAATCACCCTTATCCAAAAACGATATTTAAATCAACTTTTTAGCAGTAACACACTCACATTTTTCATAAAACAAACACATTTTTTTCAGGAATCAACTCTCTGGAACCTAAAACAAATATAAAAAAAACATCTTTCTATGCATCCACTCTCCCTAATCGTGCAAGAAAATTTCAATTAACTTGTTGAAATGATGCATTCACGCTTATCCTGAAAGTAATTTAAATCAACTTTTTTGCAGTAACACACTCACATTTTTCATGAAACAAATAATTTTTTTTTCAGGAATCCACTCTCTGGAACCTATAACGAATTTGTAAAAAACATCTTTCTAGGCATCCACTCTCCCTAATCTTGCAAGAAAATTTCAATTAACTTGTTGAAATATTGCAATCACCCTCATCCAAAAACGATATTTAAATCAACTTTTTTGCAGTAACACACTCACATTTTTCATAAAACAAACACATTTTTTTCAGGAATCTACTCTCTGGAACCTAAAACTAATTAAAAAAAAAAATCTTTCTAGGCATCCACTGTCCCTAATCGTGCAAGAAAATTTCAATTGACTTGTTGAAATATTGCAATCACCCTTATCCAAAAATGAAATTTAAATCAACTTTTTAGCAGTAACACACTCACATTTTTCATAAAACAAACACATTTTTTTCAGGAATCTACTCTCTGGAACCTAAAACTAATTTAAAAAAAACATCTTTCTAGGCATCCACTGTCCCTAATCGTGCAAGAAAATTTCAATTGACTTGTTGAAATATTGCAATCACCCTTATTCAAAAACGAAATTTAAATCAACTTTTTAGCAGTAACACCCTCACATTTTTCATAAAACAAACACATTTTTTTCAGGAATCTACTCTCTGAAACCTAAAACTAATTAAAAAAAACATCTTTCTAGGCATCCACTCTCCCTAATCTTCCAAGTAAATTTCAATTAACTTATTGAAATATTGCAATCACCCTTATCCAAAAACGATATTTAAATCAACTTTTTAGCAGTAACACACTCACATTTTTCATAAAACAAACACATTTTTTTCAGGAATCTACTCTCTGGAACCTTAAACAAATTTAAAAAAAACATCTTTCTAGGCATCCACTGTCCCTAATCGTGCAAGAAAATTTCAATTGACTTGTTGAAATATTGCAATCACCCTTATCCAAAAATGAAATTTAAATCAACTTTTTAGCAGTAACACACTCACATTTTTCATAAAACAAACACATTTTTTTCAGGAATCTACTCTCTGGAACCTAAAACTAATTTTAAAAAAACATCTTTCTAGGCATCCATTGTCCCTAATCGTGCAAGAAAATTTCAATTGACTTGTTGAAATATTGCAATCACCCTTATTCAAAAACGAAATTTAAATCAACTTTTTAGCAGTAACACCCTCACATTTTTCATAAAACAAACACATTTTTTTCAGGAATCTACTCTCTGAAAACTAATACTAATTTAAAAAAGAAATCTTTCTATGCATCCACTGTCCCTAATCGTGCAAGAAAATTTCAATTGACTTGTTGAAGTATTGCAATCACCCTTATCCAAAAACGAAATTTAAATCAACTTTTTAGCAGTAACACACTCACATTTTTCATAAAACAAACACATTTTTTTCAGGAATCTACTCTCTGGAACCTTAAACACATTTTAAAAAAACATCTTTCTAGGCATCCACTGTCCCTAATCGTGCAAGAACATTTCAATTGACTTGTTGAAATATTGCAATCACCCTTATCCAAAAATGAAATTTAAATCAACTTTTTAGCAGTAACACACTCACATTTTTCATAAAACAAACACATTTTTTTCAGGAATCTACTCTCTGGAACCTAAAACTAATTTTAAAAAAACATCTTTCTAGGCATCCATTGTCCCTAATCGTGCAATAAAATTTCAATTGACTTGTTGAAATATTGCAATCACCCTTATTCAAAAACGAAATTTAAATCAACTTTTTAGCAGTAACACCCTCACATTTTTCATAAAACAAACACATTTTTTTCAGGAATCTACTCTCTGGAACCTAAAACTAATTTTAAAAAAACATCTTTCTAGGCATCCATTGTCCCTAATCGTGCAAGAAAATTTCAATTGACTTGTTGAAATATTGCAATCACTCTTATTCAAAAACGAAATTTAAATCAACTTTTTAGCAGTAACACCCTCACATTTTTCATAAAACAAACACATTTTTTTCAGGAATCTACTCTCTGAAACCTAATACTAATTTAAAAAAGAAATCTTTCTATGCATCCACTGTCCCTAATCGTGCAAGAAAATTTCAATTGACTTGTTGAAGTATTGCAATCACCCTTATCCAAAAACGAAATTTAAATCAACTTTTTAGCAGTAACACACTCACATTTTTCATAAAACAAACACATTTTTTTCAGGAATCTACTCTCTGGAACCTAAAACTAATTTTAAAAAAACATCTTTCTAGGCATCCACTGTCCCTAATCGTGCAAGAAAATTTCAATTGACTTGTTGAAATATTGCAATCACCCTTATCCAAAAACGAAACTTAAATCAACTTTTTAGCAGTAACACACTCACATTTTTCATAAAACAAACACATTTTTTTCAGGAATCTACTCTCTGAAACCTAAAACTAATTTAAAAAAAACATCTCTCTAGGCATCCACTGTCCCTAATCGTGCAAGAAAATTTCAATTGACTTGTTGAAATATTGCAATCACCCTTATCCAAAAACGAAATTTAAATCAACTTTTTAGCAGTAACACACTCACATTTTTCATAAAACAAACACATTTTTTCAGGAATCAACTCTCTGGAACCTAAAACAAATATAAAAAAAAAATCTTTGTATGCATCCACTCTCCCTAATCGTGCAAGAAAATTTCAATTAACTAGTTGAAATAATGCAATCATGCCTATCCTGAAGCTAAATTTAAATAAACTTTTTAGCAGTAACACACTCATATTTTTCATAAAACAAACACATTTTTTTCAGGAATCAACTCTCTGGAACCTAAAACAAATATAAAAAAAAGATCTTTCTATGCATCCACTCTCCCTAATCGTGCAAGAAAATTTGAATTAACTTGTTGAAATGATGCATTCACGCTTATCCTGAAACTAAATTTAAATCAACTTTTTTGCAGTAACACACTCACATTTTTCATGAAACAAATAATTTTTTTTTCAGGAATCCACTCTCTGGAACCTATAACGAATTTGTAAAAAACATCTTTCTAGGCATCCACTCTCCCTAATCTTGCAAGAAAATTTCAATTAACTTGTTGAAATATTGCAATCACCCTTATCCAAAAACAATATTTAAATCAACTTATTTGCAGTAACACACTCACATTTTTCATAAAACAAACACATTTTTTTCAGGAATCTACTCTCTGGAACCTAAAACTAATTTTTAAAAAACATCTTTCTAGGCATCCACTGTCCCTAATCGTGCAAGAAAATTTCAATTGACTTGTTGAAATATTGCAATCACCCTTATCCAAAAATGAAATTTAAATTAACTTTTTAGCAGTAACACACTCACATTTTTCATGAAACAAACAAATTTTTTTCAGGAATCTACTCTCTGGAACCTAAAACTAATTTTAAAAAAACATCTTTCTAGGCATCCACTGTCCCTAATCGTGCAAGAAAATTTCAATTGACTTGTTGAAATATTGCAATCACCCTTATTCAAAAACGAAATTTAAATCAACTTTTTAGCAGTAACACCCTCACATTTTTCATAAAACAAACACATTTTTTTCAGGAATCTACTCTCTGAAACCTAATACTAATTTAAAAAAGAAATCTTTCTATGCATCCACTGTCCCTAATCGTGCAAGAAAATTTCAATTGACTTGTTGAAGTATTGCAATCACCCTTATCCAAAAACGAAATTTAAATCAACTTTTTAGCAGTAACACACTCACATTTTTCATAAAACAAACACATTATTTTCAGGAATCTACTCTCTGGAACCTAAAACTAATTTTAAAAAAACATCTTTCTAGGCATCCACTGTCCCTAATCGTGCAAGAAAATTTCAATTGACTTGTTGAAATATTGCAATCACCCTTATCCAAAAAAGAAATTTAAATCAACTTTTTAGCAGTAACACACTCACATTTTTCATAAAACAAACACATTTTTTTCAGGAATCTACTCTGAAACCTAAAACTAATTTAAAAAAAATATCTTTCTAGGCATCCACTGTCCCTAATCGTGCAAGAAAATTTCAATTGACTTGTTGAAGTATTGCAATCACCCTTATCCAAAAACGAAATTTAAATCAACTTTTTAGCAGTAACACACTCACATTTTTCATAAAACAAACACATTTTTTTCAGGAATCAACTCTCTGGAACCTAAAACAAATATAAAAAAAACATCTTTCTATGCATCCACTCTCCCTAATCGTGCAAGAAAATTTCAATTAACTTGTTGAAATGATGCATTCACGCTTATCCTGAAACTAAATTTAAATCAACTTTTTTGCAGTAACACACTCACATTTTTCATGAAACAAATAATTTTTTTTTCAGGAATCCACTCTCTGGAACCTATAACGAATTTGTAAAAAACATCTTTCTAGGCATCCACTCTCCCTAATCTTGCAAGAAAATTTCAATTAACTTGTTGAAATATTGCAATCACCCTCATCCAAAAACGATATTTAAATCAACTTTTTTGCAGTAACACACTCACATTTTTCATAAAACAAACACATTTTTTTCAGGAATCTACTCTCTGGAACCTAAAACTAATTAAAAAAAAAAATCTTTCTAGGCATCCACTGTCCCTAATCGTGCAAGAAAATTTCAATTGACTTGTTGAAATATTGCAATCAACCTTATCCAAAAATGAAATTTAAATCAACTTTTTAGCAGTAACACACTCACATTTTTCATAAAACAAACACATTTTTTTCAGGAATCTACTCTCTGGAACCTAAAACTAATTTAAAAAAAAACATCTTTCTAGGCATCCACTGTCCCTAATCATGCAAGAAAATTTCAATTGACTTGTTGAAATATTGCAATCACCCTTATTCAAAAACGAAATTTAAATCAACTTTTTAGCAGTAACACCCTCACATTTTTCATAAAACAAACACATTTTTTTCAGGAATCTACTCTCTGAAACCTAAAACTAATTAAAAAAAACATCTTTCTAGGCATCCACTCTCCCTAATCTTCCAAGTAAATTTCAATTAACTTATTGAAATATTGCAATCACCCTTATCCAAAAACGATATTTAAATCAACTTTTTAGCAGTAACACACTCACATTTTTCATAAAACAAACACATTTTTTTCAGGAATCTACTCTCTGGAACCTTAAACAAATTTTAAAAAAACATCTTTCTAGGCATCCACTGTCCCTAATCGTGCAAGAAAATTTCAATTGACTTGTTGAAATATTGCAATCACCCTTATCCAAAAATGAAATTTAAAACAACTTTTTAGCAGTAACACACTCACATTTTTCATAAAACAAACACATTTTTTTCAGGAATCTACTCTCTGGAACCTAAAACTAATTTTAAAAAAACATCTTTCTAGGCATCCATTGTCCCTAATCGTGCAAGAAAATTTCAATTGACTTGTTGAAATATTGCAATCACCCTTATTCAAAAACGAAATTTAAATCAACTTTTTAGCAGTAACACCCTCACATTTTTCATAAAACAAACACATTTTTTTCAGGAATCTACTCTCTGAAAACTAATACTAATTTAAAAAAGAAATCTTTCTATGCATCCACTGTCCCTAATCGTGCAAGAAAATTTCAATTGACTTGTTGAAGTATTGCAATCACCCTTATCCAAAAACGAAATTTAAATCAACTTTTTAGCAGTAACACACTCACATTTTTCATAAAACAAACACATTTTTTTCAGGAATCTACTCTCTGGAACCTTAAACAAATTTTAAAAAAACATCTTTCTAGGCATCCACTGTCCCTAATCGTGCAAGAACATTTCAATTGACTTGTTGAAATATTGCAATCACCCTTATCCAAAAATGAAATTTAAATCAACTTTTTAGCAGTAACACACTCACATTTTTCATAAAACAAACACATTTTTTTCAGGAATCTACTCTCTGGAACCTAAAACTAATTTAAAAAAAACATCTTTCTAGGCATCCATTGTCCCTAATCGTGCAATAAAATTTCAATTGACTTGTTGAAATATTGCAATCACCCTTATTCAAAAACGAAATTTAAATCAACTTTTTAGCAGTAACACCCTCACATTTTTCATAAAACAAACACATTTTTTTCAGGAATCTACTCTCTGAAACCTAAAACTAATTAAAAAAAACATCTCTCTAGGCATCCACTCTCCCTAATCTTCCAAGAAAATTTCAATTACCTTATTGAAATATTGCAATCACCCTTATCCAAAAACGATATTTAAATCAACTTTTTAGCAGTAACACACTCACATTTTTCATAAAACAAACACATTTTTTTCAGGAATCTACTCTCTGGAACCTAAAACTAATTTAAAAAAAAGATCTTTCTAGGCATCCACTGTCCCTAATCGTGCAAGAAAATTTCAATTGACTTGTTGAAATATTGCAATCACCCTTATTCAAAAACGAAATTTAAATCAACTTTTTAGCAGTAACACCCTCACATTTTTCATAAAACAAACACATTTTTTTCAGGAATCTACTCTCTGGAACCTAAAACTAATTAAAAAAAAAAATCTTTCTAGGCATCCACTGTCCCTAATCGTGCAAGAAAATTTCAATTGACTTGTTGAAATATTGCAATCAACCTTATCCAAAAATGAAATTTAAATCAACTTTTTAGCAGTAACACACTCACATTTTTCATAAAACAAACACATTTTTTTCAGGAATCTACTCTCTGGAACCTAAAACTAATTTAAAAAAAACATCTTTCTAGGCATCCACTGTCCCTAATCATGCAAGAAAATTTCAATTGACTTGTTGAAATATTGCAATCACCCTTATTCAAAAACGAAATTTAAATCAACTTTTTAGCAGTAACACCCTCACATTTTTCATAAAACAAACACATTTTTTTCAGGAATCTACTCTCTGAAACCTAAAACTAATTAAAAAAAACATCTTTCTAGGCATCCACTCTCCCTAATCTTCCAAGTAAATTTCAATTAACTTATTGAAATATTGCAATCACCCTTATCCAAAAACGATATTTAAATCAACTTTTTAGCAGTAACACACTCACATTTTTCATAAAACAAACACATTTTTTTCAGGAATCTACTCTCTGGAACCTTAAACAAATTTTAAAAAAACATCTTTCTAGGCATCCACTGTCCCTAATCGTGCAAGAAAATTTCAATTGACTTGTTGAAATATTGCAATCACCCTTATCCAAAAATGAAATTTAAAACAACTTTTTAGCAGTAACACACTCACATTTTTCATAAAACAAACACATTTTTTTCAGGAATCTACTCTCTGGAACCTAAAACTAATTTTAAAAAAACATCTTTCTAGGCATCCATTGTCCCTAATCGTGCAAGAAAATTTCAATTGACTTGTTGAAATATTGCAATCACCCTTATTCAAAAACGAAATTTAAATCAACTTTTTAGCAGTAACACCCTCACATTTTTCATAAAACAAACACATTTTTTTCAGGAATCTACTCTCTGAAAACTAATACTAATTTAAAAAAGAAATCTTTCTATGCATCCACTGTCCCTAATCGTGCAAGAAAATTTCAATTGACTTGTTGAAGTATTGCAATCACCCTTATCCAAAAACGAAATTTAAATCAACTTTTTAGCAGTAACACACTCACATTTTTCATAAAACAAACACATTTTTTTCAGGAATCTACTCTCTGGAACCTTAAACAAATTTTAAAAAAACATCTTTCTAGGCATCCACTGTCCCTAATCGTGCAAGAACATTTCAATTGACTTGTTGAAATATTGCAATCACCCTTATCCAAAAATGAAATTTAAATCAACTTTTTAGCAGTAACACACTCACATTTTTCATAAAACAAACACATTTTTTTCAGGAATCTACTCTCTGGAACCTAAAACTAATTTAAAAAAAACATCTTTCTAGGCATCCATTGTCCCTAATCGTGCAATAAAATTTCAATTGACTTGTTGAAATATTGCAATCACCCTTATTCAAAAACGAAATTTAAATCAACTTTTTAGCAGTAACACCCTCACATTTTTCATAAAACAAACACATTTTTTTCAGGAATCTACTCTCTGAAACCTAAAACTAATTAAAAAAAACATCTCTCTAGGCATCCACTCTCCCTAATCTTCCAAGAAAATTTCAATTACCTTATTGAAATATTGCAATCACCCTTATCCAAAAACGATATTTAAATCAACTTTTTAGCAGTAACACACTCACATTTTTCATAAAACAAACACATTTTTTTCAGGAATCTACTCTCTGGAACCTAAAACTAATTTAAAAAAAAGATCTTTCTAGGCATCCACTGTCCCTAATCGTGCAAGAAAATTTCAATTGACTTGTTGAAATATTGCAATCACCCTTATTCAAAAACGAAATTTAAATCAACTTTTTAGCAGTAACACCCTCACATTTTTCATAAAACAAACACATTTTTTTCAGGAATCTACTCTCTGGAACCTAAAACTAATTAAAAAAAAAAATCTTTCTAGGCATCCACTGTCCCTAATCGTGCAAGAAAATTTCAATTGACTTGTTGAAATATTGCAATCAACCTTATCCAAAAATGAAATTTAAATCAACTTTTTAGCAGTAACACACTCACATTTTTCATAAAACAAACACATTTTTTTCAGGAATCTACTCTCTGGAACCTAAAACTAATTTAAAAAAAACATCTTTCTAGGCATCCACTGTCCCTAATCATGCAAGAAAATTTCAATTGACTTGTTGAAATATTGCAATCACCCTTATTCAAAAACGAAATTTAAATCAACTTTTTAGCAGTAACACCCTCACATTTTTCATAAAACAAACACATTTTTTTCAGGAATCTACTCTCTGAAACCTAAAACTAATTAAAAAAAACATCTTTCTAGGCATCCACTCTCCCTAATCTTCCAAGTAAATTTCAATTAACTTATTGAAATATTGCAATCACCCTTATCCAAAAACGATATTTAAATCAACTTTTTAGCAGTAACACACTCACATTTTTCATAAAACAAACACATTTTTTTCAGGAATCTACTCTCTGGAACCTTAAACAAATTTTAAAAAAACATCTTTCTAGGCATCCACTGTCCCTAATCGTGCAAGAAAATTTCAATTGACTTGTTGAAATATTGCAATCACCCTTATCCAAAAATGAAATTTAAAACAACTTTTTAGCAGTAACACACTCACATTTTTCATAAAACAAACACATTTTTTTCAGGAATCTACTCTCTGGAACCTAAAACTAATTTTAAAAAAACATCTTTCTAGGCATCCATTGTCCCTAATCGTGCAAGAAAATTTCAATTGACTTGTTGAAATATTGCAATCACCCTTATTCAAAAACGAAATTTAAATCAACTTTTTAGCAGTAACACCCTCACATTTTTCATAAAACAAACACATTTTTTTCAGGAATCTACTCTCTGAAAACTAATACTAATTTAAAAAAGAAATCTTTCTATGCATCCACTGTCCCTAATCGTGCAAGAAAATTTCAATTGACTTGTTGAAGTATTGCAATCACCCTTATCCAAAAACGAAATTTAAATCAACTTTTTAGCAGTAACACACTCACATTTTTCATAAAACAAACACATTTTTTTCAGGAATCTACTCTCTGGAACCTTAAACAAATTTTAAAAAAACATCTTTCTAGGCATCCACTGTCCCTAATCGTGCAAGAACATTTCAATTGACTTGTTGAAATATTGCAATCACCCTTATCCAAAAATGAAATTTAAATCAACTTTTTAGCAGTAACACACTCACATTTTTCATAAAACAAACACATTTTTTTCAGGAATCTACTCTCTGGAACCTAAAACTAATTTAAAAAAAACATCTTTCTAGGCATCCATTGTCCCTAATCGTGCAATAAAATTTCAATTGACTTGTTGAAATATTGCAATCACCCTTATTCAAAAACGAAATTTAAATCAACTTTTTAGCAGTAACACCCTCACATTTTTCATAAAACAAACACATTTTTTTCAGGAATCTACTCTCTGAAACCTAAAACTAATTAAAAAAAACATCTCTCTAGGCATCCACTCTCCCTAATCTTCCAAGAAAATTTCAATTACCTTATTGAAATATTGCAATCACCCTTATCCAAAAACGATATTTAAATCAACTTTTTAGCAGTAACACACTCACATTTTTCATAAAACAAACACATTTTTTTCAGGAATCTACTCTCTGGAACCTAAAACTAATTTAAAAAAAAGATCTTTCTAGGCATCCACTGTCCCTAATCGTGCAAGAAAATTTCAATTGACTTGTTGAAATATTGCAATCACCCTTATTCAAAAACGAAATTTAAATCAACTTTTTAGCAGTAACACCCTCACATTTTTCATAAAACAAACACATTTTTTTCAGGAATCTACTCTCTGAAACCTAAAACTAATTAAAAAAAACATCTTTCTAGGCATCCACTCTCCCTAATCTTCCAAGAAAATTTCAATTAACTTATTGAAATATTGCAATCACCCTTATCCAAAAACGATATTTAAATCAACTTTTTACCAGTAACACACTCACATTTTTCATAAAACAAACACATTTTTTTCAGGAATCTACTCTCTGGAACCTAAAACTAATTTAAAAAAAAATCTTTCTAGGCATCCACTGTCCCTAATCGTGCAAGAAAATTTCAATTGACTTGTTGAAATATTGCAATCACCCTCATCCAAAAATGAAATTTAAATCAACTTTTTAGCAGTAACACACTCACATTTTTCATAAAACAAACACATTTTTTTCAGGAATCTACTCTCTGGAACCTAAAACTAATTAAAAAAAAACATCTTTCTAGGCATCCACTGTCCCTAATCGTGCAAGAAAATTTCAATTGACTTGTTGAAATATTGCAATCACCCTTATTCAAAAACGAAATTTAAATCAACTTTTTAGCAGTAACACCCTCACATTTTTCATAAAACAAACACATTTTTTTCAGGAATCTACTCTCTGGAACCTAAAACTAATTTTAAAAAACATCTTTCTAGGCATCCACTGTCCCTAATCGTGCAGGAAAATTTCAATTGACTTGTTGAAGTATTGCAATCACCCTTATCCAAAAACGAAATTTAAATCAACTTTTTAGCAGTAACACACTCACATTTTTCATAAAACAAACACATTTTTTTTCAGGAATCTACTCTTTGGAACCTAAAACTAATTTTAAAAAAACATCTTTCTAGGAATCCATTGTCCCTAAGTGTGCAAGAAAATTTCAATTGACTTGTTGAAATATTGCAATCACCCTTATTCAAAAACGAAATTTAAATCAACTTTTTAGCAGTAACACCCTCACATTTTTCATAAAACAAACACATTTTTTTCAGGAATCTACTCTCTGAAAACTAATACTAATTTAAAAAAGAAATCTTTCTATGCATCCACTGTCCCTAATCGTGCAAGAAAATTTCAATTGACTTGTTGAAGTATTGCAATCACCCTTATCCAAAAACGAAATTTAAATCAACTTTTTAGCAGTAACACACTCTCATTTTTCATAAAACAAACACATTTTTTTCAGGAATCTACTCTCTGGAACCTAAAACTAATTTTAAAAAAACATCTTTCTAGGCATCCACTGTCCCTAATTGTGCAAGAAAATTTCAATTAACTTGTTGAAATATTGCAATCACCCTTATCCAAAAACGAAATTTAAATCAACTTTTTAGCAGTAACACACTCACATTTTTCATAAAACAAACACATTTTCTTCAGGAATCTACTCTCTGGAACCTAAAACTAATTTTAAAAAAACATCTTTCTAGGCATCCACTGTCCCTAATCGTGCAAGAAAATTTCAATTGACTTGTTGAAATATTGCAATCACCCTTATCCAAAAACGAAATTTAAATCAACTTTTTAGCAGTAACACACTCACATTTTTCATAAAACAAACACATTTTTTTCAGGAATCTACTCTCTGAAACCTAAAACTAATTTTAAAAAAACATCTCTCTAGGCATCCACTGTCCCTAATCGTGCAAGAAAATTTCAATTGACTTGTTGAAATATTGCAATCACCCTTATCCAAAAACGAAATTTAAATCAACTTTTTAGCAGTAACACACTCACATTTTTCATAAAACAAACACATTTTTTCAGGAATCAACTCTCTGGAACCTAAAACAAATATAAAAAAACATCTTTCTATGCATCCACTCTTCCTAATCGTGCAAAAAAATTTCAATTAACTAGTTGAAATAATGCAATCATGCCTATCCTGAAGCTAAATTTAAATAAACTTTTTAGCAGTAACACACTCATATTTTTCATAAAACAAACACATTTTTTTCAGGAATCAACTCTCTGGAACCTAAAACAAATATAAAAAAAAATCTTTCTATGCATCCACTCTCCCTAATCGTGCAAGAAAATTTGAATTAACTTGTTGAAATGATGCATTCACGCTTATCCTGAAACTAAATTTAAATCAACTTTTTTGCAGTAACACACTCACATTATTCATGAAACAAATAATTTTTTTTTCAGGAATCCACTCTCTGGAACCTATAACGAATTTGTAAAAAACATCTTTCTAGGCATCCACTCTCCCTAATCTTGCAAGAAAATTTCAATTAACTTGTTGAAATATTGCAATCACCCTTATCCAAAAATGAAATTTAAATTAACTTTTTAGCAGTAACACACTCACATTTTTCATAAAACAAACACATTTTTTTCAGGAATCTACTCTCTGGAACCTAAAACAAATTTTTAAAAAACATCTTTCTAGGCATCCACTGTCCCTAATCGTGCAAGAAAATTTCAATTGACTTGTTGAAATATTGCAATCACCCTTATCCAAAAATGAAATTTAAATTAACTTTTTAGCAGTAACACACTCACATTTTTCATGAAACAAACACAGTTTTTTTCAGGAATCTACTCTCTGGAACCTAAAACTAATTTAAAAAAAACATCTTTCTAGGCATCCACTGTCCCTAATCGTGCAAGAAAATTTCAATTGACTTGTTGAAATATTGCAATCACCCTTATTCAAAAACGAAATTTAAATCAACTTTTTAGCAGTAACACCCTCACATTTTTCATAAAACAAACACATTTTTTTCAGGAATCTACTCTCTGAAACCTAATACTAATTTAAAAAAGAAATCTTTCTATGCATCCACTGTCCCTAATCGTGCAAGAAAATTTCAATTGACTTGTTGAAGTATTGCAATCACCCTTATCCAAAAATGAAATTTAAATCAACTTTTTAGCAGTAACACACTCACATTTTTCATAAAACAAACACATTTTTTTCAGGAATCTACTCTCTGAAACCTAAAACTAATTTTAAAAAAACATCTTTCTAGGCATCCACTGTCCCTAATCGTGCAAGAAAATTTCAATTGACTTGTTGAAATATTGCAATCACCCTTATTCAAAAACGAAATTTAAATCAACTTTTTAGCAGTAACACCCTCACATTTTTCATAAAACAAACACATTTTTTCAGGAATCTACTCTCTGGAACCTAAAACTAATTTGAAAAAAACATCTTTCTAGGCATCCACTGTCCCTAATCGGGCAAGAAAATTTCAATTGACTTGTTGAAGTATTGCAATCACCCTTATCCAAAAACGAAATTTAAATCAACTTTTTAGCAGTAACACACTCACATTTTTCATAAAACAAACACATTTTTTTTCAGGAATCTACTCTCTGGAACCTAAAACTAATTTTAAAAAAACATCTTTCTAGGCATCCACTGTCCCTAATCGTGCAACAAAATTTCAATTGACTTATTGAAATATTGCAATCACCCTTATTCAAAAACGAAATTTAAATCAACTTTTTAGCAGTAACACCCTCACATTTTTCATAAAACAAACAAATTTTTTTCAGGAATCTACTCTGTGAAACCTAATACTAATTTAAAAAAGATATCTTTCTATGCATCCACTCTCCCTAATCGTGCAAGAAATTTTCAATTGACTTGTTGAAATATTGCAATCACCCTTATTCAAAAACGAAATTTAAATCAACTTTTTAGCAGTAACACCCTCACATTTTTCATAAAACAAACACATTTTTTTCAGGAATCTACTCTCTGAAACCTAAAACTAATTAAAAAAAACATCTTTCTAGGCATCCACTCTCCCTAATCTTCCAAGAAAATTTCAATTAACTTATTGAAATATTGCAATCACCCTTATCCAAAAACGATATTTAAATCAACTTTTTAGCAGTAACACACTCACATTTTTCATAAAACAAACACATTTTTTTCAGGAATCTACTCTCTGGAACCTAAAACTAATTTTAAAAAAACATCTTTCTAGGCATCCACTGTCCCTAATCGTGCAAGAAAATTTCAATTGACTTGTTGAAATATTGCAATCACCCTTATCCAAAAATGAAATTTAAATCAACTTTTTAGCAGTAACACACTCACATTTTTCATAAAACAAACACATTTTTTTCAGGAATCTACTCTCTGGAACCTAAAACTAATTTAAAAAAACATCTTTCTAGGCATCCACTGTCCCTAATCGTGCAAAAAAATTTCAATTGACTTGTTGAAATATTGCAATCACCCTTATTCAAAAACGAAATTTAAATCAACTTTTTAGCAGTAACACCCTCACATTTTTCATAAAACAAACACATTTTTTTCAGGAATCTACTCTCTGGAACCTAAAACTAATTTGAAAAAAACATCTTTCTAGGCATCCACTGTCCCTAATCGTGCAAGAAAATTTCAATTGACTTGTTGAAGTATTGCAATCACCCTTATCCAAAAACGAAATTTAAATCAACTTTTTAGCAGTAACACACTCACATTTTTCATAAAACAAACACATTTTTTTTCAGGAATCTACTCTCTGGAACCTAAAACTAATTTTAAAAAAACATCTTTCTAGGCATCCACTGTCCCTAATCGTGCAACAAAATTTCAATTGACTTATTGAAATATTGCAATCACCCTTATTCAAAAACGAAATTTAAATCAACTTTTTAGCAGTAACACCCTCACATTTTTCATAAAAGAAACACATTTTTTTCAGGAATCTACTCTGTGAAACCTAATACTAATTTAAAAAAGATATCTTTCTATGCATCCACTCTCCCTAATCGTGCAAGAAATTTTCAATTGACTTGTTGAAATATTGCAATCACCCTTATTCAAAAACGAAATTTAAATCAACTTTTTAGCAGTAACACCCTCACATTTTTCATAAAACAAACACATTTTTTTCAGGAATCTACTCTCTGAAACCTAAAACTAATTAAAAAAAAACATCTTTCTAGGCATCCACTCTCCCTAATCTTCCAAGAAAATTTCAATTAACTTATTGAAATATTGCAATCACCCTTATCCAAAAACGATATTTAAATCAACTTTTTAGCAGTAACACACTCACATTTTTCATAAAACAAACACATTTTTTTCAGGAATCTACTCTCTGGAACCTAAAACTAATTTTAAAAAAACATCTTTCTAGGCATTCACTGTCCCTAATCGTGCAAGAAAATTTCAATTGACTTGTTGAAATATTGCAATCACCCTTATCCAAAAATGAAATTTAAATCAACTTTTTAGCAGTAACACACTCACATTTTTCATAAAACAAACACATTTTTTTCAGGAATCTACTCTCTGGAACCTAAAACTAATTTTAAAAAAACATCTTTCTAGGCATCCATTGTCCCTAAGTGTGCAAGAAAATTTCAATTGACTTGTTGAAATATTGCAATCACCCTTATTCAAAAACGAAATTTAAATCAACTTTTTAGCAGTAACACCCTCACATTTTTCATAAAACAAACACATTTTTTTCAGGAATCTACTCTCTGAAAACTAATACTAATTTAAAAAAGAAATCTTTCTATGCATCCACTGTCCCTAATCGTGCAAGAAAATTTCAATTGACTTGTTGAAGTATTGCAATCACCCTTATCCAAAAACGAAATTTAAATCAACTTTTTAGCAGTAACACACTCTCATTTTTCATAAAACAAACACATTTTTTTCAGGAATCTACTCTCTGGAACCTAAAACTAATTTTAAAAAAACATCTTTCTAGGCATCCACTGTCCCTAATTGTGCAAGAAAATTTCAATTAACTTGTTGAAATATTGCAATCACCCTTATCCAAAAACGAAATTTAAATCAACTTTTTAGCAGTAACACACTCACATTTTTCATAAAACAAACACATTTTTTTCAGGAATCTACTCTCTGAAACCTAAAACTAATTTTAAAAAAA
The DNA here is from genome assembly GCF_964263255.1 of Lissotriton vulgaris. Taxonomy (NCBI): domain Eukaryota; kingdom Metazoa; phylum Chordata; class Amphibia; order Caudata; family Salamandridae; genus Lissotriton; species Lissotriton vulgaris. The sequence continues at coordinate 174,061 of NW_028244439.1, read as the reverse complement.
TATCTTTCTAGGCATCCACTGTCCCTAATCGTGCAAGAAAATTTCAATTGACTTGTTGAAATATTGCAATCACCCTTATTCAAAAACGAAATTTAAATCAACTTTTTAGCAGTAACACCCTCACATTTTTCATAAAACAAACACATTTTTTTCAGGAATCTACTCTCTGAAACCTAAAACTAATTAAAAAAAACATCTTTCTAGGCATCCACTCTCCCTAATCTTCCAAGAAAATTTCAATTAACTTATTGAAATATTGCAATCACCCTTATCCAAAAACGATATTTAAATCAACTTTTTAGCAGTAACACACTCACATTTTTCATAAAACAAACACATTTTTTTCAGGAATCTACTCTCTGGAACCTAAAACTAATTTAAAAAAACATCTTTCTAGGCATCCACTGTCCCTAATCGTGCAAGAACATTTCAATTGACTTGTTGAAATATTGCAATCACCCTTATTCAAAAACGAAATTTAAATCAACTTTTTAGCAGTAACACCCTCACATTTTTCATAAAACAAACACATTTTTTTCAGGAATCTACTCTCTGGAACCTAAAACTAATTTTAAAAAAACATCTTTCTAGACATCCACTGTCCCTAATCGTGCAAGAAAATTTCAATTGACTTGTTGAAGTATTGCAATCACCCTTATCCAAAAACGAAATTTAAATCAACTTTTTAGCAGTAACACCCTCACATTTTTCATAAAACAAAACACATTTTTTTCAGGAATCTACTCTCTGAAACCTAAAACTAATTAAAAAAACATCTTTCTAGGCATCCACTCTCCCTAATCTTCCAAGAAAATTTCAATTAACTTATTGAAATATTGCAATCACCCTTATCCAAAAACGATATTTAAATCAACTTTTTAGCAGTAACACACTCACATTTTTCATAAAACAAACACATTTTTTTCAGGAATCAACTCTCTGGAACCTAAAACAAATATAAAAAAAACATCTTTCTATGCATCCACTCTCCCTAATCGTGCAAGAAAATTTCAATTAACTTGTTGAAATGATGCATTCACGCTTATCCTGAAACTAAATTTAAATCAACTTTTTTGCAGTAACACACTCACATTTTTCATGAAACAAATAATTTTTTTTTCAGGAATCCACTCTCTGGAACCTATAACGAATTTGTAAAAAACATCTTTCTAGGCATCCACTCTCCCTAATCTTGCAAGAAAATTTCAATTAACTTGTTGAAATATTGCAATCACCCTCATCCAAAAACGATATTTAAATCAACTTTTTTGCAGTAACACACTCACATTTTTCATAAAACAAACACATTTTTTTCAGGAATCTACTCTCTGGAACCTAAAACTAATTAAAAAAAAAATCTTTCTAGGCATCCACTGTCCCTAATCGTGCAAGAAAATTTCAATTGACTTGTTGAAGTATTGCAATCACCCTTATCCAAAAACGAAATTTAAATCAACTTTTTAGCCGTAACACACTCACATTTTTCATAAAACAAACACATTTTTTTTCAGGAATCTACTCTCTGGAACCTAAAACTAATTTTAAAAAAACATCTTTCTAGGCATCCACTGTCCCTAATCGTGCAAGAAAATTTCAATTGACTTATTGAAATATTGCAATCACCCTTATTCAAAAACGAAATTTAAATCAACTTTTTAGCAGTAACACCCTCACATTTTTCATAAAACAAACACATTTTTTTCAGGAATCTACTCTCTGGAACCTAAAACTAATTTTAAAAAAACATCTTTCTAGGCATCCACTGTCCCTAATCGTGCAGGAAAATTTCAATTGACTTGTTGAAGTATTGCAATCACCCTTATCCAAAAACGAAATTTAAATCAACTTTTTAGCAGTAACACCCTCACATTTTTCATAAAACAAACACATGTTTTTTCAGGAATCTACTCTCTGAAACCTAATACTAATTTAAAAAAGAAATCTTTCTATGCATCCACTGTCCCTAATCGTGCAAGAAAATTTCAATTGACTTGTTGAAGTATTGCAATCACCCTTATCCAAAAACGAAATTTAAATCAACTTTTTAGCAGTAACACACTCACATTTTTCATAAAACAAACACATTTTTTTCAGGAATCTACTCTCTGGAACCTAAAACTAATTTTAAAAAAACATCTTTCTAGGCATCCACTGTCCCTAATCGTGCAAGAAAATTTCAATTGACTTGTTGAAATATTGCAATCACCCTTATCCAAAAACGAAATTTAAATCAACTTTTTAGCAGTAACACACTCACATTTTTCATAAAACAAACACATTTTTTTCAGGAATCTACTCTCTGAAACCTAAAACTAATTTAAAAAAAACATCTCTCTAGGCATCCACTGTCCCTAATCGTGCAAGAAAATTTCAATTGACTTGTTGAAATATTGCAATCACCCTTATCCAAAAACGAAATTTAAATCAACTTTTTAGCAGTAACACACTCACATTTTTCATAAAACAAACACATTTTTTCAGGAATCAACTCTCTGGAACCTAAAACAAATATAAAAAAAAAATCTTTGTATGCATCCACTCTCCCTAATCGTGCAAGAAAATTTCAATTAACTAGTTGAAATAATGCAATCATGCCTATCCTGAAGCTAAATTTAAATAAACTTTTTAGCAGTAACACACTCATATTTTTCATAAAACAAACACATTTTTTTCAGGAATCAACTCTCTGGAACCTAAAACAAATATAAAAAAAAGATCTTTCTATGCATCCACTCTCCCTAATCGTGCAAGAAAATTTGAATTAACTTGTTGAAATGATGCATTCACGCTTATCCTGAAACTAAATTTAAATCAACTTTTTTGCAGTAACACACTCACATTTTTCATGAAACAAATAATTTTTTTTTCAGGAATCCACTCTCTGGAACCTATAACGAATTTGTAAAAAACATCTTTCTAGGCATCCACTCTCCCTAATCTTGCAAGAAAATTTCAATTAACTTGTTGAAATATTGCAATCACCCTTATCCAAAAACAATATTTAAATCAACTTTTTTGCAGTAACACACTCACATTTTTCATAAAACAAACACATTTTTTTCAGGAATCTACTCTCTGGAACCTAAAACTAATTTTTAAAAAACATCTTTCTAGGCATCCACTGTCCCTAATCGTGCAAGAAAATTTCAATTGACTTGTTGAAATATTGCAATCACCCTTATCCAAAAATGAAATTTAAATTAACTTTTTAGCAGTAACACACTCACATTTTTCATGAAACAAACACATTTTTTTCAGGAATCTACTCTCTGGAACCTAAAACTAATTTAAAAAAAACATCTTTCTAGGCATCCACTGTCCCTAATCGTGCAAGAAAATTTCAATTGACTTGTTGAAATATTGCAATCACCCTTATTCAAAAACGAAATTTAAATCAAATTTTTAGCAGTAACACCCTCACATTTTTCATAAAACAAACACATTTTTTTCAGGAATCTACTCTCTGAAACCTAATACTAATTTAAAAAAGAAATCTTTCTATGCATCCACTGTCCCTAATCGTGCAAGAAAATTTCAATTGACTTGTTGAAGTATTGCAATCACCCTTATCCAAAAACGAAATTTAAATCAACTTTTTAGCAGTAACACACTCACATTTTTCATAAAACAAACACATTATTTTCAGGAATCTACTCTCTGGAACCTAAAACTAATTTAAAAAAAACATCTTTCTAGGCATCCACTGTCCCTAATCGTGCAAAAAAAAATTTCAATTGACTTGTTGAAATATTGCAATCACCCTTATCCAAAAAAGAAATTTAAATCAACTTTTTAGCAGTAACACACTCACATTTTTCATAAAACAAACACATTTTTTTCAGGAATCTACTCTGAAACCTAAAACTAATTTAAAAAAAATATCTTTCTAGGCATCCACTGTCCCTAATCGTGCAAGAAAATTTCAATTGACTTGTTGAAGTATTGCAATCACCCTTATCCAAAAACGAAATTTAAATCAACTTTTTAGCAGTAACACCCTCACATTTTTCATAAAACAAAACACATTTTTTTCAGGAATCTACTCTCTGAAACCTAAAACTAATTAAAAAAACATCTTTCTAGGCATCCACTCTCCCTAATCTTCCAAGAAAATTTCAATTAACTTATTGAAATATTGCAATCGCCCTTATCCAAAAACGATATTTAAATCAACTTTTTAGCAGTAACACACTCACATTTTTCATAAAACAAACACATTTTTTTCAGGAATCAACTCTCTGGAACCTAAAACAAATATAAAAAAAACATCTTTCTATGCATCCACTCTCCCTAATCGTGCAAGAAAATTTCAATTAACTTGTTGAGATGATGCATTCACGCTTATCCTGAAACTAAATTTAAATCAACTTTTTTGCAGTAACACACTCACATTTTTCATGAAACAAATAATTTTTTTTTCAGGAATCCACTCTCTGGAACCTATAACGAATTTGTAAAAAACATCTTTCTAGGCATCCACTCTCCCTAATCTTGCAAGAAAATTTCAATTAACTTGTTGAAATATTGCAATCACCCTCATCCAAAAACGATATTTAAATCAACTTTTTTGCAGTAACACACTCACATTTTTCATAAAACAAACACATTTTTTTCAGGAATCTACTCTCTGGAACCTAAAACTAATTAAAAAAAAAATCTTTCTAGGCATCCACTGTCCCTAATCGTGCAAGAAAATTTCAATTGACTTGTTGAAATATTGCAATCACCCTTATCCAAAAATGAAATTTAAATCAACTTTTTAGCAGTAACACACTCACATTTTTCATAAAACAAACACATTTTTTTCAGGAATCTACTCTCTGGAACCTAAAACTAATTTAAAAAAAACATCTTTCTAGGCATCCACTGTCCCTAATCGTGCAAGAAAATTTCAATTGACTTGTTGAAATATTGCAATCACCCTTATTCAAAAACGAAATTTAAATCAACTTTTTAGCAGTAACACACTCACATTTTTCATAAAACAAACACATTTTTTTCAGGAATCTACTCTCTGGAACCTTAAACAAATTTTAAAAAAACATCTTTCTAGGCATCCATTGTCCCTAATCGTGCAAGAAAATTTCAATTGACTTGTTGAAATATTGCAATCACCCTTATCCAAAAATGAAATTTAAATCAACTTTTTAGCAGTAACACACTCACATTTTTCATAAAACAAACACATTTTTTTCAGGAATCTACTCTCTGGAACCTAAAACTAATTTTAAAAAAACATCTTTCTAGGCATCCATTGTCTCTAATCGTGCAAGAAAATTTCAATTGACTTGTTGAAATATTGCAATCACCCTTATTCAAAAACGAAATTTAAATCAACTTTTTAGCAGTAACACCCTCACATTTTTCATAAAACAAACACATTTTTTTCAGGAATCTACTCTCTGAAAACTAATACTAATTTAAAAAAGAAATCTTTCTATGCATCCACTGTCCCTAATCGTGCAAGAAAATTTCAATTGACTTGTTGAAGTATTGCAATCACCCTTATCCAAAAACGAAATTTAAATCAACTTTTTAGCAGTAACACACTCACATTTTTCATAAAACAAACACATTTTTTTCAGGAATCTACTCTCTGGAACCTTAAACAAATTTTAAAAAAACATCTTTCTAGGCATCCACTGTCCCTAATCGTGCAAGAACATTTCAATTGACTTGTTGAAATATTGCAATCACCCTTATCCAAAAATGAAATTTAAATCAACTTTTTAGCAGTAACACACTCACATTTTTCATAAAACAAACACATTTTGTTTCAGGAATCTACTCTCTGGAACCTAAAACTAATTTTAAAAAAACATCTTTCTAGGCATCCATTGTCCCTAATCGTGCAATAAAATTTCAATTGACTTGTTGAAATATTGCAATCACCCTTATCCAAAAACGAAATTTAAATCAACTTTTTAGCAGTAACACACTCACATTTTTCATAAAACAAACACATTTTTTTCAGGAATCTACTCTCTGAAACCTAAAACTAATTAAAAAAAACATCTTTCTAGGCATCCACTCTCCCTAATCTTCCAAGAAAATTTCAATTAACTTATTGAAATATTGCAATCACCCTTATCCAAAAACGATATTTAAATCAACTTTTTAGCAGTAACACACTCACATTTTTCATAAAACAAACACATTTTTTTCAGGAATCTACTCTCTGGAACCTAAAACTAATTTAAAAAAAAGATCTTTCTAGGCATCCACTGTCCCTAATCGTGCAAGAAAATTTCAATTGACTTGTTGAAATATTGCAATCACCCTTATTCAAAAACGAAATTTAAATCAACTTTTTAGCAGTAACACCCTCACATTTTTCATAAAACAAACACATTTTTTCAGGAATCTACTCTCTGAAACCTAAAACTAATTAAAAAAAACATCTTTCTAGGCATCCACTCTCCCTAATCTTCCAAAAAAATTTCAATTAACTTATTGAAATATTGCAATCACCCTTATCCAAAAACGATATTTAAATCAACTTTTTAGCAGTAACACACTCACATTTTTCATAAAACAAACACATTTTTTTCAGGAATCTACTCTCTGGAACCTAAAACTAATTTAAAAAAAAATCTTTCTAGGCATCCACTGTCCCTAATCGTGCAAGAAAATTTCAATTGACTTGTTGAAATATTGCAATCACCCTTATCCAAAAATGAAATTTAAATCAACTTTTTAGCAGTAACACACTCACATTTTTCATAAAACAAACACATTTTTTTCAGGAATCTACTCTCTGGAACCTAAAACTAATTTTAAAAAAACATCTTTCTAGGCATCCACTGTCCCTAATCGTGCAAGAAAATTTCAATTGACTTGTTGAAATATTGCAATCACCCTTATTCAAAAACGAAATTTAAATCAACTTTTTAGCAGTAACACCCTCACATTTTTCATAAAACAAACACATTTTTTTCAGGAATATACTCTCAGGAACCTAAAACTAATTTGAAAAAAACATCTTTCTAGGCATCCACTGTCCCTAATCGTGCAAGAAAATTTCAATTGACTTGTTGAAGTATTGCAATCACCCTTATCCAAAAACGAAATTTAAATCAAGTTTTTAGCAGTAACACACTCACATTTTTCATAAAACAAACACATTTTTTTTCAGGAATCTACTCTCTGGAACCTAAAACTAATTTTAAAAAAACATCTTTCTAGGCATCCACTGTCCCTAATCGTGCAACAAAATTTCAATTGACTTATTGAAATATTGCAATCACCCTTATTCAAAAACGAAATTTAAATCAACTTTTTAGCAGTAACACCCTCACATTTTTCATAAAACAAACAAATTTTTTTCAGGAATCTACTCTGTGAAACCTAATACTAATTTAAAAAAGATATCTTTCTATGCATCCACTCTCCCTAATCGTGCAAGAAATTTTCAATTGACTTGTTGAAATATTGCAATCACCCTTATTCAAAAACGAAATTTAAATCAACTTTTTAGCAGTAACACCCTCACATTTTTCATAAAACAAACACATTTTTTTCAGGAATCTACTCTCTGAAACCTAAAACTAATTAAAAAAAACATCTTTCTAGGCATCCACTCTCCCTAATCTTCCAAGAAAATTTCAATTAACTTATTGAAATATTGCAATCACCCTTATCCAAAAACGATATTTAAATCAACTTTTTAGCAGTAACACCCTCACATTTTTCATAAAACAAACAAATTTTTTTCAGGAATCTACTCTGTGAAACCTAATACTAATTTAAAAAAGATATCTTTCTATGCATCCACTCTCCCTAATCGTGCAAGAAATTTTCAATTGACTTGTTGAAATATTGCAATCACCCTTATTCAAAAACGAAATTTAAATCAACTTTTTAGCAGTAACACCCTCACATTTTTCATAAAACAAACACATTTTTTTCAGGAATCTACTCTCTGAAACCTAAAACTAATTAAAAAAAACATCTTTCTAGGCATCCACTCTCCCTAATCTTCCAAGAAAATTTCAATTAACTTATTGAAATATTGCAATCACCCTTATCCAAAAACGATATTTAAATCAACTTTTTAGCAGTAACACACTCACATTTTTCATAAAACAAACACATTTTTTTCAGGAATCTACTCTCTGGAACCTAAAACTAATTTAAAAAAAACATCTTTCTAGGCATCCACTGTCCCTAATCGTGCAAGAAAATTTCAATTGACTTGTTGAAATATTGCAATCACCCTTATCCAAAAATGAAATTTAAATCAACTTTTTAGCAGTAACACACTCACATTTTTCATAAAACAAACACATTTTTTTCAGGAATCTACTCTCTGGAACCTAAAACTAATTTAAAAAAACATCTTTCTAGGCATCCACTGTCCCTAATCGTGCAAGAAAATTTCAATTGACTTGTTGAAATATTGCAATCACCCTTATTCAAAAACGAAATTTAAATCAACTTTTTAGCAGTAACACACTCACATTTTTCATAAAACAAACACATTTTTTTTCAGGAATCTACTCTTTGGAACCTAAAACTAATTTTAAAAAAACATCTTTCTAGGCATCCAGTGTCCATAATAGTGCAAGAAAATTTCAATTGACTTGTTGAAATATTGCAATCACCCTTATCCAAAAACGAAATTTAAATCAACTTTTTAGCAGTAACACACTCACATTTTTCATAAAACAAACACATTTTTTTCAGGAATCTACTCTCTGAAACCTAAAACTAATTTAAAAAAAACATCTTTCTATGCATCCACTGTCCCTAATCGTGCAAGAAAATTTCAATTGACTTATTGAAATATTGCAATCACCCTTATTCAAAAACGAAATTTAAATCAACTTTTTAGCAGTAACACCCTCACATTTTCATAAAACAAACACATTTTTTTCAGGAATCTACTCTCTGAAACCTAATACTAATTTAAAAAAGAAATCTTTCTATGCATCCACTGTCCCTAATCGTGCAAGAAAATTTCAATTGACTTGTTGAAATATTGCAATCACCCTTATCCAAAAACGAAATTTAAATCAACTTTTTAGCAGTAACACACTCACATTTTTCATAAAACAAACACATTTTTTTCAGGAATCTACTCTCTGAAACCTAAAACTAATTTTAAAAAAACATCTCTCTAGGCATCCACTGTCCCTAATCGTGCAAGAAAATTTCAATTGACTTGTTGAAATATTGCAATCACCCTTATCCAAAAACGAAATTTAAATCAACTTTTTAGCAGTAACACACTCACATTTTTCATAAAACAAACACATTTTTTCAGGAATCAACTCTCTGGAACCTAAAACAAATATAAAAAAACATCTTTCTATGCATCCACTCTCCCTAATCGTGCAAAAAAATTTCAATTAACTAGTTGAAATAATGCAATCATGCCTATCCTGAAGCTAAATTTAAATAAACTTTTTAGCAGTAACACACTCATATTTTTCATAAAACAAACACATTTTTTTCAGGAATCAACTCTCTGGAACCTAAAACAAATATAAAAAAAAATCTTTCTATGCATCCACTCTCCCTAATCGTGCAAGAAAATTTGAATTAACTTGTTGAAATGATGCATTCACGCTTATCCTGAAACTAAATTTAAATCAACTTTTTTGCAGTAACACACTCACATTATTCATGAAACAAATAATTTTTTTTTCAGGAATCCACTCTCTGGAACCTATAACGAATTTGTAAAAAACATCTTTCTAGGCATCCACTCTCCCTAATCTTGCAAGAAAATTTCAATTAACTTGTTGAAATATTGCAATCACCCTTATCCAAAAATGAAATTTAAATTAACTTTTTAGCAGTAACACACTCACATTTTTCATAAAACAAACACATTTTTTTCAGGAATCTACTCTCTGGAACCTAAAACAAATTTTTAAAAAACATCTTTCTAGGCATCCACTGTCCCTAATCGTGCAAGAAAATTTCAATTGACTTGTTGAAATATTGCAATCACCCTTATCCAAAAATGAAATTTAAATTAACTTTTTAGCAGTAACACACTCACATTTTTCATAAAACAAACACAGTTTTTTTCAGGAATCTACTCTCTGGAACCTAAAACTAATTTTAAAAAAACATCTTTCTAGGCATCCACTGTCCCTAATCGTGCAAGAAAATTTCAATTGACTTGTTGAAATATTGCAATCACCCTTATTCAAAAACGAAATTTAAATCAACTTTTTAGCAGTAACACCCTCACATTTTTCATAAAACAAACACATTTTTTTCAGGAATCTACTCTCTGAAACCTAATACTAATTTAAAAAAGAAATCTTTCTATGCATCCACTGTCCCTAATCGTGCAAGAAAATTTCAATTGACTTGTTGAAGTATTGCAATCACCCTTATCCAAAAATGAAATTTAAATCAACTTTTTAGCAGTAACACACTCACATTTTTCATAAAACAAACACATTTTTTTCAGGAATCTACTCTCTGGAACCTAAAACTAATTTTAAAAAAACATCTTTCTAGGCATCCACTGTCCCTAATCGTGCAAGAAAATTTCAATTGACTTGTTGAAATATTGCAATAACCCTTATCCAAAAACGAAATTTAAATCAACTTTTTAGCAGTAACACACTCACATTTTTCATAAAACAAACACATTTTTTTCAGGAATCTACTCTCTGAAACCTAAAACTAATTTTAAAAAAATATCTTTCTAGGCATCCACTGTCCCTAATCGTGCAAGAAAATTTCAATTGACTTGTTGAAATATTGCAATCACCCTTATTCAAAAACGAAATTTAAATCAACTTTTTAGCAGTAACACCCTCACATTTTTCATAAAACAAACACATTTTTTTCAGGAATCTACTCTCTGAAACCTAAAACTAATTAAAAAAAAACATCTTTCTAGGCATCCACTCTCCCTAATCTTCCAAGAAAATTTCAATTAACTTGTTGAAATATTGCAATCACCCTTATTCAAAAACGAAATTTAAATCAACTTTTTAGCAGTAACACCCTCACATTTTTCATAAAACAAACAAATTTGTTTCAGGAATCTACTCTCTGAAACCTGATACTAATTTAAAAAAGAAATCTTTCTATGCATCCACTGTCCCTAATCGTGCAAGAAAATTTCAATTGACTTGCTGAAGTATTGCAATCACCCTTATCCAAAAACGAAATTTAAATCAACTTTTTAGCAGTAACACACTCACATTTTTCATAAAACAAACACATTTTTTTCAGGAATCTACTCTCTGGAACCTAAAACTAATTTTAAAAAAACATCTTTCTAGGCATCCACTGTCCCTAATCGTGCAAGAAAATTTCAATTGACTTGTTGAAATATTGCAATCACCCTTATCCAAAAATGAAATTTAAATCAACTTTTTAGCAGTAACACACTCACATTTTTCATAAAACAAACACATTTTTTTCAGGAATCTACTCTCTGGAACCTAAAACTAATTTTAAAAAAACATCTTTCTAGGCATCCACTGTCCCTAATCGTGCAAGAAAATTTCAATTGACTTGTTGAAATATTGCAATCACCCTTATTCAAAAACGAAATTTAAATCAACTTTTTAGCAGTAACACCCTCACATTTTTCATAAAACAAACACATTTTTTTCAGGAATCTACTCTCTGGAACCTAAAACTAATTTGAAAAAAACATCTTTCTAGGCATCCACTGTCCCTAATCGTGCAAGAAAATTTCAATTGACTTGTTGAAGTATTGCAATCACCCTTATCCAAAAACGAAATTTAAATCAACTTTTTAGCAGTAACACACTCACATTTTTCATAAAACAAACACATTTTTTTTCAGGAATCTACTCTCTGGACCTAAAACTAATTTTAAAAAAACATCTTTCTAGGCATCCACTGTCCCTAATCGTGCAACAAAATTTCAATTGACTTATTGAAATATTGCAATCACCCTTATTCAAAAACGAAATTTAAATCAACTTTTTAGCAGTAACACCCTCACATTTTTCATAAAACAAACAAATTTTTTTCAGGAATCTACTCTGTGAAACCTAATACTAATTTAAAAAAGATATCTTTCTATGCATCCACTCTCCCTAATCGTGCAAGAAATTTTCAATTGACTTGTTGAAATATTGCAATCACCCTTATTCAAAAACGAAATTTAAATCAACTTTTTAGCAGTAACACCCTCACATTTTTCATAAAACAAACACATTTTTTTCAGGAATCTACTCTCTGAAACCTAAAACTAATTAAAAAAAACATCTTTCTAGGCATCCACTCTCCCTAATCTTCCAAGAAAATTTCAATTAACTTATTGAAATATTGCAATCACCCTTATCCAAAAACGATATTTAAATCAACTTTTTAGCAGTAACACACTCACATTTTTCATAAAACAAACACATTTTTTTCAGGAATCTACTCTCTGGAACCTAAAACTAATTTTAAAAAAACATCTTTCTAGGCATCCACTGTCCCTAATCGTGCAAGAAAATTTCAATTGACTTGTTGAAATATTGCAATCACCCTTATCCAAAAATGAAATTTAAATCAACTTTTTAGCAGTAACACACTCACATTTTTCATAAAACAAACACATTTTTTTCAGGAATCTACTCTCTGGAACCTAAAACTAATTTAAAAAAACATCTTTCTAGGCATCCACTGTCCCTAATCGTGCAAGAAAATTTCAATTGACTTGTTGAAATATTGCAATCACCCTTATTCAAAAACGAAATTTAAATCAACTTTTTAGCAGTAACACCCTCACATTTTTCATAAAACAAACACATTTTTTTCAGGAATCTACTCTCTGGAACCTAAAACTAATTTGAAAAAAACATCTTTCTAGGCATCCACTGTCCCTAATCGTGCAAGAAAATTTCAATTGACTTGTTGAAGTATTGCAATCACCCTTATCCAAAAACGAAATTTAAATCAACTTTTTAGCAGTAACACACTCACATTTTTCATAAAACAAACACATTTTTTTTCAGGAATCTACTCTCTGGAACCTAAAACTAATTTTAAAAAAACATCTTTCTAGGCATCCACTGTCCCTAATCGTGCAACAAAATTTCAATTGACTTATTGAAATATTGCAATCACCCTTATTCAAAAACGAAATTTAAATCAACTTTTTAGCAGTAACACCCTCACATTTTTCATAAAACAAACACATTTTTTTCAGGAATCTACTCTGTGAAACCTAATACTAATTTAAAAAAGATATCTTTCAATGCATCCACTCTCCCTAATCGTGCAAGAAATTTTCAATTGACTTGTTGAAATATTGCAATCACCCTTATTCAAAAACGAAATTTAAATCAACTTTTTAGCAGTAACACCCTCACATTTTTCATAAAACAAACACATTTTTTTCAGGAATCTACTCTCTGAAACCTAAAACTAATTAAAAAAAAACATCTTTCTAGGCATCCACTCTCCCTAATCTTCCAAGAAAATTTCAATTAACTTATTGAAATATTGCAATCACCCTTATCCAAAAACGATATTTAAATCAACTTTTTAGCAGTAACACACTCACATTTTTCATAAAACAAACACATTTTTTTCAGGAATCTACTCTCTGGAACCTAAAACTAATTTTAAAAAAACATCTTTCTAGGCATCCACTATCCCTAATCGTGCAAGAAAATTTCAATTGACTTGTTGAAATATTGCAATCACCCTTATCCAAAAATGAAATTTAAATCAACTTTTTAGCAGTAACACACTCACATTTTTCATAAAACAAACACATTTTTTTCAGGAATCTACTCTCTGGAACCTAAAACTAATTTTAAAAAAACATCTTTCTAGGCATCCATTGTCCCTAAGTGTGCAAGAAAATTTCAATTGACTTGTTGAAATATTGCAATCACCCTTATTCAAAAACGAAATTTAAATCAACTTTTTAGCAGTAACACACTCACATTTTTCATAAAACAAACACATTTTTTTCAGGAATCTACTCTCTGGAACCTAAAACTAATTTAAAAAAAACATCTTTCTAGGCATCCACTGTCCCTAATCGTGCAAGAAAATTTCAATTGACTTGTTGAAATATTGCAATCACCCTTATTCAAAAACGAAATTTAAATCAACTTTTTAGCAGTAACACCCTCACATTTTTCATAAAACAAACACATTTTTTTCAGGAATCTACTCTCTGGAACCTAAAACTAATTTTAAAAAAACATCTTTCTAGGCATCCACTGTCCCTAATCGTGCAGGAAAATTTCAATTGACTTGTTGAAGTATTGCAATCACCCTTATCCAAAAACGAAATTTAAATCAACTTTTTAGCAGTAACACACTCACATTTTTCATAAAACAAACACATTTTTTTTCAGGAATCTACTCTTTGGAACCTAAAACTAATTTTAAAAAAACATCTTTCTAGGCATCCAGTGTCCATAATAGTGCAAGAAAATTTCAATTGACTTGTTGAAATATTGCAATCACCCTTATCCAAAAACGAAATTTAAATCAACTTTTTAGCAGTAACACACTCACATTTTTCATAAAACAAACACATTTTTTTCAGGAATCTACTCTCTGAAACCTAAAACTAATTTAAAAAAAACATCTTTCTATGCATCCACTGTCCCTAATCGTGCAAGAAAATTTCAATTGACTTATTGAAATATTGCAATCACCCTTATTCAAAAACGAAATTTAAATCAACTTTTTAGCAGTAACACCCTCACATTTTCATAAAACAAACACATTTTTTTCAGGAATCTACTCTCTGAAACCTAATACTAATTTAAAAAAGAAATCTTTCTATGCATCCACTGTCCCTAATCGTGCAAGAAAATTTCAATTGACTTGTTGAAGTATTGCAATCACCCTTATCCAAAAACGAAATTTAAATCAACTTTTTAGCAGTAACACACTCACATTTTTCATAAAACAAACACATTTTTTTCAGGAATCTACTCTCTGGAACCTAAAACTAATTTTAAAAAAACATCTTTCTAGGCATCCACTGTCCCTAATCGTGCAAGAAAATTTCAATTGACTTGTTGAAATATTGCAATCACCCTTATCCAAAAACGAAATTTAAATCAACTTTTTAGCAGTAACACACTCACATTTTTCATAAAACAAACACATTTTTTTCAGGAATCTACTCTCTGAAACCTAAAACTAATTTTAAAAAAACATCTCTCTAGGCATCCACTGTCCCTAATCGTGCAAGAAAATTTCAATTGACTTGTTGAAATATTGCAATCACCCTTATCCAAAAACGAAATTTAAATCAACTTTTTAGCAGTAACACACTCACATTTTTCATAAAACAAACACATTTTTTCAGGAATCAACTCTCTGGAACCTAAAACAAATATAAAAAAACATCTTTCTATGCATCCACTCTCCCTAATCGTGCAAAAAAATTTCAATTAACTAGTTGAAATAATGCAATCATGCCTATCCTGAAGCTAAATTTAAATAAACTTTTTTGCAGTAACACACTCATATTTTTCATAAAACAAACACATTTTTTTCAGGAATCAACTCTCTGGAACCTAAAACAAATATAAAAAAAAATCTTTCTATGCATCCACTCTCCCTAATCGTGCAAGAAAATTTGAATTAACTTGTTGAAATGATGCATTCACCCTTATCCTGAAACTAAATTTAAATCAACTTTTTTGCAGTAACACACTCACATTATTCATGAAACAAATAATTTTTTTTTCAGGAATCCACTCTCTGGAACCTATAACGAATTTGTAAAAAACATCTTTCTAGGCATCCACTCTCCCTAATCTTGCAAGAAAATTTCAATTAACTTGTTGAAATATTGCAATCACCCTTATCCAAAAATGAAATTTAAATTAACTTTTTAGCAGTAACACACTCACATTTTTCATAAAACAAACACATTTTTTTCAGGAATCTACTCTCTGGAACCTAAAACAAATTTTTAAAAAACATCTTTCTAGGCATCCACTGTCCCTAATCGTGCAAGAAAATTTCAATTGACTTGTTGAAATATTGCAATCACTTTTATCCAAAAATGAAATTTAAATTAACTTTTTAGCAGTAACACACTCACATTTTTCATAAAACAAACACAGTTTTTTTCAGGAATCTACTCTCTGGAACCTAAAACTAATTTTAAAAAAACATCTTTCTAGGCATCCACTGTCCCTAATCGTGCAAGAAAATTTCAATTGACTTGTTGAAATATTGCAATCACCCTTATTCAAAAACGAAATTTAAATCAACTTTTTAGCAGTAACACCCTCACATTTTTCATAAAACAAACACATTTTTTTCAGGAATCTACTCTCTGAAACCTAATACTAATTTAAAAAAGAAATCTTTCTATGCATCCACTGTCCCTAATCGTGCAAGAAAATTTCAATTGACTTGTTGAAGTATTGCAATCACCCTTATCCAAAAATGAAATTTAAATCAACTTTTTAGCAGTAACACACTCACATTTTTCATAAAACAAACACATTTTTTTCAGGAATCTACTCTCTGGAACCTAAAACTAATTTTAAAAAAACATCTTTCTAGGCATCCACTCTCCCTAATCTTCCAAGAAAATTTCAATTAACTTATTGAAATATTGCAATCACCCTTATCCAAAAACGATATTTAAATCAACTTTTTAGCAGTAACACACTCACATTTTTCATAAAACAAACACATTTTTTTCAGGAATCTACTCTCTGGAACCTAAAACTAATTTAAAAAAAAGATCTTTCTAGGCATCCACTGTCCCTAATCGTGCAAGAAAATTTCAATTGACTTGTTGAAATATTGCAATCACCCTTATTCAAAAACGAAATTTAAATCAACTTTTTAGCAGTAACACCCTCACATTTTTCATAAAACAAACACATTTTTTTCAGGAATCTACTCTCTGAAACCTAAAACTAATTAAAAAAAACATCTTTCTAGGCATCCACTCTCCCTAATCTTCCAAGAAAATTTCAATTAACTTGTTGAAATATTGCAATCACCCTTATCCAAAAACGATATTTAAATCAACTTTTTAGCAGTAACACACTCACATTTTTCATAAAACAAACACATTTTTTTCAGGAATCTACTCTCTGGAACCTAAAACTAATTTTAAAAAAACATCTTTCTAGGCATCCACTGTCCCTAATCGTGCAAGAAAATTTCAATTGACTTGTTGAAATATTGCAATCACCCTTATCCAAAAATGAAATTTAAATCAACTTTTTAGCAGTAACACACTCACATTTTTCATAAAACAAACACATTTTTTTCAGGAATCTACTCTCTGGAACCTAAAACTAATTTAAAAAAAACATCTTTCTAGGCATCCACTGTCCCTAATCGTGCAAGAAAATTTCAATTGACTTGTTGAAATATTGCAATCACCCTTATTCAAAAACGAAATTTAAATCAACTTTTTAGCAGTAACACCCTCACATTTTTCATAAAACAAACACATTTTTTTCAGGAATCTACTCTCTGGAACCTAAAACTAATTTTAAAAAAAGATCTTTCTAGGCATCCACTGTCCCTAATCGTGCAGGAAAATTTCAATTGACTTGTTGAAGTATTGCAATCACCCTTATCCAAAAACGAAATTTAAATCAACTTTTTAGCAGTAACACACTCACATTTTTCATAAAACAAACACATTTTTTTTCAGGAATCTACTCTTTGGAACCTAAAACTAATTTTAAAAAAACATCTTTCTAGGCATCCAGTGTCCATAATAGTGCAAGAAAATTTCAATTGACTTGTTGAAATATTGCAATCACCCTTATCCAAAAACGAAATTTAAATCAACTTTTTAGCAGTAACACACTCACATTTTTCATAAAACAAACACATTTTTTTCAGGAATCTACTCTCTGAAACCTAAAACTAATTTAAAAAAAACATCTTTCTATGCATCCACTGTCCCTAATCGTGCAAGAAAATTTCAATTGACTTATTGAAATATTGCAATCACCCTTATTCAAAAACGAAATTTAAATCAACTTTTTAGCAGTAACACCCTCACATTTTCATAAAACAAACACATTTTTTTCAGGAACCTACTCTCTGAAACCTAATACTAATTTAAAAAAGAAATCTTTCTATGCATCCACTGTCCCTAATCGTGCAAGAAAATTTCAATTGACTTGTTGAAGTATTGCAATCACCCTTATCCAAAAACGAAATTTAAATCAACTTTTTAGCAGTAACACACTCACATTTTTCATAAAACAAACACATTTTTTTCAGGAATCTACTCTCTGGAACCTAAAACTAATTTTAAAAAAACATCTTTCTAGGCATCCACTGTCCCTAATCGTGCAAGAAAATTTCAATTGACTTGTTGAAATATTGCAATCACCCTTATCCAAAAACGAAATTTAAATCAACTTTTTAGCAGTAACACACTCACATTTTTCATAAAACAAACACATTTTTTTCAGGAATCTACTCTCTGAAACCTAAAACTAATTTTAAAAAAACATCTCTCTAGGCATCCACTGTCCCTAATCGTGCAAGAAAATTTCAATTGACTTGTTGAAATATTGCAATCACCCTTATCCAAAAACGAAATTTAAATCAACTTTTTAGCAGTAACACACTCACATTTTTCATAAAACAAACACATTTGTTCAGGAATCAACTCTCTGGAACCTAAAACAAATATAAAAAAACATCTTTCTATGCATCCACTCTCCCTAATCGTGCAAAAAAATTTCAATTAACTAGTTGAAATAATGCAATCATGCCTATCCTGAAGCTAAATTTAAATAAACTTTTTAGCAGTAACACACTCATATTTTTCATAAAACAAACACATTTTTTTCAGGAATCAACTCATTGGAACCTAAAACAAATATAAAAAAAAATCTTTCTATGCATCCACTCTCCCTAATCGTGCAAGAAAATTTGAATTAACTTGTTGAAATGATGCATTCACGCTTATCCTGAAACTAAATTTAAATCAACTTTTTTGCAGTAACACACTCACATTATTCATGAAACAAATAATTTTTTTTTCAGGAATCCACTCTCTGGAACCTATAACGAATTTGTAAAAAACATCTTTCTAGGCATCCACTCTCCCTAATCTTGCAAGAAAATTTCAATTAACTTGTTGAAATATTGCAATCACCCTTATCCAAAAATGAAATTTAAATTAACTTTTTAGCAGTAACACACTCACATTTTTCATAAAACAAACACATTTTTTTCAGGAATCTACTCTCTGGAACCTAAAACAAATTTTTAAAAAACATCTTTCTAGGCATCCACTGTCCCTAATCGTGCAAGAAAATTTCAATTGACTTGTTGAAATATTGCAATCACCCTTATCCAAAAATGAAATTTAAATTAACTTTTTAGCAGTAACACACTCACATTTTTCATAAAACAAACACAGTTTTTTTCAGGAATCTACTCTCTGGAACCTAAAACTAATTTTAAAAAAACATCTTTCTAGGCATCCACTGTCCCTAATCGTGCAAGAAAATTTCAATTGACTTGTTGAAATATTGCAATCACCCTTATTCAAAAACGAAATTTAAATCAACTTTTTAGCAGTAACACCCTCACATTTTTCATAAAACAAACACATTTTTTTCAGGAATCTACTCTCTGAAACCTAATACTAATTTAAAAAAGAAATCTTTCTATGCATCCACTGTCCCTAATCGTGCAAGAAAATTTCAATTGACTTGTTGAAGTATTGCAATCACCCTTATCCAAAAATGAAATTTAAATCAACTTTTTAGCAGTAACACACTCACATTTTTCATAAAACAAACACATTTTTTTCAGGAATCTACTCTCTGGAACCTAAAACTAATTTTAAAAAAACATCTTTCTAGGCATCCACTGTCCCTAATCGTGCAAGAAAATTTCAATTGACTTGTTGAAATATGGCAATAACCCTTATCCAAAAACGAAATTTAAATCAACTTTTTAGCAGTAACACACTCACATTTTTCATAAAACAAACACATTTTTTTCAGGAATCTACTCTCTGAAACCTAAAACTAATTTTAAAAAAATATCTTTCTAGGCATCCACTGTCCCTAATCGTGCAAGAAAATTTCAATTGACTTGTTGAAATATTGCAATCACCCTTATTCAAAAACGAAATTTAAATCAACTTTTTAGCAGTAACACCCTCACATTTTTCATAAAACAAAACACATTTTTTTCAGGAATCTACTCTCTGGAACCTAAAACTAATTAAAAAAAATATCTTTCTAGGCATCCACTCTCCCTAATCTTCCAAGAAAATTTCAATTAACTTGTTGAAGTATTGCAATCACCCTTATCCAAAAACGAAATTTAAATCAACTTTTTAGCAGTAACACACTCACATTTTTCATAAAACAAACACATTTTTTTCAGGAATCTACTCTCTGGAACCTAAAACTAATTTTAAAAAAAACATCTTTCTAGGCATCCACTGTCCCTAATCGTGCAACAAAATTTCAATTGACTTATTGAAATATTGCAATCACCCTTATTCAAAAACGAAATTTAAATCAACTTTTTAGCAGTAACACACTCACATTTTTCATAAAACAAACAAATTTTTTTCAGGAATCTACTCTGTGAAACCTAATACTAATTTAAAAAAGATATCTTTCTATGCATCCACTCTCCCTAATCGTGCAAGAAATTTTCAATTGACTTGTTGAAATATTGCAATCACCCTTATTCAAAAACGAAATTTAAATCAACTTTTTAGCAGTAACACCCTCACATTTTTCATAAAACAAACACATTTTTTTCAGGAATCTACTCTCTGGAACCTAAAACTAATTTGAAAAAAAGATCTTTCTAGGCATCCACTGTCCCTAATCGTCCAAGAAAATTTCAATTAACTTATTGAAATATTGCAATCACCCTTATCCAAAAACGATATTTAAATCAACTTTTTAGCAGTAACACACTCACATTTTTCATAAAACAAACACATTTTTTTCAGGAATCTACTCTCTGGAACCTAAAACTAATTTTAAAAAAACATCTTTCTAGGCATCCACTGTCCCTAATCGTGCAAGAAAATTTCAATTGACTTGTTGAAATATTGCAATCACCCTTATCCAAAAATGAAATTTAAATCAACTTTTTAGCAGTAACACACTCACATTTTTCATAAAACAAACACATTTTTTTCAGGAATCTACTCTCTGGAACCTAAAACTAATTTAAAAAAACATCTTTCTAGGCATCCACTGTCCCTAATCGTGCAAGAAAATTTCAATTGACTTGTTGAAATATTGCAATCACCCTTATTCAAAAACGAAATTTAAATCAACTTTTTAGCAGTAACACACTCACATTTTTCATAAAACAAACACATTTTTTTTCAGGAATCTACTCTTTGGAACCTAAAACTAATTTTAAAAAAACATCTTTCTAGGCATCCAGTGTCCATAATAGTGCAAGAAAATTTCAATTGACTTGTTGAAATATTGCAATCACCCTTATCCAAAAACGAAATTTAAATCAACTTTTTAGCAGTAACACACTCACATTTTTCATAAAACAAACACATTTTTTTCAGGAATCTACTCTCTGAAACCTAAAACTAATTTAAAAAAAACATCTTTCTATGCATCCACTGTCCCTAATCGTGCAAGAAAATTTCAATTGACTTATTGAAATATTGCAATCACCCTTATTCAAAAACGAAATTTAAATCAACTTTTTAGCAGTAACACCCTCACATTTTCATAAAACAAACACATTTTTTTCAGGAATCTACTCTCTGAAACCTAATACTAATTTAAAAAAGAAATCTTTCTATGCATCCACTGTCCCTAATCGTGCAAGAAAATTTCAATTGACTTGTTGAAGTATTGCAATCACCCTTATCCAAAAACGAAATTTAAATCAACTTTTTAGCAGTAACACACTCACATTTTTCATAAAACAAACACATTTTTTTCAGGAATCTACTCTCTGGAACCTAAAACTAATTTTAAAAAAACATCTTTCTAGGCATCCACTGTCCCTAATCGTGCAAGAAAATTTCAATTGACTTGTTGAAATATTGCAATCACCCTTATCCAAAAACGAAATTTAAATCAACTTTTTAGCAGTAACACACTCACATTTTTCATAAAACAAACACATTTTTTTCAGGAATCTACTCTCTGAAACCTAAAACTAATTTTAAAAAAACATCTCTCTAGGCATCCACTGTCCCTAATCGTGCAAGAAAATTTCAATTGACTTGTTGAAATATTGCAATCACCCTTATCCAAAAACGAAATTTAAATCAACTTTTTAGCAGTAACACACTCACATTTTTCATAAAACAAACACATTTTTTCAGGAATCAACTCTCTGGAACCTAAAACAAATATAAAAAAACATCTTTCTATGCATCCACTCTCCCTAATCGTGCAAAAAAATTTCAATTAACTAGTTGAAATAATGCAATCATGCCTATCCTGAAGCTAAATATAAATAAACTTTTTAGCAGTAACACACTCATATTTTTCATAAAACAAACACATTTTTTTCAGGAATCAACTCTCTGGAACCTAAAACAAATATACAAAAAAATCTTTCTATGCATCCACTCTCCCTAATCGTGCAAGAAAATTTGAATTAACTTGTTGAAATGATGCATTCACGCTTATCCTGAAACTAAATTTAAATCAACTTTTTTGCAGTAACACACTCACATTATTCATGAAACAAATAATTTTTTTTTCAGGAATCCACTCTCTGGAACCTATAACGAATTTGTAAAAAACATCTTTCTAGGCATCCACTCTCCCTAATCTTGCAAGAAAATTTCAATTAACTTGTTGAAATATTGCAATCACCCTTATCCAAAAATGAAATTTAAATTAACTTTTTAGCAGTAACACACTCACATTTTTCATAAAACAAACACATTTTTTTCAGGAATCTACTCTCTGGAACCTAAAACAAATTTTTAAAAAACATCTTTCTAGGCATCCACTGTCCCTAATCGTGCAAGAAAATTTCAATTGACTTGTTGAAATATTGCAATCACTTTTATCCAAAAATGAAATTTAAATTAACTTTTTAGCAGTAACACACTCACATTTTTCATAAAACAAACACAGTTTTTTTCAGGAATCTACTCTCTGGAACCTAAAACTAATTTTAAAAAAACATCTTTCTAGGCATCCACTGTCCCTAATCGTGCAAGAAAATTTCAATTGACTTGTTGAAATATTGCAATCACCCTTATTCAAAAACGAAATTTAAATCAACTTTTTAGCAGTAACACCCTCACATTTTTCATAAAACAAACACATTTTTTTCAGGAATCTACTCTCTGAAACCTAATACTAATTTAAAAAAGAAATCTTTCTATGCATCCACTGTCCCTAATCGTGCAAGAAAATTTCAATTGACTTGTTGAAGTATTGCAATCACCCTTATCCAAAAATGAAATTTAAATCAACTTTTTAGCAGTAACACACTCACATTTTTCATAAAACAAACACATTTTTTTCAGGAATCTACTCTCTGGAACCTAAAACTAATTTTAAAAAAACATCTTTCTAGGCATCCACTGTCCCTAATCGTGCAAGAAAATTTCAATTGACTTGTTGAAATATTGCAATAACCCTTATCCAAAAACGAAATTTAAATCAACTTTTTAGCAGTAACACACTCACATTTTTCATAAAACAAACACATTTTTTTCAGGAATCTACTCTCTGAAACCTAAAACTAATTTTAAAAAAATATCTTTCTAGGCATCCACTGTCCCTAATCGTGCAAGAAAATTTCAATTGACTTGTTGAAATATTGCAATCACCCTTATTCAAAAACGAAATTTAAATCAACTTTTTAGCAGTAACACCCTCACATTTTTCATAAAACAAACACATTTTTTTCAGGAATCTACTCTCTGAAACCTAAAACTAATTAAAAAAAAAACATCTTTCTAGGCATCACCTCTCCCTAATCTTCCAAGAAAATTTCAATTAACTTGTTGAAATATTGCAATCACCCTTATCCAAAAACGATATTTAAATCAACTTTTTAGCAGTAACACACTCACATTTTTCATAAAACAAACACATTTTTTTCAGGAATCTACTCTCTGGAACCTAAAACTAATTTTAAAAAAACATCTTTCTAGGCATCCACTGTCCCTAATCGTGCAAGAAAATTTCAATTGACTTGTTGAAATATTGCAATCACCCTTATCCAAAAATGAAATTTAAATCAACTTTTTAGCAGTAACACACTCACATTTTTCATAAAACAAACACATTTTTTTCAGGAATCTACTCTCTGGAACCTAAAACTAATTTAAAAAAAACATCTTTCTAGGCATCCACTGTCCCTAATCGTGCAAGAAAATTTCAATTGACTTGTTGAAATATTGCAATCACCCTTATTCAAAAACGAAATTTAAATCAACTTTTTAGCAGTAACACCCTCACATTTTTCATAAAACAAACACATTTTTTTCAGGAATCTACTCTCTGGAACCTAAAACTAATTTGAAAAAAACATCTTTCTAGGCATCCACTGTCCCTAATCGTGCAAGAAAATTTCAATTGACTTGTTGATGTATTGCAATCACCCTTATCCAAAAACGAAATTTAAATCAACTTTTTAGCAGTAACACACTCACATTTTTCATAAAACAAACACATTTTTTTTCAGGAATCTACTCTCTGGAACCTAAAACTAATTTTAAAAAAACATCTTTCTAGGCATCCACTGTCCCTAATCGTGCAACAAAATTTCAATTGACTTATTGAAATATTGCAATCACCCTTATTCAAAAACGAAATTTAAATCAACTTTTTAGCAGTAACACCCTCACATTTTTCATAAAACAAACAAATTTTTTTCAGGAATCTACTCTGTGAAACCTAATACTAATTTAAAAAAGATATCTTTCTATGCATCCACTCTCCCTAATCGTGCAAGAAATTTTCAATTGACTTGTTGAAATATTGCAATCACCCTTATTCAAAAACGAAATTTAAATCAACTTTTTAGCAGTAACACCCTCACATTTTTCATAAAACAAACAGATTTTTTTCAGGAATCTACTCTCTGAAACCTAAAACTAATTAAAAAAAACATCTTTCTAGGCATCCACTCTCCCTAATCTTCCAAGAAAATTTCAATTAACTTATTGAAATATTGCAATCACCCTTATCCAAAAACGATATTTAAATCAACTTTTTAGCAGTAACACACTCACATTTTTCATAAAACAAACACATTTTTTTCAGGAATCTACTCTCTGGAACCTAAAACTAATTTTAAAAAAACATCTTTCTAGGCATCCACTGTCCCTAATCGTGCAAGAAAATTTCAATTGACTTGTTGAAATATTGCAATCACCCTTATCCAAAAATGAAATTTAAATCAACTTTTTAGCAGTAACACACTCACATTTTTCATAAAACAAACACATTTTTTTCAGGAATCTACTCTCTGGAACCTAAAACTAATTTAAAAAAACATCTTTCTAGGCATCCACTGTCCCTAATCGTGCAAGAAAATTTCAATTGACTTGTTGAAATATTGCAATCACCCTTATTCAAAAACGAAATTTAAATCAACTTTTTAGCAGTAACACCCTCACATTTTTCATAAAACAAACACATTTTTTTCAGGAATCTACTCTCTGGAACCTAAAACTAATTTGAAAAAAACATCTTTCTAGGCATCCACTGTCCCTAATCGTGCAAGAAAATTTCAATTGACTTGTTGAAGTATTGCAATCACCCTTATCCAAAAACGAAATTTAAATCAACTTTTTAGCAGTAACACACTCACATTTTTCATAAAACAAACACATTTTTTTTCAGGAATCTACTCTCTGGAACCTAAAACTAATTTTAAAAAAACATCTTTCTAGGCATCCACTGTCCCTAATCGTGCAACAAAATTTCAATTGACTTATTGAAATATTGCAATCACCCTTATTCAAAAACGAAATTTAAATCAACTTTTTAGCAGTAACACCCTCACATTTTTCATAAAACAAACACATTTTTTTCAGGAATCTACTCTGTGAAACCTAATACTAATTTAAAAAAGATATCTTTCTATGCATCCACTCTCCCTAATCGTGCAAGAAATTTTCAATTGACTTGTTGAAATATTGCAATCACCCTTATTCAAAAACGAAATTTAAATCAACTTTTTAGCAGTAACACCCTCACATTTTTCATAAAACAAACACATTTTTTTCAGGAATCTACTCTCTGAAACCTAAAACTAATTAAAAAAAAACATCTTTCTAGGCATCCACTCTCCCTAATCTTCCAAGAAAATTTCAATTAACTTATTGAAATATTGCAATCACCCTTATCCAAAAACGATATTTAAATCAACTTTTTAGCAGTAACACACTCACATTTTTCATAAAACAAACACATTTTTTTCAGGAATCTACTCTCTGGAACCTAAAACTAATTTTAAAAAAACATCTTTCTAGGCATCCACTGTCCCTAATCGTGCAAGAAAATTTCAATTGACTTGTTGAAATATTGCAATCACCCTTATCCAAAAATGAAATTTAAATCAACTTTTTAGCAGTAACACACTCACATTTTTCATAAAACAAACACATTTTTTTCAGGAATCTACTCTCTGGAACCTAAAACTAATTTTAAAAAAACATCTTTCTAGGCATCCATTGTCCCTAAGTGTGCAAGAAAATTTCAATTGACTTGTTGAAATATTGCAATCACCCTTATTCAAAAACGAAATTTAAATCAACTTTTTAGCAGTAACACCCTCACATTTTTCATAAAACAAACACATTTTTTTCAGGAATCTACTCTCTGAAAACTAATACTAATTTAAAAAAGAAATCTTTCTATGCATCCACTGTCCCTAATCGTGCAAGAAAATTTCAATTGACTTGTTGAAGTATTGCAATCACCCTTATCCAAAAACGAAATTTAAATCAACTTTTTAGCAGTAACACACTCTCATTTTTCATAAAACAAACACATTTTTTTCAGGAATCTACTCTCTGGAACCTAAAACTAATTTTAAAAAAACATCTTTCTAGGCATCCACTGTCCCTAATCGTGCAAGAAAATTTCAATTAACTTGTTGAAATATTGCAATCACCCTTATCCAAAAACGAAATTTAAATCAACTTTTTAGCAGTAACACACTCACATTTTTCATAAAACAAACACATTTTTTTCAGGAATCTACTCTCTGAAACCTAAAACTAATTTTAAAAAAATATCTTTCTAGGCATCCACTGTCCCTAATCGTGCAAGAAAATTTCAATTGACTTGTTGAAATATTGCAATCACCCTTATTCAAAAACGAAATTTAAATCAACTTTTTAGCAGTAACACCCTCACATTTTTCATAAAACAAACACATTTTTTTCAGGAATCTACTCTCTGAAACCTAAAACTAATTAAAAAAAACATCTTTCTAGGCATCCACTCTCCCTAATCTTCCAAGAAAATTTCAATTAACTTATTGAAATATTGAAATCACCCTTATCCAAAAACGATATTTAAATCAACTTTTTAGCAGTAACACACTCACATTTTTCATAAAACAAACACATTTTTTTCAGGAATCTACTCTCTGGAACCTAAAACTATTTTAAAAAAAACATCTTTCTAGGCATCCACTGTCCCTAATCGTGCAAGAAAATTTCAATTGACTTGTTGAAATATTGCAATCACCCTTATCCAAAAATGAAATTTAAATCAACTTTTTAGCAGTAACACACTCACATTTTTCATAAAACAAACACATTTTTTTCAGGAATCTACTCTCTGGAACCTAAAACTAATTTAAAAAAACATCTTTCTAGGCATCCACTGTCCCTAATCGTGCAAGAACATTTCAATTGACTTGTTGAAATATTGCAATCACCCTTATTCAAAAACGAAATTTAAATCAACTTTTTAGCAGTAACACCCTCACATTTTTCATAAAACAAACACATTTTTTTCAGGAATCTACTCTCTGGAACCTAAAACTAATTTTAAAAAAACATCTTTCTAGGCATCCACTGTCCCTAATCGTGCAAGAAAATTTCAATTGACTTGTTGAAGTATTGCAATCACCCTTATCCAAAAACGAAATTTAAATCAACTTTTTAGCAGTAACACCCTCACATTTTTCATAAAACAAAACACATTTTTTTCAGGAATCTACTCTCTGAAACCTAAAACTAATTAAAAAAACATCTTTCTAGGCATCCACTCTCCCTAATCTTCCAAGAAAATTTCAATTAACTTATTGAAATATTGCAATCACCCTTATCCAAAAACGATATTTAAATCAACTTTTTAGCAGTAACACACTCACATTTTTCATAAAACAAACACATTTTTTTCAGGAATCAACTCTCTGGAACCTAAAACAAATATAAAAAAAACATCTTTCTATGCATCCACTCTCCCTAATCGTGCAAGAAAATTTCAATTAACTTGTTGAAATGATGCATTCACGCTTATCCTGAAACTAAATTTAAATCAACTTTTTTGCAGTAACACACTCACATTTTTCATGAAACAAATAATTTTTTTTTCAGGAATCCACTCTCTGGAACCTATAACGAATTTGTAAAAAACATCTTTCTAGGCATCCACTCTCCCTAATCTTGCAAGAAAATTTCAATTAACTTGTTGAAATATTGCAATCACCCTCATCCAAAAACGATATTTAAATCAACTTTTTTGCAGTAACACACTCACATTTTTCATAAAACAAACACATTTTTTTCAGGAATCTACTCTCTGGAACCTAAAACTAATTAAAAAAAAAAATCTTTCTAGGCATCCACTGTCCCTAATCGTGCAAGAAAATTTCAATTGACTTGTTGAAATATTGCAATCACCCTTATCCAAAAATGAAATTTAAATCAACTTTTTAGCAGTAACACACTCACATTTTTCATAAAACAAACACATTTTTTTCAGGAATCTACTCTCTGGAACCTAAAACTAATTTAAAAAAAACATCTTTCTAGGCATCCACTGTCCCTAATCGTGCAAGAAAATTTCAATTGACTTGTTGAAATATTGCAATCACCCTTATTCAAAAACGAAATTTAAATCAACTTTTTAGCAGTAACACCCTCACATTTTTCATAAAACAAACACATTTTTTTCAGGAATCTACTCTCTGAAACCTAAAACTAATTAAAAAAAACATCTTTCTAGGCATCCACTCTCCCTAATCTTCCAAGTAAATTTCAATTAACTTATTGAAATATTGCAATCACCCTTATCCAAAAACGATATTTAAATCAACTTTTTAGCAGTAACACACTCACATTTTTCATAAAACAAACACATTTTTTTCAGGAATCTACTCTCTGGAACCTTAAACAAATTTAAAAAAAACATCTTTCTAGGCATCCATTGTCCCTAATCGTGCAAGAAAATTTCAATTGACTTGTTGAAATATTGCAATCACCCTTATCCAAAAATGAAATTTAAATCAACTTTTTAGCAGTAACACACTCACATTTTTCATAAAACAAACACATTTTTTTCAGGAATCTACTCTCTGGAACCTAAAACTAATTTTAAAAAAACATCTTTCTAGGCATCCATTGTCCCTAATCGTGCAAGAAAATTTCAATTGACTTCTTGAAATATTGCAATCACCCTTATTCAAAAACGAAATTTAAATCAACTTTTTAGCAGTAACACCCTCACATTTTTCATAAAACAAACACATTTTTTTCAGGAATCTACTCTCTGAAAACTAATACTAATTTAAAAAAGAAATCTTTCTATGCATCCACTGTCCCTAATCGTGCAAGAAAATTTCAATTGACTTGTTGAAGTATTGCAATCACCCTTATCCAAAAACGAAATTTAAATCAACTTTTTAGCAGTAACACACTCACATTTTTCATAAAACAAACACATTTTTTTCAGGAATCTACTCTCTGGAACCTTAAACAAATTTTAAAAAAACATCTTTCTAGGCATCCACTGTCCCTAATCGTGCAAGAACATTTCAATTGACTTGTTGAAATATTGCAATCACCCTTATCCAAAAATGAAATTTAAATCAACTTTTTAGCAGTAACACACTCACATTTTTCATAAAACAAACACATTTTTTTCAGGAATCTACTCTCTGGAACCTAAAACTAATTTTAAAAAAACATCTTTCTAGGCATCCATTGTCCCTAATCGTGCAATAAAATTTCAATTGACTTGTTGAAATATTGCAATCACCCTTATTCAAAAACGAAATTTAAATCAACTTTTTAGCAGTAACACCCTCACATTTTTCATAAAACAAACACATTTTTTTCAGGAATCTACTCTCTGAAACCTAAAACTAATTAAAAAAAACATCTTTCTAGGCATCCACTCTCCCTAATCTTCCAAGAAAATTTCAATTAACTTATTGAAATATTGCAATCACCCTTATCCAAAAACGATATTTAAATCAACTTTTTAGCAGTAACACACTCACATTTTTCATAAAACAAACACATTTTTTTCAGGAATCTACTCTCTGGAACCTAAAACTAATTTAAAAAAAAGATCTTTCTAGGCATCCACTGTCCCTAATCGTGCAAGAAAATTTCAATTGACTTGTTGAAATATTGCAATCACCCTTATTCAAAAACGAAATTTAAATCAACTTTTTAGCAGTAACACCCTCACATTTTTCATAAAACAAACACATTTTTTCAGGAATCTACTCTCTGAAACCTAAAACTAATTAAAAAAAACATCTTTCTAGGCATCCACTCTCCCTAATCTTCCAAGAAAATTTCAATTAACTTATTGAAATATTGCAATCACCCTTATCCAAAAACGATATTTAAATCAACTTTTTAGCAGTAACACACTCACATTTTTCATAAAACAAACACATTTTTTTCAGGAATCTACTCTCTGGAACCTAAAACTAATTTAAAAAAAAATCTTTCTAGGCATCCACTGTCCCTAATCGTGCAAGAAAATTTCAATTGACTTGTTGAAATATTGCAATCACCCTTATCCAAAAATGAAATTTAAATCAACTTTTTAGCAGTAACACACTCACATTTTTCATAAAACAAACACATTTTTTTCAGGAATCTACTCTCTGGAACCTAAAACTATTTTAAAAAAAACATCTTTCTAGGCATCCACTGTCCCTAATCGTGCAAGAAAATTTCAATTGACTTGTTGAAATATTGCAATCACCCTTATCCAAAAATGAAATTTAAATCAACTTTTTAGCAGTAACACACTCACATTTTTCATAAAACAAACACATTTTTTTCAGGAATCTACTCTCTGGAACCTAAAACTAATTTAAAAAAACATCTTTCTAGGCATCCACTGTCCCTAATCGTGCAAGAACATTTCAATTGACTTGTTGAAATATTGCAATCACCCTTATTCAAAAACGAAATTTAAATCAACTTTTTAGCAGTAACACCCTCACATTTTTCATAAAACAAACACATTTTTTTCAGGAATCTACTCTCTGGAACCTAAAACTAATTTTAAAAAAACATCTTTCTAGGCATCCACTGTCCCTAATCGTGCAAGAAAATTTCAATTGACTTGTTGAAGTATTGCAATCACCCTTATCCAAAAACGAAATTTAAATCAACTTTTTAGCAGTAACACCCTCACATTTTTCATAAAACAAAAACACATTTTTTTCAGGAATCTACTCTCTGAAACCTAAAACTAATTAAAAAAACATCTTTCTAGGCATCCACTCTCCCTAATCTTCCAAGAAAATTTCAATTAACTTATTGAAATATTGCAATCACCCTTATCCAAAAACGATATTTAAATCAACTTTTTAGCAGTAACACACTCACATTTTTCATAAAACAAACACATTTTTTTCAGGAATCAACTCTCTGGAACCTAAAACAAATATAAAAAAAACATCTTTCTATGCATCCACTCTCCCTAATCGTGCAAGAAAATTTCAATTAACTTGTTGAAATGATGCATTCACGCTTATCCTGAAACTAAATTTAAATCAACTTTTTTGCAGTAACACACTCACATTTTTCATGAAACAAATAATTTTTTTTTCAGGAATCCACTCTCTGGAACCTATAACGAATTTGTAAAAAACATCTTTCTAGGCATCCACTCTCCCTAATCTTGCAAGAAAATTTCAATTAACTTGTTGAAATATTGCAATCACCCTCATCCAAAAACGATATTTAAATCAACTTTTTTGCAGTAACACACTCACATTTTTCATAAAACAAACACATTTTTTTCAGGAATCTACTCTCTGGAACCTAAAACTAATTAAAAAAAAAAATCTTTCTAGGCATCCACTGTCCCTAATCGTGCAAGAAAATTTCAATTGACTTGTTGAAATATTGCAATCACCCTTATCCAAAAATGAAATTTAAATCAACTTTTTAGCAGTAACACACTCACATTTTTCATAAAACAAACACATTTTTTTCAGGAATCTACTCTCTGGAACCTAAAACTAATTTAAAAAAAACATCTTTCTAGGCATCCACTGTCCCTAATCGTGCAAGAAAATTTCAATTGACTTGTTGAAATATTGCAATCACCCTTATTCAAAAACGAAATTTAAATCAACTTTTTAGCAGTAACACCCTCACATTTTTCATAAAACAAACACATTTTTTTCAGGAATCTACTCTCTGAAACCTAAAACTAATTAAAAAAAACATCTTTCTAGGCATCCACTCTCCCTAATCTTCCAAGTAAATTTCAATTAACTAATTGAAATATTGCAATCACCCTTATCCAAAAACGATATTTAAATCAACTTTTTAGCAGTAACACACTCACATTTTTCATAAAACAAACACATTTTTTTCAGGAATCTACTCTCTGGAACCTTAAACAAATTTTAAAAAAACATCTTTCTAGGCATCCATTGTCCCTAATCGTGCAAGAAAATTTCAATTGACTTGTTGAAATATTGCAATCACCCTTATCCAAAAATGAAATTTAAATCAACTTTTTAGCAGTAACACACTCACATTTTTCATAAAACAAACACATTTTTTTCAGGAATCTACTCTCTGGAACCTAAAACTAATTTTAAAAAAACATCTTTCTAGGCATCCATTGTCCCTAATCGTGCAAGAAAATTTCAATTGACTTGTTGAAATATTGCAATCACCCTTATTCAAAAACGAAATTTAAATCAACTTTTTAGCAGTAACACCCTCACATTTTTCATAAAACAAACACATTTTTTTCAGGAATCTACTCTCTGAAAACTAATACTAATTTAAAAAAGAAATCTTTCTATGCATCCACTGTCCCTAATCGTGCAAGAAAATTTCAATTGACTTGTTGAAGTATTGCAATCACCCTTATCCAAAAACGAAATTTAAATCAACTTTTTAGCAGTAACACACTCACATTTTTCATAAAACAAACACATTTTTTTCAGGAATCTACTCTCTGGAACCTTAAACAAATTTTAAAAAAACATCTTTCTAGGCATCCACTGTCCCTAATCGTGCAAGAACATTTCAATTGACTTGTTGAAATATTGCAATCACCCTTATCCAAAAATGAAATTTAAATCAACTTTTTAGCAGTAACACACTCACATTTTTCATAAAACAAACACATTTTTTTCAGGAATCTACTCTCTGGAACCTAAAACTAATTTTAAAAAAACATCTTTCTAGGCATCCATTGTCCCTAATCGTGCAAGAAAATTTCAATTGACTTGTTGAAATATTGCAATCACCCTTATTCAAAAACGAAATTTAAATCAACTTTTTAGCAGTAACACCCTCACATTTTTCATAAAACAAACACATTTTTTTCAGGAATCTACTCTCTGAAAACTAATACTAATTTAAAAAAGAAATCTTTCTATGCATCCACTGTCCCTAATCGTGCAAGAAAATTTCAATTGACTTGTTGAAGTATTGCAATCACCCTTATCCAAAAACGAAATTTAAATCAACTTTTTAGCAGTAACACACTCACATTTTTCATAAAACAAACACATTTTTTTCAGGAATCTACTCTCTGGAACCTTAAACAAATTTTAAAAAAACATCTTTCTAGGCATCCACTGTCCCTAATCGTGCAAGAAAATTTCAATTGACTTGTTGAAATATTGCAATCACCCTTATCCAAAAATGAAATTTAAATCAACTTTTTAGCAGTAACACACTCACATTTTTCATAAAACAAACACATTTTTTTCAGGAATCTACTCTCTGGAACCTAAAACTAATTTAAAAAAACATCTTTCTAGGCATCCACTGTCCCTAATCGTGCAAGAACATTTCAATTGACTTGTTGAAATATTGCAATCACCCTTATTCAAAAACGAAATTTAAATCAACTTTTTAGCAGTAACACCCTCACATTTTTCATAAAACAAACACATTTTTTTCAGGAATCTACTCTCTGGAACCTAAAACTAATTTTAAAAAAACATCTTTCTAGGCATCCACTGTCCCTAATCGTGCAAGAAAATTTCAATTGACTTGTTGAAGTATTGCAATCACCCTTATCCAAAAACGAAATTTAAATCAACTTTTTAGCAGTAACACCCTCACATTTTTCATAAAACAAAAACACATTTTTTTCAGGAATCTACTCTCTGAAACCTAAAACTAATTAAAAAAACATCTTTCTAGGCATCCACTCTCCCTAATCTTCCAAGAAAATTTCAATTAACTTATTGAAATATTGCAATCACCCTTATCCAAAAACGATATTTAAATCAACTTTTTTAGCAGTAACACACTCACATTTTTCATAAAACAAACACATTTTTTTCAGGAATCAACTCTCTGGAACCTAAAACAAATATAAAAAAAACATCTTTCTATGCATCCACTCTCCCTAATCGTGCAAGAAAATTTCAATTAACTTGTTGAAATGATGCATTCACGCTTATCCTGAAACTAAATTTAAATCAACTTTTTTGCAGTAACACACTCACATTTTTCATGAAACAAATAATTTTTTTTTCAGGAATCCACTCTCTGGAACCTATAACGAATTTGTAAAAAACATCTTTCTAGGCATCCACTCTCCCTAATCTTGCAAGAAAATTTCAATTAACTTGTTGAAATATTGCAATCACCCTCATCCAAAAACGATATTTAAATCAACTTTTTTGCAGTAACACACTCACATTTTTCATAAAACAAACACATTTTTTTCAGGAATCTACTCTCTGGAACCTAAAACTAATTAAAAAAAAAAATCTTTCTAGGCATCCACTGTCCCTAATCGTGCAAGAAAATTTCAATTGACTTGTTGAAATATTGCAATCACCCTTATCCAAAAATGAAATTTAAATCAACTTTTTAGCAGTAACACACTCACATTTTTCATAAAACAAACACATTTTTTTCAGGAATCTACTCTCTGGAACCTAAAACTAATTTAAAAAAAACATCTTTCTAGGCATCCACTGTCCCTAATCGTGCAAGAAAATTTCAATTGACTTGTTGAAATATTGCAATCACCCTTATTCAAAAACGAAATTTAAATCAACTTTTTAGCAGTAACACCCTCACATTTTTCATAAAACAAACACATTTTTTTCAGGAATCTACTCTCTGAAACCTAAAACTAATTAAAAAAAACATCTTTCTAGGCATCCACTCTCCCTAATCTTCCAAGTAAATTTCAATTAACTAATTGAAATATTGCAATCACCCTTATCCAAAAACGATATTTAAATCAACTTTTTAGCAGTAACACACTCACATTTTTCATAAAACAAACACATTTTTTTCAGGAATCTACTCTCTGGAACCTTAAACAAATTTTAAAAAAACATCTTTCTAGGCATCCATTGTCCCTAATCGTGCAAGAAAATTTCAATTGACTTGTTGAAATATTGCAATCACCCTTATCCAAAAATGAAATTTAAATCAACTTTTTAGCAGTAACACACTCACATTTTTCATAAAACAAACACATTTTTTTCAGGAATCTACTCTCTG
Organism: Lissotriton vulgaris; assembly: GCF_964263255.1. Taxonomy (NCBI): domain Eukaryota; kingdom Metazoa; phylum Chordata; class Amphibia; order Caudata; family Salamandridae; genus Lissotriton; species Lissotriton vulgaris. The sequence goes on along the minus strand of NW_028244439.1, from coordinate 138,216 downwards.
GAACCTAAAACTAATTTTAAAAAAACATCTTTCTAGGCATCCATTGTCCCTAATCGTGCAAGAAAATTTCAATTGACTTGTTGAAATATTGCAATCACCCTTATTCAAAAACGAAATTTAAATCAACTTTTTAGCAGTAACACCCTCACATTTTTCATAAAACAAACACATTTTTTTCAGGAATCTACTCTCTGAAAACTAATACTAATTTAAAAAAGAAATCTTTCTATGCATCCACTGTCCCTAATCGTGCAAGAAAATTTCAATTGACTTGTTGAAGTATTGCAATCACCCTTATCCAAAAACGAAATTTAAATCAACTTTTTAGCAGTAACACACTCACATTTTTCATAAAACAAACACATTTTTTTCAGGAATCTACTCTCTGGAACCTTAAACAAATTTTAAAAAAACATCTTTCTAGGCATCCACTGTCCCTAATCGTGCAAGAACATTTCAATTGACTTGTTGAAATATTGCAATCACCCTTATCCAAAAATGAAATTTAAATCAACTTTTTAGCAGTAACACACTCACATTTTTCATAAAACAAACACATTTTTTTCAGGAATCTACTCTCTGGAACCTAAAACTAATTTTAAAAAAACATCTTTCTAGGCATCCATTGTCCCTAATCGTGCAATAAAATTTCAATTGACTTGTTGAAATATTGCAATCACCCTTATTCAAAAACGAAATTTAAATCAACTTTTTAGCAGTAACACCCTCACATTTTTCATAAAACAAACACATTTTTTTCAGGAATCTACTCTCTGAAACCTAAAACTAATTAAAAAAAACATCTTTCTAGGCATCCACTCTCCCTAATCTTCCAAGAAAATTTCAATTAACTTATTGAAATATTGCAATCACCCTTATCCAAAAACGATATTTAAATCAACTTTTTAGCAGTAACACACTCACATTTTTCATAAAACAAACACATTTTTTTCAGGAATCTACTCTCTGGAACCTAAAACTAATTTAAAAAAAAGATCTTTCTAGGCATCCACTGTCCCTAATCGTGCAAGAAAATTTCAATTGACTTGTTGAAATATTGCAATCACCCTTATTCAAAAACGAAATTTAAATCAACTTTTTAGCAGTAACACCCTCACATTTTTCATAAAACAAACACATTTTTTCAGGAATCTACTCTCTGAAACCTAAAACTAATTAAAAAAAACATCTTTCTAGGCATCCACTCTCCCTAATCTTCCAAGAAAATTTCAATTAACTTATTGAAATATTGCAATCACCCTTATCCAAAAACGATATTTAAATCAACTTTTTAGCAGTAACACACTCACATTTTTCATAAAACAAACACATTTTTTTCAGGAATCTACTCTCTGGAACCTAAAACTAATTTAAAAAAAAATCTTTCTAGGCATCCACTGTCCCTAATCGTGCAAGAAAATTTCAATTGACTTGTTGAAATATTGCAATCACCCTTATCCAAAAATGAAATTTAAATCAACTTTTTAGCAGTAACACACTCACATTTTTCATAAAACAAACACATTTTTTTCAGGAATCTACTCTCTGGAACCTAAAACTATTTTAAAAAAAACATCTTTCTAGGCATCCACTGTCCCTAATCGTGCAAGAAAATTTCAATTGACTTGTTGAAATATTGCAATCACCCTTATCCAAAAATGAAATTTAAATCAACTTTTTAGCAGTAACACACTCACATTTTTCATAAAACAAACACATTTTTTTCAGGAATCTACTCTCTGGAACCTAAAACTAATTTAAAAAAACATCTTTCTAGGCATCCACTGTCCCTAATCGTGCAAGAACATTTCAATTGACTTGTTGAAATATTGCAATCACCCTTATTCAAAAACGAAATTTAAATCAACTTTTTAGCAGTAACACCCTCACATTTTTCATAAAACAAACACATTTTTTTCAGGAATCTACTCTCTGGAACCTAAAACTAATTTTAAAAAAACATCTTTCTAGGCATCCACTGTCCCTAATCGTGCAAGAAAATTTCAATTGACTTGTTGAAGTATTGCAATCACCCTTATCCAAAAACGAAATTTAAATCAACTTTTTAGCAGTAACGCCCTCACATTTTTCATAAAACAAAAACACATTTTTTTCAGGAATCTACTCTCTGAAACCTAAAACTAATTAAAAAAACATCTTTCTAGGCATCCACTCTCCCTAATCTTCCAAGAAAATTTCAATTAACTTATTGAAATATTGCAATCACCCTTATCCAAAAACGATATTTAAATCAACTTTTTAGCAGTAACACACTCACATTTTTCATAAAACAAACACATTTTTTTCAGGAATCAACTCTCTGGAACCTAAAACAAATATAAAAAAAAATCTTTCTATGCATCCACTCTCCCTAATCGTGCAAGAAAATTTCAATTAACTTGTTGAAATGATGCATTCACGCTTATCCTGAAACTAAATTTAAATCAACTTTTTTGCAGTAACACACTCACATTTTTCATGAAACAAATAATTTTTTTTTCAGGAATCCACTCTCTGGAACCTATAACGAATTTGTAAAAAAAATCTTTCTAGGCATCCACTCTCCCTAATCTTGCAAGAAAATTTCAATTAACTTGTTGAAATATTGCAATCACCCTCATCCAAAAACGATATTTAAATCAACTTTTTTGCAGTAACACACTCACATTTTTCATAAAACAAACACATTTTTTTCAGGAATCTACTCTCTGGAACCTAAAACTAATTAAAAAAAAAAATCTTTCTAGGCATCCACTGTCCCTAATCGTGCAAGAAAATTTCAATTGACTTGTTGAAATATTGCAATCACCCTTATCCAAAAATGAAATTTAAATCAACTTTTTAGCAGTAACACACTCACATTTTTCATAAAACAAACACATTTTTTTCAGGAATCTACTCTCTGGAACCTAAAACTAATTTAAAAAAAACATCTTTCTAGGCATCCACTGTCCCTAATCGTGCAAGAAAATTTCAATTGACTTGTTGAAATATTGCAATCACCCTTATTCAAAAACGAAATTTAAATCAACTTTTTAGCAGTAACACCCTCACATTTTTCATAAAACAAACACATTTTTTTCAGGAATCTACTCTCTGAAACCTAAAACTAATTAAAAAAAACATCTTTCTAGGCATCCACTCTCCCTAATCTTCCAAGTAAATTTCAATTAACTTATTGAAATATTGCAATCACCCTTATCCAAAAACGATATTTAAATCAACTTTTTAGCAGTAACACACTCACATTTTTCATAAAACAAACACATTTTTTTCAGGAATCTACTCTCTGGAACCTTAAACAAATTTTAAAAAAACATCTTTCTAGGCATCCATTGTCCCTAATCGTGCAAGAAAATTTCAATTGACTTGTTGAAATATTGCAATCACCCTTATCCAAAAATGAAATTTAAATCAACTTTTTAGCAGTAACACACTCCCATTTTTCATAAAACAAACACATTTTTTTCAGGAATCTACTCTCTGGAACCTAAAACTAATTTTAAAAAAAAATCTTTCTAGGCATCCATTGTCCCTAATCGTGCAAGAAAATTTCAATTGACTTGTTGAAATATTGCAATCACCCTTATTCAAAAACGAAATTTAAATCAACTTTTTAGCAGTAACACCCTCACATTTTTCATAAAACAAACACATTTTTTTCAGGAATCTACTCTCTGAAAACTAATACTAATTTAAAAAAGAAATCTTTCTATGCATCCACTGTCCCTAATCGTGCAAGAAAATTTCAATTGACTTGTTGAAGTATTGCAATCACCCTTATCCAAAAACGAAATTTAAATCAACTTTTTAGCAGTAACACACTCACATTTTTCATAAAACAAACACATTTTTTTCAGGAATCTACTCTCTGGAACCTTAAACAAATTTTAAAAAAACATCTTTCTAGGCATCCACTGTCCCTAATCGTGCAAGAACATTTCAATTGACTTGTTGAAATATTGCAATCACCCTTATCCAAAAATGAAATTTAAATCAACTTTTTAGCAGTAACACACTCACATTTTTCATAAAACAAACACATTTTTTTCAGGAATCTACTCTCTGGAACCTAAAACTAATTTTAAAAAAACATCTTTCTAGGCATCCATTGTCCCTAATCGTGCAATAAAATTTCAATTGACTTGTTGAAATATTGCAATCACCCTTATTCAAAAACGAAATTTAAATCAACTTTTTAGCAGTAACACCCTCACATTTTTCATAAAACAAACACATTTTTTTCAGGAATCTACTCTCTGAAACCTAAAACTAATTAAAAAAAACATCTTTCTAGGCATCCACTCTCCCTAATCTTCCAAGAAAATTTCAATTAACTTATTGAAATATTGCAATCACCCTTATCCAAAAACGATATTTAAATCAACTTTTTAGCAGTAACACACTCACATTTTTCATAAAACAAACACATTTTTTTCAGGAATCTACTCTCTGGAACCTAAAACTAATTTAAAAAAAAGATCTTTCTAGGCATCCACTGTCCCTAATCGTGCAAGAAAATTTCAATTGACTTGTTGAAATATTGCAATCACCCTTATTCAAAAACGAAATTTAAATCAACTTTTTAGCAGTAACACCCTCACATTTTTCATAAAACAAACACATTTTTTCAGGAATCTACTCTCTGAAACCTAAAACTAATTAAAAAAAACATCTTTCTAGGCATCCACTCTCCCTAATCTTCCAAGAAAATTTCAATTAACTTATTGAAATATTGCAATCACCCTTATCCAAAAACGATATTTAAATCAACTTTTTAGCAGTAACACACTCACATTTTTCATAAAACAAACACATTTTTTTCAGGAATCTACTCTCTGGAACCTAAAACTAATTTAAAAAAAAATCTTTCTAGGCATCCACTGTCCCTAATCGTGCAAGAAAATTTCAATTGACTTGTTGAAATATTGCAATCACCCTTATCCAAAAATGAAATTTAAATCAACTTTTTAGCAGTAACACACTCACATTTTTCATAAAACAAACACATTTTTTTCAGGAATCTACTCTCTGGAACCTAAAACTATTTTTAAAAAAACATCTTTCTAGGCATCCACTGTCCCTAATCGTGCAAGAAAATTTCAATTGACTTGTTGAAATATTGCAATCACCCTTATCCAAAAATGAAATTTAAATCAACTTTTTAGCAGTAACACACTCACATTTTTCATAAAACAAACACATTTTTTTCAGGAATCTACTCTCTGGAACCTAAAACTAATTTAAAAAAACATCTTTCTAGGCATCCACTGTCCCTAATCGTGCAAGAACATTTCAATTGACTTGTTGAAATATTGCAATCACCCTTATTCAAAAACGAAATTTAAATCAACTTTTTAGCAGTAACACCCTCACATTTTTCATAAAACAAACACATTTTTTTCAGGAATCTACTCTCTGGAACCTAAAACTAATTTTAAAAAAACATCTTTCTAGGCATCCACTGTCCCTAATCGTGCAAGAAAATTTCAATTGACTTGTTGAAGTATTGCAATCACCCTTATCCAAAAACGAAATTTAAATCAACTTTTTAGCAGTAACACCCTCACATTTTTCATAAAACAAAAACACATTTTTTTCAGGAATCTACTCTCTGAAACCTAAAACTAATTAAAAAAACATCTTTCTAGGCATCCACTCTCCCTAATCTTCCAAGAAAATTTCAATTAACTTATTGAAATATTGCAATCACCCTTATCCAAAAACGATATTTAAATCAACTTTTTAGCAGTAACACACTCACATTTTTCATAAAACAAACACATTTTTTTCAGGAATCAACTCTCTGGAACCTAAAACAAATATAAAAAAAAATCTTTCTATGCATCCACTCTCCCTAATCGTGCAAGAAAATTTCAATTAACTTGTTGAAATGATGCATTCACGCTTATCCTGAAACTAAATTTAAATCAACTTTTTTGCAGTAACACACTCACATTTTTCATGAAACAAATAATTTTTTTTTCAGGAATCCACTCTCTGGAACCTATAACGAATTTGTAAAAAAAATCTTTCTAGGCATCCACTCTCCCTAATCTTGCAAGAAAATTTCAATTAACTTGTTGAAATATTGCAATCACCCTCATCCAAAAACGATATTTAAATCAACTTTTTTGCAGTAACACACTCACATTTTTCATAAAACAAACACATTTTTTTCAGGAATCTACTCTCTGGAACCTAAAACTAATTAAAAAAAAAAATCTTTCTAGGCATCCACTGTCCCTAATCGTGCAAGAAAATTTCAATTGACTTGTTGAAATATTGCAATCACCCTTATCCAAAAATGAAATTTAAATCAACTTTTTAGCAGTAACACACTCACATTTTTCATAAAACAAACACATTTTTTTCAGGAATCTACTCTCTGGAACCTAAAACTAATTTAAAAAAAACATCTTTCTAGGCATCCACTGTCCCTAATCGTGCAAGAAAATTTCAATTGACTTGTTGAAATATTGCAATCACCCTTATTCAAAAACGAAATTTAAATCAACTTTTTAGCAGTAACACCCTCACATTTTTCATAAAACAAACACATTTTTTTCAGGAATCTACTCTCTGAAACCTAAAACTAATTAAAAAAACCTCTTTCTAGGCATCCACTCTCCCTAATCTTCCAAGTAAATTTCAATTAACTTATTGAAATATTGCAATCACCCTTATCCAAAAACGATATTTAAATCAACTTTTTAGCAGTAACAGACTCACATTTTTCATAAAACAAACACATTTTTTTCAGGAATCTACTCTCTGGAACCTTAAACAAATTTTAAAAAAACATCTTTCTAGGCATCCATTGTCCCTAATCGTGCAAGAAAATTTCAATTGACTTGTTGAAATATTGCAATCACCCTTATCCAAAAATGAAATTTAAATCAACTTTTTAGCAGTAACACACTCCCATTTTTCATAAAACAAACACATTTTTTTCAGGAATCTACTCTCTGGAACCTAAAACTAATTTTAAAAAAACATCTTTCTAGGCATCCATTGTCCCTAATCGTGCAAGAAAATTTCAATTGACTTGTTGAAATATTGCAATCACCCTTATTCAAAAACGAAATTTAAATCAACTTTTTAGCAGTAACACCCTCACATTTTTCATAAAACAAACACATTTTTTTCAGGAATCTACTCTCTGAAAACTAATACTAATTTAAAAAAGAAATCTTTCTATGCATCCACTGTCCCTAATCGTGCAAGAAAATTTCAATTGACTTGTTGAAGTATTGCAATCACCCTTATCCAAAAACGAAATTTAAATCAACTTTTTAGCAGTAACACACTCACATTTTTCATAAAACAAACACATTTTTTTCAGGAATCTACTCTCTGGAACCTTAAACAAATTTTAAAAAAACATCTTTCTAGGCATCCACTGTCCCTAATCGTGCAAGAACATTTCAATTGACTTGTTGAAATATTGCAATCACCCTTATCCAAAAATGAAATTTAAATCAATTTTTTAGCAGTAACACACTCACATTTTTCATAAAACAAACACATTTTTTTCAGGAATCTACTCTCTGGAACCTAAAACTAATTTTAAAAAAACATCTTTCTAGGCATCCATTGTCCCTAATCGTGCAATAAAATTTCAATTGACTTGTTGAAATATTGCAATCACCCTTATTCAAAAACGAAATTTAAATCAACTTTTTAGCAGTAACACCCTCACATTTTTCATAAAACAAACACATTTTTTTCAGGAATCTACTCTCTGAAACCTAAAACTAATTAAAAAAAACATCTTTCTAGGCATCCACTCTCCCTAATCTTCCAAGAAAATTTCAATTAACTTATTGAAATATTGCAATCACCCTTATCCAAAAACGATATTTAAATCAACTTTTTAGCAGTAACACACTCACATTTTTCATAAAACAAACACATTTTTTTCAGGAATCTACTCTCTGGAACCTAAAACTAATTTTAAAAAAAGATCTTTCTAGGCATCCACTGTCCCTAATCGTGCAAGAAAATTTCAATTGACTTGTTGAAATATTGCAATCACCCTTATTCAAAAACGAAATTTAAATCAACTTTTTAGCAGTAACACCCTCACATTTTTCATAAAACAAACACATTTTTTCAGGAATCTACTCTCTGAAACCTAAAACTAATTAAAAAAAACATCTTTCTAGGCATCCACTCTCCCTAATCTTCCAAGAAAATTTCAATTAACTTATTGAAATATTGCAATCACCCTTATCCAAAAACGATATTTAAATCAACTTTTTAGCAGTAACACACTCACATTTTTCATAAAACAAACACATTTTTTTCAGGAATCTACTCTCTGGAACCTAAAACTAATTTAAAAAAAAAATCTTTCTAGGCATCCACTGTCCCTAATCGTGCAAGAAAATTTCAATTGACTTGTTGAAATATTGCAATCACCCTTATCCAAAAATGAAATTTAAATCAACTTTTTAGCAGTAACACACTCACATTTTTCATAAAACAAACACATTTTTTTCAGGAATCTACTCTCTTAGACCTAAAACTAATTTAAAAAAAACATCTTTCTAGGCATCCACTGTCCCTAATCGTGCAAGAAAATTTCAATTGACTTGTTGAAATATTGCAATCACCCTTATTCAAAAACGAAATTTAAATCAACTTTTTAGCAGTAACACCCTCACATTTTTCATAAAACAAACACATTTTTTTCAGGAATCTACTCTCTGGAACCTAAAACTAATTTTAAAAAAACATCTTTCTAGGCATCCACTGTCCCTAATCGTGCAGGAAAATTTCAATTGACTTGTTGAAGTATTGCAATCACCCTTATCCAAAAACGAAATTTAAATCAACTTTTTAGCAGTAACACACTCACATTTTTCATAAAACAAACACATTTTTTTTCAGGAATCTACTCTTTGGAACCTAAAACTAATTTTAAAAAAACATCTTTCTAGGCATCCAGTGTCCATAATAGTGCAAGAAAATTTCAATTGACTTGTTGAAATATTGCAATCACCCTTATCCAAAAACGAAATTTAAATCAACTTTTTAGCAGTAACACACTCACATTTTTCATAAAACAAACACATTTTTTTCAGGAATCTACTCTCTGAAACCTAAAACTAATTTAAAAAAAACATCTTTCTATGCATCCACTGTCCCTAATCGTGCAAGAAAATTTCAATTGACTTATTGAAATATTGCAATCACCCTTATTCAAAAACGAAATTTAAATCAACTTTTTAGCAGTAACACCCTCACATTTTCATAAAACAAACACATTTTTTTCAGGAATCTACTCTCTGAAACCTAATACTAATTTAAAAAAGAAATCTTTCTATGCATCCACTGTCCCTAATCGTGCAAGAAAATTTCAATTGACTTGTTGAAGTATTGCAATCACCCTTATCCAAAAACGAAATTTAAATCAACTTTTTAGCAGTAACACACTCACATTTTTCATAAAACAAACACATTTTTTTCAGGAATCTACTCTCTGGAACCTAAAACTAATTTTAAAAAAACATCTTTCTAGGCATCCACTGTCCCTAATCGTGCAAGAAAATTTCAATTGACTTGTTGAAATATTGCAATCACCCTTATCCAAAAACGAAATTTAAATCAACTTTTTAGCAGTAACACACTCACATTTTTCATAAAACAAACAAATTTTTTTCAGGAATCTACTCTCTGAAACCTAAAACTAATTTTAAAAAAACATCTCTCTAGGCATCCACTCTCCCTAATCTTCCAAGAAAATTTCAATTAACTTATTGAAATATTGCAATCACCCTTATCCAAAAACGATATTTAAATCAACTTTTTAGCAGTAACACACTCACATTTTTCATAAAACAAACACATTTTTTTCAGGAATCTACTCTCTGGAACCTAAAACTAATTTAAAAAAAAAATCTTTCTAGGCATCCACTGTCCCTAATCGTGCAAGAAAATTTCAATTGACTTGTTGAAATATTGCAATCACCCTTATCCAAAAATGAAATTTAAATCAACTTTTTAGCAGTAACACACTCACATTTTTCATAAAACAAACACATTTTTTTCAGGAATCTACTCTCTGGAACCTAAAACTAATTTAAAAAAACATCTTTCTAGGCATCCACTGTCCCTAATCGTGCAAGAAAATTTCAATTGACTTGTTGAAATATTGCAATCTCCCTTATTCAAAAACGAAATTTAAATCAACTTTTTAGCAGTAACACCCTCACATTTTTCATAAAACAAACACATTTTTTTCAGGAATCTACTCTCTGGAACCTAAAACTAATTTTAAAAAAACATCTTTCTAGGCATCCACTGTCCCTAATCGTGCAGGAAAATTTCAATTGACTTGTTGAAGTATTGCAATCACCCTTATCCAAAAACGAAATTTAAATCAACTTTTTAGCAGTAACACACTCACATTTTTCATAAAACAAACACATTTTTTTTCAGGAATCTACTCTTTGGAACCTAAAACTAATTTTAAAAAAACATCTTTCTAGGCATCCAGTGTCCATAATAGTGCAAGAAAATTTCAATTGACTTGTTGAAATATTGCAATCACCCTTATCCAAAAACGAAATTTAAATCAACTTTTTAGCAGTAACACACTCACATTTTTCATAAAACAAACACATTTTTTTCAGGAATCTACTCTCTGAAACCTAAAACTAATTTAAAAAAAACATCTTTCTATGCATCCACTGTCCCTAATCGTGCAAGAAAATTTCAATTGACTTATTGAAATATTGCAATCACCCTTATTCAAAAACGAAATTTAAATCAACTTTTTAGCAGTAACACCCTCACATTTTCATAAAACAAACACATTTTTTTCAGGAATCTACTCTCTGAAACCTAATACTAATTTAAAAAAGAAATCTTTCTATGCATCCACTGTCCCTAATCATGCAAGAAAATTTCAATTGACTTGTTGAAGTATTGCAATCACCCTTATCCAAAAACGAATTTTAAATCAACTTTTTAGCAGTAACACACTCACATTTTTCATAAAACAAACACATTTTTTTCAGGAATCTACTCTCTGGAACCTAAAACTAATTTTAAAAAAACATCTTTCTAGGCATCCACTGTCCCTAATCGTGCAAGAAAATTTCAATTGACTTGTTGAAATATTGCAATCACCCTTATCCAAAAACGAAATTTAAATCAACTTTTTAGCAGTAACACACTCACATTTTTCATAAAACAAACACATTTTTTTCAGGAATCTACTCTCTGAAACCTAAAACTAATTTTAAAAAAACATCTCTCTAGGCATCCACTGTCCCTAATCGTGCAAGAAAATTTCAATTGACTTGTTGAAATATTGCAATCACCCTTATCCAAAAACGAAATTTAAATCAACTTTTTAGCAGTAACACACTCACATTTTTCATAAAACAAACACATTTTTTCAGGAATCAACTCTCTGGAACCTAAAACAAATATAAAAAAACATCTTTCTATGCATCCACTCTCCCTAATCGTGCAAAAAAATTTCAATTAACTAGTTGAAATAATGCAATCATGCCTATCCTGAAGCTAAATTTAAATAAACTTTTTAGCAGTAACACACTCATATTTTTCATAAAACAAACACATTTTTTTCAGGAATCAACTCTCTGGAACCTAAAACAAATATAAAAAAAAATCTTTCTATGCATCCACTCTCCCTAATCGTGCAAGAAAATTTGAATTAACTTGTTGAAATGATGCATTCACGCTTATCCTGAAACTAAATTTAAATCAACTTTTTTGCAGTAACACACTCACATTATTCATGAAACAAATAATTTTTTTTTCAGGAATCCACTCTCTGGAACCTATAACGAATTTGGAAAAAACATCTTTCTAGGCATCCACTCTCCCTAATCTTGCAAGAAAATTTCAATTAACTTGTTGAAATATTGCAATCACCCTTATCCAAAAATGAAATTTAAATTAACTTTTTAGCAGTAACACACTCACATTTTTCATAAAACAAACACATTTTTTTCAGGAATCTACTCTCTGGAACCTAAAACAAATTTTTAAAAAACATCTTTCTAGGCATCCACTGTCCCTAATCGTGCAAGAAAATTTCAATTGACTTGTTGAAATATTGCAATCACCCTTATCCAAAAATGAAATTTAAATTAACTTTTTAGCAGTAACACACTCACATTTTTCATAAAACAAACACAGTTTTTTACAGGAATCTACTCTCTGGAACCTAAAACTAATTTTAAAAAAACATCTTTCTAGGCATCCACTGTCCCTAATCGTGCAAGAAAATTTCAATTAACTTGTTGAAATATTGCAATCACCCTTATTCAAAAACGAAATTTAAATCAACTTTTTAGCAGTAACACCCTCACATTTTTCATAAAACAAACACATTTTTTTCAGGAATCTACTCTCTGAAACCTAATACTAATTTAAAAAAGAAATCTTTCTATGCATCCACTGTCCCTAATCGTGCAAGAAAATTTCAATTGACTTGTTGAAGTATTGCAATCACCCTTATCCAAAAATGAAATTTAAATCAACTTTTTAGCAGTAACACACTCACATTTTTCATAAAACAAACACATTTTTTTCAGGAATCTACTCTCTGGAACCTAAAACTAATTTAAAAAAAACATCTTTCTAGGCATCCACTGTCCCTAATCGTGCAAGAAAATTTCAATTGACTTGTTGAAATATTGCAATAACCCTTATCCAAAAACGAAATTTAAATCAACTTTTTAGCAGTAACACACTCACATTTTTCATAAAACAAACACATTTTTTTCAGGAATCTACTCTCTGAAACCTAAAACTAATTTTAAAAAAATATCTTTCTAGGCATCCACTGTCCCTAATCGTGCAAGAAAATTTCAATTGACTTGTTGAAATATTGCAATCACCCTTATTCAAAAACGAAATTTAAATCAACTTTTTAGCAGTAACACCCTCACATTTTTCATAAAACAAACACATTTTTTTCAGGAATCTACTCTCTGAAACCTAAAACTAATTAAAAAAAAACATCTTTCTAGGCATCCACTCTCCCTAATCTTCCAAGAAAATTTCAATTAACTTGTTGAAATATTGCAATCACCCTTATCCAAAAACGATATTTAAATCAACTTTTTAGCAGTAACACACTCACATTTTTCATAAAACAAACACATTTTTTTCAGGAATCTACTCTCTGGAACCTAAAACTAATTTAAAAAAAACATCTTTCTAGGCATCCACTGTCCCTAATCGTGCAAGAAAATTTCAATTGACTTGTTGAAATATTGCAATCACCCTTATCCAAAAATGAAATTTAAATCAACTTTTTAGCAGTAACACACTCACATTTTTCATAAAACAAACACATTTTTTTCAGGAATCTACTCTCTGGAACCTAAAACTAATTTTAAAAAAACATCTTTCTAGGCATCCACTGTCCCTAATCGTGCAAGAAAATTTCAATTGACTTGTTGAAATATTGCAATCACCCTTATTCAAAAACGAAATTTAAATCAACTTTTTAGCAGTAACACCCTCACATTTTTCATAAAACAAACACATTTTTTTCAGGAATCTACTCTCTGGAACCTAAAACTAATTTGAAAAAAAGATCTTTCTAGGCATCCACTGTCCCTAATCGTGCAAGAAAATTTCAATTGACTTGTTGAAGTATTGCAATCACCCTTATCCAAAAACGAAATTTAAATCAACTTTTTAGCAGTAACACACTCACATTTTTCATAAAACAAACACATTTTTTTTCAGGAATCTACTCTCTGGAACCTAAAACTAATTTTAAAAAAACATCTTTCTAGGCATCCACTGTCCCTAATCGTGCAACAAAATTTCAATTGACTTATTGAAATATTGCAATCACCCTTATTCAAAAACGAAATTTAAATCAACTTTTTAGCAGTAACACCCTCACATTTTTCATAAAACAAACAAATTTTTTTCAGGAATCTACTCTGTGAAACCTAATACTAATTTAAAAAAGATATCTTTCTATGCATCCACTCTCCCTAATCGTGCAAGAAATTTTCAATTGACTTGTTGAAATATTGCAATCACCCTTATTCAAAAACGAAATTTAAATCAACTTTTTAGCAGTAACACCCTCACATTTTTCATAAAACAAACACATTTTTTTCAGGAATCTACTCTCTGAAACCTAAAACTAATTAAAAAAAACATCTTTCTAGGCATCCACTCTCCCTAATCTTCCAAGAAAATTTCAATTAACTTATTGAAATATTGCAATCACCCTTATCCAAAAACGATATTTAAATCAACTTTTTAGCAGTAACACACTCACATTTTTCATAAAACAAACACATTTTTTTCAGGAATCTACTCTCTGGAACCTAAAACTAATTTAAAAAAAACATCTTTCTAGGCATCCACTGTCCCTAATCGTGCAAGAAAATTTCAATTGACTTGTTGAAATATTGCAATCACCCTTATCCAAAAATGAAATTTAAATCAACTTTTTAGCAGTAACACACTCACATTTTTCATAAAACAAACACATTTTTTTCAGGAATCTACTCTCTGGAACCTAAAACTAATTTAAAAAAACATCTTTCTAGGCATCCACTGTCCCTAATCGTGCAAGAAAATTTCAATTGACTTGTTGAAATATTGCAATCACCCTTATTCAAAAACGAAATTTAAATCAACTTTTTAGCAGTAACACACTCACATTTTTCATAAAACAAACACATTTTTTTTCAGGAATCTACTCTTTGGAACCTAAAACTAATTTTAAAAAAACATCTTTCTAGGCATCCAGTGTCCATAATAGTGCAAGAAAATTTCAATTGACTTGTTGAAATATTGCAATCACCCTTATCCAAAAACGAAATTTAAATCAACTTTTTAGCAGTAACACACTCACATTTTTCATAAAACAAACACATTTTTTTCAGGAATCTACTCTCTGAAACCTAAAACTAATTTAAAAAAAACATCTTTCTATGCATCCACTGTCCCTAATCGTGCAAGAAAATTTCAATTGACTTATTGAAATATTGCAATCACCCTTATTCAAAAACAAAATTTAAATCAACTTTTTAGCAGTAACACCCTCACATTTTCATAAAACAAACACATTTTTTTCAGGAATCTACTCTCTGAAACCTAATACTAATTTAAAAAAGAAATCTTTCTATGCATCCACTGTCCCTAATCGTGCAAGAAAATTTCAATTGACTTGTTGAAGTATTGCAATCACCCTTATCCAAAAACGAAATTTAAATCAACTTTTTAGCAGTAACACACTCACATTTTTCATAAAACAAACACATTTTTTTCAGGAATCTACTCTCTGGAACCTAAAACTAATTTTAAAAAAACATCTTTCTAGGCATCCACTGTCCCTAATCGTGCAAGAAAATTTCAATTGACTTGTTGAAATATTGCAATCACCCTTATCCAAAAACGAAATTTAAATCAACTTTTTAGCAGTAACACACTCACATTTTTCATAAAACAAACACATTTTTTTCAGGAATCTACTCTCTGAAACCTAAAACTAATTTTAAAAAAACATCTCTCTAGGCATCCACTGTCCCTAATCGTGCAAGAAAATTTCAATTGACTTGTTGAAATATTGCAATCACCCTTATCCAAAAACGAAATTTAAATCAACTTTTTAGCAGTAACACACTCACATTTTTCATAAAACAAACACATTTTTTCAGGAATCAACTCTCTGGAACCTAAAACAAATATAAAAAAACATCTTTCTATGCATCCACTCTCCCTAATCGTGCAAAAAAATTTCAATTAACTAGTTGAAATAATGCAATCATGCCTATCCTGAAGCTAAATTTAAATAAACTTTTTAGCAGTAACACACTCATATTTTTCATAAAACAAACACATTTTTTTCAGGAATCAACTCTCTGGAACCTAAAACAAATATACAAAAAAATCTTTCTATGCATCCACTCTCCCTAATCGTGCAAGAAAATTTGAATTAACTTGTTGAAATGATGCATTCACGCTTATCCTGAAACTAAATTTAAATCAACTTTTTTGCAGTAACACACTCACATTATTCATGAAACAAATAATTTTTTTTTCAGGAATCCACTCTCTGGAACCTATAACGAATTTGTAAAAAACATCTTTCTAGGCATCCACTCTCCCTAATCTTGCAAGAAAATTTCAATTAACTTGTTGAAATATTGCAATCACCCTTATCCAAAAATGAAATTTAAATTAACTTTTTAGCAGTAACACACTCACATTTTTCATAAAACAAACACATTTTTTTCAGGAATCTACTCTCTGGAACCTAAAACAAATTTTAAAAAAACATCTTTCTAGGCATCCACTGTCCCTAATCATGCAAGAAAATTTCAATTGACTTGTTGAAATATTGCAATCACCCTTATCCAAAAATGAAATTTAAATTAACTTTTTAGCAGTAACACACTCACATTTTTCATAAAACAAACACAGTTTTTTTCAGGAATCTACTCTCTGGAACCTAAAACTAATTTTAAAAAAACATCTTTCTAGGCATCCACTGTCCCTAATCGTGCAAGAAAATTTCAATTGACTTGTTGAAATATTGCAATCACCCTTATTCAAAAACGAAATTTAAATCAACTTTTTAGCAGTAACACCCTCACATTTTTCATAAAACAAACACATTTTTTTCAGGAATCTACTCTCTGAAACCTAATACTAATTTAAAAAAGAAATCTTTCTATGCATCCACTGTCCCTAATCGTGCAAGAAAATTTCAATTGACTTGTTGAAGTATTGCAATCACCCTTATCCAAAAATGAAATTTAAATCAACTTTTTAGCAGTAACACACTCACATTTTTCATAAAACAAACACATTTTTTTCAGGAATCTACTCTCTGGAACCTAAAACTAATTTTAAAAAAACATCTTTCTAGGCATCCACTGTCCCTAATCGTGCAAGAAAATTTCAATTGACTTGTTGAAATATTGCAATAACCCTTATCCAAAAACGAAATTTAAATCAACTTTTTAGCAGTAACACACTCACATTTTTCATAAAACAAACACATTTTTTTCAGGAATCTACTCTCTGAAACCTAAAACTAATTTTAAAAAAATATCTTTCTAGGCATCCACTGTCCCTAATCGTGCAAGAAAATTTCAATTGACTTGTTGAAATATTGCAATCACCCTTATTCAAAAACGAAATTTAAATCAACTTTTTAGCAGTAACACCCTCACATTTTTCATAAAACAAACACATTTTTTTCAGGAATCTACTCTCTGAAACCTAAAACTAATTAAAAAAAAACATCTTTCTAGGCATCCACTCTCCCTAATCTTCCAAGAAAATTTCAATTAACTTGTTGAAATATTGCAATCACCCTTATCCAAAAACGATATTTAAATCAACTTTTTAGCAGTAACACACTCACATTTTTCATAAAACAAACACATTTTTTTCAGGAATCTACTCTCTGGAACCTAAAACTAATTTTAAAAAAACATCTTTCTAGGCATCCACTGTCCCTAATCGTGCAAGAAAATTTCAATTGACTTGTTGAAATATTGCAATCACCCTTATCCAAAAATGAAATTTAAATCAACTTTTTAGCAGTAACACACTCACATTTTTCATAAAACAAACACATTTTTTTCAGGAATCTACTCTCTGGAACCTAAAACTAATTTTAAAAAAACATCTTTCTAGGCATCCACTGTCCCTAATCGTGCAAGAAAATTTCAATTGACTTGTTGAAATATTGCAATCACCCTTATTCAAAAACGAAATTTAAATCAACTTTTTAGCAGTAACACCCTCACATTTTTCATAAAACAAACACATTTTTTTCAGGAATCTACTCTCTGGAACCTAAAACTAATTTGAAAAAAACATCTTTCTAGGCATCCACTGTCCCTAATCGTGCAAGAAAATTTCAATTGACTTGTTGAAGTATTGCAATCACCCTTATCCAAAAACGAAATTTAAATCAACTTTTTAGCAGTAACACACTCACATTTTTCATAAAACAAACACATTTTTTTTCAGGAATCTACTCTCTGGAACCTAAAACTAATTTTAAAAAAACATCTTTCTAGGCATCCACTGTCCCTAATCGTGCAACAAAATTTCAATTGACTTATTGAAATATTGCAATCACCCTTATTCAAAAACGAAATTTAAATCAACTTTTTAGCAGTAACACCCTCACATTTTTCATAAAACAAACACATTTTTTTCAGGAATCTACTCTGTGAAACCTAATACTAATTTAAAAAAGATATCTTTCTATGCATCCACTCTCCCTAATCGTGCAAGAAATTTTCAATTGACTTGTTGAAATATTGCAATCACCCTTATTCAAAAACGAAATTTAAATCAACTTTTTAGCAGTAACACCCTCACATTTTTCATAAAACAAACAGATTTTTTTCAGGAATCTACTCTCTGAAACCTAAAACTAATTAAAAAAAACATCTTTCTAGGCATCCACTCTCCCTAATCTTCCAAGAAAATTTCAATTAACTTATTGAAATATTGCAATCACCCTTATCCAAAAACGATATTTAAATCAACTTTTTAGCAGTAACACACTCACATTTTTCATAAAACAAACACATTTTTTTCAGGAATCTACTCTCTGGAACCTAAAACTAATTTTAAAAAAACATCTTTCTAGGCATCCACTGTCCCTAATCGTGCAAGAAAATTTCAATTGACTTGTTGAAATATTGCAATCACCCTTATCCAAAAATGAAATTTAAATCAACTTTTTAGCAGTAACACACTCACATTTTTCATAAAACAAACACATTTTTTTCAGGAATCTACTCTCTGGAACCTAAAACTAATTTAAAAAAACATCTTTCTAGGCATCCACTGTCCCTAATCGTGCAAGAAAATTTCAATTGACTTGTTGAAATATTGCAATCACCCTTATTCAAAAACGAAATTTAAATCAACTTTTTAGCAGTAACACCCTCACATTTTTCATAAAACAAACACATTTTTTTCAGGAATCTACTCTCTGGAACCTAAAACTAATTTGAAAAAAACATCTTTCTAGGCATCCACTGTCCCTAATCGTGCAAGAAAATTTCAATTGACTTGTTGAAGTATTGCAATCACCCTTATCCAAAAACGAAATTTAAATCAACTTTTTAGCAGTAACACACTCACATTTTTCATAAAACAAACACATTTTTTTTCAGGAATCTACTCTCTGGAACCGAAAACTAATTTTAAAAAAACATCTTTCTAGGCATCCACTGTCCCTAATCGTGCAACAAAATTTCAATTGACTTATTGAAATATTGCAATCACCCTTATTCAAAAACGAAATTTAAATCAACTTTTTAGCAGTAACACCCTCACATTTTTCATAAAACAAACACATTTTTTTCAGGAATCTACTCTGTGAAACCTAATACTAATTTAAAAAAGATATCTTTCTATGCATCCACTCTCCCTAATCGTGCAAGAAATTTTCAATTGACTTGTTGAAATATTGCAATCACCCTTATTCAAAAACGAAATTTAAATCAACTTTTTAGCAGTAACACCCTCACATTTTTCATAAAACAAACACATTTTTTTCAGGAATCTACTCTCTGGAACCTAAAACTAATTTTAAAAAAACATCTTTCTAGGCATCCACTGTCCCTAATCGTGCAAGAAAATTTCAATTGACTTGTTGAAATATTGCAATCACCCTTATCCAAAAATGAAATTTAAATCAACTTTTTAGCAGTAACACACTCACATTTTTCATAAAACAAACACATTTTTTTCAGGAATCTACTCTCTGGAACCTAAAACTAATTTAAAAAAAACATCTTTCTAGGCATCCATTGTCCCTAAGTGTGCAAGAAAATTTCAATTGACTTGTTGAAATATTGCAATCACCCTTATCCAAAAACGAAATTTAAATCAACTTTTTAGCAGTAACACACTCACATTTTTCATAAAACAAACACATTTTTTTCAGGAATCTACTCTCTGAAACCTAAAACTAATTTAAAAAAAACATCTTTCTATGCATCCACTGTCCCTAATCGTGCAAGAAAATTTCAATTGACTTATTGAAATATTGCAATCACCCTTATTCAAAAACGAAATTTAAATCAACTTTTTAGCAGTAACACCCTCACATTTTCATAAAACAAACACATTTTTTTCAGGAATCTACTCTCTGAAACCTAATACTAATTTAAAAAAGAAATCTTTCTATGCATCCACTGTCCCTAATCGTGCAAGAAAATTTCAATTGACTTGTTGAAGTATTGCAATCACCCTTATCCAAAAACGAAATTTAAATCAACTTTTTAGCAGTAACACACTCACATTTTTCATAAAACAAACTCATTTTTTTCAGGAATCTACTCTCTGGAACCTAAAACTAATTTTAAAAAAACATCTTTCTAGGCATCCACTGTCCCTAATCGTGCAAGAAAATTTCAATTGACTTGTTGAAATATTGCAATCACCCTTATCCAAAAACGAAATTTAAATCAACTTTTTAGCAGTAACACACTCACATTTTTCATAAAACAAACACATTTTTTTTCAGGAATCTACTCTCTGGAACCTAAAACTAATTTTAAAAAAACATTTTTCTAGGCATCCACTGTCCCTAATCGTGCAACAAAATTTCAATTGACTTATTGAAATATTGCAATCACCCTTATTCAAAAACGAAATTTAAATCAACTTTTTAGCAGTAACACCCTCACATTTTTCATAAAACAAACAAATTTTTTTCAGGAATCTACTCTGTGAAACCTAATACTAATTTAAAAAAGATATCTTTCTATGCATCCACTCTCCCTAATCGTGCAAGAAATTTTCAATTGACTTGTTGAAATATTGCAATCACCCTTATTCAAAAACGAAATTTAAATCAACTTTTTAGCAGTAACACCCTCACATTTTTCATAAAACAAACAGATTTTTTTCAGGAATCTACTCTCTGAAACCTAAAACTAATTAAAAAAAACATCTTTCTAGGCATCCACTCTCCCTAATCTTCCAAGAAAATTTCAATTAACTTATTGAAATATTGCAATCACCCTTATCCAAAAACGATATTTAAATCAACTTTTTAGCAGTAACACACTCACATTTTTCATAAAACAAACACATTTTTTTCAGGAATCTACTCTCTGGAACCTAAAACTAATTTTAAAAAAACATCTTTCTAGGCATCCACTGTCCCTAATCGTGCAAGAAAATTTCAATTGACTTGTTGAAATATTGCAATCACCCTTATCCAAAAACGAAATTTAAATCAACTTTTTAGCAGTAACACACTCACATTTTTCATAAAACAAACACATTTTTTTCAGGAATCTACTCTCTGGAACCTAAAACTAATTTAAAAAAACATCTTTCTAGGCATCCACTGTCCCTAATCGTGCAAGAAAATTTCAATTGACTTGTTGAAATATTGCAATCACCCTTATTCAAAAACGAAATTTAAATCAACTTTTTAGCAGTAACACCCTCACATTTTTCATAAAACAAACACATTTTTTTCAGGAATCTACTCTCTGGAACCTAAAACTAATTTGAAAAAAACATCTTTCTAGGCATCCACTGTCCCTAATCGTGCAAGAAAATTTCAATTGACTTGTTGAAGTATTGCAATCACCCTTATCCAAAAACGAAATTTAAATCAACTTTTTAGCAGTAACACACTCACATTTTTCATAAAACAAACACATTTTTTTTCAGGAATCTACTCTCTGGAACCTAAAACTAATTTTAAAAAAACATCTTTCTAGGCATCCACTGTCCCTAATCGTGCAACAAAATTTCAATTGACTTATTGAAATATTGCAATCACCCTTATTCAAAAACGAAATTTAAATCAACTTTTTAGCAGTAACACCCTCACATTTTTCATAAAACAAACACATTTTTTTCAGGAATCTACTCTGTGAAACCTAATACTAATTTAAAAAAGATATCTTTCTATGCATCCACTCTCCCTAATCGTGCAAGAAATTTTCAATTGACTTGTTGAAATATTGCAATCACCCTTATTCAAAAACGAAATTTAAATCAACTTTTTAGTAGTAACACCCTCACATTTTTCATAAAACAAACACATTTTTTTCAGGAATCTACTCTCTGGAACCTAAAACTAATTTTAAAAAAACATCTTTCTAGGCATCCACTGTCCCTAATCGTGCAAGAAAATTTCAATTGACTTGTTGAAATATTGCAATCACCCTTATCCAAAAATGAAATTTAAATCAACTTTTTAGCAGTAACACACTCACATTTTTCATAAAACAAACACATTTTTTTCAGGAATCTATTCTCTGGAACCTAAAACTTATTTAAAAAAAACATCTTTCTAGGCATCCATTGTCCCTAAGTGTGCAAGAAAATTTCAATTGACTTGTTGAAATATTGCAATCACCCTTATTCAAAAACGAAATTTAAATCAACTTTTTAGCAGTAACACACTCACATTTTTCATAAAACAAACACATTTTTTTCAGGAATCTACTCTCTGGAACCTAAAACTAATTTAAAAAAAACATCTTTCTAGGCATCCACTGTCCGTAATCGTGCAAGAAAATTTCAATTGACTTGTTGAAATATTGCAATCACCCTTATTCAAAAACGAAATTTAAATCAACTTTTTAGCAGTAACACCCTCACATTTTTCATAAAACAAACACATTTTTTTCAGGAATCTACTCTCTGGAACCTAAAACTAATTTTAAAAAAACATCTTTCTAGGCATCCACTGTCCCTAATCGTGCAGGAAAATTTCAATTGACTTGTTGAAGTATTGCAATCACCCTTATCCAAAAACGAAATTTAAATCAACTTTTTAGCAGTAACACACTCACATTTTTCATAAAACAAACACATTTTTTTTCAGGAATCTACTCTTTGGAACCTAAAACTAATTTTAAAAAAACATCTTTCTAGGCATCCAGTGTCCATAATAGTGCAAGAAAATTTCAATTGACTTGTTGAAATATTGCAATCACCCTTATCCAAAAACGAAATTTAAATCAACTTTTTAGCAGTAACACACTCACATTTTTCATGAAACAAACACATTTTTTTCAGGAATCTACTCTCTGAAACCTAAAACTAATTTAAAAAAAACATCTTTCTATGCATCCACTGTCCCTAATCGTGCAAGAAAATTTCAATTGACTTATTGAAATATTGCAATCACCCTTATTCAAAAACGAAATTTAAATCAACTTTTTAGCAGTAACACCCTCACATTTTCATAAAACAAACACATTTTTTTCAGGAATCTACTCTCTGAAACCTAATACTAATTTAAAAAAGAAATCTTTCTATGCATCCACTGTCCCTAATCGTGCAAGAAAATTTCAATTGACTTGTTGAAGTATTGCAATCACCCTTATCCAAAAACGAAATTTAAATCAACTTTTTAGCAGTAACACACTCACATTTTTCATAAAACAAAACACATTTTTTTCAGGAATCTACTCTCTGGAACCTAAAACTAATTTTAAAAAAACATCTTTCTAGGCATCCACTGTCCCTAATCGTGCAAGAAAATTTCAATTGACTTGTTGAAATATTGCAATCACCCTTATCCAAAAACGAAATTTAAATCAACTTTTTAGCAGTAACACACTCACATTTTTCATAAAACAAACACATTTTTTTCAGGAATCTACTCTCTGAAACCTAAAACTAATTTTAAAAAAACATCTCTCTAGGCATCCACTGTCCCTAATCGTGCAAGAAAATTTCAATTGACTTGTTGAAATATTGCAATCACCCTTATCCAAAAACGAAATTTAAATCAACTTTTTAGCAGTAACACACTCACATTTTTCATAAAACAAACACATTTTTTCAGGAATCAACTCTCTGGAACCTAAAACAAATATAAAAAAACATCTTTCTATGCATCCACTCTCCCTAATCGTGCAAAAAAATTTCAATTAACTAGTTGAAATAATGCAATCATGCCTATCCTGAAGCTAAATTTAAATAAACTTTTTAGCAGTAACACACTCATATTTTTCATAAAACAAACACATTTTTTTCAGGAATCAACTCTCTGGAACCTAAAACAAATATAAAAAAAAATCTTTCTATGCATCCACTCTCCCTAATCGTGCAAGAAAATTTGAATTAACTTGTTGAAATGATGCATTCACGCTTATCCTGAAACTAAATTTAAATCAACTTTTTTGCAGTAACACACTCACATTATTCATGAAACAAATAATTTTTTTTTCAGGAATCCACTCTCTGGAACCTATAACGAATTTGTAAAAAACATCTTTCTAGGCATCCACTCTCCCTAATCTTGCAAGAAAATTTCAATTAACTTGTTGAAATATTGCAATCACCCTTATCCAAAAATGAAATTTAAATTAACTTTTTAGCAGTATTACACTCACATTTTTCATAAAACAAACACATTTTTTTCAGGAATCTACTCTCTGGAACCTAAAACAAATTTTTAAAAAACATCTTTCTAGGCATCCACTGTCCCTAATCGTGCAAGAAAATTTCAATTGACTTGTTGAAATATTGCAATCACCCTTATCCAAAAATGAAATTTAAATTAACTTTTTAGCAGTAACACACTCACATTTTTCATAAAACAAACACAGTTTTTTTCAGGAATCTACTCTCTGGAACCTAAAACTAATTTTAAAAAAACATCTTTCTAGGCATCCACTGTCCCTAATCGTGCAAGAAAATTTCAATTGACTTGTTGAAATATTGCAATCACCCTTATTCAAAAACGAAATTTAAATCAACTTTTTAGCAGTAACACCCTCACATTTTTCATAAAACAAACACATTTTTTTCAGGAATCTACTCTCTGAAACCTAATACTAATTTAAAAAAGAAATCTTTCTATGCATCCACTGTCCCTAATCGTGCAAGAAAATTTCAATTGACTTGTTGAAGTATTGCAATCACCCTTATCCAAAAATGAAATTTAAATCAACTTTTTAGCAGTAACACACTCACATTTTTCATAAAACAAACACATTTTTTTCAGGAATCTACTCTCTGGAACCTAAAACTAATTTTAAAAAAACATCTTTCTAGGCATCCACTGTCCCTAATCGTGCAAGAAAATTTCAATTGACTTGTTGAAATATTGCAATAACCCTTATCCAAAAACGAAATTTAAATCAACTTTTTAGCAGTAACACACTCACATTTTTCATAAAACAAACACATTTTTTTCAGGAATCTACTCTCTGAAACCTAAAACTAATTTTAAAAAAATATCTTTCTAGGCATCCACTGTCCCTAATCGTGCAAGAAAATTTCAATTGACTTGTTGAAATATTGCAATCACCCTTATTCAAAAACGAAATTTAAATCAACTTTTTAGCAGTAACACCCTCACATTTTTCATAAAACAAACACATTTTTTTCAGGAATCTACTCTCTGAAACCTAAAACTAATTAAAAAAAAACATCTTTCTAGGCATCCACTCTCCCTAATCTTCCAAGAAAATTTCAATTAACTTGTTGAAATATTGCAATCACCCTTATCCAAAAACGATATTTAAATCAACTTTTTAGCAGTAACACACTCACATTTTTCATAAAACAAACACATTTTTTTCAGGAATCTACTCTCTGGAACCTAAAACTAATTTTAAAAAAACATCTTTCTAGGCATCCACTGTCCCTAATCGTGCAAGAAAATTTCAATTGACTTGTTGAAATATTGCAATCACCCTTATCCAAAAATGAAATTTAAATCAACTTTTTAGCAGTAACACACTCACATTTTTCATAAAACAAACACATTTTTTTCAGGAATCTACTCTCTGGAACCTAAAACTAATTTTAAAAAAACATCTTTCTAGGCATCCACTGTCCCTAATCGTGCAAGAAAATTTCAATTGACTTGTTGAAATATTGCAATCACCCTTATTCAAAAACGAAATTTAAATCAACTTTTTAGCAGTAACACCCTCACATTTTTCATAAAACAAACACATTTTTTTCAGGAATCTACTCTCTGGAACCTAAAACTAATTTGAAAAAAACATCTTTCTAGGCATCCACTGTCCCTAATCGTGCAAGAAAATTTCAATTGACTTGTTGAAGTATTGCAATCACCCTTATCCAAAAACGAAATTTAAATCAACTTTTTAGCAGTAACACACTCACATTTTTCATAAAACAAACACATTTTTTTTCAGGAATCTACTCTCTGGAACCTAAAACTAATTTAAAAAAAAACATCTTTCTAGGCATCCACTGTCCCTAATCGTGCAACAAAATTTCAATTGACTTATTGAAATATTGCAATCACCCTTATTCAAAAACGAAATTTAAATCAACTTTTTAGCAGTAACACCCTCACATTTTTCATAAAACAAACACATTTTTTTCAGGAATCTACTCTGTGAAACCTAATACTAATTTAAAAAAGATATCTTTCTATGCATCCACTCTCCCTAATCGTGCAAGAAAATTTCAATTGACTTGTTGAAATATTGCAATCACCCTTATCCAAAAATGAAATTTAAATCAACTTTTTAGCAGTAACACACTCACATTTTTCATAAAACAAACACATTTTTTTCAGGAATCTACTCTCTGGAACCTAAAACTAATTTTAAAAAAACATCTTTCTAGGCATCCACTGTCCCTAATCGTGCAAGAAAATTTCAATTGACTTGTTGAAATATTGCAATCACCCTTATTCAAAAACGAAATTTAAATCAACTTTTTAGCAGTAACACCCTCACATTTTTCATAAAACAAACACATTTTTTTCAGGAATCTACTCTCTGGAACCTAAAACTAATTTGAAAAAAACATCTTTCTAGGCATCCACTGTCCCTAATCGTGCAAGAAAATTTCAATTGACTTGTTGAAATATTGCAATCACCCTTATTCAAAAACGAAATTTAAATCAACTTTTTAGCAGTAACACCCTCACATTTTTCATAAAACAAACACATTTTTTTCAGGAATCTACTCTCTGGAACCTAAAACTAATTTGAAAAAAACATCTTTCTAGGCATCCACTGTCCCTAATCGTGCAAGAAAATTTCAATTGACTTGTTGAAGTATTGCAATCACCCTTATCCAAAAACGAAATTTAAATCAACTTTTTAGCAGTAACACACTCACATTTTTCATAAAACAAACACATTTTTTTTCAGGAATCTACTCTCTGGAACCTAAAACTAATGTTAAAAAAACATCTTTCTAGGCATCCACTGTCCCTAATCGTGCAACAAAATTTCAATTGACTTATTGAAATATTGCAATCACCCTTATTCAAAAACGAAATTTAAATCAACTTTTTAGCAGTAACACCCTCACATTTTTCATAAAACAAACACATTTTTTTCAGGAATCTACTCTGTGAAACCTAATACTAATTTAAAAAAGATATCTTTCTATGCATCCACTCTCCCTAATCGTGCAAGAAATTTTCAATTGACTTGTTGAAATATTGCAATCACCCTTATTCAAAAACGAAATTTAAATCAACTTTTTAGCAGTAACACCCTCACATTTTTCATAAAACAAACACATTTTTTTCAGGAATCTACTCTCTGAAACCTAAAACTAATTAAAAAAAACATCTTTCTAGGCATCCACTCTCCCTAATCTTCCAAGAAAATTTCAATTAACTTATTGAAATATTGCAATCACCCTTATCCAAAAACGATATTTAAATCAACTTTTTAGCAGTAACACACTCACATTTTTCATAAAACAAACACATTTTTTTCAGGAATCTACTCTCTGGAACCTAAAACTAATTTTAAAAAAACATCTTTCTAGGCATCCACTGTCCCTAATCGTGCAAGAAAATTTCAATTGACTTGTTGAAATATTGCAATCACCCTTATCCAAAAATGAAATTTAAATCAACTTTTTAGCAGTAACACACTCACATTTTTCATAAAACAAACACATTTTTTTCAGGAATCTACTCTCTGGAACCTAAAACTAATTTTAAAAAAACATCTTTCTAGGCATCCATTGTCCCTAAGTGTGCAAGAAAATTTCAATTGACTTGTTGAAATATTGCAATCACCCTTATTCAAAAACGAAATTTAAATCAACTTTTTAGCAGTAACACCCTCACATTTTTCATAAAACAAACACATTTTTTTCAGGAATCTACTCTCTGAAAACTAATACTAATTTAAAAAAGAAATCTTTCTATGCATCCACTGTCCCTAATCGTGCAAGAAAATTTCAATTGACTTGTTGAAGTATTGCAATCACCCTTATCCAAAAACGAAATTTAAATCAACTTTTTAGCAGTAACACACTCTCATTTTTCATAAAACAAACACATTTTTTTCAGGAATCTACTCTCTGGAACCTAAAACTAATTTAAAAAAAACATCTTTCTAGGCATCCACTGTCCCTAATCGTGCAAGAAAATTTCAATTAACTTGTTGAAATATTGCAATCACCCTTATCCAAAAACGAAATTTAAATCAACTTTTTAGCAGTAACACACTCACATTTTTCATAAAACAAACACATTTTTTTCAGGAATCTACTCTCTGAAACCTAAAACTAATTTTAAAAAAATATCTTTCTAGGCATCCACTGTCCCTAATCGTGCAAGAAAATTTCAATTGACTTGTTGAAATATTGCAATCACCCTTATTCAAAAACGAAATTTAAATCAACTTTTTAGCAGTGACACCCTCACATTTTTCATAAAACAAACACATTTTTTTCAGGAATCTACTCTCTGAAACCTAAAACTAATTAAAAAAAACATCTTTCTAGGCATCCACTCTCCCTAATCTTCCAAGAAAATTTCAATTAACTTATTGAAATATTGCAATCACCCTTATCCAAAAACGATATTTAAATCAACTTTTTAGCAGTAACACACTCACATTTTTCATAAAACAAACACATTTTTTTCAGGAATCTACTCTCTGGAACCTAAAACTATTTTAAAAAAAACATCTTTCTAGGCATCCACTGTCCCTAATCGTGCAAGAAAATTTCAATTGACTTGTTGAAATATTGCAATCACCCTTATCCAAAAATGAAATTTAAATCAACTTTTTAGCAGTAACACACTCACATTTTTCATAAAACAAACACATTTTTTTCAGGAATCTACTCTCTGGAACCTAAAACTAATTTAAAAAAACATCTTTCTAGGCATCCACTGTCCCTAATCGTGCAAGAACATTTCAATTGACTTGTTGAAATATTGCAATCACCCTTATTCAAAAACGAAATTTAAATCAACTTTTTAGCAGTAACACCCTCACATTTTTCATAAAACAAACACATTTTTTTCAGGAATCTACTCTCTGGAACCTAAAACTAATTTTAAAAAAACATCTTTCTAGGCATCCACTGTCCCTAATCGTGCAAGAAAATTTCAATTGACTTGTTGAAGTATTGCAATCACCCTTATCCAAAAACGAAATTTAAATCAACTTTTTAGCAGTAACACCCTCACATTTTTCATAAAACAAAACACATTTTTTTCAGGAATCTACTCTCTGAAACCTAAAACTAATTAAAAAAACATCTTTCTAGGCATCCACTCTCCCTAATCTTCCAAGAAAATTTCAATTAACTTATTGAAATATTGCAATCACCCTTATCCAAAAACGATATTTAAATCAACTTTTTAGCAGTAACACACTCACATTTTTCATAAAACAAACACATTTTTTTCAGGAATCAACTCTCTGGAACCTAAAACAAATATAAAAAAAACATCTTTCTATGCATCCACTCTCCCTAATCGTGCAAGAAAATTTCAATTAACTTGTTGAAATGATGCATTCACGCTTATCCTGAAACTAAATTTAAATCAACTTTTTTGCAGTAACACACTCACATTTTTCATGAAACAAATAATTTTTTTTTCAGGAATCCACTCTCTGGAACCTATAACGAATTTGTAAAAAACATCTTTCTAGGCATCCACTCTCCCTAATCTTGCAAGAAAATTTCAATTAACTTGTTGAAATATTGCAATCACCCTCATCCAAAAACGATATTTAAATCAACTTTTTTGCAGTAACACACTCACATTTTTCATAAAACAAACACATTTTTTTCAGGAATCTACTCTCTGGAACCTAAAACTAATTAAAAAAAAAAATCTTTCTAGGCATCCACTGTCCCTAATCGTGCAAGAAAATTTCAATTGACTTGTTGAAATATTGCAATCACCCTTATCCAAAAATGAAATTTAAATCAACTTTTTAGCAGTAACACACTCACATTTTTCATAAAACAAACACATCTTTTTTCAGGAATCTACTCTCTGGAACCTAAAACTAATTTAAAAAAAAAATCTTTCTAGGCATCCACTGTCCCTAATCGTGCAAGAAAATTTCAATTGACTTGTTGAAATATTGCAATCACCCTTATCCAAAAACGAAATTTAAATCAACTTTTTAGCAGTAACACACTCACATTTTTCATAAAACAAACACATTTTTTTTCAGGAATCTACTCTCTGGAACCTAAAACTAATTTTAAAAAAACATCTTTCTAGGCATCCACTGTCCCTAATCGTGCAACAAAATTTCAATTGACTTATTGAAATATTGCAATCACCCTTATTCAAAAACGAAATTTAAATCAACTTTTTAGCAGTAACACCCTCACATTTTTCATAAAACAAACAAATTTTTTTCAGGAATCTACTCTGTGAAACCTAATACTAATTTAAAAAAGATATCTTTCTATGCATCCACTCTCCCTAATCGTGCAAGAAATTTTCAATTGACTTGTTGAAATATTGCAATCACCCTTATTCAAAAACGAAATTTAAATCAACTTTTTAGCAGTAACACCCTCACATTTTTCATAAAACAAACAGATTTTTTTCAGGAATCTACTCTCTGAAACCTAAAATTAATTAAAAAAAACATCTTTCTAGGCATCCACTCTCCCTAATCTTCCAAGAAAATTTCAATTAACTTATTGAAATATTGCAATCACCCTTATCCAAAAACGATATTTAAATCAACTTTTTAGCAGTAACACACTCACATTTTTCATAAAACAAACACATTTTTTTCAGGAATCTACTCTCTGGAACCTAAAACTAATTTTAAAAAAACATCTTTCTAGGCATCCACTGTCCCTAATCGTGCAAGAAAATTTCAATTGACTTGTTGAAATATTGCAATCACCCTTATCCAAAAATGAAATTTAAATCAACTTTTTAGCAGTAACACACTCACATTTTTCATAAAACAAACACATTTTTTTCAGGAATCTACTCTCTGGAACCTAAAACTAATTTGAAAAAAACATCTTTCTAGGCATCCACTGTCCCTAATCGTGCAAGAAAATTTCAATTGACTTGTTGAAGTATTGCAATCACCCTTATCCAAAAACGAAATTTAAATCAACTTTTTAGCAGTAACACACTCACATTTTTCATAAAACAAACACATTTTTTTTCAGGAATCTACTCTCTGGAACCTAAAACTAATTTTAAAAAAACATCTTTCTAGGCATCCACTGTCCCTAATCGTGCAACAAAATTTCAATTGACTTATTGAAATATTGCAATCACCCTTATTCAAAAACGAAATTTAAATCAACTTTTTAGCAGTAACACCCTCACATTTTTCATAAAACAAACACATTTTTTTCAGGAATCTACTCTGTGAAACCTAATACTAATTTAAAAAAGATATCTTTCTATGCATCCACTCTCCCTAATCGTGCAAGAAATTTTCAATTGACTTGTTGAAATATTGCAATCACCCTTATTCAAAAACGAAATTTAAATCAACTTTTTAGCAGTAACACCCTCACATTTTTCATAAAACAAACACATTTTTTTCAGGAATCTACTCTCTGGAACCTAAAACTAATTTTAAAAAAACATCTTTCTAGGCATCCACTGTCCCTAATCGTGCAAGAAAATTTCAATTGACTTGTTGAAATATTGCAATCACCCTTATCCAAAAATGAAATTTAAATCAACTTTTTAGCAGTAACACACTCACATTTTTCATAAAACAAACACATTTTTTTCAGGAATCTACTCTCTGGAACCTAAAACTAATTTAAAAAAAACATCTTTCTAGGCATCCATTGTCCCTAAGTGTGCAAGAAAATTTCAATTGACTTGTTGAAATATTGCAATCACCCTTATTCAAAAACGAAATTTAAATCAACTTTTTAGCAGTAACACACTCACATTTTTCATAAAACAAACACATTTTTTTCAGGAATCTACTCTCTGGAACCTAAAACTAATTTAAAAAAAACATCTTTCTAGGCATCCACTGTCCGTAATCGTGCAAGAAAATTTCAATTGACTTGTTGAAATATTGCAATCACCCTTATTCAAAAACGAAATTTAAATCAACTTTTTAGCAGTAACACCCTCACATTTTTCATAAAACAAACACATTTTTTTTCAGGAATCTACTCTCTGGAACCTAAAACTAATTTTAAAAAAACATCTTTCTAGGCATCCACTGTCCCTAATCGTGCAGGAAAATTTCAATTGACTTGTTGAAGTATTGCAATCACCCTTATCCAAAAACGAAATTTAAATCAACTTTTTAGCAGTAACACACTCACATTTTTCATAAAACAAACACATTTTTTTTCAGGAATCTACTCTTTGGAACCTAAAACTAATTTTAAAAAAACATCTTTCTAGGCATCCAGTGTCCATAATAGTGCAAGAAAATTTCAATTGACTTGTTGAAATATTGCAATCACCCTTATCCAAAAACGAAATTTAAATCAACTTTTTAGCAGTAACACACTCACATTTTTCATAAAACAAACACATTTTTTTCAGGAATCTACTCTCTGAAACCTAAAACTAATTTAAAAAAAACATCTTTCTATGCATCCACTGTCCCTAATCGTGCAAGAAAATTTCAATTGACTTATTGAAATATTGCAATCACCCTTATTCAAAAACGAAATTTAAATCAACTTTTTAGCAGTAACACCCTCACATTTTCATAAAACAAACACATTTTTTTCAGGAATCTACTCTCTGAAACCTAATACTAATTTAAAAAAGAAATCTTTCTATGCATCCACTGTCCCTAATCGTGCAAGAAAATTTCAATTGACTTGTTGAAGTATTGCAATCACCCTTATCCAAAAACGAAATTTAAATCAACTTTTTAGCAGTAACACACTCACATTTTTCATAAAATAAACACATTTTTTTCAGGAATCTACTCTCTGGAACCTAAAACTAATTTTAAAAAAACATCTTTCTAGGCATCCACTGTCCCTAATCGTGCAAGAAAATTTCAATTGACTTGTTGAAATATTGCAATCACCCTTATCCAAAAACGAAATTTAAATCAACTTTTTAGCAGTAACACACTCACATTTTTCATAAAACAAACACATTTTTTTCAGGAATCTACTCTCTGAAACCTAAAACTAATTTTAAAAAAACATCTCTCTAGGCATCCACTGTCCCTAATCGTGCAAGAAAATTTCAATTGACTTGTTGAAATATTGCAATCACCCTTATCCAAAAACGAAATTTAAATCAACTTTTTAGCAGTAACACACTCACATTTTTCATAAAACAAACACATTTTTTCAGGAATCAACTCTCTGGAACCTAAAACAAATATAAAAAAACATCTTTCTATGCATCCACTCTCCCTAATCGTGCAAAAAAATTTCAATTAACTAGTTGAAATAATGCAATCATGCCTATCCTGAAGCTAAATTTAAATAAACTTTTTAGCAGTAACACACTCATATTTTTCATAAAACAAACACATTTTTTTCAGGAATCAACTCTCTGGAACCTAAAACAAATATAAAAAAAAATCTTTCTATGCATCCACTCTCCCTAATCGTGCAAGAAAATTTGAATTAACTTGTTGAAATGATGCATTCACGCTTATCCTGAAACTAAATTTAAATCAACTTTTTTGCAGTAACACACTCACATTATTCATGAAACAAATAATTTTTTTTTCAGGAATCCACTCTCTGGAACCTATAACGAATTTGTAAAAAACATCTTTCTAGGCATCCACTCTCCCTAATCTTGCAAGAAAATTTCAATTAACTTGTTGAAATATTGCAATCACCCTTATCCAAAAATGAAATTTAAATTAACTTTTTAGCAGTAACACACTCACATTTTTCATAAAACAAACACATTTTTTTCAGGAATCTACTCTCTGGAACCTAAAACAAATTTTTAAAAAACATCTTTCTAGGCATCCACTGTCCCTAATCGTGCAAGAAAATTTCAATTGACTTGTTGAAATATTGCAATCACCCTTATCCAAAAATGAAATTTAAATTAACTTTTTAGCAGTAACACACTCACATTTTTCATAAAACAAACACAGTTTTTTTCAGGAATCTACTCTCTGGAACCTAAAACTAATTTTAAAAAAAGATCTTTCTAGGCATCCACTGTCCCTAATCGTGCAAGAAAATTTCAATTGACTTGTTGAAATATTGCAATCACCCTTATTCAAAAACGAAATTTAAATCAACTTTTTAGCAGTAACACCCTCACATTTTTCATAAAACAAACACATTTTTTTCAGGAATCTACTCTCTGAAACCTAATACTAATTTAAAAAAGAAATCTTTCTATGCATCCACTGTCCCTAATCGTGCAAGAAAATTTCAATTGACTTGTTGAAGTATTGCAATCACCCTTATCCAAAAATGAAATTTAAATCAACTTTTTAGCAGTAACACACTCACATTTTTCATAAAACAAACACATTTTTTTCAGGAATCTACTCTCTGGAACCTAAAACTAATTTTAAAAAAACATCTTTCTAGGCATCCACTGTCCCTAATCGTGCAAGAAAATTTCAATTGACTTGTTGAAATATTGCAATAACCCTTATCCAAAAACGAAATTTAAATCAACTTTTTAGCAGTAACACACTCACATTTTTCATAAAACAAACACATTTTTTTCAGGAATCTACTCTCTAAAACCTAAAACTAATTTTAAAAAAATATCTTTCTAGGCATCCACTGTCCCTAATCGTGCAAGAAAATTTCAATTGACTTGTTGAAATATTGCAATCACCCTTATTCAAAAACGAAATTTAAATCAACTTTTTAGCAGTAACACCCTCACATTTTTCATAAAACAAACACATTTTTTTCAGGAATCTACTCTCTGAAACCTAAAACTAATTAAAAAAAAACATCTTTCTAGGCATCCACTCTCCCTAATCTTCCAAGAAAATTTCAATTAACTTGTTGAAATATTGCAATCACCCTTATCCAAAAACGATATTTAAATCAACTTTTTAGCAGTAACACACTCACATTTTTCATAAAACAAACACATTTTTTTCAGGAATCTACTCTCTGGAACCTAAAACTAATTTTAAAAAAACATCTTTCTAGGCATCCACTGTCCCTAATCGTGCAAGAAAATTTCAATTGACTTGTTGAAATATTGCAATCACCCTTATCCAAAAATGAAATTTAAATCAACTTTTTAGCAGTAACACACTCACATTTTTCATAAAACAAACACATTTTTTTCAGGAATCTACTCTCTGGAACCTAAAACTAATTTTAAAAAAACATCTTTCTAGGCATCCACTGTCCCTAATCGTGCAAGAAAATTTCAATTGACTTGTTGAAATATTGCAATCACCCTTATTCAAAAACGAAATTTAAATCAACTTTTTAGCAGTAACACCCTCACATTTTTCATAAAACAAACACATTTTTTTCAGGAATCTACTCTCTGGAACCTAAAACTAATTTGAAAAAAACATCTTTCTAGGCATCCACTGTCCCTAATCGTGCAAGAAAATTTCAATTGACTTGTTGAAGTATTGCAATCACCCTTATCCAAAAACGAAATTTAAATCAACTTTTTAGCAGTAACACACTCACATTTTTCATAAAACAAACACATTTTTTTTCAGGAATCTACTCTCTGGAACCTAAAACTAATTTAAAAAAAAACATCTTTCTAGGCATCCACTGTCCCTAATCGTGCAACAAAATTTCAATTGACTTATTGAAATATTGCAATCACCCTTATTCAAAAACGAAATTTAAATCAACTTTTTAGCAGTAACACCCTCACATTTTTCATAAAACAAACACATTTTTTTCAGGAATCTACTCTGTGAAACCTAATACTAATTTAAAAAAGATATCTTTCTATGCATCCACTCTCCCTAATCGTGCAAGAAAATTTCAATTGACTTGTTGAAATATTGCAATCACCCTTATCCAAAAATGAAATTTAAATCAACTTTTTAGCAGTAACACACTCACATTTTTCATAAAACAAACACATTTTTTTCAGGAATCTACTCTCTGGAACCTAAAACTAATTTTAAAAAAACATCTTTCTAGGCATCCACTGTCCCTAATCGTGCAAGAAAATTTGAATTGACTTGTTGAAATATTGCAATCACCCTTATTCAAAAACGAAATTTAAATCAACTTTTTAGCAGTAACACCCTCACATTTTTCATAAAACAAACACATTTTTTTCAGGAATCTACTCTCTGGAACCTAAAACTAATTTGAAAAAAACATCTTTCTAGGCATCCACTGTCCCTAATCGTGCAAGAAAATTTCAATTGACTTGTTGAAATATTGCAATCACCCTTATTCAAAAACGAAATTTAAATCAACTTTTTAGCAGTAACACCCTCACATTTTTCATAAAACAAACACATTTTTTTCAGGAATCTACTCTCTGGAACCTAAAACTAATTTTAAAAAAACATCTTTCTAGGCATCCACTGTCCCTAATCGTGCAAGAAAATTTCAATTGACTTGTTGAAATATTGCAATCACCCTTATCCAAAAATGAAATTTAAATCAACTTTTTAGCAGTAACACACTCACATTTTTCATAAAACAAACACATTTTTTTCAGGAATCTACTCTCTGGAACCTAAAACTAATTTTAAAAAAACATCTTTCTAGGCATCCACTGTCCCTAATCGTGCAAGAAAATTTCAATTGACTTGTTGAAATATTGCAATCACCCTTATCCAAAAATGAAATTTAAATCAACTTTTTAGCAGTAACACACTCACATTTTTCATAAAACAAACACATTTTTTTCAGGAATCTACTCTCTGGAACCTAAAACTAATTTGAAAAAAACATCTTTCTAGGCATCCACTGTCCCTAATCGTGCAAGAAAATTTCAATTGACTTGTTGAAGTATTGCAATCACCCTTATCCAAAAACGAAATTTAAATCAACTTTTTAGCAGTAACACACTCACATTTTTCATAAAACAAACACATTTTTTTTCAGGAATCTACTCTCTGGAACCTAAAACTAATTTTAAAAAAACATCTTTCTAGGCATCCACTGTCCCTAATCGTGCAACAAAATTTCAATTGACTTATTGAAATATTGCAATCACCCTTATTCAAAAACGAAATTTAAATCAACTTTTTAGCAGTAACACCCTCACATTTTTCATAAAACAAACACATTTTTTTCAGGAATCTACTCTGTGAAACCTAATACTAATTTAAAAAAGATATCTTTCTATGCATCCACTCTCCCTAATCGTGCAAGAAATTTTCAATTGACTTGTTGAAATATTGCAATCACCCTTATTCAAAAACGAAATTTAAATCAACTTTTTAGCAGTAACACCCTCACATTTTTCATAAAACAAACACATTTTTTTCAGGAATCTACTCTCTGGAACCTAAAACTAATTTTAAAAAAACATCTTTCTAGGCATCCACTGTCCCTAATCGTGCAAGAAAATTTCAATTGACTTGTTGAAATATTGCAATCACCCTTATCCAAAAATGAAATTTAAATCAACTTTTTAGCAGTAACACACTCACATTTTTCATAAAACAAACACATTTTTTTCAGGAATCTACTCTCTGGAACCTAAAACTAATTTAAAAAAAACATCTTTCTAGGCATCCATTGTCCCTAAGTGTGCAAGAAAATTTCAATTGACTTGTTGAAATATTGCAATCACCCTTATTCAAAAACGAAATTTAAATCAACTTTTTAGCAGTAACACACTCACATTTTTCATAAAACAAACACATTTTTTTCAGGAATCTACTCTCTGGAACCTAAAACTAATTTAAAAAAAACATCTTTCTAGGCATCCACTGTCCGTAATCGTGCAAGAAAATTTCAATTGACTTGTTGAAATATTGCAATCACCCTTATTCAAAAACGAAATTTAAATCAACTTTTTAGCAGTAACACCCTCACATTTTTCATAAAACAAACACATTTTTTTTCAGGAATCTACTCTCTGGAACCTAAAACTAATTTTAAAAAAACATCTTTCTAGGCATCCACTGTCCCTAATCGTGCAGGAAAATTTCAATTGACTTGTTGAAGTATTGCAATCACCCTTATCCAAAAACGAAATTTAAATCAACTTTTTAGCAGTAACACACTCACATTTTTCATAAAACAAACACATTTTTTTTCAGGAATCTACTCTTTGGAACCTAAAACTAATTTTAAAAAAACATCTTTCTAGGCATCCAGTGTCCATAATAGTGCAAGAAAATTTCAATTGACTTGTTGAAATATTGCAATCACCCTTATCCAAAAACGAAATTTAAATCAACTTTTTAGCAGTAACACACTCACATTTTTCATAAAACAAACACATTTTTTTCAGGAATCTACTCTCTGAAACCTAAAACTAATTTAAAAAAAACATCTTTCTATGCATCCACTGTCCCTAATCGTGCAAGAAAATTTCAATTGACTTATTGAAATATTGCAATCACCCTTATTCAAAAACGAAATTTAAATCAACTTTTTAGCAGTAACACCCTCACATTTTCATAAAACAAACACATTTTTTTCAGGAATCTACTCTCTGAAACCTAATACTAATTTAAAAAAGAAATCTTTCTATGCATCCACTGTCCCTAATCGTGCAAGAAAATTTCAATTGACTTGTTGAAGTATTGCAATCACCCTTATCCAAAAACGAAATTTAAATCAACTTTTTAGCAGTAACACACTCACATTTTTCATAAAATAAACACATTTTTTTCAGGAATCTACTCTCTGGAACCTAAAACTAATTTTAAAAAAACATCTTTCTAGGCATCCACTGTCCCTAATCGTGCAAGAAAATTTCAATTGACTTGTTGAAATATTGCAATCACCCTTATCCAAAAACGAAATTTAAATCAACTTTTTAGCAGTAACACACTCACATTTTTCATAAAACAAACACATTTTTTTCAGGAATCTACTCTCTGAAACCTAAAACTAATTTTAAAAAAACATCTCTCTAGGCATCCACTGTCCCTAATCGTGCAAGAAAATTTCAATTGACTTGTTGAAATATTGCAATCACCCTTATCCAAAAACGAAATTTAAATCAACTTTTTAGCAGTAACACACTCACATTTTTCATAAAACAAACACATTTTTTCAGGAATCAACTCTCTGGAACCTAAAACAAATATAAAAAAACATCTTTCTATGCATCCACTCTCCCTAATCGTGCAAAAAAATTTCAATTAACTAGTTGAAATAATGCAATCATGCCTATCCTGAAGCTAAATTTAAATAAACTTTTTAGCAGTAACACACTCATATTTTTCATAAAACAAACACATTTTTTTCAGGAATCAACTCTCTGGAACCTAAAACAAATATAAAAAAAAATCTTTCTATGCATCCACTCTCCCTAATCGTGCAAGAAAATTTGAATTAACTTGTTGAAATGATGCATTCACGCTTATCCTGAAACTAAATTTAAATCAACTTTTTTGCAGTAACACACTCACATTATTCATGAAACAAATAATTTTTTTTTCAGGAATCCACTCTCTGGAACCTATAACGAATTTGTAAAAAACATCTTTCTAGGCATCCACTCTCCCTAATCTTGCAAGAAAATTTCAATTAACTTGTTGAAATATTGCAATCACCCTTATCCAAAAATGAAATTTAAATTAACTTTTTAGCAGTAACACACTCACATTTTTCATAAAACAAACACATTTTTTTCAGGAATCTACTCTCTGGAACCTAAAACAAATTTTTAAAAAACATCTTTCTAGGCATCCACTGTCCCTAATCGTGCAAGAAAATTTCAATTGACTTGTTGAAATATTGCAATCACCCTTATCCAAAAATGAAATTTAAATTAACTTTTTAGCAGTAACACACTCACATTTTTCATAAAACAAACACAGTTTTTTTCAGGAATCTACTCTCTGGAACCTAAAACTAATTTTAAAAAAAGATCTTTCTAGGCATCCACTGTCCCTAATCGTGCAAGAAAATTTCAATTGACTTGTTGAAATATTGCAATCACCCTTATTCAAAAACGAAATTTAAATCAACTTTTTAGCAGTAACACCCTCACATTTTTCATAAAACAAACACATTTTTTTCAGGAATCTACTCTCTGAAACCTAATACTAATTTAAAAAAGAAATCTTTCTATGCATCCACTGTCCCTAATCGTGCAAGAAAATTTCAATTGACTTGTTGAAGTATTGCAATCACCCTTATCCAAAAATGAAATTTAAATCAACTTTTTAGCAGTAACACACTCACATTTTTCATAAAACAAACACATTTTTTTCAGGAATCTACTCTCTGGAACCTAAAACTAATTTTAAAAAAACATCTTTCTAGGCATCCACTGTCCCTAATCGTGCAAGAAAATTTCAATTGACTTGTTGAAATATTGCAATAACCCTTATCCAAAAACGAAATTTAAATCAACTTTTTAGCAGTAACACACTCACATTTTTCATAAAACAAACACATTTTTTTCAGGAATCTACTCTCTAAAACCTAAAACTAATTTTAAAAAAATATCTTTCTAGGCATCCACTGTCCCTAATCGTGCAAGAAAATTTCAATTGACTTGTTGAAATATTGCAATCACCCTTATTCAAAAACGAAATTTAAATCAACTTTTTAGCAGTAACACCCTCACATTTTTCATAAAACAAACACATTTTTTTCAGGAATCTACTCTCTGAAACCTAAAACTAATTAAAAAAAAACATCTTTCTAGGCATCCACTCTCCCTAATCTTCCAAGAAAATTTCAATTAACTTGTTGAAATATTGCAATCACCCTTATCCAAAAACGATATTTAAATCAACTTTTTAGCAGTAACACACTCACATTTTTCATAAAACAAACACATTTTTTTCAGGAATCTACTCTCTGGAACCTAAAACTAATTTTAAAAAAACATCTTTCTAGGCATCCACTGTCCCTAATCGTGCAAGAAAATTTCAATTGACTTGTTGAAATATTGCAATCACCCTTATCCAAAAATGAAATTTAAATCAACTTTTTAGCAGTAACACACTCACATTTTTCATAAAACAAACACATTTTTTTCAGGAATCTACTCTCTGGAACCTAAAACTAATTTTAAAAAAACATCTTTCTAGGCATCCACTGTCCCTAATCGTGCAAGAAAATTTCAATTGACTTGTTGAAATATTGCAATCACCCTTATTCAAAAACGAAATTTAAATCAACTTTTTAGCAGTAACACCCTCACATTTTTCATAAAACAAACACATTTTTTTCAGGAATCTACTCTCTGGAACCTAAAACTAATTTGAAAAAAACATCTTTCTAGGCATCCACTGTCCCTAATCGTGCAAGAAAATTTCAATTGACTTGTTGAAGTATTGCAATCACCCTTATCCAAAAACGAAATTTAAATCAACTTTTTAGCAGTAACACACTCACATTTTTCATAAAACAAACACATTTTTTTTCAGGAATCTACTCTCTGGAACCTAAAACTAATTTAAAAAAAAACATCTTTCTAGGCATCCACTGTCCCTAATCGTGCAACAAAATTTCAATTGACTTATTGAAATATTGCAATCACCCTTATTCAAAAACGAAATTTAAATCAACTTTTTAGCAGTAACACCCTCACATTTTTCATAAAACAAACACATTTTTTTCAGGAATCTACTCTGTGAAACCTAATACTAATTTAAAAAAGATATCTTTCTATGCATCCACTCTCCCTAATCGTGCAAGAAAATTTCAATTGACTTGTTGAAATATTGCAATCACCCTTATCCAAAAATGAAATTTAAATCAACTTTTTAGCAGTAACACACTCACATTTTTCATAAAACAAACACATTTTTTTCAGGAATCTACTCTCTGGAACCTAAAACTAATTTTAAAAAAACATCTTTCTAGGCATCCACTGTCCCTAATCGTGCAAGAAAATTTGAATTGACTTGTTGAAATATTGCAATCACCCTTATTCAAAAACGAAATTTAAATCAACTTTTTAGCAGTAACACCCTCACATTTTTCATAAAACAAACACATTTTTTTCAGGAATCTACTCTCTGGAACCTAAAACTAATTTGAAAAAAACATCTTTCTAGGCATCCACTGTCCCTAATCGTGCAAGAAAATTTCAATTGACTTGTTGAAATATTGCAATCACCCTTATTCAAAAACGAAATTTAAATCAACTTTTTAGCAGTAACACCCTCACATTTTTCATAAAACAAACACATTTTTTTCAGGAATCTACTCTCTGGAACCTAAAACTAATTTGAAAAAAACATCTTTCTAGGCATCCACTGTCCCTAATCGTGCAAGAAAATTTCAATTGACTTGTTGAAGTATTGCAATCACCCTTATCCAAAAACGAAATTTAAATCAACTTTTTAGCAGTAACACACTCACATTTTTCATAAAACAAACACATTTTTTTTCAGGAATCTACTCTCTGGAACCTAAAACTAATGTTAAAAAAACATCTTTCTAGGCATCCACTGTCCCTAATCGTGCAACAAAATTTCAATTGACTTATTGAAATATTGCAATCACCCTTATTCAAAAACGAAATTTAAATCAACTTTTTAGCAGTAACACCCTCACATTTTTCATAAAACAAACACATTTTTTTCAGGAATCTACTCTGTGAAACCTAATACTAATTTAAAAAAGATATCTTTCTATGCATCCACTCTCCCTAATCGTGCAAGAAATTTTCAATTGACTTGTTGAAATATTGCAATCACCCTTATTCAAAAACGAAATTTAAATCAACTTTTTAGCAGTAACACCCTCACATTTTTCATAAAACAAACACATTTTTTTCAGGAATCTACTCTCTGAAACCTAAAACTAATTAAAAAAAAACATCTTTCTAGGCATCCACTCTCCCTAATCTTCCAAGAAAATTTCAATTAACTTATTGAAATATTGCAATCACCCTTATCCAAAAACGATATTTAAATCAACTTTTTAGCAGTAACACACTCACATTTTTCATAAAACAAACACATTTTTTTCAGGAATCTACTCTCTGGAACCTAAAACTAATTTTAAAAAAACATCTTTCTAGGCATCCACTGTCCCTAATCGTGCAAGAAAATTTCAATTGACTTGTTGAAATATTGCAATCACCCTTATCCAAAAATGAAATTTAAATCAACTTTTTAGCAGTAACACACTCACATTTTTCATAAAACAAACACATTTTTTTCAGGAATCTACTCTCTGGAACCTAAAACTAATTTTAAAAAAACATCTTTCTAGGCATCCATTGTCCCTAAGTGTGCAAGAAAATTTCAATTGACTTGTTGAAATATTGCAATCACCCTTATTCAAAAACGAAATTTAAATCAACTTTTTAGCAGTAACACCCTCACATTTTTCATAAAACAAACACATTTTTTTCAGGAATCTACTCTCTGAAAACTAATACTAATTTAAAAAAGAAATCTTTCTATGCATCCACTGTCCCTAATCGTGCAAGAAAATTTCAATTGACTTGTTGAAGTATTGCAATCACCCTTATCCAAAAACGAAATTTAAATCAACTTTTTAGCAGTAACACACTCTCATTTTTCATAAAACAAACACATTTTTTTCAGGAATCTACTCTCTGGAACCTAAAACTAATTTAAAAAAAACATCTTTCTAGGCATCCACTGTCCCTAATCGTGCAAGAAAATTTCAATTAACTTGTTGAAATATTGCAATCACCCTTATCCAAAAACGAAATTTAAATCAACTTTTTAGCAGTAACACACTCACATTTTTCATAAAACAAACACATTTTTTTCAGGAATCTACTCTCTGAAACCTAAAACTAATTTTAAAAAAATATCTTTCTAGGCATCCACTGTCCCTAATCGTGCAAGAAAATTTCAATTGACTTGTTGAAATATTGCAATCACCCTTATTCAAAAACGAAATTT
Organism: Lissotriton vulgaris; assembly: GCF_964263255.1. Taxonomy (NCBI): domain Eukaryota; kingdom Metazoa; phylum Chordata; class Amphibia; order Caudata; family Salamandridae; genus Lissotriton; species Lissotriton vulgaris. The sequence goes on along the minus strand of NW_028244439.1, from coordinate 94,072 downwards.
AAATCAACTTTTTAGCAGTGACACCCTCACATTTTTCATAAAACAAACACATTTTTTTCAGGAATCTACTCTCTGAAACCTAAAACTAATTAAAAAAAACATCTTTCTAGGCATCCACTCTCCCTAATCTTCCAAGAAAATTTCAATTAACTTATTGAAATATTGCAATCACCCTTATCCAAAAACGATATTTAAATCAACTTTTTAGCAGTAACACACTCACATTTTTCATAAAACAAACACATTTTTTTCAGGAATCTACTCTCTGGAACCTAAAACTATTTTAAAAAAAACATCTTTCTAGGCATCCACTGTCCCTAATCGTGCAAGAAAATTTCAATTGACTTGTTGAAATATTGCAATCACCCTTATCCAAAAATGAAATTTAAATCAACTTTTTAGCAGTAACACACTCACATTTTTCATAAAACAAACACATTTTTTTCAGGAATCTACTCTCTGGAACCTAAAACTAATTTAAAAAAACATCTTTCTAGGCATCCACTGTCCCTAATCGTGCAAGAACATTTCAATTGACTTGTTGAAATATTGCAATCACCCTTATTCAAAAACGAAATTTAAATCAACTTTTTAGCAGTAACACCCTCACATTTTTCATAAAACAAACACATTTTTTTCAGGAATCTACTCTCTGGAACCTAAAACTAATTTTAAAAAAACATCTTTCTAGGCATCCACTGTCCCTAATCGTGCAAGAAAATTTCAATTGACTTGTTGAAGTATTGCAATCACCCTTATCCAAAAACGAAATTTAAATCAACTTTTTAGCAGTAACACCCTCACATTTTTCATAAAACAAAACACATTTTTTTCAGGAATCTACTCTCTGAAACCTAAAACTAATTAAAAAAACATCTTTCTAGGCATCCACTCTCCCTAATCTTCCAAGAAAATTTCAATTAACTTATTGAAATATTGCAATCACCCTTATCCAAAAACGATATTTAAATCAACTTTTTAGCAGTAACACACTCACATTTTTCATAAAACAAACACATTTTTTTCAGGAATCAACTCTCTGGAACCTAAAACAAATATAAAAAAAACATCTTTCTATGCATCCACTCTCCCTAATCGTGCAAGAAAATTTCAATTAACTTGTTGAAATGATGCATTCACGCTTATCCTGAAACTAAATTTAAATCAACTTTTTTGCAGTAACACACTCACATTTTTCATGAAACAAATAATTTTTTTTTCAGGAATCCACTCTCTGGAACCTATAACGAATTTGTAAAAAACATCTTTCTAGGCATCCACTCTCCCTAATCTTGCAAGAAAATTTCAATTAACTTGTTGAAATATTGCAATCACCCTCATCCAAAAACGATATTTAAATCAACTTTTTTGCAGTAACACACTCACATTTTTCATAAAACAAACACATTTTTTTCAGGAATCTACTCTCTGGAACCTAAAACTAATTAAAAAAAAAAATCTTTCTAGGCATCCACTGTCCCTAATCGTGCAAGAAAATTTCAATTGACTTGTTGAAATATTGCAATCACCCTTATCCAAAAATGAAATTTAAATCAACTTTTTAGCAGTAACACACTCACATTTTTCATAAAACAAACACATCTTTTTTCAGGAATCTACTCTCTGGAACCTAAAACTAATTTAAAAAAAAAATCTTTCTAGGCATCCACTGTCCCTAATCGTGCAAGAAAATTTCAATTGACTTGTTGAAATATTGCAATCACCCTTATCCAAAAACGAAATTTAAATCAACTTTTTAGCAGTAACACACTCACATTTTTCATAAAACAAACACATTTTTTTTCAGGAATCTACTCTCTGGAACCTAAAACTAATTTTAAAAAAACATCTTTCTAGGCATCCACTGTCCCTAATCGTGCAACAAAATTTCAATTGACTTATTGAAATATTGCAATCACCCTTATTCAAAAACGAAATTTAAATCAACTTTTTAGCAGTAACACCCTCACATTTTTCATAAAACAAACAAATTTTTTTCAGGAATCTACTCTGTGAAACCTAATACTAATTTAAAAAAGATATCTTTCTATGCATCCACTCTCCCTAATCGTGCAAGAAATTTTCAATTGACTTGTTGAAATATTGCAATCACCCTTATTCAAAAACGAAATTTAAATCAACTTTTTAGCAGTAACACCCTCACATTTTTCATAAAACAAACAGATTTTTTTCAGGAATCTACTCTCTGAAACCTAAAATTAATTAAAAAAAACATCTTTCTAGGCATCCACTCTCCCTAATCTTCCAAGAAAATTTCAATTAACTTATTGAAATATTGCAATCACCCTTATCCAAAAACGATATTTAAATCAACTTTTTAGCAGTAACACACTCACATTTTTCATAAAACAAACACATTTTTTTCAGGAATCTACTCTCTGGAACCTAAAACTAATTTTAAAAAAACATCTTTCTAGGCATCCACTGTCCCTAATCGTGCAAGAAAATTTCAATTGACTTGTTGAAATATTGCAATCACCCTTATCCAAAAATGAAATTTAAATCAACTTTTTAGCAGTAACACACTCACATTTTTCATAAAACAAACACATTTTTTTCAGGAATCTACTCTCTGGAACCTAAAACTAATTTGAAAAAAACATCTTTCTAGGCATCCACTGTCCCTAATCGTGCAAGAAAATTTCAATTGACTTGTTGAAGTATTGCAATCACCCTTATCCAAAAACGAAATTTAAATCAACTTTTTAGCAGTAACACACTCACATTTTTCATAAAACAAACACATTTTTTTTCAGGAATCTACTCTCTGGAACCTAAAACTAATTTTAAAAAAACATCTTTCTAGGCATCCACTGTCCCTAATCGTGCAACAAAATTTCAATTGACTTATTGAAATATTGCAATCACCCTTATTCAAAAACGAAATTTAAATCAACTTTTTAGCAGTAACACCCTCACATTTTTCATAAAACAAACACATTTTTTTCAGGAATCTACTCTGTGAAACCTAATACTAATTTAAAAAAGATATCTTTCTATGCATCCACTCTCCCTAATCGTGCAAGAAATTTTCAATTGACTTGTTGAAATATTGCAATCACCCTTATTCAAAAACGAAATTTAAATCAACTTTTTAGCAGTAACACCCTCACATTTTTCATAAAACAAACACATTTTTTTCAGGAATCTACTCTCTGGAACCTAAAACTAATTTTAAAAAAACATCTTTCTAGGCATCCACTGTCCCTAATCGTGCAAGAAAATTTCAATTGACTTGTTGAAATATTGCAATCACCCTTATCCAAAAATGAAATTTAAATCAACTTTTTAGCAGTAACACACTCACATTTTTCATAAAACAAACACATTTTTTTCAGGAATCTACTCTCTGGAACCTAAAACTAATTTAAAAAAAACATCTTTCTAGGCATCCATTGTCCCTAAGTGTGCAAGAAAATTTCAATTGACTTGTTGAAATATTGCAATCACCCTTATTCAAAAACGAAATTTAAATCAACTTTTTAGCAGTAACACACTCACATTTTTCATAAAACAAACACATTTTTTTCAGGAATCTACTCTCTGGAACCTAAAACTAATTTAAAAAAAACATCTTTCTAGGCATCCACTGTCCGTAATCGTGCAAGAAAATTTCAATTGACTTGTTGAAATATTGCAATCACCCTTATTCAAAAACGAAATTTAAATCAACTTTTTAGCAGTAACACCCTCACATTTTTCATAAAACAAACACATTTTTTTTCAGGAATCTACTCTCTGGAACCTAAAACTAATTTTAAAAAAACATCTTTCTAGGCATCCACTGTCCCTAATCGTGCAGGAAAATTTCAATTGACTTGTTGAAGTATTGCAATCACCCTTATCCAAAAACGAAATTTAAATCAACTTTTTAGCAGTAACACACTCACATTTTTCATAAAACAAACACATTTTTTTTCAGGAATCTACTCTTTGGAACCTAAAACTAATTTTAAAAAAACATCTTTCTAGGCATCCAGTGTCCATAATAGTGCAAGAAAATTTCAATTGACTTGTTGAAATATTGCAATCACCCTTATCCAAAAACGAAATTTAAATCAACTTTTTAGCAGTAACACACTCACATTTTTCATAAAACAAACACATTTTTTTCAGGAATCTACTCTCTGAAACCTAAAACTAATTTAAAAAAAACATCTTTCTATGCATCCACTGTCCCTAATCGTGCAAGAAAATTTCAATTGACTTATTGAAATATTGCAATCACCCTTATTCAAAAACGAAATTTAAATCAACTTTTTAGCAGTAACACCCTCACATTTTCATAAAACAAACACATTTTTTTCAGGAATCTACTCTCTGAAACCTAATACTAATTTAAAAAAGAAATCTTTCTATGCATCCACTGTCCCTAATCGTGCAAGAAAATTTCAATTGACTTGTTGAAGTATTGCAATCACCCTTATCCAAAAACGAAATTTAAATCAACTTTTTAGCAGTAACACACTCACATTTTTCATAAAATAAACACATTTTTTTCAGGAATCTACTCTCTGGAACCTAAAACTAATTTTAAAAAAACATCTTTCTAGGCATCCACTGTCCCTAATCGTGCAAGAAAATTTCAATTGACTTGTTGAAATATTGCAATCACCCTTATCCAAAAACGAAATTTAAATCAACTTTTTAGCAGTAACACACTCACATTTTTCATAAAACAAACACATTTTTTTCAGGAATCTACTCTCTGAAACCTAAAACTAATTTTAAAAAAACATCTCTCTAGGCATCCACTGTCCCTAATCGTGCAAGAAAATTTCAATTGACTTGTTGAAATATTGCAATCACCCTTATCCAAAAACGAAATTTAAATCAACTTTTTAGCAGTAACACACTCACATTTTTCATAAAACAAACACATTTTTTCAGGAATCAACTCTCTGGAACCTAAAACAAATATAAAAAAACATCTTTCTATGCATCCACTCTCCCTAATCGTGCAAAAAAATTTCAATTAACTAGTTGAAATAATGCAATCATGCCTATCCTGAAGCTAAATTTAAATAAACTTTTTAGCAGTAACACACTCATATTTTTCATAAAACAAACACATTTTTTTCAGGAATCAACTCTCTGGAACCTAAAACAAATATAAAAAAAAATCTTTCTATGCATCCACTCTCCCTAATCGTGCAAGAAAATTTGAATTAACTTGTTGAAATGATGCATTCACGCTTATCCTGAAACTAAATTTAAATCAACTTTTTTGCAGTAACACACTCACATTATTCATGAAACAAATAATTTTTTTTTCAGGAATCCACTCTCTGGAACCTATAACGAATTTGTAAAAAACATCTTTCTAGGCATCCACTCTCCCTAATCTTGCAAGAAAATTTCAATTAACTTGTTGAAATATTGCAATCACCCTTATCCAAAAATGAAATTTAAATTAACTTTTTAGCAGTAACACACTCACATTTTTCATAAAACAAACACATTTTTTTCAGGAATCTACTCTCTGGAACCTAAAACAAATTTTTAAAAAACATCTTTCTAGGCATCCACTGTCCCTAATCGTGCAAGAAAATTTCAATTGACTTGTTGAAATATTGCAATCACCCTTATCCAAAAATGAAATTTAAATTAACTTTTTAGCAGTAACACACTCACATTTTTCATAAAACAAACACAGTTTTTTTCAGGAATCTACTCTCTGGAACCTAAAACTAATTTTAAAAAAAGATCTTTCTAGGCATCCACTGTCCCTAATCGTGCAAGAAAATTTCAATTGACTTGTTGAAATATTGCAATCACCCTTATTCAAAAACGAAATTTAAATCAACTTTTTAGCAGTAACACCCTCACATTTTTCATAAAACAAACACATTTTTTTCAGGAATCTACTCTCTGAAACCTAATACTAATTTAAAAAAGAAATCTTTCTATGCATCCACTGTCCCTAATCGTGCAAGAAAATTTCAATTGACTTGTTGAAGTATTGCAATCACCCTTATCCAAAAATGAAATTTAAATCAACTTTTTAGCAGTAACACACTCACATTTTTCATAAAACAAACACATTTTTTTCAGGAATCTACTCTCTGGAACCTAAAACTAATTTTAAAAAAACATCTTTCTAGGCATCCACTGTCCCTAATCGTGCAAGAAAATTTCAATTGACTTGTTGAAATATTGCAATAACCCTTATCCAAAAACGAAATTTAAATCAACTTTTTAGCAGTAACACACTCACATTTTTCATAAAACAAACACATTTTTTTCAGGAATCTACTCTCTGAAACCTAAAACTAATTTTAAAAAAATATCTTTCTAGGCATCCACTGTCCCTAATCGTGCAAGAAAATTTCAATTGACTTGTTGAAATATTGCAATCACCCTTATTCAAAAACGAAATTTAAATCAACTTTTTAGCAGTAACACCCTCACATTTTTCATAAAACAAACACATTTTTTTCAGGAATCTACTCTCTGAAACCTAAAACTAATTAAAAAAAAACATCTTTCTAGGCATCCACTCTCCCTAATCTTCCAAGAAAATTTCAATTAACTTGTTGAAATATTGCAATCACCCTTATCCAAAAACGATATTTAAATCAACTTTTTAGCAGTAACACACTCACATTTTTCATAAAACAAACACATTTTTTTCAGGAATCTACTCTCTGGAACCTAAAACTAATTTTAAAAAAACATCTTTCTAGGCATCCACTGTCCCTAATCGTGCAAGAAAATTTCAATTGACTTGTTGAAATATTGCAATCACCCTTATCCAAAAATGAAATTTAAATCAACTTTTTAGCAGTAACACACTCACATTTTTCATAAAACAAACACATTTTTTTCAGGAATCTACTCTCTGGAACCTAAAACTAATTTTAAAAAAACATCTTTCTAGGCATCCACTGTCCCTAATCGTGCAAGAAAATTTCAATTGACTTGTTGAAATATTGCAATCACCCTTATTCAAAAACGAAATTTAAATCAACTTTTTAGCAGTAACACCCTCACATTTTTCATAAAACAAACACATTTTTTTCAGGAATCTACTCTCTGGAACCTAAAACTAATTTGAAAAAAACATCTTTCTAGGCATCCACTGTCCCTAATCGTGCAAGAAAATTTCAATTGACTTGTTGAAGTATTGCAATCACCCTTATCCAAAAACGAAATTTAAATCAACTTTTTAGCAGTAACACACTCACATTTTTCATAAAACAAACACATTTTTTTTCAGGAATCTACTCTCTGGAACCTAAAACTAATTTTAAAAAAAACATCTTTCTAGGCATCCACTGTCCCTAATCGTGCAACAAAATTTCAATTGACTTATTGAAATATTGCAATCACCCTTATTCAAAAACGAAATTTAAATCAACTTTTTAGCAGTAACACCCTCACATTTTTCATAAAACAAACACATTTTTTTCAGGAATCTACTCTGTGAAACCTAATACTAATTTAAAAAAGATATCTTTCTATGCATCCACTCTCCCTAATCGTGCAAGAAAATTTCAATTGACTTGTTGAAATATTGCAATCACCCTTATCCAAAAATGAAATTTAAATCAACTTTTTAGCAGTAACACACTCACATTTTTCATAAAACAAACAAATTTTTTTCAGGAATCTACTCTCTGGAACCTAAAACTAATTTAAAAAAACATCTTTCTAGGCATCCACTGTCCCTAATCGTGCAAGAAAATTTCAATTGACTTGTTGAAATATTGCAATCACCCTTATTCAAAAACGAAATTTAAATCAACTTTTTAGCAGTAACACCCTCACATTTTTCATAAAACAAACACATTTTTTTCAGGAATCTACTCTCTGGAACCTAAAACTAATTTGAAAAAAACATCTTTCTAGGCATCCACTGTCCCTAATCGTGCAAGAAAATTTCAATTGACTTGTTGAAGTATTGCAATCACCCTTATCCAAAAACGAAATTTAAATCAACTTTTTAGCAGTAACACACTCACATTTTTCATAAAACAAACACATTTTTTTTCAGGAATCTACTCTCTGGAACCTAAAACTAATGTTAAAAAAAATCTTTCTAGGCATCCACTGTCCCTAATCGTGCAACAAAATTTCAATTGACTTATTGAAATATTGCAATCACCCTTATTCAAAAACGAAATTTAAATCAACTTTTTAGCAGTAACACCCTCACATTTTTCATAAAACAAACACATTTTTTTCAGGAATCTACTCTGTGAAACCTAATACTAATTTAAAAAAGATATCTTTCTATGCATCCACTCTCCCTAATCGTGCAAGAAATTTTCAATTGACTTGTTGAAATATTGCAATCACCCTTATTCAAAAACGAAATTTAAATCAACTTTTTAGCAGTAACACCCTCACATTTTTCATAAAACAAACACATTTTTTTCAGGAATCTACTCTCTGAAACCTAAAACTAATTTAAAAAAAACATCTTTCTAGGCATCCACTCTCCCTAATCTTCCAAGAAAATTTCAATTAACTTATTGAAATATTGCAATCACCCTTATCCAAAAACGATATTTAAATCAACTTTTTAGCAGTAACACACTCACATTTTTCATAAAACAAACACATTTTTTTCAGGAATCTACTCTCTGGAACCTAAAACTAATTTTAAAAAAACATCTTTCTAGGCATCCACTGTCCCTAATCGTGCAAGAAAATTTCAATTGACTTGTTGAAATATTGCAATCACCCTTATCCAAAAATGAAATTTAAATCAACTTTTTAGCAGTAACACACTCACATTTTTCATAAAACAAACACATTTTTTTCAGGAATCTACTCTCTGGAACCTAAAACTAATTTTAAAAAAACATCTTTCTAGGCATCCATTGTCCCTAACTGTGCAAGAAAATTTCAATTGACTTGTTGAAATATTGCAATCACCCTTATTCAAAAACGAAATTTAAATCAACTTTTTAGCAGTAACACCCTCACATTTTTCATAAAACAAACACATTTTTTTCAGGAATCTACTCTCTGAAAACTAATACTAATTTAAAAAAGAAATCTTTCTATGCATCCACTGTCCCTAATCGTGCAAGAAAATTTCAATTGACTTGTTGAAGTATTGCAATCACCCTTATCCAAAAACGAAATTTAAATCAACTTTTTAGCAGTAACACACTCTCATTTTTCATAAAACAAACACATTTTTTTCAGGAATCTACTCTCTGGAACCTAAAACTAATTTAAAAAAAACATCTTTCTAGGCATCCACTGTCCCTAATCGTGCAAGAAAATTTCAATTAACTTGTTGAAATATTGCAATCACCCTTATCCAAAAACGAAATTTAAATCAACTTTTTAGCAGTAACACACTCACATTTTTCATAAAACAAACACATTTTTTTCAGGAATCTACTCTCTGAAACCTAAAACTAATTTTAAAAAAATATCTTTCTAGGCATCCACTGTCCCTAATCGTGCAAGAAAATTTCAATTGACTTGTTGAAATATTGCAATCACCCTTATTCAAAAACGAAATTTAAATCAACTTTTTAGCAGTAACACCCTCACATTTTTCATAAAACAAACACATTTTTTTCAGGAATCTACTCTCTGAAACCTAAAACTAATTAAAAAAAACATCTTTCTAGGCATCCACTCTCCCTAATCTTCCAAGAAAATTTCAATTAACTTATTGAAATATTGCAATCACCCTTATCCAAAAACGATATTTAAATCAACTTTTTAGCAGTAACACACTCACATTTTTCATAAAACAAACACATTTTTTTCAGGAATCTACTCTCTGGAACCTAAAACTATTTTAAAAAAAACATCTTTCTAGGCATCCACTGTCCCTAATCGTGCAAGAAAATTTCAATTGACTTGTTGAAATATTGCAATCACCCTTATCCAAAAATGAAATTTAAATCAACTTTTTAGCAGTAACACACTCACATTTTTCATAAAACAAACACATTTTTTTCAGGAATCTACTCTCTGGAACCTAAAACTAATTTAAAAAAACATCTTTCTAGGCATCCACTGTCCCTAATCGTGCAAGAACATTTCAATTGACTTGTTGAAATATTGCAATCACCCTTATTCAAAAACGAAATTTAAATCAACTTTTTAGCAGTAACACCCTCACATTTTTCATAAAACAAACACATTTTTTTCAGGAATCTACTCTCTGGAACCTAAAACTAATTTTAAAAAAACATCTTTCTAGGCATCCACTGTCCCTAATCGTGCAAGAAAATTTCAATTGACTTGTTGAAGTATTGCAATCACCCTTATCCAAAAACGAAATTTAAATCAACTTTTTAGCAGTAACACCCTCACATTTTTCATAAAACAAAACACATTTTTTTCAGGAATCTACTCTCTGAAACCTAAAACTAATTAAAAAAACATCTTTCTAGGCATCCACTCTCCCTAATCTTCCAAGAAAATTTCAATTAACTTATTGAAATATTGCAATCACCCTTATCCAAAAACGATATTTAAATCAACTTTTTAGCAGTAACACACTCACATTTTTCATAAAACAAACACATTTTTTTCAGGAATCAACTCTCTGGAACCTAAAACAAATATAAAAAAAACATCTTTCTATGCATCCACTCTCCCTAATCGTGCAAGAAAATTTCAATTAACTTGTTGAAATGATGCATTCACGCTTATCCTGAAACTAAATTTAAATCAACTTTTTTGCAGTAACACACTCACATTTTTCATGAAACAAATAATTTTTTTTTCAGGAATCCACTCTCTGGAACCTATAACGAATTTGTAAAAAACATCTTTCTAGGCATCCACTCTCCCTAATCTTGCAAGAAAATTTCAATTAACTTGTTGAAATATTGCAATCACCCTCATCCAAAAACGATATTTAAATCAACTTTTTTGCAGTAACACACTCACATTTTTCATAAAACAAACACATTTTTTTCAGGAATCTACTCTCTGGAACCTAAAACTAATTAAAAAAAAAAATCTTTCTAGGCATCCACTGTCCCTAATCGTGCAAGAAAATTTCAATTGACTTGTTGAAATATTGCAATCACCCTTATCCAAAAATGAAATTTAAATCAACTTTTTAGCAGTAACACACTCACATTTTTCATAAAACAAACACATCTTTTTTCAGGAATCTACTCTCTGGAACCTAAAACTAATTTAAAAAAAACATCTTTCTAGGCATCCACTGTCCCTAATCGTGCAAGAAAATTTCAATTGACTTGTTGAAATATTGCAATCACCCTTATTCAAAAACGAAATTTAAATCAACTTTTTAGCAGTAACACCCTCACATTTTTCATAAAACAAACACATTTTTTTCAGGAATCTACTCTCTGAAACCTAAAACTAATAAAAAAAAACATCTTTCTAGGCATCCACTCTCCCTAATCTTCCAAGAAAATTTCAATTAACTTATTGAAATATTGCAATCACCCTTATCCAAAAACGATATTTAAATCAACTTTTTAGCAGTAACACACTCACATTTTTCATAAAACAAACACATTTTTTTCAGGAATCTACTCTCTGGAACCTTAAACAAATTAAAAAAAAAAAAATCTTTCTAGGCATCCACTGTCCCTAATCGTGCAAGAAAATTTCAATTGACTTGTTGAAATATTGCAATCACCCTTATCCAAAAATGAAATTTAAATCAACTTTTTAGCAGTAACACACTCACATTTTTCATAAAACAAACACATTTTTTTCAGGAATCTACTCTCTGGAACCTAAAACTAATTTTAAAAAAACATCTTTCTAGGCATCCATTGTCCCTAATCGTGCAAGAAAATTTCAATTGACTTGTTGAAATATTGCAATCACCCTTATTCAAAAACGAAATTTAAATCAACTTTTTAGCAGTAACACCCTCACATTTTTCATAAAACAAACACATTTTTTTCAGGAATCTACTCTCTGAAAACTAATACTAATTTAAAAAAGAAATCTTTCTATGCATCCACTGTCCCTAATCGTGCAAGAAAATTTCAATTGACTTGTTGAAGTATTGCAATCACCCTTATCCAAAAACGAAATTTAAATCAACTTTTTAGCAGTAACACACTCACATTTTTCATGAAACAAACACATTTTTTTCAGGAATCTACTCTCTGGAACCTTAAACAAATTTTAAAAAAACATCTTTCTAGGCATCCACTGTCCCTAATCGTGCAAGAAAATTTCAATTGACTTGTTGAAATATTGCAATCACCCTTATCCAAAAATGAAATTTAAATCAACTTTTTAGCAGTAACACACTCACATTTTTCATAAAACAAACACATTTTTTTCAGGAATCTACTCTCTGGAACCTAAAACTAATTTTAAAAAAACATCTTTCTAGGCATCCATTGTCCCTAATCGTGCAATAAAATTTCAATTGACTTGTTGAAATATTGCAATCACCCTTATTCAAAAACGAAATTTAAATCAACTTTTTAGCAGTAACACCCTCACATTTTTCATAAAACAAACACATTTTTTTCAGGAATCTACTCTCTGAAACCTAAAACTAATTAAAAAAAACATCTTTCTAGGCATCCACTCTCCCTAATCTTCCAAGAAAATTTCAATTAACTTATTGAAATATTGCAATCACCCTTATCCAAAAACGATATTTAAATCAACTTTTTAGCAGTAACACACTCACATTTTTCATAAAACAAACACATTTTTTTCAGGAATCTACTCTCTGGAACCTAAAACTAATTTAAAAAAAAGATCTTTCTAGGCATCCACTGTCCCTAATCGTGCAAGAAAATTTCAATTGACTTGTTGAAATATTGCAATCACCCTTATCCAAAAATGAAATTTAAATCAACTTTTTAGCAGTAACACACTCACATTTTTCATAAAACAAACACATTTTTTTCAGGAATCTACTCTCTGGAACCTAAAACTAATTTTAAAAAAAATCTTTCTAGGCATCCACTGTCCCTAATCGTGCAAGAAAATTTCAATTAACTTGTTGAAATATTGCAATCACCCTTATCCAAAAACGAAATTTAAATCAACTTTTTAGCAGTAACACACTCACATTTTTCATAAAACAAACACATTTTTTTCAGGAATCTACTCTCTGAAACCTAAAACTAATTTAAAAAAAATATCTTTCTAGGCATCCACTGTCCCTAATCGTGCAAGAAAATTTCAATTGACTTGTTGAAATATTGCAATCACCCTTATTCAAAAACGAAATTTAAATCAACTTTTTAGCAGTAACACCCTCACATTTTTCATAAAACAAACACATTTTTTTCAGGAATCTACTCTCTGAAACCTAAAACTAATTAAAAAAAACATCTTTCTAGGCATCCACTCTCCCTAATCTTCCAAGAAAATTTCAATTAACTTATTGAAATATTGCAATCACCCTTATCCAAAAACGATATTTAAATCAACTTTTTAGCAGTAACACACTCACATTTTTCATAAAACAAACACATTTTTTTCAGGAATCTACTCTCTGGAACCTAAAACTAATTTAAAAAAAAATCTTTCTAGGCATCCACTGTCCCTAATCGTGCAAGAAAATTTCAATTGACTTGTTGAAATATTGCAATCACCCTTATCCAAAAATGAAATTTAAATCAACTTTTTAGCAGTAACACACTCACATTTTTCATAAAACAAACACATTTTTTTCAGGAATCTACTCTCTGGAACCTAAAACTAATTTAAAAAAAACATCTTTCTAGGCATCCACTGTCCCTAATCGTGCAAGAAAATTTCAATTGACTTGTTGAAATATTGCAATCACCCTTATTCAAAAACGAAATTTAAATCAACTTTTTAGCAGTAACACCCTCACATTTTTCATAAAACAAACACATTTTTTTCAGGAATCTACTCTCTGGAACCTAAAACTAATTTTAAAAAAACATCTTTCTAGGCATCCACTGTCCCTAATCGTGCAGGAAAATTTCAATTGACTTGTTGAAGTATTGCAATCACCCTTATCCAAAAACGAAATTTAAATCAACTTTTTAGCAGTAACACACTCACATTTTTCATAAAACAAACACATTTTTTTTCAGGAATCTACTCTTTGGAACCTAAAACTAATTTTAAAAAAACATCTTTCTAGGCATCCAGTGTCCATAATCGTGCAAGAAAATTTCAATTGACTTGTTGAAATATTGCAATCACCCTTATTCAAAAACGAAATTTAAATCAACTTTTTAGCAGTAACACCCTCACATTTTTCATAAAACAAACACATTTTTTTCAGGAATCTACTCTCTGGAACCTAAAACTAATTTTAAAAAAACATCTTTCTAGGCATCCACTGTCCCTAATCGTGCAGGAAAATTTCAATTGACTTGTTGAAGTATTGCAATCACCCTTATCCAAAAACGAAATTTAAATCAACTTTTTAGCAGTAACACACTCACATTTTTCATAAAACAAACACATTTTTTTTCAGGAATCTACTCTTTGGAACCGAAAACTAATTTTAAAAAAACATCTTTCTAGGCATCCAGTGTCCATAATCGTGCAAGAAAATTTCAATTGACTTGTTGAAATATTGCAATCACCCTTATCCATAAACGAAATTTAAATCAACTTTTTAGCAGTAACACACTCACATTTTTCATAAAACAAACACATTTTTTTCAGGAATCTACTCTCTGAAACCTAAAACTTATTTAAAAAAAACATCTTTCTATGCATCCACTGTCCCTAATCGTGCAAGAAAATTTCAATTGACTTATTGAAATATTGCAATCACCCTTATTCAAAAACGAAATTTAAATCAACTTTTTAGCAGTAACACCCTCACATTTTTCATAAAACAAACACATTTTTTTCAGGAATCTACTCTCTGAAACCTAATACTAATTTAAAAAAGAAATCTTTCTATGCATCCACTGTCCCTAATCGTGCAAGAAAATTTCAATTGACTTGTTGAAGTATTGCAATCACCCTTATCCAAAAACGAAATTTAAATCAACTTTTTAGCAGTAACACACTCACATTTTTCATAAAACAAACACATTTTTTTCAGGAATCTACTCTCTGGAACCTAAAACTAATTTTAAAAAAACATCTTTCTAGGCATCCACTGTCCCTAATCATGCAAGAAAATGTCAATTGACTTGTTGAAGTATTGCAATCACCCTTATCCAAAAACGAAATTTAAATCAACTTTTTAGCAGTAACACACTCACATTTTTCATAAAACAAACACATTTTTTTCAGGAATCTACTCTCTGAAACCTAAAACTAATTTTAAAAAAACATCTCTCTAGGCATCCACTGTCCCTAATCGTGCAAGAAAATTTCAATTGACTTGTTGAAATATTGCAATCACCCTTATCCAAAAACGAAATTTAAATCAACTTTTTAGCAGTAACACACTCACATTTTTCATAAAACAAACACATTTTTTCAGGAATCAACTCTCTGGAACCTAAAACAAATATAAAAAAACATCTTTCTATGCATCCACTCTCCCTAATCGTGCAAAAAAATTTCAATTAACTAGTTGAAATAATGCAATCATGCCTATCCTGAAGCTAAATTTAAATAAACTTTTTAGCAGTAACACACTCATATTTTTCATAAAACAAACACATTTTTTTCAGGAATCAACTCTCTGGAACCTAAAACAAATATAAAAAAAAATCTTTCTATGCATCCACTCTCCCTAATCGTGCAAGAAAATTTGAATTAACTTGTTGAAATGATGCATTCACGCTTATCCTGAAACTAAATTTAAATCAACTTTTTTGCAGTAACACACTCACATTATTCATGAAACAAATAATTTTTTTTTCAGGAATCCACTCTCTGGAACCTATAACGAATTTGTAAAAAACATCTTTCTAGGCATCCACTCTCCCTAATCTTGCAAGAAAATTTCAATTAACTTGTTGAAATATTGCAATCACCCTTATCCAAAAATGAAATTTAAATTAACTTTTTAGCAGTAACACACTCACATTTTTCATAAAACAAACACATTTTTTTCAGGAATCTACTCTCTGGAACCTAAAACAAATTTTTAAAAAACATCTTTCTAGGCATCCACTGTCCCTAATCGTGCAAGAAAATTTCAATTGACTTGTTGAAATATTGCAATCACCCTTATCCAAAAATGAAATTTAAATTAACTTTTTAGCAGTAACACACTCACATTTTTCATAAAACAAACACAGTTTTTTTCAGGAATCTACTCTCTGGAACCTAAAACTAATTTAAAAAAAACATCTTTCTAGGCATCCACTGTCCCTAATCGTGCAAGAAAATTTCAATTGACTTGTTGAAATATTGCAATCACCCTTATTCAAAAACGAAATTTAAATCAACTTTTTAGCAGTAACACCCTCACATTTTTCATAAAACAAACACATTTTTTTCAGGAATCTACTCTCTGAAACCTAATACTAATTTAAAGAAGAAATCTTTCTATGCATCCACTGTCCCTAATCGTGCAAGAAAATTTCAATTGACTTGTTAAAGTATTGCAATCACCCTTATCCAAAAATGAAATTTAAATCAACTTTTTAGCAGTAACACACTCACATTTTTCATAAAACAAACACATTTTTTTCAGGAATCTACTCTCTGGAACCTAAAACTAATTTTAAAAAAACATCTTTCTAGGCATCCACTGTCCCTAATCGTGCAAGAAAATTTCAATTGACTTGTTGAAATATTGCAATAACCCTTATCCAAAAACGAAATTTAAATCAACTTTTTAGCAGTAACACACTCACATTTTTCATAAAACAAACACATTTTTTTCAGGAATCTACTCTCTGAAACCTAAAACTAATTTAAAAAAAACATCTTTCTATGCATCCACTGTCCCTAATCGTGCAAGAAAATTTCAATTGACTTATTGAAATATTGCAATCACCCTTATTCAAAAACGAAATTTAAATCAACTTTTTAGCAGTAACACCCTCACATTTTTCATAAAACAAACACATTTTTTTCAGGAATCTACTCTCTGAAACCTCATACTAATTTAAAAAAGAAATCTTTCTATGCATCCACTGTCCCTAATCGTGCAAGAAAATTTCAATTGACTTGTTGAAGTATTGCAATCACCCTTATCCAAAAACGAAATTTAAATCAACTTTTTAGCAGTAACACACTCACATTTTTCATAAAACAAACACATTTTTTTCAGGAATCTACTCTCTGGAACCTAAAACTAATTTTAAAAAAACATCTTTCTAGGCATCCACTGTCCCTAATCATGCAAGAAAATTTCAATTGACTTGTTGAAATATTGCAATCACCCTTATCCAAAAACGAAATTTAAATCAACTTTTTAGCAGTAACACACTCACATTTTTCATAAAACAAACACATTTTTTTCAGGAATCTACTCTCTGAAACCTAAAACTAATTTTAAAAAAACATCTCTCTAGGCATCCACTGTCCCTAATCGTGCAAGAAAATTTCAATTGACTTGTTGAAATATTGCAATCACCCTTATCCAAAAACGAAATTTAAATCAACTTTTTAGCAGTAACACACTCACATTTTTCATAAAACAAACACATTTTTTTCAGGAATCTACTCTCTGGAACCTAAAACAAATTTTTAAAAAACATCTTTCTAGGCATCCACTGTCCCTAATCGTGCAAGAAAATTTCAATTGACTTGTTGAAATATTGCAATCACCCTTATCCAAAAATGAAATTTAAATTAACTTTTTAGCAGTAACACACTCACATTTTTCATAAAACAAACACAGTTTTTTTCAGGAATCTACTCTCTGGAACCTAAAACTAATTTAAAAAAAACATCTTTCTAGGCATCCACTGTCCCTAATCGTGCAAGAAAATTTCAATTGACTTGTTGAAATATTGCAATCACCCTTATTCAAAAACGAAATTTAAATCAACTTTTTAGCAGTAACACCCTCACATTTTTCATAAAACAAACACATTTTTTTCAGGAATCTACTCTCTGAAACCTAATACTAATTTAAAAAAGAAATCTTTCTATGCATCCACTGTCCCTAATCGTGCAAGAAAATTTCAATTGACTTGTTGAAGTATTGCAATCACCCTTATCCAAAAATGAAATTTAAATCAACTTTTTAGCAGTAACACACTCACATTTTTCATAAAACAAACACATTTTTTTCAGGAATCTACTCTCTGGAACCTAAAACTAATTTTAAAAAAACATCTTTCTAGGCATCCACTGTCCCTAATCGTGCAAGAAAATTTCAATTGACTTGTTGAAATATTGCAATAACCCTTATCCAAAAACGAAATTTAAATCAACTTTTTAGCAGTAACACACTCACATTTTTCATAAAACAAACACATTTTTTTCAGGAATCTACTCTCTGAAACCTAAAACTAATTTTAAAAAAATATCTTTCTAGGCATCCACTGTCCCTAATCGTGCAAGAAAATTTCAATTGACTTGTTGAAATATTGCAATCACCCTTATTCAAAAACGAAATTTAAATCAACTTTTTAGCAGTAACACCCTCACATTTTTCATAAAACAAACACATTTTTTTCAGGAATCTACTCTCTGAAACCTAAAACGAATTAAAAAAAAAACATCTTTCTAGGCATCCACTCTCCCTAATCTTCCAAGAAAATTTCAATTAACTTGTTGAAATATTGCAATCACCCTTATCCAAAAACGATATTTAAATCAACTTTTTAGCAGTAACACACTCACATTTTTCATAAAACAAACACATTTTTTTCAGGAATCTACTCTCTGGAACCTAAAACTAATTTTAAAAAAACATCTTTCTAGGCATCCACTGTCCCTAATCGTGCAAGAAAATTTCAATTGACTTGTTGAAATATTGCAATCACCCTTATCCAAAAATGAAATTTAAATCAACTTTTTAGCAGTAACACACTCACATTTTTCATAAAACAAACACATTTTTTTCAGGAATCTACTCTCTGGAACCTAAAACTAATTTTAAAAAAACATCTTTCTAGGCATCCACTGTCCCTAATCGTGCAAGAAAATTTCAATTGACTTGTTGAAATATTGCAATCACCCTTATTCAAAAACGAAATTTAAATCAACTTTTTAGCAGTAACACCCTCACATTTTTCATAAAACAAACACATTTTTTTCAGGAATCTACTCTCTGGAACCTAAAACTAATTTGAAAAAAACATCTTTCTAGGCATCCACTGTCCCTAATCGTGCAAGAAAATTTCAATTGACTTGTTGAAGTATTGCAATCACCCTTATCCAAAAACGAAATTTAAATCAACTTTTTAGCAGTAACACACTCACATTTTTCATAAAACAAACACATTTTTTTTCAGGAATCTACTCTCTGGAACCTAAAACTAATTTTAAAAAAACATCTTTCTAGGCATCCACTGTCCCTAATCGTGCAAGAAAATTTCAATTGACTTGTTGAAATATTGCAATCACCCTTATTCAAAAACGAAATTTAAATCAACTTTTTAGCAGTAACACCCTCACATTTTTCATAAAACAAACACATTTTTTTCAGGAATCTACTCTGTGAAACCTAATACTAATTTAAAAAAGATATCTTTCTATGCATCCACTCTCCCTAATCGTGCAAGAAATTTTCAATTGACTTGTTGAAATATTGCAATCACCCTTATTCAAAAACGAAATTTAAATCAACTTTTTAGCAGTAACACCCTCACATTTTTCATAAAACAAACACATTTTTTTCAGGAATCTACTCTCTGAAACCTAAAACTAATTAAAAAAAACATCTTTCTAGGCATCCACTCTCCCTAATCTTCCAAGAAAATTTCAATTAACTTATTGAAATATTGCAATCACCCTTATCCAAAAACGATATTTAAATCAACTTTTTAGCAGTAACACACTCACATTTTTCATAAAACAAACACATTTTTTTCAGGAATCTACTCTCTGGAACCTAAAACTAATTTTAAAAAAACATCTTTCTAGGCATCCACTGTCCCTAATCGTGCAAGAAAATTTCAATTGACTTGTTGAAATATTGCAATCACCCTTATCCAAAAATGAAATTTAAATCAACTTTTTAGCAGTAACACACTCACATTTTTCATAAAACAAACACATTTTTTTCAGGAATCTACTCTCTGGAACCTAAAACTAATTTAAAAAAAAGATCTTTCTAGGCATCCACTGTCCCTAATCGTGTAGGAAAATTTCAATTGACTTGTTGAAGTATTGCAATCACCCTTATCCAAAAATGAAATTTAAATCAACTTTTTAGCAGTAACACACTCACATTTTTCATAAAACAAACACATTTTTTTTCAGGAATCTACTCTTTGGAACCTAAAACTAATTTTAAAAAAACATCTTTCTAGGCATCCAGTGTCCATAATCGTGCAAGAAAATTTCAATTGACTTGTTGAAATATTGCAATCACCCTTATCCAAAAACGAAATTTAAATCAACTTTTTAGCAGTAACACACTCACATTTTTCATAAAACAAACACATTTTTTTCAGGAATCTACTCTCTGAAACCTAAAACTAATTTAAAAAAAACATCTTTCTATGCATCCACTGTCCCTAATCGTGCAAGAAAATTTCAATTGACTTATTGAAATATTGCAATCACCCTTATTCAAAAACGAAATTTAAATCAACTTTTTAGCAGTAACACCCTCACATTTTTCATAAAACAAACACATTTTTTTCAGGAATCTACTCTCTGAAACCTAATACTAATTTAAAAAAGAAATCTTTCTATGCATCCACTGTCCCTAATCGTGCAAGAAAATTTCAATTGACTTGTTGAAGTATTGCAATCACCCTTATCCAAAAACGAAATTTAAATCAACTTTTTAGCAGTAACACACTCACATTTTTCATAAAACAAACACATTTTTTTCAGGAATCTACTCTCTGGAACCTAAAACTAATTTTAAAAAAACATCTTTCTAGGCATCCACTGTCCCTAATCGTGCAAGAAAATTTCAATTGACTTGTTGAAATATTGCAATCACCCTTATCCAAAAACGAAATTTAAATCAACTTTTTAGCAGTAACACACTCACATTTTTCATAAAACAAACACAATTTTTTTCAGGAATCTACTCTCTGAAACCTAAAACTAATTTTAAAAAAACATCTCTCTAGGCATCCACTGTCCCTAATCGTGCAAGAAAATTTCAATTGACTTGTTGAAATATTGCAATCACCCTTATCCAAAAACGAAATTTAAATCAACTTTTTAGCAGTAACACACTCACATTTTTCATAAAACAAACACATTTTTTCAGGAATCAACTCTCTGGAACCTAAAACAAATATAAAAAAACATCTTTCTATGCATCCACTCTCCCTAATCGTGCAAAAAAATTTCAATTAACTAGTTGAAATAATGCAATCATGCCTATCCTGAAGCTAAATTTAAATAAACTTTTTAGCAGTAACACCCTCACATTTTTCATAAAACAAACACATTTTTTTCAGGAATCTACTCTGTGAAACCTAATACTAATTTAAAAAAGATATCTTTCTATGCATCCACTCTCCCTAATCGTGCAAGAAATTTTCAATTGACTTGTTGAAATATTGCAATCACCCTTATTCAAAAACGAAATTTAAATCAACTTTTTAGCAGTAACACCCTCACATTTTTCATAAAACAAACACATTTTTTTCAGGAATCTACTCTCTGAAACCTAAAACTAATTAAAAAAAACATCTTTCTAGGCATCCACTCCCCCTAATCTTCCAAGAAAATTTCAATTAACTTATTGAAATATTGCAATCACCCTTATCCAAAAACGATATTTAAATCAACTTTTTAGCAGTAACACACTCACATTTTTCATAAAACAAACACATTTTTTTCAGGAATCTACTCTCTGGAACCTAAAACTAATTTTAAAAAAACATCTTTCTAGGCATCCACTGTCCCTAATCGTGCAAGAAAATTTCAATTGACTTGTTGAAATATTGCAATCACCCTTATTCAAAAACGAAATTTAAATCAACTTTTTAGCAGTAACACCCTCACATTTTTCATAAAACAAACACATTTTTTTCAGGAATCTACTCTCTGGAACCTAAAACTAATTTGAAAAAAACATCTTTCTAGGCATCCACTGTCCCTAATCGTGCAAGAAAATTTCAATTGACTTGTTGAAGTATTGCAATCACCCTTATCCAAAAACGAAATTTAAATCAACTTTTTAGCAGTAACACACTCACATTTTTCAAAAAACAAACACATTTTTTTTCAGGAATCTACTCTCTGGAACCTAAAACTAATTTTAAAAAAACATCTTTCTAGGCATCCACTGTCCCTAATCGTGCAACAAAATTTCAATTGACTTATTGAAATATTGCAATCACCCTTATTCAAAAACGAAATTTAAATCAACTTTTTAGCAGTAACACCCTCACATTTTTCATAAAACAAACACATTTTTTTCAGGAATCTACTCTGTGAAACCTAATACTAATTTAAAAAAGATATCTTTCTATGCATCCACTCTCCCTAATCGTGCAAGAAATTTTCAATTGACTTGTTGAAATATTGCAATCACCCTTATTCAAAAACGAAATTTAAATCAACTTTTTAGCAGTAACACCCTCACATTTTTCATAAAACAAACACATTTTTTTCAGGAATCTACTCTCTGAAACCTAAAACTAATTAAAAAAAACATCTTTCTAGGCATCCACTCTCCCTAATCTTCCAAGAAAATTTCAATTAACTTATTGAAATATTGCAATCACCCTTATCCAAAAACGATATTTAAATCAACTTTTTAGCAGTAACACACTCACATTTTTCATAAAACAAACACATTTTTTTCAGGAATCTACTCTCTGGAACCTAAAACTAATTTTAAAAAAACATCTTTCTAGGCATCCACTGTCCCTAATCGTGCAAGAAAATTTCAATTGACTTGTTGAAATATTGCAATCACCCTTATCCAAAAATGAAATTTAAATCAACTTTTTAGCAGTAACACACTCACATTCTTCATAAAACAAACACATTTTTTTTCAGGAATCTACTCTTTGGAACCTAAAACTAATTTTAAAAAAACATCTTTCTAGGCATCCAGTGTCCATAATCGTGCAAGAAAATTTCAATTGACTTGTTGAAATATTGCAATCACCCTTATCCAAAAACGAAATTTAAATCAACTTTTTAGCAGTAACACACTCACATTTTTCATAAAACAAACACATTTTTTTCAGGAATCTACTCTCTGAAACCTAAAACTAATTTAAAAAAAACATCTTTCTATGCATCCACTGTCCCTAATCGTGCAAGAAAATTTCAATTGACTTATTGAAATATTGCAATCACCCTTATTCAAAAACGAAATTTAAATCAACTTTTTAGCAGTAACACCCTCACATTTTTCATAAAACAAACACATTTTTTTCAGGAATCTACTCTCTGAAACCTAATACTAATTTAAAAAAGAAATCTTTCTATGCATCCACTGTCCCTAATCGTGCAAGAAAATTTCAATTGACTTGTTGAAGTATTGCAATCACCCTTATCCAAAAACGAAATTTAAATCAACTTTTTAGCAGTAACACACTCACATTTTTCATAAAACAAACACATTTTTTTCAGGAATCTACTCTTTGGAACCTAAAACTAATTTTAAAAAAACATCTTTCTAGGCATCCACTGTCCCTAATCGTGCAAGAAAATTTCAATTGACTTGTTGAAATATTGCAATCACCCTTATCCAAAAACGAAATTTAAATCAACTTTTTAGCAGTAACACACTCACATTTTTCATAAAACAAACACATTTTTTTCAGGAATCTACTCTCTGAAACCTAAAACTAATTTTAAAAAAACATCTCTCTAGGCATCCACTGTCCCTAATCGTGCAAGAAAATTTCAATTGACTTGTTGAAATATTGCAATCACCCTTATCCAAAAACGAAATTTAAATCAACTTTTTAGCAGTAACACACTCACATTTTTCATAAAACAAACACATTTTTTCAGGAATCAACTCTCTGGAACCTAAAACAAATATAAAAAAACATCTTTCTATGCATCCACTCTCCCTAATCGTGCAAAAAAATTTCAATTAACTAGTTGAAATAATGCAATCATGCCTATCCTGAAGCTAAATTTAAATAAACTTTTTAGCAGTAACACCCTCACATTTTTCATAAAACAAACACATTTTTTTCAGGAATCTACTCTGTGAAACCTAATACTAATTTAAAAAAGATATCTTTCTATGCATCCACTCTCCCTAATCGTGCAAGAAATTTTCAATTGACTTGTTGAAATATTGCAATCACCCTTATTCAAAAACGAAATTTAAATCAACTTTTTAGCAGTAACACCCTCACATTTTTCATAAAACAAACACATTTTTTTCAGGAATCTACTCTCTGAAACCTAAAACTAATTAAAAAAAACATCTTTCTAGGCATCCACTCTCCCTAATCTTCCAAGAAAATTTCAATTAACTTATTGAAATATTGCAATCACCCTTATCCAAAAACGATATTTAAATCAACTTTTTAGCAGTAACACACTCACATTTTTCATAAAACAAACACATTTTTTTCAGGAATCTACTCTCTGGAACCTAAAACTAATTTTAAAAAAACATCTTTCTAGGCATCCACTGTCCCTAATCGTGCAAGAAAATTTCAATTGACTTGTTGAAATATTGCAATCACCCTTATCCAAAAATGAAATTTAAATCAACTTTTTAGCAGTAACACACTCACATTTTTCATAAAACAAACACATTTTTTTCAGGAATCTACTCTCTGGAACCTAAAACTAATTTTAAAAAAACATCTTTCTAGGCATCCATTGTCCCTAAGTGTGCAAGAAAATTTCAATTGACTTGTTGAAATATTGCAATCACCCTTATTCAAAAACGAAATTTAAATCAACTTTTTAGCAGTAACACCCTCACATTTTTCATAAAACAAACACATTTTTTTCAGGAATCTACTCTCTGAAAACTAATACTAATTTAAAAAAGAAATCTTTCTATGCATCCACTGTCCCTAATCGTGCAAGAAAATTTCAATTGACTTGTTGAAGTATTGCAATCAACCTTTTCCAAAAACGAAATTTAAATCAACTTTTTAGCAGTAACATACTCTCATTTTTCATAAAACAAACACATTTTTTTCAGGAATCTACTCTCTGGAACCTAAAACTAATTTAAAAAAAACATCTTTCTAGGCATCCACTGTCCCTAATCGTGCAAGAAAATTTCAATTAACTTGTTGAAATATTGCAATCACCCTTATCCAAAAACGAAATTTAAATCAACTTTTTAGCAGTAACACACTCACATTTTTCATAAAACAAACACATTTTTTTCAGGAATCTACTCTCTGAAACCTAAAACTAATTTTAAAAAAATATCTTTCTAGGCATCCACTGTCCCTAATCGTGCAAGAAAATTTCAATTGACTTGTTGAAATATTGCAATCACCCTTATTCAAAAACGAAATTTAAATCAACTTTTTAGCAGTAACACCCTCACATTTTTCATAAAACAAACACATTTTTTTCAGGAATCTACTCTCTGAAACCTAAAACTAATTAAAAAAAACATCTTTCTAGGCATCCACTCTCCCTAATCTTCCAAGAAAATTTCAATTAACTTATTGAAATATTGCAATCACCCTTATCCAAAAACGATATTTAAATCAACTTTTTAGCAGTAACACACTCACATTTTTCATAAAACAAACACATTTTTTTCAGGAATCTACTCTCTGGAACCTAAAACTATTTTAAAAAAAACATCTTTCTAGGCATCCACTGTCCCTAATCGTGCAAGAAAATTTCAATTGACTTGTTGAAATATTGCAATCACCCTTATCCAAAAATGAAATTTAAATCAACTTTTTAGCAGTAACACACTCACATTTTTCATAAAACAAACACATTTTTTTCAGGAATCTACTCTCTGGAACCTAAAACTAATTTAAAAAAACATCTTTCTAGGCATCCACTGTCCCTAATCGTGCAAGAACATTTCAATTGACTTGTTGAAATATTGCAATCACCCTTATTCAAAAACGAAATTTAAATCAACTTTTTAGCAGTAACACCCTCACATTTTTCATAAAACAAACACATTTTTTTCAGGAATCTACTCTCTGGAACCTAAAACTAATTTTAAAAAAACATCTTTCTAGGCATCCACTGTCCCTAATCGTGCAAGAAAATTTCAATTGACTTGTTGAAGTATTGCAATCACCCTTATCCAAAAACGAAATTTAAATCAACTTTTTAGCAGTAACACCCTCACATTTTTCATAAAACAAAACACATTTTTTTTCAGGAATCTACTCTCTGAAACCTAAAACTAATTAAAAAAACATCTTTCTAGGCATCCACTCTCCCTAATCTTCCAAGAAAATTTCAATTAACTTATTGAAATATTGCAATCACCCTTATCCAAAAACGATATTTAAATCAACTTTTTAGCAGTAACACACTCACATTTTTCATAAAACAAACACATTTTTTTCAGGAATCAACTCTCTGGAACCTAAAACAAATATAAAAAAAACATCTTTCTATGCATCCACTCTCCCTAATCGTGCAAGAAAATTTCAATTAACTTGTTGAAATGATGCATTCACGCTTATCCTGAAACTAAATTTAAATCAACTTTTTTGCAGTAACACACTCACATTTTTCATGAAACAAATAATTTTTTTTTCAGGAATCCACTCTCTGGAACCTATAACAAATTTGTAAAAAACATCTTTCTAGGCATCCACTCTCCCTAATCTTGCAAGAAAATTTCAATTAACTTGTTGAAATATTGCAATCACCCTCATCCAAAAACGATATTTAAATCAACTTTTTTGCAGTAACACACTCACATTTTTCATAAAACAAACACATTTTTTTCAGGAATCTACTCTCTGGAACCTAAAACTAATTAAAAAAAAAAATCTTTCTAGGCATCCACTGTCCCTAATCGTGCAAGAAAATTTCAATTGACTTGTTGAAATATTGCAATCACCCTTATTCAAAAACGAAATTTAAATCAACTTTTTAGCAGTAACACCCTCACATTTTTCATAAAAGAAACACATTTTTTTCAGGAATCTACTCTCTGAAACCTAAAACTAATAAAAAAAAACATCTTTCTAGGCATCCACTCTCCCTAATCTTCCAAGAAAATTTCAATTAACTTATTGAAATATTGCAATCACCCTTATCCAAAAACGATATTTAAATCAACTTTTTAGCAGTAACACACTCACATTTTTCATAAAACAAACACATTTTTTTCAGGAATCTACTCTCTGGAACCTTAAACAAATTAAAAAAAAAAAAATCTTTCTAGGCATCCACTGTCCCTAATCGTGAAAGAAAATTTCAATTGACTTGTTGAAATATTGCAATCACCCTTATCCAAAAATGAAATTTAAATCAACTTTTTAGCAGTAACACACTCACATTTTTCATAAAACAAACACATTTTTTTCAGGAATCTACTCTCTGGAACCTAAAACTAATTTTAAAAAAACATCTTTCTAGGCATCCATTGTCCCTAATCGTGCAAGAAAATTTCAATTGACTTGTTGAAATATTGCAATCACCCTTATTCAAAAACGAAATTTAAATCAACTTTTTAGCAGTAACACCCTCACATTTTTCATAAAACAAACACATTTTTTTCAGGAATCTACTCTCTGAAAACTAATACTAATTTAAAAAAGAAATCTTTCTATGCATCCACTGTCCCTAATCGTGCAAGAAAATTTCAATTGACTTGTTGAAGTATTGCAATCACCCTTATCCAAAAACGAAATTTAAATCAACTTTTTAGCAGTAACACACTCACATTTTTCATGAAACAAACACATTTTTTTCAGGAATCTACTCTCTGGAACCTTAAACAAATTTTAAAAAAACATCTTTCTAGGCATCCACTGTCCCTAATCGTGCAAGAAAATTTCAATTGACTTGTTGAAATATTGCAATCACCCTTATCCAAAAATGAAATTTAAATCAACTTTTTAGCAGTAACACACTCACATTTTTCATAAAACAAACACATTTTTTTCAGGAATCTACTCTCTGGAACCTAAAACTAATTTTAAAAAAACATCTTTCTAGGCATCCATTGTCCCTAATCGTGCAATAAAATTTCAATTGACTTGTTGAAATATTGCAATCACCCTTATTCAAAAACGAAATTTAAATCAACTTTTTAGCAGTAACACCCTCACATTTTTCATAAAACAAACACATTTTTTTCAGGAATCTACTCTCTGAAACCTAAAACTAATTAAAAAAAACATCTTTCTAGGCATCCACTCTCCCTAATCTTCCAAGAAAATTTCAATTAACTTATTGAAATATTGCAATCACCCTTATCCAAAAACGATATTTAAATCAACTTTTTAGCAGTAACACACTCACATTTTTCATAAAACAAACACATTTTTTTCAGGAATCTACTCTCTGGAACCTAAAACTAATTTAAAAAAAAGATCTTTCTAGGCATCCACTGTCCCTAATCGTGCAAGAAAATTTCAATTGACTTGTTGAAATATTGCAATCACCCTTATCCAAAAATGAAATTTAAATCAACTTTTTAGCAGTAACACACTCACATTTTTCATAAAACAAACACATTTTTTTCAGGAATCTACTCTCTGGAACCTAAAACTAATTTTAAAAAAACATCTTTCTAGGCATCCACTGTCCCTAATCGTGCAAGAAAATTTCAATTGACTTGTTGAAATATTGCAATCACCCTTATTCAAAAACGAAATTTAAATCAACTTTTTAGCAGTAACACCCTCACATTTTTCATAAAACAAACACATTTTTTTCAGGAATCTACTCTCTGGAACCTAAAACTAATTTTAAAAAAACATCTTTCTAGGCATCCACTGTCCCTAATCGTGCAAGAAAATTTCAATTGACTTGTTGAAATATTGCAATCACCCTTATCCAAAAATGAAATTTAAATCAACTTTTTAGCAGTAACACACTCACATTTTTCATAAAACAAACACATTTTTTTCAGGAATCTACTCTCTGGAACCTAAAACTAATTTTTAAAAAAATCTTTCTAGGCATCCACTGTCCCTAATCGTGCAAGAAAATTTCAATTAACTTGTTGAAATATTGCAATCACCCTTATCCAAAAACGAAATTTAAATCAACTTTTTAGCAGTAACACACTCACATTTTTCATAAAACAAACACATTTTTTTCAGGAATCTACTCTCTGAAACCTAAAACTAATTTAAAAAAAATATCTTTCTAGGCAACCACTGTCCCTAATCGTGCAAGAAAATTTCAATTGACTTGTTGAAATATTGCAATCACCCTTATTCAAAAACGAAATTTAAATCAACTTTTTAGCAGTAACACCCTCACATTTTTCATAAAACAAACACATTTTTTTCAGGAATCTACTCTCTGAAACCTAAAACTAATTAAAAAAAACATCTTTCTAGGCATCCACTCTCCCTAATCATCCAAGAAAATTTCAATTAACTTATTGAAATATTGCAATCACCCTTATCCAAAAACGATATTTAAATCAACTTTTTAGCAGTAACACACTCACATTTTTCATAAAACAAACACATTTTTTTCAGGAATCTACTCTCTGGAACCTAAAACTAATTTAAAAAAAAATCTTTCTAGGCATCCACTGTCCCTAATCGTGCAAGAAAATTTCAATTGACTTGTTGAAATATTGCAATCACCCTTATCCAAAAATGAAATTTAAATCAACTTTTTAGCAGTAACACACTCACATTTTTCATAAAACAAACACATTTTTTTCAGGAATCTACTCTCTGGAACCTAAAACTAATTTAAAAAAAACATCTTTCTAGGCATCCACTGTCCCTAATCGTGCAAGAAAATTTCAATTGACTTGTTGAAATATTGCAATCACCCTTATTCAAAAACGAAATTTAAATCAACTTTTTAGCAGTAACACCCTCACATTTTTCATAAAACAAACACATTTTTTTCAGGAATCTACTCTCTGGAACCTAAAACTAATTTTAAAAAAACATCTTTCTAGGCATCCACTGTCCCTAATCGTGCAGGAAAATTTCAATTGACTTGTTGAAGTATTGCAATCACCCTTATCCAAAAATGAAATTTAAATCAACTTTTTAGCAGTAACACACTCACATTTTTCATAAAACAAACACATTTTTTTTCAGGAATCTACTCTTTGGAACCTAAAACTAATTTTAAAAAAACATCTTTCTAGGCATCCAGTGTCCATAATCGTGCAAGAAAATTTCAATTGACTTGTTGAAATATTGCAATCACCCTTATCCAAAAACGAAATTTAAATCAACTTTTTAGCAGTAACACACTCACATTTTTCATAAAACAAACACATTTTTTTCAGGAATCTACTCTCTGAAACCTAAAACTAATTTAAAAAAAACATCTTTCTATGCATCCACTGTCCCTAATCGTGCAAGAAAATTTCAATTGACTTATTGAAATATTGCAATCACCCTTATTCAAAAACGAAATTTAAATCAACTTTTTAGCAGTAACACCCTCACATTTTTCATAAAACAAACACATTTTTTTCAGGAATCTACTCTCTGAAACCTAATACTAATTTAAAAAAGAAATCTTTCTATGCATCCACTGTCCCTAATCGTGCAAGAAAATTTCAATTGACTTGTTGAAGTATTGCAATCACCCTTATCCAAAAACGAAATTTAA
Organism: Lissotriton vulgaris; assembly: GCF_964263255.1. Classification (NCBI taxonomy): domain Eukaryota; kingdom Metazoa; phylum Chordata; class Amphibia; order Caudata; family Salamandridae; genus Lissotriton; species Lissotriton vulgaris. The sequence goes on along the minus strand of NW_028244439.1, from coordinate 63,424 downwards.
ATCAACTTTTTAGCAGTAACACACTCACATTTTTCATAAAACAAACACATTTTTTTCAGGAATCTACTCTCTGGAACCTAAAACTAATTTTAAAAAAACATCTTTCTAGGCATCCACTGTCCCTAATCGTGCAAGAAAATTTCAATTGACTTGTTGAAATATTGCAATCACCCTTATCCAAAAACGAAATTTAAATCAACTTTTTAGCAGTAACACACTCACATTTTTCATAAAACAAACACATTTTTTTCAGGAATCTACTCTCTGAAACCTAAAACTAATTTTAAAAAAACATCTCTCTAGGCATCCACTGTCCCTAATCGTGCAAGAAAATTTCAATTGACTTGTTGAAATATTGCAATCACCCTTATCCAAAAACGAAATTTAAATCAACTTTTTAGCAGTAACACACTCACATTTTTCATAAAACAAACACATTTTTTCAGGAATCAACTCTCTGGAACCTAAAACAAATATAAAAAAACATCTTTCTATGCATCCACTCTCCCTAATCGTGCAAAAAAATTTCAATTAACTAGTTGAAATAATGCAATCATGCCTATCCTGAAGCTAAATTTAAATAAACTTTTTAGCAGTAACACCCTCACATTTTTCATAAAACAAACACATTTTTTTCAGGAATCTACTCTGTGAAACCTAATACTAATTTAAAAAAGATATCTTTCTATGCATCCACTCTCCCTAATCGTGCAAGAAATTTTCAATTGACTTGTTGAAATATTGCAATCACCCTTATTCAAAAACGAAATTTAAATCAACTTTTTAGCAGTAACACCCTCACATTTTTCATAAAACAAACACATTTTTTTCAGGAATCTACTCTCTGAAACCTAAAACTAATTAAAAAAAACATCTTTCTAGGCATCCACTCTCCCTAATCTTCCAAGAAAATTTCAATTAACTTATTGAAATATTGCAATCACCCTTATCCAAAAACGATATTTAAATCAACTTTTTAGCAGTAACACACTCACATTTTTCATAAAACAAACACATTTTTTTCAGGAATCTACTCTCTGGAACCTAAAACTAATTTTAAAAAAACATCTTTCTAGGCATCCACTGTCCCTAATCGTGCAAGAAAATTTCAATTGACTTGTTGAAATATTGCAATCACCCTTATTCAAAAACGAAATTTAAATCAACTTTTTAGCAGTAACACACTCACATTTTTCAAAAAACAAACACATTTTTTTTCAGGAATCTACTCTCTGGAACCTAAAACTAATTTTAAAAAAACATCTTTCTAGGCATCCACTGTCCCTAATCGTGCAACAAAATTTCAATTGACTTATTGAAATATTGCAATCACCCTTATTCAAAAACGAAATTTAAATCAACTTTTTAGCAGTAACACCCTCACATTTTTCATAAAACAAACACATTTTTTTCAGGAATCTACTCTGTGAAACCTAATACTAATTTAAAAAAGATATCTTTCTATGCATCCACTCTCCCTAATCGTGCAAGAAATTTTCAATTGACTTGTTGAAATATTGCAATCACCCTTATTCAAAAACGAAATTTAAATCAACTTTTTAGCAGTAACACCCTCACATTTTTCATAAAACAAACACATTTTTTTCAGGAATCTACTCTCTGAAACCTAAAACTAATTAAAAAAAACATCTTTCTAGGCATCCACTCTCCCTAATCTTCCAAGAAAATTTCAATTAACTTATTGAAATATTGCAATCACCCTTATCCAAAAACGATATTTAAATCAACTTTTTAGCAGTAACACACTCACATTTTTCATAAAACAAACACATTTTTTTCAGGAATCTACTCTCTGGAACCTAAAACTAATTTTAAAAAAACATCTTTCTAGGCATCCACTGTCCCTAATCGTGCAAGAAAATTTCAATTGACTTGTTGAAATATTGCAATCACCCTTATCCAAAAATGAAATTTAAATCAACTTTTTAGCAGTAACACACTCACATTTTTCATAAAACAAACACATTTTTTTCAGGAATCTACTCTCTGGAACCTAAAACTAATTTAAAAAAAGATCTTTCTAGGCATCCACTGTCCCTAATCGTGTAGGAAAATTTCAATTGACTTGTTGAAGTATTGCAATCACCCTTATCCAAAAATGAAATTTAATCAACTTTTTAGCAGTAACACACTCACATTTTTCATAAAACAAACACATTTTTTTTCAGGAATCTACTCTTTGGAACCTAAAACTAATTTTAAAAAAACATCTTTCTAGGCATCCAGTGTCCATAATCGTGCAAGAAAATTTCAATTGACTTGTTGAAATATTGCAATCACCCTTATCCAAAAACGAAATTTAAATCAACTTTTTAGCAGTAACACACTCACATTTTTCATAAAACAAACACATTTTTTTCAGGAATCTACTCTCTGAAACCTAAAACTAATTTAAAAAAAACATCTTTCTATGCATCCACTGTCCCTAATCGTGCAAGAAAATTTCAATTGACTTATTGAAATATTGCAATCACCCTTATTCAAAAACGAAATTTAAATCAACTTTTTAGCAGTAACACCCTCACATTTTTCATAAAACAAACACATTTTTTTCAGGAATCTACTCTCTGAAACCTAATACTAATTTAAAAAAGAAATCTTTCTATGCATCCACTGTCCCTAATCGTGCAAGAAAATTTCAATTGACTTGTTGAAGTATTGCAATCACCCTTATCCAAAAACGAAATTTAAATCAACTTTTTAGCAGTAACACACTCACATTTTTCATAAAACAAACACATTTTTTTCAGGAATCTACTCTCTGGAACCTAAAACTAATTTTAAAAAAACATCTTTCTAGGCATCCACTGTCCCTAATCGTGCAAGAAAATTTCAATTGACTTGTTGAAATATTGCAATCACCCTTATCCAAAAACGAAATTTAAATCAACTTTTTAGCAGTAACACACTCACATTTTTCATAAAACAAACACATTTTTTTCAGGAATCTACTCTCTGAAACCTAAAACTAATTTTAAAAAAACATCTCTCTAGGCATCCACTGTCCCTAATCGTGCAAGAAAATTTCAATTGACTTGTTGAAATATTGCAATCACCCTTATCCAAAAACGAAATTTAAATCAACTTTTTAGCAGTAACACACTCACATTTTTCATAAAACAAACACATTTTTTCAGGAATCAACTCTCTGGAACCTAAAACAAATATAAAAAAACATCTTTCTATGCATCCACTCTCCCTAATCGTGCAAAAAAATTTCAATTAACTAGTTGAAATAATGCAATCATGCCTATCCTGAAGCTAAATTTAAATAAACTTTTTAGCAGTAACACCCTCACATTTTTCATAAAACAAACACATTTTTTTCAGGAATCTACTCTGTGAAACCTAATACTAATTTAAAAAAGATATCTTTCTATGCATCCACTCTCCCTAATCGTGCAAGAAATTTTCAATTGACTTGTTGAAATATTGCAATCACCCTTATTCAAAAACGAAATTTAAATCAACTTTTTAGCAGTAACACCCTCACATTTTTCATAAAACAAACACATTTTTTTCAGGAATCTACTCTCTGAAACCTAAAACTAATTAAAAAAACATCTTTCTAGGCATCCACTCTCCCTAATCTTCCAAGAAAATTTCAATTAACTTATTGAAATATTGCAATCACCCTTATCCAAAAACGATATTTAAATCAACTTTTTAGCAGTAACACACTCACATTTTTCATAAAACAAACACATTTTTTTCAGGAATCTACTCTCTGGAACCTAAAACTAATTTTAAAAAAACATCTTTTTAGGCATCCACTGTCCCTAATCGTGCAAGAAAATTTCAATTGACTTGTTGAAATATTGCAATCACCCTTATCCAAAAATGAAATTTAAATCAACTTTTTAGCAGTAACACACTCACATTTTTCATAAAACAAACACATTTTTTTCAGGAATCTACTCTCTGGAACCTAAAACGAATTTTAAAAAAACATCTTTCTAGGCATCCATTGTCCCTAAGTGTGCAAGAAAATTTCAATTGACTTGTTGAAATATTGCAATCACCCTTATTCAAAAACGAAATTTAAATCAACTTTTTAGCAGTAACACCCTCACATTTTTCATAAAACAAACACATTTTTTTCAGGAATCTACTCTCTGAAAACTAATACTAATTTAAAAAAGAAATCTTTCTATGCATCCACTGTCCCTAATCGTGCAAGAAAATTTCAATTGACTTGTTGAAGTATTGCAATCACCCTTATCCAAAAACGAAATTTAAATCAACTTTTTAGCAGTAACACACTCTCATTTTTCATAAAACAAACACATTTTTTTCAGGAATCTACTCTCTGGAACCTAAAACTAATTTAAAAAAAACATCTTTCTAGGCATCCACTGTCCCTAATCGTGCAAGAAAATTTCAATTAACTTGTTGAAATATTGCAATCACCCTTATCCAAAAACGAAATTTAAATCAACTTTTTAGCAGTAACACACTCACATTTTTCATAAAACAAACACATTTTTTTCAGGAATCTACTCTCTGAAACCTAAAACTAATTTAAAAAAAATATCTTTCTAGGCATCCACTGTCCCTAATCGTGCAAGAAAATTTCAATTGACTTGTTGAAATATTGCAATCACCCTTATTCAAAAACGAAATTTAAATCAACTTTTTAGCAGTAACACCCTCACATTTTTCATAAAACAAACACATTTTTTTCAGGAATCTACTCTCTGAAACCTAAAACTAATTAAAAAAAACATCTTTCTAGGCATCCACTCTCCCTAATCTTCCAAGAAAATTTCAAATAACTTATTGAAATATTGCAATCACCCTTATCCAAAAACGATATTTAAATCAACTTTTTAGCAGTAACACACTCACATTTTTCATAAAACAAACACATTTTTTTCAGGAATCTACTCTCTGGAACCTAAAACTATTTTAAAAAAAAAATCTTTCTAGGCATCCACTGTCCCTAATCGTGCAAGAAAATTTCAATTGACTTGTTGAAATATTGCAATCACCCTTATCCAAAAATGAAATTTAAATCAACTTTTTAGCAGTAACACACTCACATTTTTCATAAAACAAACACATTTTTTTCAGGAATCTACTCTCTGGAACCTAAAACTAATTTAAAAAAACATCTTTCTAGGCATCCACTGTCCCTAATCGTGCAAGAACATTTCAATTGACTTGTTGAAATATTGCAATCACCCTTATTCAAAAACGAAATTTAAATCAACTTTTTAGCAGTAACACCCTCACATTTTTCATAAAACAAACACATTTTTTTCAGGAATCTACTCTCTGGAACCTAAAACTAATTAAAAAAACATCTTTCTAGGCATCCACTCTCCCTAATCTTCCAAGAAAATTTCAATTAACTTATTGAAATATTGCAATCACCCTTATCCAAAAACGATATTTAAATCAACTTTTTAGCAGTAACACACTCACATTTTTCATAAAACAAACACATTTTTTTCAGGAATCAACTCTCTGGAACCTAAAACAAATATAAAAAAAACATCTTTCTATGCATCCACTCTCCCTAATCGTGCAAGAAAATTTCAATTAACTTGTTGAAATGATGCATTCACGCTTATCCTGAAACTAAATTTAAATCAACTTTTTTGCAGTAACACACTCACATTTTTCATGAAACAAATAATTTTTTTTTCAGGAATCCACTCTCTGGAACCTATAACGAATTTGTAAAAAACATCTTTCTAGGCATCCACTCTCCCTAATCTTGCAAGAAAATTTCAATTAACTTGTTGAAATATTGCAATCACCCTCATCCAAAAACGATATTTAAATCAACTTTTTTGCAGTAACACACTCACATTTTTCATAAAACAAACACATTTTTTTCAGGAATCTACTCTCTGGAACCTAAAACTAATTAAAAAAAAAAATCTTTCTAGGCATCCACTGTCCCTAATCGTGCAAGAAAATTTCAATTGACTTGTTGAAATATTGCAATCACCCTTATCCAAAAATGAAATTTAAATCAACTTTTTAGCAGTAACACACTCACATTTTTCATAAAACAAACACATCTTTTTTCAGGAATCTACTCTCTGGAACCTAAAACTAATTTAAAAAAAACATCTTTCTAGGCATCCACTGTCCCTAATCGTGCAAGAAAATTTCAATTGACTTGTTGAAATATTGCAATCACCCTTATTCAAAAACGAAATTTAAATCAACTTTTTAGCAGTAACACCCTCACATTTTTCATAAAACAAACACATTTTTTTCAGGAATCTACTCTCTGAAACCTAAAACTAATTAAAAAAAACATCTTTCTAGGCATCCACTCTCCCTAATCTTCCAAGAAAATTTCAATTAACTTATTGAAATATTGCAATCACCCTTATCCAAAAACGATATTTAAATCAACTTTTTAGCAGTAACACACTCACATTTTTCATAAAACAAACACATTTTTTTCAGGAATCTACTCTCTGGAACCTTAAACAAATTTAAAAAAAAAAATCTTTCTAGGCATCCACTGTCCCTAATCGTGAAAGAAAATTTCAATTGACTTGTTGAAATATTGCAATCACCCTTATCCAAAAATGAAATTTAAATCAACTTTTTAGCAGTAACACACTCACATTTTTCATAAAACAAACACATTTTTTTCAGGAATCTACTCTCTGGAACCTAAAACTAATTTTAAAAAAACATCTTTCTAGGCATCCATTGTCCCTAATCGTGCAAGAAAATTTCAATTGACTTGTTGAAATATTGCAATCACCCTTATTCAAAAACGAAATTTAAATCAACTTTTTAGCAGTAACACCCTCACATTTTTCATAAAACAAACACATTTTTTTCAGGAATCTACTCTCTGAAAACTAATACTAATTTAAAAAAGAAATCTTTCTATGCATCCACTGTCCCTAATCGTGCAAGAAAATTTCAATTGACTTGTTGAAGTATTGCAATCACCCTTATCCAAAAACGAAATTTAAATCAACTTTTTAGCAGTAACACACTCACATTTTTCATGAAACAAACACATTTTTTTCAGGAATCTACTCTCTGGAACCTTAAACAAATTTTAAAAAAACATCTTTCTAGGCATCCACTGTCCCTAATCGTGCAAGAAAATTTCAATTGACTTGTTGAAATATTGCAATCACCCTTATCCAAAAATGAAATTTAAATCAACTTTTTAGCAGTAACACACTCACATTTTTCATAAAACAAACACATTTTTTTCAGGAATCTACTCTCTGGAACCTAAAACTGATTTTAAAAAAACATCTTTCTAGGCATCCATTGTCCCTAATCGTGCAATAAAATTTCAATTGACTTGTTGAAATATTGCAATCACCCTTATTCAAAAACGAAATTTAAATCAACTTTTTAGCAGTAACACCCTCACATTTTTCATAAAACAAACACATTTTTTTCAGGAATCTACTCTCTGAAACCTAAAACTAATTAAAAAAAACATCTTTCTAGGCATCCACTCTCCCTAATCTTCCAAGAAAATTTCAATTAACTTATTGAAATATTGCAATCACCCTTATCCAAAAACGATATTTAAATCAACTTTTTAGCAGTAACACACTCACATTTTTCATAAAACAAACACATTTTTTTCAGGAATCTACTCTCTGGAACCTAAAACTAATTTAAAAAAAAGATCTTTCTAGGCATCCACTGTCCCTAATCGTGCAAGAAAATTTCAATTGACTTGTTGAAATATTGCAATCACCCTTATCCAAAAATGAAATTTAAATCAACTTTTTAGCAGTAACACACTCACATTTTTCATAAAACAAACACATTTTTTTCAGGAATCTACTCTCTGGAACCTAAAACTAATTTTAAAAAAACATCTTTCTAGGCATCCACTGTCCCTAATCGTGCAAGAAAATTTCAATTGACTTGTTGAAATATTGCAATCACCCTTATTCAAAAACGAAATTTAAATCAACTTTTTAGCAGTAACACCCTCACATTTTTCATAAAACAAACACATTTTTTTCAGGAATCTACTCTCTGGAACCTAAAACTAATTTTAAAAAAACATCTTTCTAGGCATCCACTGTCCCTAATCGTGCAAGAAAATTTCAATTGACTTGTTGAAATATTGCAATCACCCTTATCCAAAAATGAAATTTAAATCAACTTTTTAGCAGTAACACACTCACATTTTTCATAAAACAAACACATTTTTTTCAGGAATCTACTCTCTGGAACCTAAAACTAATTTTAAAAAAAATCTTTCTAGGCATCCACTGTCCCTAATCGTGCAAGAAAATTTCAATTAACTTGTTGAAATATTGCAATCACCCTTATCCAAAAACGAAATTTAAATCAACTTTTTAGCAGTAACACACTTACATTTTTCATAAAACAAACACATTTTTTTCAGGAATCTACTCTCTGAAACCTAAAACTAATTTAAAAAAAATATCTTTCTAGGCATCCACTGTCCCTAATCGTGCAAGAAAATTTCAATTGACTTGTTGAAATATTACAATCACCCTTATTCAAAAACTAAATTTAAATCAACTTTTTAGCAGTAACACCCTCACATTGTTCATAAAACAAACACATTTTTTTCAGGAATCTACTCTCTGAAACCTAAAACTAATTAAAAAAAACATCTTTCTAGGCATCCACTCTCCCTAATCTTCCAAGAAAATTTCAATTAACTTATTGAAATATTGCAATCACCCTTATCCAAAAACGATATTTAAATCAACTTTTTAGCAGTAACACACTCACATTTTTCATAAAACAAACACATTTTTTTCAGGAATCTACTCTCTGGAACCTAAAACTAATTTAAAAAAAAATCTTTCTAGGCATCCACTGTCCCTAATCGTGCAAGAAAATTTCAATTGACTTGTTGAAATATTGCAATCACCCTTATCCAAAAATGAAATTTAAATCAACTTTTTAGCAGTAACACACTCACATTTTTCATAAAACAAACACATTTTTTTCAGGAATCTACTCTCTGGAACCTAAAACTAATTTAAAAAAAACATCTTTCTAGGCATCCACTGTCCCTAATCGTGCAAGAAAATTTCAATTGACTTGTTGAAATATTGCAATCACCCTTATTCAAAAACGAAATTTAAATCAACTTTTTAGCAGTAACACCCTCACATTTTTCATAAAACAAACACATTTTTTTCAGGAATCTACTCTCTGGAACCTAAAACTAATTTTAAAAAAACATCTTTCTAGGCATCCACTGTCCCTAATCGTGCAGGAAAATTTCAATTGACTTGTTGAAGTATTGCAATCACCCTTATCCAAAAACGAAATTTAAATCAACTTTTTAGCAGTAACACACTCACATTTTTCATAAAACAAACACATTTTTTTTCAGGAATCTACTCTTTGGAACCTAAAACTAATTTTAAAAAAACATCTTTCTAGGCATCCAGTGTCCATAATCGTGCAAGAAAATTTCAATTGACTTGTTGAAATATTGCAATCACCCTTATTCAAAAACGAAATTTAAATCAACTTTTTAGCAGTAACACCCTCACATTTTTCATAAAACAAACACATTTTTTTCAGGAATCTACTCTCTGGAACCTAAAACTAATTTTAAAAAAACATCTTTCTAGGCATCCACTGTCCCTAATCGTGCAGGAAAATTTCAATTGACTTGTTGAAGTATTGCAATCACCCTTATCCAAAAACGAAATTTAAATCAACTTTTTAGCAGTAACACACTCACATTTTTCATAAAACAAACACATTTTTTTTCAGGAATCTACTCTTTGGAACCTAAAACTAATTTTAAAAAAACATCTTTCTAGGCATCCAGTGTCCATAATCGTGCAAGAAAATTTCAATTGACTTGTTGAAATATTGCAATCACCCTTATCCAAAAACGAAATTTAAATCAACTTTTTAGCAGTAACACACTCACATTTTTCATAAAACAAACACATTTTTTTCAGGAATCTACTCTCTGAAACCTAAAACTTATTTAAAAAAAACATCTTTCTATGCATCCACTGTCCCTAATCGTGCAAGAAAATTTCAATTGACTTATTGAAATATTGCAATCACCCTTATTCAAAAACGAAATTTAAATCAACTTTTTAGCAGTAACACCCTCACATTTTTCATAAAACAAACACATTTTTTTCAGGAATCTACTCTCTGAAACCTAATACTAATTTAAAAAAGAAATCTTTCTATGCATCCACTGTCCCTAATCGTGCAAGAAAATTTCAATTGACTTGTTGAAGTATTGCAATCACCCTTATCCAAAAACGAAATTTAAATCAACTTTTTAGCAGTAACACACTCACATTTTTCATAAAACAAACACATTTTTTTCAGGAATCTACTCTCTGGAACCTAAAACTAATTTAAAAAAAACATCTTTCTAGGCATCCACTGTCCCTAATCATGCAAGAAAATTTCAATTGACTTGTTGAAATATTGCAATCACCCTTATCCAAAAACGAAATTTAAATCAACTTTTTAGCAGTAACACACTCACATTTTTCATAAAACAAACACATTTTTTTCAGGAATCTACTCTCTGAAACCTAAAACTAATTTTAAAAAAACATCTCTCTAGGCATCCACTGTCCCTAATCGTGCAAGAAAATTTCAATTGACTTGTTAAAATATTGCAATCACCCTTATCCAAAAACGAAATTTAAATCAACTTTTTAGCAGTAACACACTCACATTTTTCATAAAACAAACACATTTTTTCAGGAATCAACTCTCTGGAACCTAAAACAAATATAAAAAAACATCTTTCTATGCATCCACTCTCCCTAATCCTGCAAAAAAATTTCAATTAAATAGTTGAAATAATGCAATCATGCCTATCCTGAAGCTAAATTTAAATAAACTTTTTAGCAGTAACACACTCATATTTTTCATAAAACAAACACATTTTTTTCAGGAATCAACTCTCTGGAACCTAAAACAAATATAAAAAAAATCTTTCTATGCATCCACTCTCCCTAATCGTGCAAGAAAATTTGAATTAACTTGTTGAAATGATGCATTCACGCTTATCCTGAAACTAAATTTAAATCAACTTTTTTGCAGTAACACACTCACATTATTCATGAAACAAATAATTTTTTTTTCAGGAATCCACTCTCTGGAACCTATAACGAATTTGTAAAAAACATCTTTCTAGGCATCCACTCTCCCTAATCTTGCAAGAAAATTTCAATTAACTTGTTGAAATATTGCAATCACCCTTATCCAAAAATGAAATTTAAATTAACTTTTTAGCAGTAACACACTCACATTTTTCATAAAACTAACACATTTTTTTCAGGAATCTACTCTCTGGAACCTAAAACAAATTTTTAAAAAACATCTTTCTAGGCATCCACTGTCCCTAATCGTGCAAGAAAATTTCAATTGACTTGTTGAAATATTGCAATCACCCTTATCCAAAAATGAAATTTAAATTAACTTTTTAGCAGTAACACACTCACATTTTTCATAAAACAAACACAGTTTTTTTCAGGAATCTACTCTCTGGAACCTAAAACTAATTTTAAAAAAACATCTTTCTAGGCATCCACTGTCCCTAATCGTGCAAGAAAATTTCAATTGACTTGTTGAAATATTGCAATCACCCTTATTCAAAAACGAAATTTAAATCAACTTTTTAGCAGTAACACCCTCACATTTTTCATAAAACAAACACATTTTTTTCAGGAATCTACTCTCTGAAACCTAATACTAATTTAAAAAAGAAATCTTTCTATGCATCCACTGTCCCTAATCGTGCAAGAAAATTTCAATTGACTTGTTGAAGTATTGCAATCACCCTTATCCAAAAATGAAATTTAAATCAACTTTTTAGCAGTAACACACTCACATTTTTCATAAAACAAACACATTTTTTTCAGGAATCTACTCTCTGGAACCTAAAACTAATTTTAAAAAAACATCTTTCTAGGCATCCACTGTCCCTAATCGTGCAAGAAAATTTCAATTGACTTGTTGAAATATTGCAATAACCCTTATCCAAAAACGAAATTTAAATCAACTTTTTAGCAGTAACACACTCACATTTTTCATAAAACAAACACATTTTTTTCAGGAATCTACTCTCTGAAACCTAAAACTAATTTTAAAAAAATATCTTTCTAGGCATCCACTGTCCCTAATCGTGCAAGAAAATTTCAATTGACTTGTTGAAATATTGCAATCACCCTTATTCAAAAACGAAATTTAAATCAACTTTTTAGCAGTAACACCCTCACATTTTTCATAAAACAAACACATTTTTTTCAGGAATCTACTCTCTGAAACCTAAAACTAATTAAAAAAAAAACATCTTTCTAGGCATCCACTCTCCCTAATCTTCCAAGAAAATTTCAATTAACTTGTTGAAATATTGCAATCACCCTTATCCAAAAACGATATTTAAATCAACTTTTTAGCAGTAACACACTCACATTTTTCATAAAACAAACACATTTTTTTCAGGAATCTACTCTCTGGAACCTAAAACTAATTTTAAAAAAACATCTTTCTAGGCATCCACTGTCCCTAATCGTGCAAGAAAATTTCATTGACTTGTTGAAATATTGCAATCACCCTTATCCAAAAATGAAATTTAAATCAACTTTTTAGCAGTAACACACTCACATTTTTCATAAAACAAACACATTTTTTTCAGGAATCTACTCTCTGGAACCTAAAACTAATTTTAAAAAAACATCTTTCTAGGCATCCACTGTCCCTAATCGTGCAAGAAAATTTCAATTGACTTGTTGAAATATTGCAATCACCCTTATTCAAAAACGAAATTTAAATCAACTTTTTAGCAGTAACACCCTCACATTTTTCATAAAACAAACACATTTTTTTCAGGAATCTACTCTCTGGAACCTAAAACTAATTTGAAAAAAACATCTTTCTAGGCATCCACTGTCCCTAATCGTGCAAGAAAATTTCAATTGACTTGTTGAAGTATTGCAATCACCCTTATCCAAAAACGAAATTTAAATCAACTTTTTAGCAGTAACACACTCACATTTTTCATAAAACAAACACATTTTTTTTCAGGAATCTACTCTCTGGAACCTAAAACTAATTTTAAAAAAACATCTTTCTAGGCATCCACTGTCCCTAATCGTGCAACAAAATTTCAATTGACTTATTGAAATATTGCAATCACCCTTATTCAAAAACGAAATTTAAATCAACTTTTTAGCAGTAACACCCTCACATTTTTCATAAAACAAAAACATTTTTTTCAGGAATCTACTCTGTGAAACCTAATACTAATTTAAAAAAGATATCTTTCTATGCATCCACTCTCCCTAATCGTGCAAGAAATTTTCAATTGACTTGTTGAAATATTGCAATCACCCTTATTCAAAAACGAAATTTAAATCAACTTTTTAGCAGTAACACCCTCACATTTTTCATAAAACAAACACATTTTTTTCAGGAATCTACTCTCTGAAACCTAAAACTAATTAAAAAAAACATCTTTCTAGGCATCCACTCTCCCTAATCTTCCAAGAAAATTTCAATTAACTTATTGAAATATTGCAATCACCCTTATCCAAAAACGATATTTAAATCAACTTTTTAGCAGTAACACACTCACATTTTTCATAAAACAAACACATTTTTTTCAGGAATCTACTCTCTGGAACCTAAAACTAATTTTAAAAAAACATCTTTCTAGGCATCCACTGTCCCTAATCGTGCAAGAAAATTTCAATTGACTTGTTGAAATATTGCGATCACCCTTATCCAAAAATGAAATTTAAATCAACTTTTTAGCAGTAACACACTCACATTTTTCATAAAACAAACACATTTTTTTCAGGAATCTACTCTCTGGAACCTAAAACTAATTTAAAAAAAAGATCTTTCTAGGCATCCACTGTCCCTAATCGTGTAGGAAAATTTCAATTGACTTGTTGAAGTATTGCAATCACCCTTATCCAAAAATGAAATTTAAATCAACTTTTTAGCAGTAACACACTCACATTTTTCATAAAACAAACACATTTTTTTTCAGGAATCTACTCTTTGGAACCTAAAACTAATTTTAAAAAAACATCTTTCTAGGCATCCAGTGTCCATAATCGTGCAAGAAAATTTCAATTGACTTGTTGAAATATTGCAATCACCCTTATCCAAAAACGAAATTTAAATCAACTTTTTAGCAGTAACACACTCACATTTTTCATAAAACAAACACATTTTTTTCAGGAATCTACTCTCTGAAACCTAAAACTAATTTAAAAAAAACATCTTTCTATGCATCCACTGTCCCTAATCGTGCAAGAAAATTTCAATTGACTTATTGAAATATTGCAATCACCCTTATTCAAAAACGAAATTTAAATCAACTTTTTAGCAGTAACACCCTCACATTTTTCATAAAACAAACACATTTTTTTCAGGAATCTACTCTCTGAAACCTAATACTAATTTAAAAAAGAAATCTTTCTATGCATCCACTGTCCCTAATCGTGCAAGAAAATTTCAATTGACTTGTTGAAGTATTGCAATCACCCTTATCCAAAAACGAAATTTAAATCAACTTTTTAGCAGTAACACACTCACATTTTTCATAAAACAAACACATTTTTTTCAGGAATCTACTCTCTGGAACCTAAAACTAATTTTAAAAAAACATCTTTCTAGGCATCCACTGTCCCTAATCGTGCAAGAAAATTTCAATTGACTTGTTGAAATATTGCAATCACCCTTATCCAAAAACGAAATTTAAATCAACTTTTTAGCAGTAACACACTCACATTTTTCATAAAACAAACACATTTTTTTCAGGAATCTACTCTCTGAAACCTAAAACTAATTTTAAAAAAACATCTCTCTAGGCATCCACTGTCCCTAATCGTGCAAGAAAATTTCAATTGACTTGTTGAAATATTGCAATCACCCTTATCCAAAAACGAAATTTAAATCAACTTTTTAGCAGTAACACACTCACATTTTTCATAAAACAAACACATTTTTTCAGGAATCAACTCTCTGGAACCTAAAACAAATATAAAAAAACATCTTTCTATGCATCCACTCTCCCTAATCGTGCAAAAAAATTTCAATTAACTAGTTGAAATAATGCAATCATGCCTATCCTGAAGCTAAATTTAAATAAACTTTTTAGCAGTAACACACTCATATTTTTCATAAAACAAACACATTTTTTTCAGGAATCAACTCTCTGGAACCTAAAACAAATATAAAAAAAAACATCTTTCTAGGCATCCACTCTCCCTAATCTTCCAAGAAAATTTCAATTAACTTGTTGAAATATTGCAATCACCCTTATCCAAAAACGATATTTAAATCAACTTTTTAGCAGTAACACACTCACATTTTTCATAAAACAAACACATTTTTTCAGGAATCAACTCTCTGGAACCTAAAACAAATATAAAAAAACATCTTTCTATGCATCCACTCTCCCTAATCGTGCAAAAAAATTTCAATTAACTAGTTGAAATAATGCAATCATGCCTATCCTGAAGCTAAATTTAAATATACTTTTTAGCAGTAACACACTCATATTTTTCATAAAACAAACACATTTTTTTCAGGAATCTACTCTCTGAAACCTAAAACTAATTTAAAAAAAATATCTTTCTAGGCATCCACTGTCCCTAATCGTGCAAGAAAATTTCAATTGACTTGTTGAAATATTGCAATCACCCTTATTCAAAAACGAAATTTAAATCAACTTTTTAGCAGTAACACCCTCACATTTTTCATAAAACAAACACATTTTTTTCAGGAATCTACTCTCTGAAACCTAAAACTAATTAAAAAAAACATCTTTCTAGGCATCCACTCTCCCTAATCTTCCAAGAAAATTTCAATTAACTTGTTGAAATATTGCAATCACCCTTATCCAAAAACGAAATTTAAATCAACTTTTTAGCAGTAACACACTCACATTTTTCATAAAACAAACACATTTTTTCAGGAATCTACTCTCTGAAACCTAAAACTAATTTAAAAAAAATATCTTTCTAGGCATCCACTGTCCCTAATCGTGCAAGAAAATTTCAATTGACTTGTTGAAATATTGCAATCACCCTTATTCAAAAACGAAATTTAAATCAACTTTTTAGCAGTAACACCCTCACATTTTTCATAAAACAAACACATTTTTTTCAGGAATCTACTCTCTGAAACCTAAAACTAATTAAAAAAAACATCTTTCTAGGCATCCACTCTCCCTAATCTTCCAAGAAAATTTCAATTAACTTATTGAAATATTGCAATCACCCTTATCCAAAAACGATATTTAAATCAACTTTTTAGCAGTAACACACTCACATTTTTCATAAAACAAACACATTTTTTTCAGGAATCTACTCTCTGGAACCTAAAATTAATTTAAAAAAAAATCTTTCTAGGCATCCACTGTCCCTAATCGTGCAAGAAAATTTCAATTGACTTGTTGATATATTGCAATCACCCTTATCCAAAAATGAAATTTAAATCAACTTTTTAGCAGTAACACACTCACATTTTTCATAAAACAAACACATTTTTTTCAGGAATCTACTCTCTGGAACCTAAAACTAATTTAAAAAAAACATCTTTCTAGGCATCCACTGTCCCTAATCGTGCAAGAAAATTTCAATTGACTTGTTGAAATATTGCAATCACCCTTATTCAAAAACGAAATTTAAATCAACTTTTTAGCAGTAACACCCTCACATTTTTCATAAAACAAACAAATTTTTTTCAGGAATCTACTCTCTGGAACCTAAAACTAATTTTAAAAAAACATCTTTCTAGGCATCCACTGTCCCTAATCGTGCAGGAAAATTTCAATTGACTTGTTGAAGTATTGCAATCACCCTTATCCAAAAACGAAATTTAAATCAACTTTTTAGCAGTAACACACTCACATTTTTCATAAAACAAACACATTTTTTTTCAGGAATCTACTCTTTGGAACCTAAAACTAATTTTAAAAAAACATCTTTCTAGGCATCCAGTGTCCATAATCGTGCAAGAAAATTTCAATTGACTTGTTGAAATATTGCAATCACCCTTATTCAAAAACGAAATTTAAATCAACTTTTTAGCAGTAACACCCTCACATTTTTCATAAAACAAACACATTTTTTTCAGGAATCTACTCTCTGGAACCTAAAACTAATTTTAAAAAAACATCTTTCTAGGCATCCACTGTCCCTAATCGTGCAGGAAAATTTCAATTGACTTGTTGAAGTATTGCAATCACCCTTATCCAAAAACGAAATTTAAATCAACTTTTTAGCAGTAACACACTCACATTTTTCATAAAACAAACACATTTTTTTTCAGGAATCTACTCTTTAGAACCTAAAACTAATTTTAAAAAAACATCTTTCTAGGCATCCAGTGTCCATAATCGTGCAAGAAAATTTCAATTGACTTGTTGAAATATTGCAATCACCCTTATCCAAAAACGAAATTTAAATCAACTTTTTAGCAGTAACACACTCACATTTTTCATAAAACAAACACATTTTTTTCAGGAATCTACTCTCTGAAACCTAAAACTAATTTAAAAAAAACATCTTTCTATGCATCCACTGTCCCTAATCGTGCAAGAAAATTTCAATTGACTTATTGAAATATTGCAATCACCCTTATTCAAAAACGAAATTTAAATCAACTTTTTAGCAGTAACACCCTCACATTTTTCATAAAACAAACACATTTTTTTCAGGAATCTACTCTCTGAAACCTCATACTAATTTAAAAAAGAAATCTTTCTATGCATCCACTGTCCCTAATCGTGCAAGAAAATTTCAATTGACTTGTTGAAGTATTGCAATCACCCTTATCCAAAAACGAAATTTAAATCAACTTTTTAGCAGTAACACACTCACATTTTTCATAAAACAAACACATTTTTTTCAGGAATCTACTCTCTGGAACCTAAAACTAATTTTAAAAAAACATCTTTCTAGGCATCCACTGTCCCTAATCATGCAAGAAAATTTCAATTGACTTGTTGAAATATTGCAATCACCCTTATCCAAAAACGAAATTTAAATCAACTTTTTAGCAGTAACACACTCACATTTTTCATAAAACAAACACATTTTTTTCAGGAATCTACTCTCTGAAACCTAAAACTAATTTTAAAAAAACATCTCTCTAGGCATCCACTGTCCCTAATCGTGCAAGAAAATTTCAATTGACTTGTTGAAATATTGCAATCACCCTTATCCAAAAACGAAATTTAAATCAACTTTTTAGCAGTAACACACTCACATTTTTCATAAAACAAACACATTTTTTCAGGAATCAACTCTCTGGAACCTAAAACAAATATAAAAAAACATCTTTCTATGCATCCACTCTCCCTAATCGTGCAAAAAAATTTCAATTAACTAGTTGAAATAATGCAATCATGCCTATCCTGAAGCTAAATTTAAATAAACTTTTTAGCAGTAACACACTCATATTTTTCATAAAACAAACACATTTTTTTCAGGAATCAACTCTCTGGAACCTAAAACAAATATAAAAAAAAATCTTTCTATGCATCCACTCTCCCTAATCGTGCAAGAAAATTTGAATTAACTTGTTGAAATGATGCATTCACGCTTATCCTGAAACTAAATTTAAATCAACTTTTTTGCAGTAACACACTCACATTATTCATGAAACAAATAATTTTTTTTTCAGGAATCCACTCTCTGGAACCTATAACGAATTTGTAAAAAACATCTTTCTAGGCATCCACTCTCCCTAATCGTGCAAGAAAATTTCAATTGACTTGTTGAAATATTGCAATCACCCTTATCCAAAAACGAAATTTAAATCAACTTTTTAGCAGTAACACACTCACATTTTTCATAAAACAAACACATTTTTTTCAGGAATCTACTCTCTGAAACCTAAAACTAATTAATAAAAACATCTTTCTAGGCATCCACTCTCCCTAATCTTCCAAGAAAATTTCAATTAACTTATTGAAATATTGCAATCACCCTTATCCAAAAACGATATTTAAATCAACTTTTTAGCAGTAACACACTCACATTTTTCATAAAACAAACACATTTTTTTCAGGAATCTACTCTCTGGAACCTAAAACTAATTTTAAAAAAACATCTTTCTAGGCATCCACTGTCCCTAATCGTGCAAGAAAATTTCAATTGACTTGTTGAAATATTGCAATCACCCTTATCCAAAAATGAAATTTAAATCAACTTTTTAGCAGTAACACACTCACATTTTTCATAAAACAAACACATTTTTTTCAGGAATCTACTCTCTGGAACCTAAAACTAATTTAAAAAAAAGATCTTTCTAGGCATCCACTGTCCCTAATCGTGTAGGAAAATTTCAATTGACTTGTTGAAGTATTGCAATCACCCTTATCCAAAAATGAAATTTAAATCAACTTTTTAGCAGTAACACACTCACATTTTTCATAAAACAAACACATTTTTTTTCAGGAATCTACTCTTTGGAACCTAAAACTAATTTTAAAAAAACATCTTTCTAGGCATCCAGTGTCCATAATCGTGCAAGAAAATTTCAATTGACTTGTTGAAATATTGCAATCACCCTTATCCAAAAACGAAATTTAAATCAACTTTTTAGCAGTAACACACTCACATTTTTCATAAAACAAACACATTTTTTTCAGGAATCTACTCTCTGAAACCTAAAACTAATTTAAAAAAAACATCTTTCTATGCATCCACTGTCCCTAATCGTGCAAGAAAATTTCAATTGACTTATTGAAATATTGCAATCACCCTTATTCAAAAACGAAATTTAAATCAACTTTTTAGCAGTAACACCCTCACATTTTTCATAAAACAAACACATTTTTTTCAGGAATCTACTCTCTGAAACCTAATACTAATTTAAAAAAGAAATCTTTCTATGCATCCACTGTCCCTAATCGTGCAAGAAAATTTCAATTGACTTGTTGAAGTATTGCAATCACCCTTATCCAAAAACGAAATTTAAATCAACTTTTTAGCAGTAACACACTCACATTTTTCATAAAACAAACACATTTTTTTCAGGAATCTACTCTCTGGAACCTAAAACTAATTTTAAAAAAACATCTTTCTAGGCATCCACTGTCCCTAATCGTGCAAGAAAATTTCAATTGACTTGTTGAAATATTGCAATCACCCTTATCCAAAAACGAAATTTAAATCAACTTTTTAGCAGTAACACACTCACATTTTTCATAAAACAAACACATTTTTTTCAGGAATCTACTCTCTGAAACCTAAAACTAATTTTAAAAAAACATCTCTCTAGGCATCCACTGTCCCTAATCGTGCAAGAAAATTTCAATTGACTTGTTGAAATATTGCAATCACCCTTATCCAAAAACGAAATTTAAATCAACTTTTTAGCAGTAACACACTCACATTTTTCATAAAACAAACACATTTTTTCAGGAATCAACTCTCTGGAACCTAAAACAAATATAAAAAAACATCTTTCTATGCATCCACTCTCCCTAATCGTGCAAAAAAATTTCAATTAACTAGTTGAAATAATGCAATCATGCCTATCCTGAAGCTAAATTTAAATAAACTTTTTAGCAGTAACACACTCATATTTTTCATAAAACAAACACATTTTTTTCAGGAATCAACTCTCTGGAACCTAAAACAAATATAAAAAAAAACATCTTTCTAGGCATCCACTCTCCCTAATCTTCCAAGAAAATTACAATTAACTTGTTGAAATATTGCAATCACCCTTATCCAAAAACGATATTTAAATCAACTTTTTAGCAGTAACACACTCACATTTTTCATAAAACAAACACATTTTTTCAGGAATCTACTCTCTGAAACCTAAAACTAATTTTAAAAAAACATCTCTCTAGGCATCCACTGTCCCTAATCGTGCAAGAAAATTTCAATTGACTTGTTGAAATATTGCAATCACCCTTATCCAAAAACGAAATTTAAATCAACTTTTTAGCAGTAACACACTCACATTTTTCATAAAACAAACACATTTTTTCAGGAATCAACTCTCTGGAACCTAAAACAAATATAAAAAAACATCTTTCTATGCATCCACTCTCCCTAATCGTGCAAAAAAATTTCAATTAACTAGTTGAAATAATGCAATCATGCCTATCCTGAAGCTAAATTTAAATAAACTTTTTAGCAGTAACACACTCATATTTTTCATAAAACAAACACATTTTTTTCAGGAATCAACTCTCTGGAACCTAAAACAAATATAAAAAAAAACATCTTTCTAGGCATCCACTCTCCCTAATCTTCCAAGAAAATTTCAATTAACTTGTTGAAATATTGCAATCACCCTTATCCAAAAACGATATTTAAATCAACTTTTTAGCAGTAACACACTCACATTTTTCATAAAACAAACACATTTTTTCAGGAATCAACTCTCTGGAACCTAAAACAAATATAAAAAAACATCTTTCTATGCATCCACTCTCCCTAATCGTGCAAAAAAATTTCAATTAACTAGTTGAAATAATGCAATCATGCCTATCCTGAAGCTAAATTTAAATATACTTTTTAGCAGTAACACACTCATATTTTTCATAAAACAAACACATTTTTTTCAGGAATCTACTCTCTGAAACCTAAAACTAATTTAAAAAAAATATCTTTCTAGGCATCCACTGTCCCTAATCGTGCAAGAAAATTTCAATTGACTTGTTGAAATATTGCAATCACCCTTATTCAAAAACGAAATTTAAATCAACTTTTTAGCAGTAACACCCTCACATTTTTCATAAAACAAACACATTTTTTTCAGGAATCTACTCTCTGAAACCTAAAACTAATTAAAAAAAACATCTTTCTAGGCATCCACTCTCCCTAATCTTCCAAGAAAATTTCAATTAACTTGTTGAAATATTGCAATCACCCTTATCCAAAAACGAAATTTAAATCAACTTTTTAGCAGTAACACACTCACATTTTTCATAAAACAAACACATTTTTTCAGGAATCTACTCTCTGAAACCTAAAACTAATTTAAAAAAAATATCTTTCTAGGCATCCACTGTCCCTAATCGTGCAAGAAAATTTCAATTGACTTGTTGAAATATTGCAATCACCCTTATTCAAAAACGAAATTTAAATCAACTTTTTAGCAGTAACACCCTCACATTTTTCATAAAACAAACACATTTTTTTCAGGAATCTACTCTCTGAAACCTAAAACTAATTAAAAAAAACATCTTTCTAGGCATCCACTCTCCCTAATCTTCCAAGAAAATTTCAATTAACTTATTGAAATATTGCAATCACCCTTATCCAAAAACGATATTTAAATCAACTTTTTAGCAGTAACACACTCACATTTTTCATAAAACAAACACATTTTTTTCAGGAATCTACTCTCTGGAACCTAAAATTAATTTAAAAAAAAATCTTTCTAGGCATCCACTGTCCCTAATCGTGCAAGAAAATTTCAATTGACTTGTTGATATATTGCAATCACCCTTATCCAAAAATGAAATTTAAATCAACTTTTTAGCAGTAACACACTCACATTTTTCATAAAACAAACACATTTTTTTCAGGAATCTACTCTCTGGAACCTAAAACTAATTTAAAAAAAACATCTTTCTAGGCATCCACTGTCCCTAATCGTGCAAGAAAATTTCAATTGACTTGTTGAAATATTGCAATCACCCTTATTCAAAAACGAAATTTAAATCAACTTTTTAGCAGTAACACCCTCACATTTTTCATAAAACAAACAAATTTTTTTCAGGAATCTACTCTCTGGAACCTAAAACTAATTTTAAAAAAACATCTTTCTAGGCATCCACTGTCCCTAATCGTGCAGGAAAATTTCAATTGACTTGTTGAAGTATTGCAATCACCCTTATCCAAAAACGAAATTTAAATCAACTTTTTAGCAGTAACACACTCACATTTTTCATAAAACAAACACATTTTTTTTCAGGAATCTACTCTTTGGAACCTAAAACTAATTTTAAAAAAACATCTTTCTAGGCATCCAGTGTCCATAATCGTGCAAGAAAATTTCAATTGACTTGTTGAAATATTGCAATCACCCTTATTCAAAAACGAAATTTAAATCAACTTTTTAGCAGTAACACCCTCACATTTTTCATAAAACAAACACATTTTTTTCAGGAATCTACTCTCTGGAACCTAAAACTAATTTTAAAAAAACATCTTTCTAGGCATCCACTGTCCCTAATCGTGCAGGAAAATTTCAATTGACTTGTTGAAGTATTGCAATCACCCTTATCCAAAAACGAAATTTAAATCAACTTTTTAGCAGTAACACACTCACATTTTTCATAAAACAAACACATTTTTTTTCAGGAATCTACTCTTTAGAACCTAAAACTAATTTTAAAAAAACATCTTTCTAGGCATCCAGTGTCCATAATCGTGCAAGAAAATTTCAATTGACTTGTTGAAATATTGCAATCACCCTTATCCAAAAACGAAATTTAAATCAACTTTTTAGCAGTAACACACTCACATTTTTCATAAAACAAACACATTTTTTTCAGGAATCTACTCTCTGAAACCTAAAACTAATTTAAAAAAAACATCTTTCTATGCATCCACTGTCCCTAATCGTGCAAGAAAATTTCAATTGACTTATTGAAATATTGCAATCACCCTTATTCAAAAACGAAATTTAAATCAACTTTTTAGCAGTAACACCCTCACATTTTTCATAAAACAAACACATTTTTTTCAGGAATCTACTCTCTGAAACCTCATACTAATTTAAAAAAGAAATCTTTCTATGCATCCACTGTCCCTAATCGTGCAAGAAAATTTCAATTGACTTGTTGAAGTATTGCAATCACCCTTATCCAAAAACGAAATTTAAATCAACTTTTTAGCAGTAACACACTCACATTTTTCATAAAACAAACACATTTTTTTCAGGAATCTACTCTCTGGAACCTAAAACTAATTTTAAAAAAACATCTTTCTAGGCATCCACTGTCCCTAATCATGCAAGAAAATTTCAATTGACTTGTTGAAATATTGCAATCACCCTTATCCAAAAACGAAATTTAAATCAACTTTTTAGCAGTAACACACTCACATTTTTCATAAAACAAACACATTTTTTTCAGGAATCTACTCTCTGAAACCTAAAACTAATTTTAAAAAAACATCTCTCTAGGCATCCACTGTCCCTAATCGTGCAAGAAAATTTCAATTGACTTGTTGAAATATTGCAATCACCCTTATCCAAAAACGAAATTTAAATCAACTTTTTAGCAGTAACACACTCACATTTTTCATAAAACAAACACATTTTTTCAGGAATCAACTCTCTGGAACCTAAAACAAATATAAAAAAACATCTTTCTATGCATCCACTCTCCCTAATCGTGCAAAAAAATTTCAATTAACTAGTTGAAATAATGCAATCATGCCTATCCTGAAGCTAAATTTAAATAAACTTTTTAGCAGTAACACACTCATATTTTTCATAAAACAAACACATTTTTTTCAGGAATCAACTCTCTGGAACCTAAAACAAATATAAAAAAAAATCTTTCTATGCATCCACTCTCCCTAATCGTGCAAGAAAATTTGAATTAACTTGTTGAAATGATGCATTCACGCTTATCCTGAAACTAAATTTAAATCAACTTTTTTGCAGTAACACACTCACATTATTCATGAAACAAATAATTTTTTTTTCAGGAATCCACTCTCTGGAACCTATAACGAATTTGTAAAAAACATCTTTCTAGGCATCCACTCTCCCTAATCGTGCAAGAAAATTTCAATTGACTTGTTGAAATATTGCAATCACCCTTATCCAAAAACGAAATTTAAATCAACTTTTTAGCAGTAACACACTCACATTTTTCATAAAACAAACACATTTTTTTCAGGAATCTACTCTCTGAAACCTAAAACTAATTAAAAAAAACATCTTTCTAGGCATCCACTCTCCCTAATCTTCCAAGAAAATTTCAATTAACTTATTGAAATATTGCAATCACCCTTATCCAAAAACGATATTTAAATCAACTTTTTAGCAGTAACACACTCACATTTTTCATAAAACAAACACATTTTTTTCAGGAATCTACTCTCTGGAACCTAAAACTAATTTTAAAAAAACATCTTTCTAGGCATCCACTGTCCCTAATCGTGCAAGAAAATTTCAATTGACTTGTTGAAATATTGCAATCACCCTTATCCAAAAATGAAATTTAAATCAACTTTTTAGCAGTAACACACTCACATTTTTCATAAAACAAACACATTTTTTTCAGGAATCTACTCTCTGGAACCTAAAACTAATTTAAAAAAAAGATCTTTCTAGGCATCCACTGTCCCTAATCGTGTAGGAAAATTTCAATTGACTTGTTGAAGTATTGCAATCACCCTTATCCAAAAATGAAATTTAAATCAACTTTTTAGCAGTAACACACTCACATTTTTCATAAAACAAACACATTTTTTTTCAGGAATCTACTCTTTGGAACCTAAAACTAATTTTAAAAAAACATCTTTCTAGGCATCCAGTGTCCATAATCGTGCAAGAAAATTTCAATTGACTTGTTGAAATATTGCAATCACCCTTATCCAAAAACGAAATTTAAATCAACTTTTTAGCAGTAACACACTCACATTTTTCATAAAACAAACACATTTTTTTCAGGAATCTACTCTCTGAAACCTAAAACTAATTTAAAAAAAACATCTTTCTATGCATCCACTGTCCCTAATCGTGCAAGAAAATTTCAATTGACTTATTGAAATATTGCAATCACCCTTATTCAAAAACGAAATTTAAATCAACTTTTTAGCAGTAACACCCTCACATTTTTCATAAAACAAACACATTTTTTTCAGGAATCTACTCTCTGAAACCTAATACTAATTTAAAAAAGAAATCTTTCTATGCATCCACTGTCCCTAATCGTGCAAGAAAATTTCAATTGACTTGTTGAAGTATTGCAATCACCCTTATCCAAAAACGAAATTTAAATCAACTTTTTAGCAGTAACACACTCACATTTTTCATAAAACAAACACATTTTTTTCAGGAATCTACTCTCTGGAACCTAAAACTAATTTTAAAAAAACATCTTTCTAGGCATCCACTGTCCCTAATCGTGCAAGAAAATTTCAATTGACTTGTTGAAATATTGCAATCACCCTTATCCAAAAACGAAATTTAAATCAACTTTTTAGCAGTAACACACTCACATTTTTCATAAAACAAACACATTTTTTTCAGGAATCTACTCTCTGAAACCTAAAACTAATTTTAAAAAAACATCTCTCTAGGCATCCACTGTCCCTAATCGTGCAAGAAAATTTCAATTGACTTGTTGAAATATTGCAATCACCCTTATCCAAAAACGAAATTTAAATCAACTTTTTAGCAGTAACACACTCACATTTTTCATAAAACAAACACATTTTTTCAGGAATCAACTCTCTGGAACCTAAAACAAATATAAAAAAACATCTTTCTATGCATCCACTCTCCCTAATCGTGCAAAAAAATTTCAATTAACTAGTTGAAATAATGCAATCATGCCTATCCTGAAGCTAAATTTAAATAAACTTTTTAGCAGTAACACACTCATATTTTTCATAAAACAAACACATTTTTTTCAGGAATCAACTCTCTGGAACCTAAAACAAATATAAAAAAAAACATCTTTCTAGGCATCCACTCTCCCTAATCTTCCAAGAAAATTTCAATTAACTTGTTGAAATATTGCAATCACCCTTATCCAAAAACGATATTTAAATCAACTTTTTAGCAGTAACACACTCACATTTTTCATAAAACAAACACATTTTTTCAGGAATCAACTCTCTGGAACCTAAAACAAATATAAAAAAACATCTTTCTATGCATCCACTCTCCCTAATCGTGCAAAAAAATTTCAATTAACTAGTTGAAATAATGCAATCATGCCTATCCTGAAGCTAAATTTAAATAAACTTTTTAGCAGTAACACACTCATATTTTTCATAAAACAAACACATTTTTTTCAGGAATCTACTCTCTGAAACCTAAAACTAATTTAAAAAAAATATCTTTCTAGGCATCCACTGTCCCTAATCGTGCAAGAAAATTTCAATTGACTTGTTGAAATATTGCAATCACCCTTATTCAAAAACGAAATTTAAATCAACTTTTTAGCAGTAACACCCTCACATTTTTCATAAAACAAACACATTTTTTTCAGGAATCTACTCTCTGAAACCTAAAACTAATTAAAAAAAACATCTTTCTAGGCATCCACTCTCCCTAATCTTCCAAGAAAATTTCAATTAACTTGTTGAAATATTGCAATCACCCTTATCCAAAAACGAAATTTAAATCAACTTTTTAGCAGTAACACACTCACATTTTTCATAAAACAAACACATTTTTTTCAGGAATCTACTCTCTGAAACCTAAAACTAATTTAAAAAAAATATCTTTCTAGGCATCCACTGTCCCTAATCGTGCAAGAAAATTTCAATTGACTTGTTGAAATATTGCAATCACCCTTATTCAAAAACGAAATTTAAATCAACTTTTTAGCAGTAACACCCTCACATTTTTCATAAAACAAACACATTTTTTTCAGGAATCTACTCTCTGAAACCTAAAACTAATTAAAAAAAACATCTTTCTAGGCATCCACTCTCCCTAATCTTCCAAGAAAATTTCAATTAACTTATTGAAATATTGCAATCACCCTTATCCAAAAACGATATTTAAATCAACTTTTTAGCAGTAACACACTCACATTTTTCATAAAACAAACAAATTTTTTTCAGGAATCTACTCTCTGGAACCTAAAATTAATTTAAAAAAAAATCTTTCTAGGCATCCACTGTCCCTAATCGTGCAAGAAAATTTCAATTGACTTGTTGATATATTGCAATCACCCTTATCCAAAAATGAAATTTAAATCAACTTTTTAGCAGTAACACACTCACATTTTTCATAAAACAAACACATTTTTTTCAGGAATCTACTCTCTGGAACCTAAAACTAATTTAAAAAAAAATCTTTCTAGGCATCCACTGTCCCTAATCGTGCAAGAAAATTTCAATTGACTTGTTGAAATATTGCAATCACCCTTATTCAAAAACGAAATTTAAATCAACTTTTTAGCAGTAACACCCTCACATTTTTCATAAAACAAACAAATTTTTTTCAGGAATCTACTCTCTGGAACCTAAAACTAATTTTAAAAAAACATCTTTCTAGGCATCCACTGTCCCTAATCGTGCAGGAAAATTTCAATTGACTTGTTGAAGTATTGCAATCACCCTTATCCAAAAACGAAATTTAAATCAACTTTTTAGCAGTAACACACTCACATTTTTCATAAAACAAACACATTTTTTTTCAGGAATCTACTCTTTGGAACCTAAAACTAATTTTAAAAAAACATCTTTCTAGGCATCCAGTGTCCATAATCGTGCAAGAAAATTTCAATTGACTTGTTGAAATATTGCAATCACCCTTATTCAAAAACGAAATTTAAATCAACTTTTTAGCAGTAACACCCTCACATTTTTCATAAAACAAACACATTTTTTTCAGGAATCTACTCTCTGGAACCTAAAACTAATTTTAAAAAAACATCTTTCTAGGCATCCACTGTCCCTAATCGTGCAGGAAAATTTCAATTGACTTGTTGAAGTATTGCAATCACCCTTATCCAAAAACGAAATTTAAATCAACTTTTTAGCAGTAACACACTCACATTTTTCATAAAACAAACACATTTTTTTTCAGGAATCTACTCTTTAGAACCTAAAACTAATTTTAAAAAAACATCTTTCTAGGCATCCAGTGTCCATAATCGTGCAAGAAAATTTCAATTGACTTGTTGAAATATTGCAATCACCCTTATCCAAAAACGAAATTTAAATCAACTTTTTAGCAGTAACACACTCACATTTTTCATAAAACAAACACATTTTTTCAGGAATCTACTCTCTGAAACCTAAAACTAATTTAAAAAAAACATCTTTCTATGCATCCACTGTCCCTAATCGTGCAAGAAAATTTCAATTGACTTATTGAAATATTGCAATCACCCTTATTCAAAAACGAAATTTAAATCAACTTTTTAGCAGTAACACCCTCACATTTTTCATAAAACAAACACATTTTTTTCAGGAATCTACTCTCTGAAACCTCATACTAATTTAAAAAAGAAATCTTTCTATGCATCCACTGTCCCTAATCGTGCAAGAAAATTTCAATTGACTTGTTGAAGTATTGCAATCACCCTTATCCAAAAACGAAATTTAAATCAACTTTTTAGCAGTAACACACTCACATTTTTCATAAAACAAACACATTTTTTTCAGGAATCTACTCTCTGGAACCTAAAACTAATTTTAAAAAAACATCTTTCTAGGCATCCACTGTCCCTAATCATGCAAGAAAATTTCAATTGACTTGTTGAAATATTGCAATCACCCTTATCCAAAAACGAAATTTAAATCAACTTTTTAGCAGTAACACACTCACATTTTTCATAAAACAAACACATTTTTTTCAGGAATCTACTCTCTGAAACCTAAAACTAATTTTAAAAAAACATCTCTCTAGGCATCCACTGTCCCTAATCGTGCAAGAAAATTTCAATTGACTTGTTGAAATATTGCAATCACCCTTATCCAAAAACGAAATTTAAATCAACTTTTTAGCAGTAACACACTCACATTTTTCATAAAACAAACACATTTTTTCAGGAATCAACTCTCTGGAACCTAAAACAAATATAAAAAAACATCTTTCTATGCATCCACTCTCCCTAATCGTGCAAAAAAATTTCAATTAACTAGTTGAAATAATGCAATCATGCCTATCCTGAAGCTAAATTTAAATAAACTTTTTAGCAGTAACACACTCATATTTTTCATAAAACAAACACATTTTTTTCAGGAATCAACTCTCTGGAACCTAAAACAAATATAAAAAAAAATCTTTCTATGCATCCACTCTCCCTAATCGTGCAAGAAAATTTGAATTAACTTGTTGAAATGATGCATTCACGCTTATCCTGAAACTAAATTTAAATCAACTTTTTTGCAGTAACACACTCACATTATTCATGAAACAAATAATTTTTTTTTCAGGAATCCACTCTCTGGAACCTATAACGAATTTGTAAAAAACATCTTTCTAGGCATCCACTCTCCCTAATCGTGCAAGAAAATTTCAATTGACTTGTTGAAATATTGCAATCACCCTTATCCAAAAACGAAATTTAAATCAACTTTTTAGCAGTAACACACTCACATTTTTCATAAAACAAACACATTTTTTTCAGGAATCTACTCTCTGAAACCTAAAACTAATTTTAAAAAAACATCTCTCTAGGCATCCACTGTCCCTAATCGTGCAAGAAAATTTCAATTGACTTGTTGAAATATTGCAATCACCCTTATCCAAAAACGAAATTTAAATCAACTTTTTAGCAGTAACACACTCACATTTTTCATAAAACAAACACATTTTTTCAGGAATCAACTCTCTGGAACCTAAAACAAATATAAAAAAACATCTTTCTATGCATCCACTCTCCCTAATCGTGCAAAAAAATTTCAATTAACTAGTTGAAATAATGCAATCATGCCTATCCTGAAGCTAAATTTAAATAAACTTTTTAGCAGTAACACACTCATATTTTTCATAAAACAAACACATTTTTTTCAGGAATCAACTCTCTGGAACCTAAAACAAATATAAAAAAAAACATCTTTCTAGGCATCCACTCTCCCTAATCTTCCAAGAAAATTTCAATTAACTTGTTGAAATATTGCAATCACCCTTATCCAAAAACGATATTTAAATCAACTTTTTAGCAGTAACACACTCACATTTTTCATAAAACAAACACATTTTTTCAGGAATCAACTCTCTGGAACCTAAAACAAATATAAAAAAACATCTTTCTATGCATCCACTCTCCCTAATCGTGCAAAAAAATTTCAATTAACTAGTTGAAATAATGCAATCATGCCTATCCTGAAGCTAAATTTAAATAAACTTTTTAGCAGTAACACACTCATATTTTTCATAAAACAAACACATTTTTTTCAGGAATCTACTCTCTGAAACCTAAAACTAATTTAAAAAAAATATCTTTCTAGGCATCCACTGTCCCTAATCGTGCAAGAAAATTTCAATTGACTTGTTGAAATATTGCAATCACCCTTATTCAAAAACGAAATTTAAATCAACTTTTTAGCAGTAACACCCTCACATTTTTCATAAAACAAACACATTTTTTTCAGGAATCTACTCTCTGAAACCTAAAACTAATTAAAAAAAACATCTTTCTAGGCATCCACTCTCCCTAATCTTCCAAGAAAATTTCAATTAACTTGTTGAAATATTGCAATCACCCTTATCCAAAAACGAAATTTAAATCAACTTTTTAGCAGTAACACACTCACATTTTTCATAAAACAAACACATTTTTTTCAGGAATCTACTCTCTGAAACCTAAAACTAATTTAAAAAAAATATCTTTCTAGGCATCCACTGTCCCTAATCGTGCAAGAAAATTTCAATTGACTTGTTGAAATGTTGCAATCACCCTTATTCAAAAACGAAATTTAAATCAACTTTTTAGCAGTAACACCCTCACATTTTTCATAAAACAAACACATTTTTTTCAGGAATCTACTCTCTGAAACCTAAAACTAATTAAAAAAAACATCTTTCTAGGCATCCACTCTCCCTAATCTTCCAAGAAAATTTCAATTAACTTATTGAAATATTGCAATCACCCTTATCCAAAAACGATATTTAAATCAACTTTTTAGCAGTAACACACTCACATTTTTCATAAAACAAACACATTTTTTTCAGGAATCTACTCTCTGGAACCTAAAATTAATTTAAAAAAAAATCTTTCTAGGCATCCACTGTCCCTAATCGTGCAAGAAAATTTCAATTGACTTGTTGAAATATTGCAATCACCCTTATCCAAAAATGAAATTTAAATCAACTTTTTAGCAGTAACACACTCACATTTTTCATAAAACAAACACATTTTTTTCAGGAATCTACTCTCTGGAACCTAAAACTAATTTAAAAAAAACATCTTTCTAGGCATCCACTGTCCCTAATCGTGCAAGAAAATTTCAATTGACTTGTTGAAATATTGCAATCACCCTTATTCAAAAACGAAATTTAAATCAACTTTTTAGCAGTAACACCCTCACATTTTTCATAAAACAAACAAATTTTTTTCAGGAATCTACTCTCTGGAACCTAAAACTAATTTTAAAAAAACATCTTTCTAGGCATCCACTGTCCCTAATCGTGCAGGAAAATTTCAATTGACTTGTTGAAGTATTGCAATCACCCTTATCCAAAAACGAAATTTAAATCAACTTTTTAGCAGTAACACACTCACATTTTTCATAAAACAAACACATTTTTTTTCAGGAATCTACTCTTTGGAACCTAAAACTAATTTTAAAAAAACATCTTTCTAGGCATCCAGTGTCCATAATCGTGCAAGAAAATTTCAATTGACTTGTTGAAATATTGCAATCACCCTTATTCAAAAACGAAATTTAAATCAACTTTTTAGCAGTAACACCCTCACATTTTTCATAAAACAAACACATTTTTTTCAGGAATCTACTCTCTGGAACCTAAAACTAATTTTAAAAAAACATCTTTCTAGGCATCCACTGTCCCTAATCGTGCAGGAAAATTTCAATTGACTTGTTGAAGTATTGCAATCACCCTTATCCAAAAACGAAATTTAAATCAACTTTTTAGCAGTAACACACTCACATTTTTCATAAAACAAACACATTTTTTTTCAGGAATCTACTCTTTAGAACCTAAAACTAATTTTAAAAAAAACATCTTTCTAGGCATCCAGTGTCCATAATCGTGCAAGAAAATTTCAATTGACTTGTTGAAATATTGCAATCACCCTTATCCAAAAACGAAATTTAAATCAACTTTTTAGCAGTAACACACTCACATTTTTCATAAAACAAACACATTTTTTTCAGGAATCTACTCTCTGAAACCTAAAACTAATTTAAAAAAAACATCTTTCTATGCATCCACTGTCCCTAATCGTGCAAGAAAATTTCAATTGACTTATTGAAATATTGCAATCACCCTTATTCAAAAACGAAATTTAAATCAACTTTTTAGCAGTAACACCCTCACATTTTTCATAAAACAAACACATTTTTTTCAGGAATCTACTCTCTGAAACCTCATACTAATTTAAAAAAGAAATCTTTCTATGCATCCACTGTCCCTAATCGTGCAAGAAAATTTCAATTGACTTGTTGAAGTATTGCAATCACCCTTATCCAAAAACGAAATTTAAATCAACTTTTTAGCAGTAACACACTCACATTTTTCATAAAACAAACACATTTTTTTCAGGAATCTACTCTCTGGAACCTAAAACTAATTTTAAAAAAACATCTTTCTAGGCATCCACTGTCCCTAATCATGCAAGAAAATTTCAATTGACTTGTTGAAATATTGCAATCACCCTTATCCAAAAACGAAATTTAAATCAACTTTTTAGCAGTAACACACTCACATTTTTCATAAAACAAACACATTTTTTTCAGGAATCTACTCTCTGAAACCTAAAACTAATTTTAAAAAAACATCTCTCTAGGCATCCACTGTCCCTAATCGTGCAAGAAAATTTCAATTGACTTGTTGAAATATTGCAATCACCCTTATCCAAAAACGAAATTTAAATCAACTTTTTAGCAGTAACACACTCACATTTTTCATAAAACAAACACATTTTTTCAGGAATCAACTCTCTGGAACCTAAAACAAATATAAAAAAACATCTTTCTATGCATCCACTCTCCCTAATCGTGCAAAAAAATGTCAATTAACTAGTTGAAATAATGCAATCATGCCTATCCTGAAGCTAAATTTAAATAAACTTTTTAGCAGTAACACACTCATATTTTTCATAAAACAAACACATTTTTTTCAGGAATCAACTCTCTGGAACCTAAAACAAATATAAAAAAAAAGCTTTCTATGCATCCACTCTCCCTAATCGTGCAAGAAAATTTGAATTAACTTGTTGAAATGATGCATTCACGCTTATCCTGAAACTAAATTTAAATCAACTTTTTTGCAGTAACACACTCACATTATTCATGAAACAAATAATTTTTTTTTCAGGAATCCACTCTCTGGAACCTATAACGAATTTGTAAAAAACATCTTTCTAGGCATCCACTCTCCCTAATCTTGCAAGAAAATTTCAATTAACTTGTTGAAATATTGCAATCACCCTTATCCAAAAATGAAATTTAAATTACCTTTTTAGCAGTAACACACTCACATTTTTCATAAAACAAACACATTTTTTTCAGGAATCTACTCTCTGGAACCTAAAACAAATTTTTAAAAAACATCTTTCTAGGCATCCACTGTCCCTAATCGTGCAAGAAAATTTCAATTGACTTGTTGAAATATTGCAATCACCCTTATCCAAAAATGAAATTTAAATTAACTTTTTAGCAGTAACACACTCACATTTTTCATAAAACAAACACAGTTTTTTTCAGGAATCTACTCTCTGGAACCTAAAACTAATTTTAAAAAAACATCTTTCTAGGCATCCACTGTCCCTAATCGTGCAAGAAAATTTCAATTGACTTGTTGAAATATTGCAATCACCCTTATTCAAAAACGAAATTTAAATCAACTTTTTAGCAGTAACACCCTCACATTTTTCATAAAACAAACACATTTTTTTCAGGAATCTACTCTCTGAAACCTAATACTAATTTAAAAAAGAAATCTTTCTATGCATCCACTGTCCCTAATCGTGCAAGAAAATTTCAATTGACTTGTTGAAGTATTGCAATCACCCTTATCCAAAAATGAAATTTAAATCAACTTTTTAGCAGTAACACACTCACATTTTTCATAAAACAAACACATTTTTTTCAGGAATCTACTCTCTGGAACCTAAAACTAATTTTAAAAAAACATCTTTCTAGACATCCACTGTCCCTAATCGTGCAAGAAAATTTCAATTGACTTGTTGAAATATTGCAATAACCCTTATCCAAAAACGAAATTTAAATCAACTTTTTAGCAGTAACACACTCACATTTTTCATAAAACAAACACATTTTTTTCAGGAATCTACTCTCTGGAACCTAAAACTAATTTTAAAAAAACATCTTTCTAGGCATCCACTGTCCCTAATCGTGCAGGAAAATTTCAATTGACTTGTTGAAGTATTGCAATCACCCTTATCCAAAAACGAAATTTAAATCAACTTTTTAGCAGTAACACACTCACATTTTTCATAAAACAAACACATTTTTTTTCAGGAATCTACTCTTTGGAACCTAAAACTAATTTTAAAAAAACATCTTTCTAGGCATCCAGTGTCCATAATCGTGCAAGAAAATTTCAATTGACTTGTTGAAATATTGCAATCACCCTTATTCAAAAACGAAATTTAAATCAACTTTTTAGCAGTAACACCCTCACATTTTTCATAAAACAAACACATTTTTTTCAGGAATCTACTCTCTGGAACCTAAAACTAATTTAAAAAAAACATCTTTCTAGGCATCCACTGTCCCTAATCGTGCAGGAAAATTTCAATTGACTTGTTGAAGTATTGCAATCACCCTTATCCAAAAACGAAATTTAAATCAACTTTTTAGCAGTAACACACTCACATTTTTCATAAAACAAACACATTTTTTTTCAGGAATCTACTCTTTGGAACCTAAAACTAATTTTAAAAAAACATCTTTCTAGGCATCCAGTGTCCATAATCGTGCAAGAAAATTTCAATTGACTTGTTGAAATATTGCAATCACCCTTATCCAAAAACGAAATTTAAATCAACTTTTTAGCAGTAACACACTCACATTTTTCATAAAACAAACACATTTTTTTCAGGAATCTACTCTCTGAAACCTAAAACTAATTTAAAAAAAACATCTTTCTATGCATCCACTGTCCCTAATCGTGCAAGAAAATTTCAATTGACTTATTGAAATATTGCAATCACCCTTATTCAAAAACGAAATTTAAATCAACTTTTTAGCAGTAACACCCTCACATTTTTCATAAAACAAACACATTTTTTTCAGGAATCTACTCTCTGAAACCTCATACTAATTTAAAAAAGAAATCTTTCTATGCATCCACTGTCCCTAATCGTGCAAGAAAATTTCAATTGACTTGTTGAAGTATTGCAATCACCCTTATCCAAAAACGAAATTTAAATCAACTTTTTAGCAGTAACACACTCACATTTTTCATAAAACAAACACATTTTTTTCAGGAATCTACTCTCTGGAACCTAAAACTAATTTTAAAAAAACATCTTTCTAGGCATCCACTGTCCCTAATCATGCAAGAAAATTTCAATTTACTTGTTGAAATATTGCAATCACCCTTATCCAAAAACGAAATTTAAATCAACTTTTTAGCAGTAACACACTCACATTTTTCATAAAACAAACACATTTTTTTCAGGAATCTACTCTCTGAAACCTAAAACTAATTTTAAAAAAACATCTCTCTAGGCATCCACTGTCCCTAATCGTGCAAGAAAATTTCAATTGACTTGTTGAAATATTGCAATCACCCTTATCCAAAAACGAAATTTAAATCAACTTTTTAGCAGTAACACACTCACATTTTTCATAAAACAAACACATTTTTTCAGGAATCAACTCTCTGGAACCTAAAACAAATATAAAAAAACATCTTTCTATGCATCCACTCTCCCTAATCGTGCAAAAAAATTTCAATTAACTAGTTGAAATAATGCAATCATGCCTATCCTGAAGCTAAATTTAAATAAACTTTTTAGCAGTAACACACTCATATTTTTCATAAAACAAACACATTTTTTTCAGGAATCAACTCTCTGGAACCTAAAACAAATATAAAAAAAAATCTTTCTATGCATCCACTCTCCCTAATCGTGCAAGAAAATTTGAATTAACTTGTTGAAATGATGCATTCACGCTTATCCTGAAACTAAATTTAAATCAACTTTTTTGCAGTAACACACTCACATTATTCATGAAACAAATAATTTTTTTTTCAGGAATGCACTCTCTGGAACCTATAACGAATTTGTAAAAAACATCTTTCTAGGCATCCACTGTCCCTAATCGTGCAACAAAATTTCAATTGACTTGTTGAAATATTGCAATCACCCTTATCCAAAAATGAAATTTAAATCAACTTTTTAGCAGTAACACACTCACATTTTTCATAAAACAAACACATTTTTTTCAGGAATCTACTCTCTGGAACCTAAAACTAATTTAAAAAAAAGATCTTTCTAGGCATCCACTGTCCCTAATCGTGTAGGAAAATTTCAATTGACTTGTTGAAGTATTGCAATCACCCTTATCCAAAAATGAAATTTAAATCAACTTTTTAGCAGTAACACACTCACATTTTTCATAAAACAAACACATTTTTTTTCAGGAATCTACTCTTTGGAACCTAAAACTAATTTTAAAAAAACATCTTTCTAGGCATCCAGTGTCCATAATCGTGCAAGAAAATTTCAATTGACTTGTTGAAATATTGCAATCATGCCTATCCTGAAGCTAAATTTAAATAAACTTTTTAGCAGTAACACACTCATATTTTTCATAAAACAAACACATTTTTTTCAGGAATCAACTCTCTGGAACCTAAAACAAATATAAAAAAAAATCTTTCTATGCATCCACTCTCCCTAATCGTGCAAGAAAATTTGAATTAACTTGTTGAAATGATGCATTCACGCTTATCCTGAAACTAAATTTAAATCAACTTTTTTGCAGTAACACACTCACATTATTCATGAAACAAATAATTTTTTTTTCAGGAATCCACTCTCTGGAACCTATAACGAATTTGTAAAAAACATCTTTCTAGGCATCCACTCTCCCTAATCTTGCAAGAAAATTTCAATTAACTTGTTGAAATATTGCAATCACCCTTATCCAAAAATGAAATTTAAATTACCTTTTTAGCAGTAACACACTCACATTTTTCATAAAACAAACACATTTTTTTCAGGAATCTACTCTCTGGAACCTAAAACAAATTTTTAAAAAACATCTTTCTAGGCATCCACTGTCCCTAATCGTGCAAGAAAATTTCAATTGACTTGTTGAAATATTGCAATCACCCTTATCCAAAAATGAAATTTAAATTAACTTTTTAGCAGTAACACACTCACATTTTTCATAAAACAAACACAGTTTTTTTCAGGAATCTACTCTCTGGAACCTAAAACTAATTTTAAAAAAACATCTTTCTAGGCATCCACTGTCCCTAATCGTGCAAGAAAATTTCAATTGACTTGTTGAAATATTGCAATCACCCTTATTCAAAAACGAAATTTAAATCAACTTTTTAGCAGTAACACCCTCACATTTTTCATAAAACAAACACATTTTTTTCAGGAATCTACTCTCTGAAACCTAATACTAATTTAAAAAAGAAATCTTTCTATGCATCCACTGTCCCTAATCGTGCAAGAAAATTTCAATTGACTTGTTGAAGTATTGCAATCACCCTTATCCAGAAATGAAATTTAAATCAACTTTTTAGCAGTAACACACTCACATTTTTCATAAAACAAACACATTTTTTTCAGGAATCTACTCTCTGGAACCTAAAACTAATTTTAAAAAAACATCTTTCTAGGCATCCACTGTCCCTAATCGTGCAAGAAAATTTCAATTGACTTGTTGAAATATTGCAATAACCCTTATCCAAAAACGAAATTTAAATCAACTTTTTAGCAGTAACACACTCACATTTTTCATAAAACAAACACATTTTTTTCAGGAATCTACTCTCTGAAACCTAAAACTAATTTTAAAAAAATATCTTTCTAGGCATCCACTGTCCCTAATCGTGCAAGAAAATTTCAATTGACTTGTTGAAATATTGCAATCACCCTTATTCAAAAACGAAATTTAAATCAACTTTTTAGCAGTAACACCCTCACATTTTTCATAAAACAAACACATTTTTTTCAGGAATCTACTCTCTGAAACCTAAAACTAATTAAAAAATAAACATCTTTCTAGGCATCCACTCTCCCTAATCTTCCAAGAAAATTTCAATTAACTTGTTGAAATATTGCAATCACCCTTATCCAAAAACGATATTTAAATCAACTTTTTAGCAGTAACACACTCACATTTTTCATAAAACAAACACATTTTTTTCAGGAATCTACTCTCTGGAACCTAAAACTAATTTTAAAAAAACATCTTTCTAGGCATCCACTGTCCCTAATCGTGCAAGAAAATTTCAATTGACTTGTTGAAATATTGCAATCACCCTTATCCAAAAATGAAATTTAAATCAACTTTTTAGCAGTAACACACTCACATTTTTCATAAAACAAACACATTTTTTTCAGGAATCTACTCTCTGGAACCTAAAACTAATTTTAAAAAAACATCTTTCTAGGCATCCACTGTCCCTAATCGTGCAAGAAAATTTCAATTGACTTGTTGAAATATTGCAATCACCCTTATTCAAAAACGAAATTTAAATCAACTTTTTAGCAGTAACACCCTCACATTTTTCATAAAACAAACACATTTTTTTCAGGAATCTACTCTCTGAAACCTCATACTAATTTAAAAAAGAAATCTTTCTATGCATCCACTGTCCCTAATCGTGCAAGAAAATTTCAATTGACTTGTTGAAGTATTGCAATCACCCTTATCCAAAAACGAAATTTAAATCAACTTTTTAGCAGTAACACACTCACATTTTTCATAAAACAAACACATTTTTTTCAGGAATCTACTCTCTGGAACCTAAAACTAATTTTAAAAAAACATCTTTCTAGGCATCCACTGTCCCTAATCATGCAAGAAAATTTCAATTTACTTGTTGAAATATTGCAATCACCCTTATCCAAAAACGAAATTTAAATCAACTTTTTAGCAGTAACACACTCACATTTTTCATAAAACAAACACATTTTTTTCAGGAATCTACTCTCTGAAACCTAAAACTAATTTTAAAAAAACATCTCTCTAGGCATCCACTGTCCCTAATCGTGCAAGAAAATTTCAATTGACTTGTTGAAATATTGCAATCACCCTTATCCAAAAACGAAATTTAAATCAACTTTTTAGCAGTAACACACTCACATTTTTCATAAAACAAACACATTTTTTCAGGAATCAACTCTCTGGAACCTAAAACAAATATAAAAAAACATCTTTCTATGCATCCACTCTCCCTAATCGTGCAAAAAAATTTCAATTAACTAGTTGAAATAATGCAATCATGCCTATCCTGAAGCTAAATTTAAATAAACTTTTTAGCAGTAACACACTCATATTTTTCATAAAACAAACACATTTTTTTCAGGAATCAACTCTCTGGAACCTAAAACAAATATAAAAAAAAATCTTTCTATGCATCCACTCTCCCTAATCGTGCAAGAAAATTTGAATTAACTTGTTGAAATGATGCATTCACGCTTATCCTGAAACTAAATTTAAATCAACTTTTTTGCAGTAACACACTCACATTATTCATGAAACAAATAATTTTTTTTTCAGGAATGCACTCTCTGGAACCTATAACGAATTTGTAAAAAACATCTTTCTAGGCATCCACTGTCCCTAATCGTGCAACAAAATTTCAATTGACTTGTTGAAATATTGCAATCACCCTTATCCAAAAATGAAATTTAAATCAACTTTTTAGCAGTAACACACTCACATTTTTCATAAAACAAACACATTTTTTTCAGGAATCTACTCTCTGGAACCTAAAACTAATTTAAAAAAAAGATCTTTCTAGGCATCCACTGTCCCTAATCGTGTAGGAAAATTTCAATTGACTTGTTGAAGTATTGCAA
Source organism: Lissotriton vulgaris (assembly GCF_964263255.1). Taxonomy (NCBI): domain Eukaryota; kingdom Metazoa; phylum Chordata; class Amphibia; order Caudata; family Salamandridae; genus Lissotriton; species Lissotriton vulgaris. Next base: position 22,557 of record NW_028244439.1, on the reverse strand, counting down.
TCACCCTTATCCAAAAATGAAATTTAAATCAACTTTTTAGCAGTAACACACTCACATTTTTTATAAAACAAACACATTTTTTTTCAGGAATCTACTCTTTGGAACCTAAAACTAATTTTAAAAAAACATCTTTCTAGGCATCCAGTGTCCATAATCGTGCAAGAAAATTTCAATTGACTTGTTGAAATATTGCAATCATGCCTATCCTGAAGCTAAATTTAAATAAACTTTTTAGCAGTAACACACTCATATTTTTCATAAAACAAACACATTTTTTTCAGGAATCAACTCTCTGGAACCTAAAACAAATATAAAAAAAAATCTTTCTATGCATCCACTCTCCCTAATCGTGCAAGAAAATTTGAATTAACTTGTTGAAATGATGCATTCACGCTTATCCTGAAACTAAATTTAAATCAACTTTTTTGCAGTAACACACTCACATTATTCATGAAACAAATAATTTTTTTTTCAGGAATCCACTCTCTGGAACCTATAACGAATTTGTAAAAAACATCTTTCTAGGCATCCACTCTCCCTAATCTTGCAAGAAAATTTCAATTAACTTGTTGAAATATTGCAATCACCCTTATCCAAAAATGAAATTTAAATTACCTTTTTAGCAGTAACACACTCACATTTTTCATAAAACAAACACATTTTTTTCAGGAATCTACTCTCTGGAACCTAAAACAAATTTTTAAAAAACATCTTTCTAGGCATCCACTGTCCCTAATCGTGCAAGAAAATTTCAATTGACTTGTTGAAATATTGCAATCACCCTTATCCAAAAATGAAATTTAAATTAACTTTTTAGCAGTAACACACTCACATTTTTCATAAAACAAACACAGTTTTTTTCAGGAATCTACTCTCTGGAACCTAAAACTAATTTTAAAAAAACATCTTTCTAGGCATCCACTGTCCCTAATCGTGCAAGAAAATTTCAATTGACTTGTTGAAATATTGCAATCACCCTTATTCAAAAACGAAATTTAAATCAACTTTTTAGCAGTAACACCCTCACATTTTTCATAAAACAAACACATTTTTTTCAGGAATCTACTCTCTGAAACCTAATACTAATTTAAAAAAGAAATCTTTCTATGCATCCACTGTCCCTAATCGTGCAAGAAAATTTCAATTGACTTGTTGAAGTATTGCAATCACCCTTATCCAAAAATGAAATTTAAATCAACTTTTTAGCAGTAACACACTCACATTTTTCATAAAACAAACACATTTTTTTCAGGAATCTACTCTCTGGAACCTAAAACTAATTTTAAAAAAACATCTTTCTAGGCATCCACTGTCCCTAATCGTGCAAGAAAATTTCAATTGACTTGTTGAAATATTGCAATAACCCTTATCCAAAAACGAAATTTAAATCAACTTTTTAGCAGTAACACACTCACATTTTTCATAAAACAAACACATTTTTTTCAGGAATCTACTCTCTGAAACCTAAAACTAATTTTAAAAAAATATCTTTCTAGGCATCCACTGTCCCTAATCGTGCAGGAAAATTTCAATTGACTTGTTGAAGTATTGCAATCACCCTTATCCAAAAACGAAATTTAAATCAACTTTTTAGCAGTAACACACTCACATTTTTCATAAAACAAACACATTTTTTTTCAGGAATCTACTCTTTGGAACCTAAAACTAATTAAAAAATAAACATCTTTCTAGGCATCCACTCTCCCTAATCTTCCAAGAAAATTTCAATTAACTTGTTGAAATATTGCAATCACCCTTATCCAAAAACGATATTTAAATCAACTTTTTAGCAGTAACACACTCACATTTTTCATAAAACAAACACATTTTTTTCAGGAATCTACTCTCTGGAACCTAAAACTAATTTTAAAAAAACATCTTTCTAGGCATCCACTGTCCCTAATCGTGCAAGAAAATTTCAATTGACTTGTTGAAATATTGCAATCACCCTTATCCAAAAATGAAATTTAAATCAACTTTTTAGCAGTAACACACTCACATTTTTCATAAAACAAACACATTTTTTTCAGGAATCTACTCTCTGGAACCTAAAACTAATTTTAAAAAAACATCTTTCTAGGCATCCACTGTCCCTAATCGTGCAAGAAAATTTCAATTGACTTGTTGAAATATTGCAATCACCCTTATTCAAAAACGAAATTTAAATCAACTTTTTAGCAGTAACACCCTCACATTTTTCATAAAACAAACACATTTTTTTCAGGAATCTACTCTCTGGAACCTAAAACTAATTTGAAAAAAACATCTTTCTAGGCATCCACTGTCCCTAATCGTGCAAGAAAATTTCAATTGACTTGTTGAAGTATTGCAATCACCCTTATCCAAAAACGAAATTTAAATCAACTTTTTAGCAGTAACACACTCACATTTTTCATAAAACAAACACATTTTTTTTCAGGAATCTACTCTCTGGAACCTAAAACTAATTTTAAAAAAACATCTTTCTAGGCATCCACTGTCCCTAATCGTGCAACAAAATTTCAATTGACTTATTGAAATATTGCAATCACCCTTATTCAAAAACGAAATTTAAATCAACTTTTTAGCAGTAACACCCTCACATTTTTCATAAAACAAACACATTTTTTTCAGGAATCTACTCTGTGAAACCTAATACTAATTTAAAAAAGATATCTTTCTATGCATCCACTCTCCCTAATCGTGCAAGAAATTTTCAATTGACTTGTTGAAATATTGCAATCACCCTTATTCAAAAACGAAATTTAAATCAACTTTTTAGCAGTAACACCCTCACATTTTTCATAAAACAAACACATTTTTTTCAGGAATCTACTCTCTGAAACCTAAAACTAATTAAAAAAAACATCTTTCTAGGCATCCACTCTCCCTAATCTTCCAAGAAAATTTCAATTAACTTATTGAAATATTGCAATCACCCTTATCCAAAAACGATATTTAAATCAACTTTTTAGCAGTAACACACTCACATTTTTCATAAAACAAACACATTTTTTTCAGGAATCTACTCTCTGGAACCTAAAACTAATTTTAAAAAAACATCTTTCTAGGCATCCACTGTCCCTAATCGTGCAAGAAAATTTCAATTGACTTGTTGAAATATTGCAATCACCCTTATCCAAAAATGAAATTTAAATCAACTTTTTAGCAGTAACACACTCACATTTTTCATAAAACAAACACATTTTTTTCAGGAATCTACTCTCTGGAACCTAAAACTAATTTAAAAAAAAGATCTTTCTAGGCATCCACTGTCCCTAATCGTGTAGGAAAATTTCAATTGACTTGTTGAAGTATTGCAATCACCCTTATCCAAAAATGAAATTTAAATCAACTTTTTAGCAGTAACACACTCACATTTTTCATAAAACAAACACATTTTGTTTCAGGAATCTACTCTTTGGAACCTAAAACTAATTTTAAAAAAACATCTTTCTAGGCATCCAGTGTCCATAATCGTGCAAGAAAATTTCAATTGACTTGTTGAAATATTGCAATCACCCTTATCCAAAAACGAAATTTAAATCAACTTTTTAGCAGTAACACACTCACATTTTTCATAAAACAAACACATTTTTTTCAGGAATCTACTCTCTGAAACCTAAAACTAATTTAAAAAAAACATCTTTCTATGCATCCACTGTCCCTAATCGTGCAAGAAAATTTCAATTGACTTATTGAAATATTGCAATCACCCTTATTCAAAAACGAAATTTAAATCAACTTTTTAGCAGTAACACCCTCACATTTTTCATAAAACAAACACATTTTTTTCAGGAATCTACTCTCTGAAACCTAATACTAATTTAAAAAAGAAATCTTTCTATGCATCCACTGTCCCTAATCGTGCAAGAAAATTTCAATTGACTTGTTGAAGTATTGCAATCACCCTTATCCAAAAACGAAATTTAAATCAACTTTTTAGCAGTAACACACTCACATTTTTCATAAAACAAACACATTTTTTTCAGGAATCTACTCTCTGGAACCTAAAACTAATTTTAAAAAAACATCTTTCTAGGCATCCACTGTCCCTAATCGTGCAAGAAAATTTCAATTGACTTGTTGAAATATTGCAATCACCCTTATCCAAAAACGAAATTTAAATCAACTTTTTAGCAGTAACACACTCACATTTTTCATAAAACAAACACATTTTTTTCAGGAATCTACTCTCTGGAACCTAAAACTAATTTAAAAAAAACATCTTTCTAGGCATCCACTGTCCCTAATCGTGCAAGAAAATTTCAATTGACTTGTTGAAATATTGCAATCACCCTTATTCAAAAACGAAATTTAAATCAACTTTTTAGCAGTAACACCCTCACATTTTTCATAAAACAAACACATTTTTTTCAGGAATCTACTCTCTGGAACCTAAAACTAATTTGAAAAAAACATCTTTCTAGGCATCCACTGTCCCTAATCGTGCAAGAAAATTTCAATTGACTTGTTGAAGTATTGCAATCACCCTTATCCAAAAACGAAATTTAAATCAACTTTTTAGCAGTAACACACTCACATTTTTCATAAAACAAACACATTTTTTTTCAGGAATCTACTCTCTGGAACCTAAAACTAATTTTAAAAAAACATCTTTCTAGGCATCCACTGTCCCTAATCGTGCAACAAAATTTCAATTGACTTATTGAAATATTGCAATCACCCTTATTCAAAAACGAAATTTAAATCAACTTTTTAGCAGTAACACCCTCACATTTTTCATAAAACAAACACATTTTTTTCAGGAATCTACTCTGTGAAACCTAATACTAATTTAAAAAAGATATCTTTCTATGCATCCACTCTCCCTAATCGTGCAAGAAATTTTCAATTGACTTGTTGAAATATTGCAATCACCCTTATTCAAAAACGAAATTTAAATCAACTTTTTAGCAGTAACACCCTCACATTTTTCATAAAACAAACACATTTTTTTCAGGAATCTACTCTCTGAAACCTAAAACTAATTAAAAAAAACATCTTTCTAGGCATCCACTCTCCCTAATCTTCCAAGAAAATTTCAATTAACTTATTGAAATATTGCAATCACCCTTATCCAAAAACGATATTTAAATCAACTTTTTAGCAGTAACACACTCACATTTTTCATAAAACAAACACATTTTTTTCAGGAATCTACTCTCTGGAACCTAAAACTAATTTTAAAAAAACATCTTTCTAGGCATCCACTGTCCCTAATCGTGCAAGAAAATTTCAATTGACTTGTTGAAATATTGCAATCACCCTTATCCAAAAATGAAATTTAAATCAACTTTTTAGCAGTAACACACTCACATTTTTCATAAAACAAACACATTTTTTTCAGGAATCTACTCTCTGGAACCTAAAACTAATTTAAAAAAAAGATCTTTCTAGGCATCCACTGTCCCTAATCGTGTAGGAAAATTTCAATTGACTTGTTGAAGTATTGCAATCACCCTTATCCAAAAATGAAATTTAAATCAACTTTTTAGCAGTAACACACTCACATTTTTCATAAAACAAACACATTTTGTTTCAGGAATCTACTCTTTGGAACCTAAAACTAATTTTAAAAAAACATCTTTCTAGGCATCCAGTGTCCATAATCGTGCAAGAAAATTTAAATTGACTTGTTGAAATATTGCAATCACCCTTATCCAAAAACGAAATTTAAATCAACTTTTTAGCAGTAACACACTCACATTTTTCATAAAACAAACACATTTTTTTCAGGAATCTACTCTCTGAAACCTAAAACTAATTTAAAAAAAACATCTTTCTATGCATCCACTGTCCCTAATCGTGCAAGAAAATTTCAATTGACTTATTGAAATATTGCAATCACCCTTATTCAAAAACGAAATTTAAATCAACTTTTTAGCAGTAACACCCTCACATTTTTCATAAAACAAACACATTTTTTTCAGGAATCTACTCTCTGAAACCTAATACTAATTTAAAAAAGAAATCTTTCTATGCATCCACGGTCCCTAATCGTGCAAGAAAATTTCAATTGACTTGTTGAAGTATTGCAATCACCCTTATCCAAAAACGAAATTTAAATCAACTTTTTAGCAGTAACACACTCACATTTTTCATAAAACAAACACATTTTTTTCAGGAATCTACTCTCTGGAACCTAAAACTAATTTTAAAAAAACATCTTTCTAGGCATCCACTGTCCCTAATCGTGCAAGAAAATTTCAATTGACTTGTTGAAATATTGCAATCACCCTTATCCAAAAACGAAATTTAAATCAACTTTTTAGCAGTAACACACTCACATTTTTCATAAAACAAACACATTTTTTTCAGGAATCTACTCTCTGAAACCTAAAACTAATTTTAAAAAAACATCTCTCTAGGCATCCACTGTCCCTAATCGTGCAAGAAAATTTCAATTGACTTGTTGAAATATTGCAATCACCCTTATCCAAAAACGAAATTTAAATCAACTTTTTAGCAGTAACACACTCACATTTTTCATAAAACAAACACATTTTTTCAGGAATCAACTCTCTGGAACCTAAAACAAATATAAAAAAAAACATCTTTCTAGGCATCCACTCTCCCTAATCTTCCAAGAAAATTTCAATTAACTTGTTGAAATATTGCAATCACCCTTATCCAAAAACGATATTTAAATCAACTTTTTAGCAGTAACACACTCACATTTTTCATAAAACAAACACATTTTTTCAGGAATCAACTCTCTGGAACCTAAAACAAATATAAAAAAACATCTTTCTATGCATCCACTCTCCCTAATCGTGCAAAAAAATTTCAATTAACTAGTTGAAATAATGCAATCATGCCTATCCTGAAGCTAAATTTAAATAAACTTTTTAGCAGTAACACACTCATATTTTTCATAAAACAAACACATTTTTTTCAGGAATCAACTCTCTGAAACCTAAAACTAATTAAAAAAAACATCTTTCTAGGCATCCACTCTCCCTAATCTTCCAAGAAAATTTCAATTAACTTGTTGAAATATTGCAATCACCCTTATCCAAAAACGATATTTAAATCAACTTTTTAGCAGTAACACACTCACATTTTTCATAAAACAAACACATTTTTTTCAGGAATCTACTCTCTGGAACCTAAAACTAATTTAAAAAAAACATCTTTCTAGGCATCCACTGTCCCTAATCGTGCAAGAAAATTTCAATTGACTTGTTGAAATATTGCAATCACCCTTATCCAAAAATGAAATTTAAATCAACTTTTTAGCAGTAACACACTCACATTTTTCATAAAACAAACACATTTTTTTCAGGAATCTACTCTCTGGAACCTAAAACTAATTTTAAAAAAACATCTTTCTAGGCATCCACTGTCCCTAATCGTGCAAGAAAATTTCAATTGACTTGTTGAAATATTGCAATCACCCTTATTCAAAAACGAAATTTAAATCAACTTTTTAGCAGTAACACCCTCACATTTTTCATAAAACAAACACATTTTTTTCAGGAATCTACTCTCTGGAACCTAAAACTAATTTGAAAAAAACATCTTTCTAGGCATCCACTGTCCCTAATCGTGCAAGAAAATTTCAATTGACTTGTTGAAGTATTGCAATCACCCTTATCCAAAAACGAAATTTAAATCAACTTTTTAGCAGTAACACACTCACATTTTTCATAAAACAAACACATTTTTTTTCAGGAATCTACTCTCTGGAACCTAAAACTAATTTTAAAAAAACATCTTTCTAGGCATCCACTGTCCCTAATCGTGCAACAAAATTTCAATTGACTTATTGAAATATTGCAATCACCCTTATTCAAAAACGAAATTTAAATCAACTTTTTAGCAGTAACACCCTCACATTTTTCATAAAACAAACACATTTTTTTCAGGAATCTACTCTGTGAAACCTAATACTAATTTAAAAAAGATATCTTTCTATGCATCCACTCTCCCTAATCGTGCAAGAAATTTTCAATTGACTTGTTGAAATATTGCAATCACCCTTATTCAAAAACGAAATTTAAATCAACTTTTTAGCAGTAACACCCTCACATTTTTCATAAAACAAACACATTTTTTTCAGGAATCTACTCTCTGAAACCTAAAACTAATTAAAAAAAACATCTTTCTAGGCATCCACTCTCCCTAATCTTCCAAGAAAATTTCAATTAACTTATTGAAATATTGCAATCACCCTTATCCAAAAACGATATTTAAATCAACTTTTTAGCAGTAACACACTCACATTTTTCATAAAACAAACACATTTTTTTCAGGAATCTACTCTCTGGAACCTAAAACTAATTTTAAAAAAACATCTTTCTAGGCATCCACTGTCCCTAATCGTGCAAGAAAATTTCAATTGACTTGTTGAAATATTGCAATCACCCTTATCCAAAAATGAAATTTAAATCAACTTTTTAGCAGTAACACACTCACATTTTTCATAAAACAAACACATTTATTTCAGGAATCTACTCTCTGGAACCTAAAACTAATTTAAAAAAACATCTTTCTAGGCATCCACTGTCCCTAATCGTGCAAGAAAATTTCAATTGACTTGTTGAAATATTGCAATCACCCTTATTCAAAAACGAAATTTAAATCAACTTTTTAGCAGTAACACCCTCACATTTTTCATAAAACAAACACATTTTTTTCAGGAATCTACTCTCTGGAACCTAAAACTAATTTGAAAAAAACATCTTTCTAGGCATCCACTGTCCCTAATCGTGCAAGAAAATTTCAATTGACTTGTTGAAGTATTGCAATCACCCTTATCCAAAAACGAAATTTAAATCAACTTTTTAGCAGTAACACACTCACATTTTTTATAAAACAAACACATTTTTTTTCAGGAATCTACTCTCTGGAACCTAAAACTAATTTTAAAAAAACATCTTTCTAGGCATCCACTGTCCCTAATCGTGCAACAAAATTTCAATTGACTTATTGAAATATTGCAATCACCCTTATTCAAAAACGAAATTTAAATCAACTTTTTAGCAGTAACACCCTCACATTTTTCATAAAACAAACACATTTTTTTCAGGAATCTACTCTGTGAAACCTAATACTAATTTAAAAAAGATATCTTTCTATGCATCCACTCTCCCTAATCGTGCAAGAAATTTTCAATTGACTTGTTGAAATATTGCAATCACCCTTATTCAAAAACGAAATTTAAATCAACTTTTTAGCAGTAACACCCTCACATTTTTCATAAAACAAACACATTTTTTTCAGGAATCTACTCTCTGAAACCTAAAACTAATTAAAAAAAAAATCTTTCTAGGCATCCACTCTCCCTAATCTTCCAAGAAAATTTCAATTAACTTATTGAAATATTGCAATCACCCTTATCCAAAAACGATATTTAAATCAACTTTTTAGCTGTAACACACTCACATTTTTCATAAAACAAACACAATTTTTTTCAGGAATCTACTCTCTGGAACCTAAAACTAATTTTAAAAAAACATCTTTCTAGGCATCCACTGTCCCTAATCGTGCAAGAAAATTTCAATTGACTTGTTGAAATATTGCAATCACCCTTATCCAAAAATGAAATTTAAATAAACTTTTTAGCAGTAACACACTCACATTTTTCATAAAACAAACACATTTTTTTCAGGAATCTACTCTCTGGAACCTAAAACTAATTTTAAAAAAACATCTTTCTAGGCATCCATTGTCCCTAAGTGTGCAAGAAAATTTCAATTGACTTGTTGAAATATTGCAATCACCCTTATCCAAAAATGAAATTTAAATCAACTTTTTAGCAGTAACACACTCACATTTTTCATAAAACAAACACATTTTTTTCAGGAATCTACTCTCTGGAACCTAAAACTAATTTAAAAAAAAGATCTTTCTAGGCATCCACTGTCCCTAATCGTGTAGGAAAATTTCAATTGACTTGTTGAAGTATTGCAATCACCCTTATCCAAAAATGAAATTTAAATCAACTTTTTAGCAGTAACACACTCACATTTTTCATAAAACAAACACATTTTTTTTCAGGAATCTACTCTTTGGAACCTAAAACTAATTTTAAAAAAACATCTTTCTAGGCATCCAGTGTCCATAATCGTGCAAGAAAATTTCAATTGACTTGTTGAAATATTGCAATCACCCTTATCCAAAAACGAAATTTAAATCAACTTTTTAGCAGTAACACACTCACATTTTTCATAAAACAAACACATTTTTTTCAGGAATCTACTCTCTGAAACCTAAAACTAATTTAAAAAAAAATCTTTCTATGCATCCACTGTCCCTAATCGTGCAAGAAAATTTCAATTGACTTATTGAAATATTGCAATCACCCTTATTCAAAAACGAAATTTAAATCAACTTTTTAGCAGTAACACCCTCACATTTTTCATAAAACAAACACATTTTTTTCAGGAATCTACTCTCTGAAACCTAATACTAATTTAAAAAAGAAATCTTTCTATGCATCCACTGTCCCTAATCGTGCAAGAAAATTTCAATTGACTTGTTGAAGTATTGCAATCACCCTTATCCAAAAACGAAATTTAAATCAACTTTTTAGCAGTAACACACTCACATTTTTCATAAAACAAACACATTTTTTTCAGGAATCTACTCTCTGGAACCTGAAACTAATTTTAAAAAAACATCTTTCTAGGCATCCACTGTCCCTAATCGTGCAAGAAAATTTCAATTGACTTGTTGAAATATTGCAATCACCCTTATCCAAAAACGAAATTTAAATCAACTTTTTAGCAGTAACACACTCACATTTTTCATAAAACAAACACATTTTTTTCAGGAATCTACTCTCTGAAACCTAAAACTAATTTTAAAAAAACATCTCTCTAGGCATCCACTGTCCCTAATCGTGCAAGAAAATTTCAATTGACTTGTTGAAATATTGCAATCACCCTTATCCAAAAACGAAATTTAAATCAACTTTTTAGCAGTAACACACTCACATTTTTCATAAAACAAACACATTTTTTCAGGAATCAACTCTCTGGAACCTAAAACAAATATAAAAAAACATCTTTCTATGCATCCACTCTCCCTAATCGTGCAAAAAAATTTCAATTAACTAGTTGAAATAATGCAATCATGCCTATCCTGAAGCTAAATTTAAATAAACTTTTTAGCAGTAACACACTCATATTTTTCATAAAACAAACACATTTTTTTCAGGAATCAACTCTCTGGAACCTAAAACAAATATAAAAAAAAACATCTTTCTAGGCATCCACTCTCCCTAATCTTCCAAGAAAATTTCAATTAACTTGTTGAAATATTGCAATCACCCTTATCCAAAAACGATATTTAAATCAACTTTTTAGCAGTAACACACTCACATTTTTCATAAAACAAACACATTTTTTCAGGAATCAACTCTCTGGAACCTAAAACAAATATAAAAAAACATCTTTCTATGCATCCACTCTCCCTAATCGTGCAAAAAAATTTCAATTAACTAGTTGAAATAATGCAATCATGCCTATCCTGAAGCTAAATTTAAATAAACTTTTTAGCAGTAACACACTCATATTTTTCATAAAACAAACACATTTTTTTCAGGAATCAACTCTCTGAAACCTAAAACTAATTAAAAAAAAACATCTTTCTAGGCATCCACTCTCCCTAATCTTCCAAGAAAATTTCAATTAACTTGTTGAAATATTGCAATCACCCTTATCCAAAAACGATATTTAAATCAACTTTTTAGCAGTAACACACTCACATTTTTCATAAAACAAACAAATTTTTTTCAGGAATCTACTCTCTGGAACCTAAAACTAATTTTAAAAAAACATCTTTCTAGGCATCCACTGTCCCTAATCGTGCAAGAAAATTTCAATTGACTTGTTGAAATATTGCAATCACCCTTATCCAAAAATGAAATTTAAATCAACTTTTTAGCAGTAACACACTCACATTTTTCATAAAACAAACACATTTTTTTCAGGAATCTACTCTCTGGAACCTAAAACTAATTTTAAAAAAAACATCTTTCTAGGCATCCACTGTCCCTAATCGTGCAAGAAAATTTCAATTGACTTGTTGAAATATTGCAATCACACTTATTCAAAAACGAAATTTAAATCAACTTTTTAGCAGTAACACCCTCACATTTTTCATAAAACAAACACATTTTTTTCAGGAATCTACTCTCTGGAACCTAAAACTAATTTGAAAAAAACATCTTTCTAGGCATCCACTGTCCCTAATCGTGCAAGAAAATTTCAATTGACTTGTTGAAGTATTGCAATCACCCTTATCCAAAAACGAAATTTAAATCAACTTTTTAGCAGTAACAAACTCACATTTTTCATAAAACAAACACATTTTTTTTCAGGAATCTACTCTCTGGAACCTAAAACTAATTTTAAAAAAACATCTTTCTAGGCATCCACTGTCCCTAATCGTGCAACAAAATTTCAATTGACTTATTGAAATATTGCAATCACCCTTATTCAAAAACGAAATTTAAATCAACTTTTTAGCAGTAACACCCTCACATTTTTCATAAAACAAACACATTTTTTTCAGGAATCTACTCTGTGAAACCTAATACTAATTTAAAAAAGATATCTTTCTATGCATCCACTCTCCCTAATCGTGCAAGAAATTTTCAATTGACTTGTTGAAATATTGCAATCACCCTTATTCAAAAACGAAATTTAAATCAACTTTTTAGCAGTAACACCCTCACATTTTTCATAAAACAAACACATTTTTTTCAGGAATCTACTCTCTGAAACCTAAAACTAATTAAAAAAACATCTTTCTAGGCATCCACTCTCCCTAATCTTCCAAGAAAATTTCAATTAACTTATTGAAATATTGCAATCACCCTTATCCAAAAACGATATTTAAATCAACTTTTTAGCAGTAACACACTCACATTTTTCATAAAACAAACACATTTTTTTCAGGAATCTACTCTCTGGAACCTAAAACTAATTTTAAAAAAACATCTTTCTAGGCATCCACTGTCCCTAATCGTGCAAGAAAATTTCAATTGACTTGTTGAAATATTGCAATCACCCTTATCCAAAAATGACATTTAAATCAACTTTTTAGCAGTAACACACTCACATTTTTCATAAAACAAACACATTTATTTCAGGAATCTACTCTCTGGAACCTAAAACTAATTTTAAAAAAACATCTTTCTAGGCATCCACTGTCCCTAATCGTGCAAGAAAATTTCAATTGACTTGTTGAAATATTGCAATCACCCTTATCCAAAAACGAAATTTAAATCAACTTTTTAGCAGTAACACACTCACATTTTTCATAAAACAAACACATTTTTTTCAGGAATCTACTCTCTGAAACCTAAAACTAATTTTAAAAAAACATCTCTCTAGGCATCCACTGTCCCTAATCGTGCAAGAAAATTTCAATTGACTTGTTGAAATATTGCAATCACCCTTATCCAAAAACGAAATTTAAATCAACTTTTTAGCAGTAACACACTCACATTTTTCATAAAACAAACACATTTTTTCAGGAATCAACTCTCTGGAACCTAAAACAAATATAAAAAAACATCTTTCTATGCATCCACTCTCCCTAATCGTGCAAAAAAATTTCAATTAACTAGTTGAAATAATGCAATCATGCCTATCCTGAAGCTAAATTTAAATAAACTTTTTAGCAGTAACACACTCATATTTTTCATAAAACAAACACATTTTTTTCAGGAATCAACTCTCTGGAACCTAAAACAAATATAAAAAAAAATCTTTCTATGCATCCACTCTCCCTAATCGTGCAAGAAAATTTGAATTAACTTGTTGAAATGATGCATTCACGCTTATCCTGAAACTAAATTTAAATCAACTTTTTTGCAGTAACACACTCACATTATTCATGAAACAAATAATTTTGTTTTCAGGAATCCACTCTCTGGAACCTATAACGAATTTGTAAAAAACATCTTTCTAGGCATCCACTCTCCCTAATCTTGCAAGAAAATTTCAATTAACTTGTTGAAATATTGCAATCACCCTTATCCAAAAATGAAATTTAAATTAACTTTTTAGCAGTAACACACTCACATTTTTCATAAAACAAACACATTTTTTTCAGGAATCTACTCTCTGGAACCTAAAACAAATTTTTAAAAAACATCTTTCTAGGCATCCACTGTCCCTAATCGTGCAAGAAAATTTCAATTGACTTGTTGAAATATTGCAATCACCCTTATTCAAAAACGAAATTTAAATCAACTTTTTAGCAGTAACACCCTCACATTTTTCATAAAACAAACACATTTTTTTCAGGAATCTACTCTCTGAAACCTAATACTAATTTAAAAAAGAAATCTTTCTATGCATCCACTGTCCCTAATCGTGCAAGAAAATTTCAATTGACTTGTTGAAGTATTGCAATCACCCTTATCCAAAAATGAAATTTAAATCAACTTTTTAGCAGTAACACACTCACATTTTTCATAAAACAAACACATTTTTTTCAGGAATCTACTCTCTGGAACCTAAAACTAATTTTAAAAAAACATCTTTCTAGGCATCCACTGTCCCTAATCGTGCAAGAAAATTTCAATTGACTTGTTGAAATATTGCAATAACCCTTATCCAAAAACGAAATTTAAATCAACTTTTTAGCAGTAACACACTCACATTTTTCATAAAACAAACACATTTTTTTCAGGAATCTACTCTCTGAAACCTAAAACTAATTTTAAAAAAATATCTTTCTAGGCATCCACTGTCCCTAATCGTGCAAGAAAATTTCAATTGACTTGTTGAAATATTGCAATCACCCTTATTCAAAAACGAAATTTAAATCAACTTTTTAGCAGTAACACCCTCACATTTTTCATAAAACAAACACATTTTTTTCAGGAATCTACTCTCTGAAACCTAAAACTAATTAAAAAAAAACATCTTTCTAGGCATCCACTCTCCCTAATCTTCCAAGAAAATTTCAATTAACTTGTTGAAATATTGCAATCACCCTTATCCAAAAACGATATTTAAATCAACTTTTTAGCAGTAACACACTCACATTTTTCATAAAACAAACACATTTTTTTCAGGAATCTACTCTCTGGAACCTAAAACTAATTTTAAAAAAACATCTTTCTAGGCATCCACTGTCCCTAATCGTGCAAGAAAATTTCAATTGACTTGTTGAAATATTGCAATCACCCTTATCCAAAAATGAAATTTAAATCAACTTTTTAGCAGTAACACACTCACATTTTTCATAAAACAAACACATTTTTTTCAGGAATCTACTCTCTGGAACCTAAAACTAATTTTAAAAAAACATCTTTCTAGGCATCCACTGTCCCTAATCGTGCAAGAAAATTTCAATTGACTTGTTGAAATATTGCAATCACCCTTATTCAAAAACGAAATTTAAATCAACTTTTTAGCAGTAACACCCTCACATTTTTCATAAAACAAACACATTTTTTTCAGGAATCTACTCTCTGGAACCTAAAACTAATTTGAAAAAAACATCTTTCTAGGCATCCAGTGTCCCTAATCGTGCAAGAAAATTTCAATTGACTTGTTGAAGTATTGCAATCACCCTTATCCAAAAACGAAATTTAAATCAACTTTTTAGCAGTAACACACTCACATTTTTCATAAAACAAACACATTTTTTTTCAGGAATCTACTCTCTGGAACCTAAAACTAATTTAAAAAAAACATCTTTCTAGGCATCAACTGTCCCTAATCGTGCAACAAAATTTCAATTGACTTATTGAAATATTGCAATCACCCTTATTCAAAAACGAAATTTAAATCAACTTTTTAGCAGTAACACCCTCACATTTTTCATAAAACAAACACATTTTTTTCAGGAATCTACTCTGTGAAACCTAATACTAATTTAAAAAAGATATCTTTCTATGCATCCACTCTCCCTAATCGTGCAAGAAATTTTCAATTGACTTGTTGAAATATTGCAATCACCCTTATTCAAAAACGAAATTTAAATCAACTTTTTAGCAGTAACACCCTCACATTTTTCATAAAACAAACACATTTTTTTCAGGAATCTACTCTCTGAAACCTAAAACTAATTAAAAAAAAACATCTTTCTAGGCATCCACTCTCCCTAATCTTCCAAGAAAATTTCAATTAACTTATTGAAATATTGCAATCACCCTTATCCAAAAACGATATTTAAATCAACTTTTTAGCAGTAACACACTCACATTTTTCATAAAACAAACACATTTTTTTCAGGAATCTACTCTCTGGAACCTAAAACTAATTTAAAAAAAAAATCTTTCTAGGCATCCACTGTCCCTAATCGTGCAAGAAAATTTCAATTGACTTGTTGAAATATTGCAATCACCCTTATTCAAAAACGAAATTTAAATCAACTTTTTAGCAGTAACACCCTCACATTTTTCATAAAACAAACACATTTTTTTCAGGAATCTACTCTCTGAAACCTAAAACTAATTAAAAAAAACATCTTTCTAGGCATCCACTCTCCCTAATCTTCCAAGAAAATTTCAATTAACTTATTGAAATATTGCAATCACCCTTATCCAAAAACGATATTTAAATCAACTTTTTAGCAGTAACACACTCACATTTTTCATAAAACAAACACATTTTTTTCAGGAATCTACTCTCTGGAACCTTAAACAAATTTTAAAAAAACATCTTTCTAGGCATCCACTGTCCCTAATCGTGCAAGAAAATTTCAATTGACTTGTTGAAATATTGCAATCACCCTTATCCAAAAATGAAATTTAAATCAACTTTTTAGCAGTAACACACTCACATTTTTCATAAAACAAACAAATTTTTTTCAGGAATCTACTCTCTGGAACCTAAAACTAATTTTGAAAAAACATCTTTCTAGGCATCCATTGTCCCTAATCGTGCAAGAATATTTCAATTGACTTGTTGAAATATTGCAATCACCCTTATTCAAAAACGAAATTTAAATCAACTTTTTAGCAGTAACACCCTCACATTTTTCATAAAACAAACACATTTTTTTCAGGAATCTACTCTCTGAAAACTAATACTAATTTAAAAAAGAAATCTTTCTATGCATCCACTGTCCCTAATCGTGCAAGAAAATTTCAATTGACTTGTTGAAGTATTGCAATCACCCTTATCCAAAAACGAAATTTAAATCAACTTTTTAGCAGTAACACACTCACATTTTTCATAAAACAAACACATTTTTTTCAGGAATCTACTCTCTGGAACGTTAAACAAATTTTAAAAAAACATCTTTCTAGGCATCCACTGTCCCTAATCGTGCAAGAAAATTTCAATTGACTTGTTGAAATATTGCAATCACCCTTATCCAAAAATGAAATTTAAATCAACTTTTTAGCAGTAACACACTCACATTTTTCATAAAACAAACACATTTTTTTCAGGAATCTACTCTCTGGAACCTAAAACTAATTTTAAAAAAACATCTTTCTAGGCATCCATTGTCCCTAATCGTGCAATAAAATTTCAATTGACTTGTTGAAATATTGCAATCACCCTTATTCAAAAACGAAATTTAAATCAACTTTTTAGCAGTAACACCCTCACATTTTTCATAAAACAAACACATTTTTTTCAGGAATCTACTCTCTGAAACCTAAAACTAATTAAAAAAAACATCTTTCTAGGCATCCACTCTCCCTAATCTTCCAAGAAAATTTCAATTAACTTATTGAAATATTGCAATCACCCTTATCCAAAAACGATATTTAAATCAACTTTTTAGCAGTAACACACTCACATTTTTCATAAAACAAACACATTTTTTTCAGGAATCTACTCTCTGGAACCTAAAACTAATTTAAAAAAAAGATCTTTCTAGGCATCCACTGTCCCTAATCGTGCAAGAAAATTTCAATTGACTTGTTGAAATATTGCAATCACCCTTATCCAAAAATGAAATTTAAATCAACTTTTTAGCAGTAACACACTCACATTTTTCATAAAACAAACACATTTTTTTCAGGAATCTACTCTCTGGAACCTAAAACTAATTTTAAAAAAACATCTTTCTAGGCATCCACTGTCCCTAATCGTGCAAGAAAATTTCAATTGACTTGTTAAAATATTGCAATCACCCTTATTCAAAAACGAAATTTAAATCAACTTTTTAGCAGTAACACCCTCACATTTTTCATAAAACAAACACATTTTTTTCAGGAATCTACTCTCTGGAACCTAAAACTAATTTTAAAAAAATATCTTTCTAGGCATCCACTGTCCCTAATCGTGCAAGAAAATTTCAATTGACTTGTTGAAATATTGCAATCACCCTTATTCAAAAACGAAATTTAAATCAACTTTTTAGCAGTAACACCCTCACATTTTTCATAAAACAAACACATTTTTTTCAGGAATCTACTCTCTGAAACCTAAAACTAATTAAAAAAAACATCTTTCTAGGCATCCACTCTCCCTAATCTTCCAAGAAAATTTCAATTAACTTATTGAAATATTGCAATCACCCTTATCCAAAAACGATATTTAAATTAACTTTTTAGCAGTAACACACTCACATTTTTCATAAAACAAACACATTTTTTTCAGGAATCTACTCTCTGGAACCTAAAACTAATTTAAAAAAAAATCTTTCTAGGCATCCACTGTCCCTAATCGTGCAAGAAAATTTCAATTGACTTGTTGAAATATTGCAATCACCCTTATCCAAAAATGAAATTTAAATCAACTTTTTAGCAGTAACACACTCACATTTTTCATAAAACAAACACATTTTTTTCAGGAATCTACTCTCTGGAACCTAAAACTAATTTAAAAAAACATCTTTCTAGGCATCCACTGTCCCTAATCGTGCAAGAAAATTTCAATTGACTTGTTGAAATATTGCAATCACCCTTATTCAAAAACGAAATTTAAATCAACTTTTTAGCAGTAACACACTCACATTTTTCATAAAACAAACACATTTTTTTTCAGGAATCTACTCTCTGGAACCTAAAACTAATTTTAAAAAAACATCTTTCTAGGCATCCACTGTCCCTAATCGTGCAACAAAATTTCAATTGACTTATTGAAATATTGCAATCACCCTTATTCAAAAACGAAATTTAAATCAACTTTTTAGCAGTAACACCCTCACATTTTTCATAAAACAAACACATTTTTTTCAGGAATCTACTCTGTGAAACCTAATACTAATTTAAAAAAGATATCTTTCTATGCATCCACTCTCCCTAATCGTGCAAGAAATTTTCAATTGACTTGTTGAAATATTGCAATCACCCTTATTCAAAAACGAAATTTAAATCAACTTTTTAGCAGTAACACCCTCACATTTTTCATAAAACAAACACATTTTTTTCAGGAATCTACTCTCTGAAACCTAAAACTAATTAAAAAAAAACATCTTTCTAGGCATCCACTCTCCCTAATCTTCCAAGAAAATTTCAATTAACTTATTGAAATATTGCAATCACCCTTATCCAAAAACGATATTTAAATCAACTTTTTAGCAGTAACACACTCACATTTTTCATAAAACAAACACATTTTTTTCAGGAATCTACTCTCTGGAACCTAAAACTAATTTTAAAAAAACATCTTTCTAGGCATCCACTGTCCCTAATCGTGCAAGAAAATTTCAATTGACTTGTTGAAATATTGCAATCACCCTTATCCAAAAATGAAATTTAAATCAACTTTTTAGCAGTAACACACTCACATTTTTCATAAAACAAACACATTTTTTTCAGGAATCTACTCTCTGGAACCTAAAACTAATTTTAAAAAAACATCTTTCTAGGCATCCACTGTCCCTAATCGTGCAAGAAAATTTCAATTGACTTGTTGAAATATTGCAATCACCCTTATTCAAAAACGAAATTTAAATCAACTTTTTAGCAGTAACACCCTCACATTTTTCATAAAACAAACACATTTTTTTCAGGAATCTACTCTCTGGAACCTAAAACTAATTTGAAAAAAACATCTTTCTAGGCATCCACTGTCCCTAATCGTGCAAGAAAATTTCAATTGACTTGTTGAAGTATTGCAATCACCCTTATCCAAAAACGAAATTTAAATCAACTTTTTAGCAGTAACACACTCACATTTTTCATAAAACAAACACATTTTTTTTCAGGAATCTACTCTCTGGAACCTAAAACTAATTTTAAAAAAACATCTTTCTAGGCATCCACTGTCCCTAATCGTGCAACAAAATTTCAATTGACTTATTGAAATATTGCAATCACCCTTATTCAAAAACGAAATTTAAATCAACTTTTTAGCAGTAACACCCTCACATTTTTCATAAAACAAACACATTTTTTTCAGGAATCTACTCTGTGAAACCTAATACTAATTTAAAAAAGATATCTTTCTATGCATCCACTCTCCCTAATCGTGCAAGAAATTTTCAATTGACTTGTTGAAATATTGCAATCACCCTTATTCAAAAACGAAATTTAAATCAACTTTTTAGCAGTAACACCCTCACATTTTTCATAAAACAAACACATTTTTTTCAGGAATCTACTCTCTGAAACCTAAAACTAATTAAAAAAAACATCTTTCTAGGCATCCACTCTCCCTAATCTTCCAAGAAAATTTCAATTAACTTATTGAAATATTGCAATCACCCTTATCCAAAAACGATATTTAAATCAACTTTTTAGCAGTAACACACTCACATTTTTCATAAAACAAACACATTTTTTTCAGGAATCTACTCTCTGGAACCTAAAACTAATTTTAAAAAAACATCTTTCTAGGCATCCACTGTCCCTAATCGTGCAAGAAAATTTCAATTGACTTGTTGAAATATTGCAATCACCCTTATCCAAAAATGAAATTTAAATCAACTTTTTAGCAGTAACACACTCACATTTTTCATAAAACAAACACATTTTTTTCAGGAATCTACTCTCTGGAACCTAAAACTAATTTAAAAAAAAGATCTTTCTAGGCATCCACTGTCCCTAATCGTGTAGGAAAATTTCAATTGACTTGTTGAAGTATTGCAATCACCCTTATCCAAAAATGAAATTTAAATCAACTTTTTAGCAGTAACACACTCACATTTTTCATAAAACAAACACATTTTGTTTCAGGAATCTACTCTTTGGAACCTAAAACTAATTTTAAAAAAACATCTTTCTAGGCATCCAGTGTCCATAATCGTGCAAGAAAATTTCAATTGACTTGTTGAAATATTGCAATCACCCTTATCCAAAAACGAAATTTAAATCAACTTTTTAGCAGTAACACACTCACAATTTTCATAAAACAAACACATTTTTTTCAGGAATCTACTCTCTGAAACCTAAAACTAATTTAAAAAAAACATCTTTCTATGCATCCACTGTCCCTAATCGTGCAAGAAAATTTCAATTGACTTATTGAAATATTGCAATCACCCTTATTCAAAAACGAAATTTAAATCAACTTTTTAGCAGTAACACCCTCACATTTTTCATAAAACAAACACATTTTTTTCAGGAATCTACTCTCTGAAACCTAATACTAATTTAAAAAAGAAATCTTTCTATGCATCCACTGTCCCTAATCGTGCAAGAAAATTTCAATTGACTTGTTGAAGTATTGCAATCACCCTTATCCAAAAACGAAATTTAAATCAACTTTTTAGCAGTAACACACTCACATTTTTCATAAAACAAACACATTTTTTTCAGGAATCTACTCTCTGGAACCTAAAACTAATTTTAAA
Organism: Lissotriton vulgaris; assembly: GCF_964263255.1. Lineage (NCBI taxonomy): Eukaryota > Metazoa > Chordata > Amphibia > Caudata > Salamandridae > Lissotriton > Lissotriton vulgaris. The sequence goes on along the minus strand of NW_028244439.1, from coordinate 906 downwards.
AAAACATCTTTCTAGGCATCCACTGTCCCTAATCGTGCAAGAAAATTTCAATTGACTTGTTGAAATATTGCAATCACCCTTATCCAAAAACGAAATTTAAATCAACTTTTTAGCAGTAACACACTCACATTTTTCATAAAACAAACACATTTTTTTCAGGAATCTACTCTCTGGAACCTAAAACTAATTTAAAAAAAACATCTTTCTAGGCATCCACTGTCCCTAATCGTGCAAGAAAATTTCAATTGACTTGTTGAAATATTGCAATCACCCTTATTCAAAAACGAAATTTAAATCAACTTTTTAGCAGTAACACCCTCACATTTTTCATAAAACAAACACATTTTTTTCAGGAATCTACTCTCTGGAACCTAAAACTAATTTGAAAAAAACATCTTTCTAGGCATCCACTGTCCCTAATCGTGCAAGAAAATTTCAATTGACTTGTTGAAGTATTGCAATCACCCTTATCCAAAAACGAAATTTAAATCAACTTTTTAGCAGTAACACACTCACATTTTTCATAAAACAAACACATTTTTTTTCAGGAATCTACTCTCTGGAACCTAAAACTAATTTTAAAAAAACATCTTTCTAGGCATCCACTGTCCCTAATCGTGCAACAAAATTTCAATTGACTTATTGAAATATTGCAATCACCCTTATTCAAAAACGAAATTTAAATCAACTTTTTAGCAGTAACACCCTCACATTTTTCATAAAACAAACACATTTTTTTCAGGAATCTACTCTGTGAAACCTAATACTAATTTAAAAAAGATATCTTTCTATGCATCCACTCTCCCTAATCGTGCAAGAAATTTTCAATTGACTTGTTGAAATATTGCAATCACCCTTATTCAAAAACGAAATTTAAATCAACTTTTTAGCAGTAACACCCTCACA